>NC_085050.1:18249661-19449661 GCF_963662255.1 Cinclus cinclus | reverse complement strand
TTATTTCAATATTCCATTTCATCACATCCCACTGTGCTTGGTATACCAGAGAGAATCCTATGGTTTACAGTGGATATAAATTTAGTATCTATTATTCCTGGAGGATTTTTTGTTTGTTTATTAAATTCTTTATGGATGACATTAGAACTTAAACAAAACAGTATTCATTTGCTAGTATTAAGCTGGGACTGCATTTACAAGCAAATATATTTTGATTTCTGACTCTTGCATTTGAACCATCTTGCATTTGAATTCTATTAATTAAAAACAAATAAACACAAATCTGAAGTCCCTGAAGGAGTTAGAAAAGTTTTCTTTGATGGAAAAAAAAAAAAAACCCTTTACTGAAGCAGAAGCAGAATAGTCATACATTTAAATTGTAAATTAAAAATCATATTAGAGTGTTTCTTGTGGACATCCATTTCAATCTCTCTAATAACATAAGCAGATGAAATAGCCAACTGTCATCCCAGCATTTCCAGTTACTCAGTCATGAGCCATTTTGCATGCAGATACAGAGAATCTCTCACACAAATTTTCCTAGAATTTCCAAAGTTGCTAGTCTTATTTGCTCTTTCTTGAGACTATATTTTAGAAATTGTTGCTGTTGATTTCTCTTTATTACACAAAAGCATAATGATCCAAAAAGAGTAAATAGTTTTGTCATGATAAATTTATTTTTCTCTCAGTCAAGTAAAAAGTACTTTGAAATAAGAAAAAATTGATTTGGAAAATACTGTCACAAATTTAGAGTGTTTCTAAGATTTGTTATGCATGGTAACAGTTTTTGTACACTACACCATCAACCCAAAAGATTACTACTGTTCATAAAAGCTTCACAACTGGGGCCTTGTTTGATATCCTAGCAATGCAGCTGAGGGGAGGGTGGAAATGACAGGGTTGCTGCTGAGAGACAGCACTCTTTAACTGTCTGGGAACTAAAAAGGCACAAAATGTGTGGTTTACTACTGTCTTCTGGAGGGTAACTCATTATATCCTTTTAGGCAGCTGGGGCTGATGTTTGCCTTCGACTTTCACTGCGTGTGCACCATTACTAGCTCATCTTTAGCATTAACCCTAACATTCATATTTTAAGATCGCTGGTCCAGAACAGTACCCTACAATTATGTGTCCAAGCTCTGCATTGAAATGTAAAGGTAACATAGCGCCTACTTTCTTTTGAAACTTTCCTTGAAATAACTGTATCTAGGAAAATCAGCTGTTGAGTAATGTGCAAGTTACTGCTGTTACAGGAGTACAAGAATGTGAAGAAAGAGTGACAAATTTTAACATGAAAGAGTAATGAAAGTAAGCCCTGAGATAGATGCCATTAGGACTTGAGATCACCAATGCTTTTAAATAGTTGCAGTTTGCTTGCCTTGGAATACTTCATTCCTTAGTTATGTATTATTTCACACAAACCTGGAAAGTCATCCCCTTTTTCATATACTTGAAAAATATTTGGGTTTTATTAATTCTGATGTAGGAAAATATATTCTTCTGGTAGGAATCTAGTCTTTATTCCACTAGCACTGACCAACAAGCTAACTTAGATGAAGTATATTTATTTCAATATAATAAAATACAAAACATCTTTAAAAATATATAATTATTGTTTTTAATTTTAATACTTTAGGTGAAATATGTAGAACAGATTCAATAAATCATTCTGAATAAAACTTTCATATTCTAATGTTGATAAATGATACAAAACATCAAAAAGATTTGGTAATACATTAGTTTAACGTATTCTTGTAATGGAAGCTCTTATTCACAAGCATTATTTTTGTAGCACATCTTGTTCTTTCAATAGCTGTCATGTAAACATGAAAGGTTCTTGTACTGCATTGACTTAGGATATGGTTTTCTAAATAAATTATATCTATTCTAGAGTGGTGAAGTATTGGGCCAATGGGGGAAAAATGCTTACGGAATACTGCCAGATTAAAATGGCAATGACTAGATAAAATCATTGTTAGTACAGGATGAATTTAAAATATAGTAAGACTGTTCATAATTTAAAAGTTAGATTTGAAATTCAGAATTTTGGATATTAAAACTATTTTTTGTCTAGTTCAATGTTTTTCAGTAGCCTTCTTTACCCCTTTTTTGGGAGAACTGATGTTATTCCAAACCCACTTCTGCAAGGTTAAGCTTTGTGTGCTGGTTTTGGAGCAGAAGTCTCTGTGTTATGGATTTGGGCTGAACACAGGGTTGACAGTATGGAGATGTTTATGTTATTGCTGAGCAGTTCTTACACAGAGCTGAGGTGTTTTCTGCTTTTCATGCTGTCACACTGGTGAGGGGACTGGAGGTGCATGGGAGGGTGGGAGGAGACACAGCCAGAAAAGGTGACCCAAACTGACCCAAGGGATATTCCAAACCATGTTACATCACTCTCAGTCTCTAAAGTGGGGGGAAGCAGGAGGAAGGGAGGGGCATTTGGAGTGATGGCACTGGTCTTCCCAAGGAACTGTTACATGTGCAGGAGCCCTGCCTCCTGGGGTTGGCTGAACACCTTCCTGTCCATGGAAGTGGAGAATGAATTCCTTGTTTTGTCTTGTTTGTGTGTGTGGTGTTTGCTTTTCCTATTAAACTGTCTATATCTTAGCCCAGGAGTTTGCCAGCTCTCTCATACTCAAGAAAGTTACTATTTTTCCTAACCTTTTTCATTTTATGGGCAGTCATGAAAAGACATAAAAGTCAGGTCCAGTTAGAGTGAAGGTCCATCAGGATACAATTTTTTCATCTCTTCTCAGATAAACTGCTAAAGCATATTTGGTGGAAAAATAAAAAGAAAATATACAATACTGAATTAAAAAAGAAACATGATGACAACTGGGCTTTTTTAAAATGTTTAAATAACCCCCAGATTACTTATTTGAGGAAAACTTTCTAATGAAAACAAAGGTTAATAATGGAAATTGCACACCAGCTTAAACCATAACAAAACAAATCACTGGGAAGAGCTGCCTTATAGCCTGAAGAGTTTTAGTTAGGTCTCCTCTGGGATATATCAGATATCAGACCCAGATTTACATTGCTTTCTTAAATAATTAAAAAAATAAGAATGGGAACTTGAACTACCAGGTAAAATTAATTATTTTTAGAATTAGTAAAATATTCAAGTGTTGGGGGTTGGTTCTTTCCCTTTTTTCCCCTCTGTGGAATTTTCCCCATTGTCATGCTAAGATACCTGTTGACTGGGAACTGGTGGCAAGGGGGAGGGAAGAGAAGAGGGAAACCCCTCGATATCCAAACATCCAGAAGAGCAGAGGGAAAGCTCTGGCTCTCCCCATTTTTTTCCCCCGCGGAGTTCGGACGAGAAGGACGATCGGTGCCTGTGTCCCATCCCTGCCATCCCAGCGCTGGGAGCCATCCTCACTGCTGTCAGACCCTGCCCTGCTGCCTTCTCGCTGTAACCTGCCACCATCCAGCACTCTGCTGAGCACCAGGACCCACACCGTGAGCAGAGAGCTCTCTCTCCATCTCTCTCTCCCCCTGGGACAGCTCTGCCATCACCCCCAGCCCTCCTGCGGCTCTGCGGGACCCGCCCGCCCCCAGCACCGGGAACTGCAGCTCAGGGAAAAGGTGCCTGCAGCCAAAAAACACTGGGACTGAGTTACTGTTCTGTTTGTGGGTAATTTCATAGCTGTTGTTGTTCTTGTTTGTCTTGTTAGATGTACTAGTAAAGAACTGTTATTCCTACCCCCATATCTTTGCCTAAGAGCTCCCTTAATTTCAAAATCATAATAATCTGTAGGAAGGAAGGATCACATTTTTCAGTTCAAAGGGAGGATTCTGCCTTTCTTAGCAAACACCTGTCTTTCCAACCAGAACATCAAGAAATAATATTAGGGCCTGAGGATCACTATATAGAGTCATAGGTGTCCCATGACTGTGGTCTATGTAAATGTAGACATGAACTGCCTTTTAAAGGACAGTAACAGCACAGAGAAAATTAACTTGAGCTTTTAAATTTAATAGCATAGACACAAAGAACGAATTAGGATGATATAGCAAGGTCTCCTCACAGTTCTTGAGAGAGTTTTTATACATATACTGGCAGGTAAGCTGTAAGTTAACAACAAATCCATGTATTTTCTGCTGTTTTTTTCATATGCACATTTACCAGTGGTCTATATATAGTATAAATACTTACTGCAAATTTAAAAAGAAAACATCTTCTTTGACAAAAAAAATCATTTTTTTGATGAAGAACCTGAAGCACCATAGACCATTCATTTTCAATTCAGAAATGAAAATTTGCCTGCTTGCTAATATTATTTAATTCAGATCAGCAGAATTTAGGAAGTAAGAGGTTATTAATACCAAAGAAATTACTTATTCATTTCTCAAGGCTTTCAGCAACTTCCTAGTTTGTCTATCTTTTAATTTTGAATTGTCACTTTTCTCCTCTTGAAAGGTCTAAGATGGTCACCATAATATTTGACAAAAATATTTGTCATATTTGTCTCAATATTTGTCTCAAAACTGTTTATACAGAAACTTTTCTGAGATGATTATTGACTCTTATTGTTAAATATTTAGGCTTATTCCATGATGCTTCTTTACAAATCACTATGGCACTTTATTTCTTCTGCAGACTTTATTCTTCCGTCTTATTTTGTTTATGTTCACATTTTAGCTCTTTTTCAGTATGGATTTGTATTTCTCTGTCTTCTGACAGATAACACGAATTAGTTAGGACTAGCTCTTCAGATGCTAATTAACCACTTGTCCTGTTGATTGCATGATTGACAGCTCCTTATTTGCCTGTATTCATCAATCACTCATACTCTATTCTTCTATTTTCTTCAAGTTGGTTGTTTTATAAAGTTTGCACTCTAGACAAAATGCATAGTGATTTGTATAAAACCAACATGCCACTGCAAAAACATAATATTATCCTGATTATAAGACAGCAGTTAAACCTGAAAGCCTGTGACTCACCCAACTAGGTATGTTTGTATGGGAAAAACAAGAAATTAATTTTAGAAGGATACACTGTGTGTAGAGACTATCTGGTCTGGAGTAGTACTGTAAAATTTTGGATTATAATAGGTGTAAACATGGTACAAGCCACATACTGTTGATGATATAAAAGAAAGAAGTAATGGCAATTATTCATGCCATGTACAAATATGAAAAAATGAATATTTCATATAAACCTACAGAGAAGCATATTTGTAAATATGAATAGACTGAGGAGAAGTTGGCAGCTTTTCAAATACTAGTGATTAATATAAATTCACTGGTGTATTTATTGGAATTTCTTTTGTTTTAAGGAAAATGAGCCATTAGAAAGAAAGAAATAATTTTGTAAATAGGTACACCTGAGGAAGGGCAAAGGAGAAATTACAGGCTCAAATTCTTCTTGGGACATTTAGCAAGAACTTCACAAGATTTATGTTCATGACACACAGGAGTACCTCCTTATGTGATAGCAACATAAAGGAGACTTTCATTTTTGACCACAATTAATACTAACTGCAAGAAGCATGTAAGTAAAAAAAAATAAAATTATCTAAAAGTCATATCATATTCTACCTGGTTTTTTTGCAATTGTATTGAATTAATCTACTGAAACTAATGTTTCCTTGCATGTTTTTATTTTCACTTTGAATCAGAAGACTGAGTTGTTATTAACCTTTTTGACACAAGTCTATTTTTTCCGTTTTCCATTTGTTTTTGCCATTTTAGTTATTGTGAATATCTGTTGAATTAATGAAATGAAGTACTTAAAATATAATACCATATAAAAATGTGGACGCATTTTACATGCGCTTCAATTGTTACACTTTTTATTTTTGCTTTCCCCTTGTTCTTGTTACATAGAAATTAATGAACAAAATCTAATTATCCTTCTATTTCTCTGATTCTCTCTCCAATGCATAAGTAACAAATTATAAATGCCATGCTGTTTACTTATTACTACAACATAATAAATCCACTTACAATCCTCTCAAACTCCAGTGATTTTAGCATTTGTGACAGTAATGATGTTAGTCATTGACTAATAATTTAATCTTAGTATTTCAGTGAGAGATGGTAGACCATAGAAAACCAAAGAGTAATTTCTGGATCTTACCTATTTTTAGAACTGCTATCGAGCTGTCCAGAACTTGAAGTCATATTTATCTAATTAACTGTGAAGCAATTTCCAGTGCTTATTCTCAGATTCTGTTTTAATGAGAGACTTCAAATGTTGTTTATGTAGCATAGGAGAACTGCTGGAGAGGACAATACTGCTCCTATCAAAGATTATGCATTTAAACATTAATTGTTTTACAAAGACTTATATAACAAAAATTTTAAAAGTCTGTACAGCAGACTCTGCATGTCACTAACAAATTCAGTCATCCTTTAGGAATAGCTGATTTTTAAAAAGCTAATTTTCTTTTCATTTTGAAAAAGTTCAATTATTTTTCCAGCTCCAGAAAACATTTCTTTTTCTTCTGGCCTGCTTAGTCATCTTGGTCTATCTAGTAATAACTAGTATTAATTGAATGCTAAGAAAACCTGTATTTAATGAAGACTAAATGTATTCATATTTAGAAACAGCAGTACTAATGCTAGTTAGGTCATATATGGTTATAGACTTAAAAGTCAAATTAGACAATTTATCTGAAGAAAAATAAAAGTGGAAAATTTTTTTCAGTCTTTTGTAAGATTTTTAGGTAACTCTGTGATGCCTGGGAACATATTTCTGTTTTGAAAGAGATATTGAGTTCTAAAAAAACCCTCAGCTAAACAAACAAACAATCCCACCCCCCAATATTTCAATGAGAGATATCAGCTGGCTTTATTTTGGCAAGAAATACATGGAAGACTAAGATATTTAAAGACATGCCTCGGACAAAGGTGAAAATCAAAGTTGAAGAGTTAGCATCTCAATTGTACTTTAATATGAGAAGACACTGTATTCTAGGTTACTTGAAAAGAAATAATGGATAAAAGTACAGAGAATTCAGAGACTACAAAGAATTCATCATAACTGTATGTCCTCTCATTGCCAAATACTTGTGCAGGAATTCTACCATGTGAATGAACTACAGCTTAATATTCCAACAGCAATATGTCACCTATGCTCTTAGCCTGTCTTTTTCACAAATATGAAGTAATCATATCTTAAACATATCAATGGCTTAAAAATTGTTATAATTTTTGGTTTTAATGTATACCCACCAAAATGCGATCCCACAGAGGTTTAATGCACTGTTACAGTTTAGCTGGTTCATCCTCTTACCTTGATTTTAGACATTTTTAGAAGTCCTGGACAATTTAAAAGTGCTGAGTGAGTTGCATATTATGCTGTATTAAATATTTCATCAGTTGATTTCAGAGAAAGTTACAGTACTTAAAATATCTAATTAAACAGTAACTACTACCACAGATATTTCTGTGATCTTTGCATTGCAAATACTTTTTATCCTCTTGCAATTATGATTTCTTAGTCTCTATAAGTAAAGTGAACACAGGATAGAATATTTTGCAATTCTTTTCATGAAGATTAATTTGCTGCTTCAT
Organism: Cinclus cinclus; assembly: GCF_963662255.1. Lineage (NCBI taxonomy): Eukaryota > Metazoa > Chordata > Aves > Passeriformes > Cinclidae > Cinclus > Cinclus cinclus. The sequence continues at coordinate 19,442,131 of NC_085050.1, read as the reverse complement.
AACCTGTTTTTAGTGCAATGTAGCTGACCCTGAAAAATATTTAATAATAATATAACATTTATAGCAACGTATAACATATAAAATGTGTATTCCATAATTGTTATAACTGCTGATTACACTCTTTTTCTCAAAAAGTACATCTCAGTGTATGTGTTGCATTATTTACTAATTACACTTTAAGTAGCAGATACTTTCACACCTGTCAGGACCTGAGAATGGGGTAGATTATGATGGTAATTATAAACTACAGTGTTTGCAAAGATGTTTAAATCTTGCATAGTACATATATATATATATATATTACTATGGTAACTTTTATATCTGGCTATAAATAGTGGAAAAGAAAATGTGTTGCTCACTTTAGAGACAGAAGAACTGTGTACTTTTGTTAGTTTCTTACTGAAAACTTCTCTAAGTGAGGACAGATTACAGAAATTGGTAACTTAAAAAAACTCAGAAGATACAGTCAGAATAGAAGAGGGAGCAGTAATAGCTGGAGGGCAGCCAATAGGGAAAAGGAAAGTAGGTATGTAATTTCATAAAATGCCATATACAGACAGACATGGCTGGACAGAAAAAGATAATACAAGCACAAAGGTATCCCTTACTAAATATATATTCACTTGCTTGTATTCCTTGCTTTTCCCTATACATCTTTATTTGCAACCTCTCACTCAGATTCCATGTCTATTGCTATATTCTCTGCTGCTATGTCGCATTCATACTTTTCCTTACTTTACTGTTCTGTTTCTTACCTGTCATGTATTCTCCTGAATTCATTAACTTCATCATTTTAGCTGAGCTTTCAACAGATATTTCTTCACTCTCAGAATTATCCCAGAATCTAATGCCACTCTACTCCTCATCTTGTTATCAAACTTTGTTACACCGTGTCATGGAAAAGGTTGTTGTGCTGGTTGTACCTTGAAGGCACCTGAGGAGAGGGCACACTAGGAAAGTTTATCTCCATGAGAACTTCCTCTGTGAATTGATGGGACCAGTGGGAGCCTCGTTTAGTTGTTGACAGCCTGAGAAACTAATTGGAAAAAAAAATAGGTTCGTTCTGTGAATCACATTTGAATCAAGTAAACCCCGGGAAGGCTCCTCTTGCATTTCCAGCCTCTCACAAGGTAACACCGACCCGGCCCGGGCCAGGCAGGGCTGGGCTCTGGAGGCTGCCGGGCCCCGTTTCCAACCAGGAGCCCCGATAACCAAAAGAAGCCGAGCCCATTGCTGGGATCCTGGCCCTTTTCCCGGTGTGTCCGTGGCTCGGGGGGCCCTGCCCTGCCCTGCCCCGGCTCGGAGCAGCCCTGGGGTGGCCGAGCCCGCCCGGCCGCCCTCACGGGCTGGGGGGAGGCAGCCGGGCCCGGTTCGGGGGGGGGGTTGAGCATCGGCCAATACTGCTCCTTTGTAAGAGAAAGTCTAGGGCTTTCCTGGGCTGTATTAGGAGTGTGCCAGTAGCTCATGGAAAGTGATTCCTCCTTTTCTGTTCAGTGAGATCCATCTGGAGTGCTGGGTCTAGTTCTTGACTTTCCACTACAAGAAAGATACGGAGGTACTGGTGGGATTTCCACAAAGGGCCACAAAGATGTCCAAGCAGAGAATTTTTGATTGGAACTCATATGCTTAATTCTTCACTACAAATAAAGATTCTCCTGTTATTTCTTCTACATGAATTATATCTACATATGATGATTGGTAATAATTATACTAAAAACTAAGTCATAATTTCAAGATGGGGGAGGAGTGTAGATGCAGGATGAAGGCCGATGTCACAAAGAAGGCATTGTGTTGCTTAGCAGCAGTTTGTAGTAGGTCCTAGCACTGAAAGCACAAAGTTTTGCATTTCATTGGGGCAAGAGTATGGGCATGTAGTCTGTTGCAAGTCTTTCATACTCCTCAGAAAATAGAAATCACAAGAATCAGAATATTTTTATAGCCACCAGTTTCCTTAAAAGTGTAAAACCAATCATTTGTTCTGCAGGTGGCAGCAACATGGACTGAGCTATTTAAAGTATTGGGCCATTCAAGGAATCATTTGCTAAGGAGTTTTTGGATAGACTGAAAATCTTGGGGAAAAATGTTCACATGAACAATTTTGATACTGATGAATTTGTTGGAAAAGATCTTGTCAGAAAATTTTCAACAAATTTAAATTCCTTTAAGCACTGGAACTATGTCTAGAGTATTCATAAGTGTTTTTATAGTTTGGGTGGAATCCAAGACATGAGCTTGGTTCCAAGAGAGACCAAGAAATCCAATTCAAACCAACAAAAAAAATTAAAAAATATGTCATATTAGATTGGAATAGAGCAAATAAAAATAATTATTATTCCACTCACAATTAATTATATCACTTACATATAATACAAGAGAATGTAATACATATATATATACAAAATATATAGATAATGTCTCTTAATTATGAGAATTTGAATTAATTTAAAGCCACTCTGGAAGTGTGAAAGATGCCAATAAAAAAATTATTTGTGTAGCTTATTAAAGATTTTTTCCCCCCAGACATCATATCATAATAGCAAAGGTCTCATCACAGCCTCAGTACTGAACAGGAACATCAGAATTAACAAGTTTATTATTAACTAAGCACTAGTACAAGCTGTGCTATTACAAATCCAACATATAGATAGGCTTAATTGACAGCCAGGTGCCCATCAAGCCTGTTTTTCACTCCTCCTCCTCAAGAGAACATGGAGAAAAAATATAACAAAAAGCTCATGGATTAAGATAAAAAGTGGGAGATCACTTATCTAATACCATCACAGGCAAAACAGATTTGACTTAAAGAAATTAATTTCCTTTATTTTCAATTAACAGCGGTATAGGATATGGAGAAATAGAAACAAAACTATAAGCACCTTCACCCCTGTATTTACTCCTTTCCAGGCTCAACTTCATTCCCAACTCTTCTACACTCCCTCTCCAAGCATTGTGGGGGATGGGGAATGGGGTTTGCAGTCAGGTCATTAAAATTTGTCCATACCACTCCTTCTTCCCCATGCTCTTCCCCTGCACCACGGGAAGTGTGGTCCCTTCTTAGATATATCATTGTGGAGGTGCCACCAGTGTCACTAATGGGTTCAGCACTGGCCAGCAGAAGGTCTGTCTTGGAGTTGAGTGGAACTGGCTCTGTCTGACTCAGGGGCAGCTCCTGATTTCTCCTATCACAAGCCATCCCTGCAGCCCCTGCCATCAAAATTTTGCCGTGTAAACCCAATAGATGTTCTCACTCAGGACAACACCTAGCATAGTGTTTTGAGCTATAACAAAAGCTCATAGGTACTGCTGGAAGATTTGAGCTGGAATATTTATAAATATTGTGTTCTCATTATTTTCACTGGAAGCAAGCTGGATAGGACATGTTTGTTACCTTTGCTTTTATCTTATCCAGAAAGTTCTGAAAATTGTTGGTAAGAGGTGAATGAAGTGCAAGAATGAGGTGCAAGATTTTTATTCGATAAATTAACTACATATGTTGCATTCATATGCAGAGGGTTTTTTACCAAATATAGCTGTTTGTAGTTCTAACTTTTCTGAATTTTTGACTACAAATGGAAATTATATATGTGCAGCATTCAGAACATTATCAACTGCAGTTTAAATAGTTCTGTGAATATAAATAGTACCTGGAAGATGTCCAAATTTAGAGCAGTAGCGGGTAATTCTCCTGCTTATAATTGAAGGTATGTAAATTATAAAGGGGGAAAATGTTTGCAAACATATCTTGATTTTTTATAATGAATTTTGCTCTCCCTGCACACTCTATCATCATACGTGCCATATGTGAAAAATACCAGAATAGAAAGCGGTTTCTTTTGCCAAATTTATTTGTGAAACAAGATTCTCTAGTTTGGTAGCCTCTATATGCCATACAAATAGTTCTCTCTTTTCTTTATTTTTTTTTCCCCTACTTTGTATAGAGCACAATGAATAGCTATAATGAGAGGGGAAAAACCTTTTTTTACTTGAAGGCTGTGACCACAATTTCTATAGCTGAAATTTTCCAAATGGAATTTCAAAAGAAGCTTTCAATTGCTGTTTTTTGTTATATGTGTAAGAGAGTACCTTGGTATAGTTTTACTTGCAGCCAGTAATTAGTAGGTTAATAAAAATGAAAATAATTAATGACTTGTGATAAGTCAAGCTAGACTCTGTCAATAGAATTGATTCTATCAATAGCTGGTGAATATTTAAAGAATTTTTATAAATGACGTATGTTTGTTTGGATTTTTCTTGGTTATGTTAATACCTCTTCTCTTTCTTCCTTATTTTCTTTCTAAAAATGTTTGTATTTTATTTCAAAGAGTAACTATGTCACTTACTAGTAATTTACACAACTTGATAATAAATTAATAATACATTAGCAATAATTTATAATTATTAAAATGATTATAATAATATTTTATTGTTATAATAACTAATAAATTAGTTACTTCATATTTCCTATGGGGTTTTTTAATAGTATTTCTAAAATACACTCAATTTGTGCTTAACATTTCAGGCATTTAAATACTCTGATACTTGACAAAGATTGACACCTGTTAAACTTATTTTCTTAACACTAAGTCTCTGACCCTGCATGATCTTTTAAAATTATTTGAAAGAGTCGGTTTTATGATGTGATTAAAGGCAAGCAAATTGTCTGTAGCTTACAGCCTTTACCATTTTAATAAATTGGTCTTTTGCCAATGGCCAAAAATGGCCACATAGGAGTATTAAGGCTGAGTCAGTCTTGCTGAGCAGTCCCTGAGTCTACAGTTCACAAATCATCTTCCATAGGGGAATCATGAATTCTCAGTTTGTGCTGCGCTGCTAACAATGCAGAGCTGTGGTAGGGATTGTACCTGCCTCTTCCACCCTCTGCACTCCTTCTGCAGAAGGATCTCCTGAGATGCCAGGCAAGGTATTCAGCCCTCTAACGTCCTCTGTCTTCACAGCAGCTGTCCCAAAACATAACGATGCCCTTTTGTGTCCTTGAAAAGCCTTGTCCTGAGGTATTTCCTGAGATACAATCGATGCCAAGGGGAGGCAGGACCTGTGGACCAGTCACCAGCCAGGGGTGTTTTTGCCATTCGTTCCCAGTCAGGCTCACTTCAGCTTCTGTACAGTCAGCTGTTGGAATGTCCTTGTCACTCCAGAAATTGAGATTGATTTTGCCCCTAGATATCTTGATGAAATCAGAGTATATTGTGCACTGGTGTCAGCTAAAATTTTATAGTCCTTTGTATCTGATGTGCCAGGCAATTGGATGCATACAAGCTTACAAGATTCTTACCTATCTTTTCATATTTGCTTATGAACTGAGTAATATTAATTGTAGAAACTTAAGATTATTATGAATGTATTGAATGTTTGGTTTTGTTAATACATTGAAAAATTGTATATTTCTTGATTAAAACCCTTTTTTTTCTCTTTCTCAGACCAGAACAGAATGTGTATCTACTTTCATTTCTGTTTCTCAGAAGAATTGTTGATAAAAGATGCAGTTAGATCAATTTCACTGGGCTTTGTATAAATTGCACTTAGATGAGGGGAATGGTTTAGAGACTCTTAGGTTTTGAAAAAATACAATTTGAATGTATGTGAGAAAATTATTTCTGTTATCCTTTTGCTATGTGCATGTCAGTGCTTTGCAGATCAGAACACTGGAGGAGTAACATTTTTCTCTTAGGTTCTATAAATTGGTACAAAAGAATTGCAAAGCTGAGAATTATGCTTAGACTTTTTTGCATTGTGTTTAATAATACATGGTAATAATGTGCTTCAATATGCATAGACTGCAGTAGGCATAAACTTCACAACACAGTTAGTGACACTTCATGCTATCTTTTACATTCATAAGCAACATATTTCTGAAGTTATTATATATCAATAATTTCAAAAATAAAGAAGTATTTTGCACACATCAGATAAAAGGTTATTGCAAACAGGCATCTAAATATACTACCCTCTATTCCATGTTCTTGTTATCAAGGATTTTACACATCTGACTGTGCAAATCCATGAGAACCAAACGTATGAACTCCTACACTTCAAAATACATTATCCTAAGGAGGTGAAGACTTGATTTGGCATTATCCTTTGATTCAAAATGGAGCTAAAATCTACCGTTATTTTTTTCTCTTTCAGGCATATTTAAGAGATTACTAAACTCAAATTTTATCTTTTTAAAAACAATCCTAATTCGAATTGGTTTTGCTACCAAATAAGCCACAGTATCTTAAGAAGTTTATTAATGTGAGTAATGATAGTCCAAATTTACTTGGTGAACAGAAATATTATTTTGCCTTTTCTGTTGCTGATGTTTCAGTGGAGGACTGAGAAAGGATAAATGCTGCAAAATTTAATAGAAAATTTTAATGGAAATTGATAATCTTGTACTATTGTAAATGGATAGAATGGAGTATTCAGCAGTAACCCAAAATGTTAAGTGTCATTAAAAATATATTTATGAAATTTTCTGCTTTCAAGAGGTTTTGAAACAGGCAACTACTGCACCTCTTGCCATTTCTGGGCTCATTAAACTGACAGAATTTTCTGTCATAGCGTTAGATACATTGCCTTCTTTATGCTTCAAATGCAATATTTTTTAGCACCATATATGAGTATATTTCTGGACTGATGTGGTGAAAATGGTGGAAACTACAGTTGATACAGACCTCAAAAATAGATTTCTATCCAAGGGTGAAAATTCATCCTCAAAACCCATAGAGACTCATAATGAAATTTGAATTTTTTCAAATCTGATAGTTTGTTCTAGCCTATTCTAAAACCTGGAGACACTTTTGAGGTGAAGAATGTTATTTTGAATAAAAATCAAGGTTTCATTGGCTTAATTTGTGATTTTGTAACATCTGTTTAAAAAAATCATACCAGCACTTTAATATTTTAAAGTATTATAAGTTTTTCATTCTTTCTCAAGCTCCATCAGGACTCAGTTTAGTCATAGATTAAGAGGAAGTGAACCCTTGGATTTGTTTATGGAAAATTTATTTTGACATAACACATTTCATTTATAATGGAGGAAAAGTTTCTGCCTGGTCCCCTAAAAAGGGGGGGGGGGGGGTGGGAATGTGTAATTGTAATCTTGTATGTAAATCAATTTAAGAAGAGTCTTACAAACATGCATAGGAATTATTTGATTTTATAATAATGAAACATGTTTCTTGATTAAAATAAAAATTGTATATTTGTATTTTGTGCAGCTGTAGCTGCAGCCTCCTCCTGACCATGCCTAAGACTTTTGGCCTTCAGTCTGCAGTAAAAATATGATTGGTAAGTGATTATTGCAAACTTAGTGCTAGAGACAGTGTTGAAATGGAGAGATATTCTCTATTCCTGTTAAAATAGTGCTGTGGAGAGCAAAAATAAATTGAGAGGAAATGTTTGTTGGAAAAGAAGAGAGCACATAGGTAATGGCCAGATAAGGAGACTTTTATGACACTGTATCTAGGTCATAGCCCCAGACCTACCTTTTTATTCAAAAATATTTAATACAAATGCAGGAAGATTATTTGAAGAACTGTAATTGGAAAACTTCCTCCAGGTACAACATCTCAACCAACTCACTGCATTAATTTTTTGGCTTTATCTTTTGCCTTTTTGGTTATCAAGTCTTGATTGTCTTCTATGCAATCATGCAGCTTTGATAGTGAAAAAAAAATAAAGATGGGCTAGATGAGAAAAATGGGATCATTAAGAAAAACAAATAACTAGACATAAAAAAAGTCTATTTTAAACATCAGAGGCTGAGAACAACTTTATATTTGTCTTTCTGTCTTACTGTTTGCTAACAAATTTCTAATCACTAGACAATCATCTGTTAGTGACTAAAACATTACACAGAAATTTTAAAAGAGAAAATATGATCTCTGCCTCTATAAAAGGTATTATTATTAGCCTGTGGATACTTTTGGGACAGTTTCCCACTACTTCCAGAGGTGTTGTGAAGTTTTAGAACTGATTCTCTCTCAAAACCAAAACTGTCTCTAGCCATCCTTCTAGATTGCTCAAAACTACAAGACATCACTTTAAGATGTGTCCTGTACAGGTTACATAAGACTCCCTTCTGAAGCACTGATTCTACTTGCCTTTTTACCCCAAGCTGATAGCCCTTCATTTGACTGACTTTCAGTGACACCTAGAATTTGCCTACATGGACTTGAGAAGACAGAACTGAACTTAAGCATCAAATTTAGCCTTGAAAGCTGCACAATCACAGATGTGATTTGTTCGTGACGCTATGTGCAAGGCTTTTCTGTTGCGTTATTTACTTACAGAAGGCCTGTTTGCAGCCACTGTCTGTTCCGTAAATCATACAGGTAATTTCTTGTTTCCCACTTGCCCTCTTAAATGACATTGCAGAATTACAGAACCAGCAGGGCTATTTAAAATTCCAAATAATCCTTGGTGCCCAATGTTTTCCTCAGATCATTGAACTATAACGATATTATGGCTTTTTTTTTTCTTTATATAAGCAAAAGCAAAATGGTGGGATTGATAAAATCTATTCAAAATGTGAACCCAATTTGCAATTTCAAATATCTTGACAAAATACGTTGCCTATAGATCTGAATTATTAGGTTATTACTGAAGAAAGTTCTTACCTTTAATAAAACACTATTTACTCTACCAAGAAATAGAAGTATATAGAAGTATACCTCTGTATAGAGCTGTGCTGCCATGAGAAAATACAATATTTTTTACATACCAAGGTAACTATAAAATTGAAATTTCTGAAATTCGAGTTAAGAAAAAAAGTAAATATGGGAGAACACAGACAGCATGTGAAAGCTTTAAGCTCAAACCCTGTTGAAAATTGTTTGTGTTTACCATCTTGATTTTTTGCTGTCTTGGCCTCGTTTCAGTAACCCAACAGTCATTTCACACAATCTAAATAAAATGTATTATGGAGCCATCCTTTTGAGCTCTAAGTTTATGTCCTTTCTATGCAAATTTTTTTCCATACAAATATTGTATGCGATTATGTATAGTATACCCCAATAAACAAGACTTTTTCCATTGTTGGTAAAAGGGAATGCCTTGGCCCACACTTCTTTTAATCTGTTTAAACAGCTGACTGGTGGCCAACTAAGCACTTCTTTAACTGTTTCTGGTGGAGCATTGTCAGTGCCACCCATGACCCATCCAAGCTGTCATTAAACAGCATGTGACATTATTTTATATTGTGTCTCAGGATGCTATTGTGCAATTGCAGCTTGTAGCTGGGAAGAATGCAAAGGAGACAGACTATGATCTGAGAAGATATAAAACCATTAAAAAATGGATTCCAGTACTGGAGAGGTAGAAAACTTCACCATGAGCAGCACTCTTCTCTGCAGATCTGGCCAATGCTTCTTGTTGTCTGCTTTTTCCCCATTCCCCATGGGAAGACTGGTACCACTGATTTTAGGACCCAAAACCACACCGGTAAGAATGAATAATGCCAAGAGAAAGGGATAAATGTTAAAAAATTTTCTTGTTTGACTGCCATAAATGTGTTATTAATGCAGCTCTTCTTTTACAAAGGATGCTGAGTGCAAATATTACCTTAGCTGGACTAGACATAAATGTGGAATGTTCTGTTCAGTCTCCTAAAGTTTTAATTAAGCTGAAAATTGTAATTCAATTTATATATTGTCTTTTATCCACATTAATATTCTGCATATGTATATGAATTTTATTGATATGTATATGCATACGTAATTGTAATATTTATCTATCTTATCTTTCTTTAGGAATCCATTATTGGTTTACCTTTAAATATGGTTCTAGGAGCTCAAGTTCTTCCCTATAGTTCTGCCTCTACCACACCCCTCATCCATCATAATTTTTAATGTGTTTCCTCTGCTTTCACAAATCCTTCTATGGCAGGTGTTCATAAAGCTGTTTGCTCCCAGGATATATTCTTACCCTCTAAGCTTATTAACTCATAGTCCCTATTTCCTAAACTTACGAGCTAACAGATTTTCCTTCCCTCCCAGAAATCCGTTTGCTTCAGCAATACATGCTTTTTTTCTCCTGTGCTGAGGTAAAAATTCCCTGTTTCAGACAGATAATCTTCTAAATGTCTCTCAGGGAGCAACAAAAAAGGAAAGCAAACCTTTATTTCCACAGTTGTGGATAGCAAGAATGGGGAATAATAATGAAGCTGTTCTTGAAATTACTTGAAATTTAAGTCAATTGATCAGCTGGGTTTGAAATATGTTAGAAAAAAATATACAGTGTTTCAAAACTATCCAATCCTATCCATAAAAATAAAGGAAAATTCTTCTTGCTTCTGTAAAACCAGCCCACAGTTTTCAATATAGAATATATGTAAAAGGAAAGGAAGAGGTAGTGGTCTTAATCTGTGTTCTTTGAAAGTAAACCAGTGATTGCAAGGGTGGCTCAGGCAATATCTTGGAGAACAATTTAAGATTTTCTGAAGTGAAATTTTTCTAATGACAGTTTTCTTCCTAAAGGTGTGATTTTTACAATGCTTTTCAAGGAGTAAGAAGAATATAAGAATGTTAGTTCTCTAACTGGGGGAAGGCAGGACAAGAAAAAAACAAAAGGAACAGAAGTTAGCTTGAGATGGTCCAAGGATCTAGGAATCTGTATTCAGGTGATATCATATGCTCATGATTATTCTGCTAGACCTTGGTTTGGGGCATAACAGTGCAGCAGCTATACCTTGCAATATATAGAATGCTTGCAACGTTGTTGGACACTTGAAAGGATATTTGAATAAAAAGAGAAAAATAAGAAAATAGAAAGCTAAAATTGAATAATCACTCTACTCCCTCCATCAAAGGGGTTTGTGTGTGGTGTGTTCTTGAATCTCATTCACCTTACACTGTCACTGAAAGAGAGATTTGTCTGCAGATATTTTTAATATAAAGAGCAATGATACTACAGGAGGGAGAATGGAATAGAAGTGACAGAGATTTGTATTGCAGTATGCCATCCTTGTGTGCTATGAAACAAGTTATTTTAGTTTCTTACTTGTTTCAGAATGTAGGCCTATTAGATACTAAAAATGGTGAGATTACCCTTTAAAAATCATTCATTATATGGTATGAAGTCGTGGAAGGGAGTCTAGGAAGAAAGAAGTATACATTCCAATTTAAATGAGGTACTGCATTGTGATACAAGAAAAAACACCGACAAATCCAGTTTTAATGAGCCCTTATACTATACAAAGAGAAGAAAGCAGACAGATATATTCTTGAAATGAACTGTTAAACCAATGAAAAGCAGCAAAGAAAAGACAGATTCGTTTCCTAAAATGATCTCTGCAAGGCATAGGAAAAAAAGTTTCATCTTGCTAACCTCTTTACTGTTGTCTTTTCCAAAAATTCAAATGTTCATTGCAGATGCATGGCATTGCTGTGGGTGATAAATAATATTAAAATTCATACAGTTGTCCTTTGCACCTATTATTATTAATTTGTTTTACAAAGAAAACCAGAAGATAGTATTAAGTATTTGGCCTTAACGGAGCTGGAAACAGTATTGTATGATGACAGGTAGCAGAGAAAAGGGAAAACATGAGGAAGTAATGGAAGGCAAGATAAAAGTAAAGTAATTTTGACTGGAATGCCATTTGTACATGCAACATAAATTTCATTCAATTAAAGGAATTCAAAATTTTAACACCTATTGTATCTGACTTGCAGCAGGATTCAAAATGACCATCAATTTCCTTCTCCAGCTAAAACATCTTGGATACTTTTTAAATTTTTCATTTTAACATTATAAAATCTGTATTACCATGAATATATGGATGATTATTTCAAAGTGAGATAATTTAGCTCTGATTTCAAAGTCATAAACATTAGATGTATTTTTCTGTCATTAGATTTGTTTTCTTCTAAAACTTAATAGCAAAATCGGTAGAGTTCTGTGAAGCATTTAGATTTTACCAGAATTTCATTTACAAGAGCAAAATGTATCTGACAGGATTTTTCAATGCACTTCTGTGAACATACATTTTCTAGAAGCATTATCTTGAAAGACTCAAAGAAATAGTTTGGCACTTCACCTTACTAGTAGAACCATAGCTAACCTGCTTTAAAAAAGCTCATCTTCTAATAGATAATAAAAGGGAAAATAGAAATCAGTTAAGCTTCCTCACAGAATAGCACCAAATTATGAACAGTCAGCAGTAAAAAAGGTATAAAGGATCTGTGAATATAAAATGCAACACTCATAACAAGGTCAGAAATAACCCGGAGTTAAATTTAAGAGGTAAACAACTCCCTAGGCTTGTATTAAAAGCAAAAATGCTGTCATTCTGCATAGCTAGTAGCAGTGATCTACAGTTATAGGGTAAATCTGAAGTTTTCTAATCAGACATATCAGTTTCTGACCTTGAAATTGAGTACCTGAATGCATCAAACAAATAAAAGTGAGGTTAAATGAAGACAGGTTACTAAAATAGATTATTTTAGCAAAGCTAGTAATTCTAGCTAGTAATTGTGCACGTAGCAGTCATAACTTGCCCAGCCTGGAATTTTCTGCCCATCCTGTAGCCAAACTCTTAATCTGAAGTGTTTTTGGTCCCTCATTTTGACTTTTAGAAGAGGTAAAATATTTCTTTCCATGCATAGCTGTGAATTTTGGAACCTGCTATTAAGGAAACTTCCCGGTTTGACCATTCACAGGACTCAGGCAGTCACACTCGCAGTGCCAGAGACTTCAACTCCAAAGCACCTTCACAGCAGGCAGCTTCAATGAGCCAATGAGTGCCTCTCTTGTATCCCTACATACTTCACTCACATGCACTCAGACCAGATTTCCTGCATGTTTGACCCCAGTTTTCCTTTGGCACAATCTTACGTATCTTCTTCACAAAGCAATTTATTCACAGTATAGTAACACAGAGATGGCTTAAGCTGGTGCCACCAAGGAGGGACTCTGGCTGGGCCACAGCTCTCCGTGCCCTTTTCTATGTAAAGGGTCATCAGCTCAAGGCCCCTTCCCCTGGGATGCCAGCACCCAGAGCCCCACGTACAGCTCCCACTGCAGCAGCCCACCGAGCTACTGGCACTGGTTGTACTCCTCAGCACCTGTTTCCATCCCAGCTCACAAATGCAAAGGTTATCCACAGGTTCAGAAAAACTAAACTAATTGGTGGACAAATCCATTGGCTGGCAATAAAAAAGATTAGGTATAGGAAATAACTTCCAAAGAACCTTGATCCAACATCTTGAGGATTCCATGAAGAATGGTCTGCAGAAGAAGGCTGGATTTAACTACTCTTCCTAAATACAACCTCTTGCCGTTGTCTGAAATACATACAATATCGTTCTCTCTGCAGGACGGAGTAAGACTGATATAGACCATTGATCTGACCAAATTAGGGTAGCCAACTTTCAAAACTCTTAAGCACTGGTAAAACTGGAAAACATATAAGGAAGTATCATCTATTATTCACAACAGGAAATCATAGAGGTTTCTCACTTACTAGTGTTTAAATTCAAAGCACAATTAAAGAAACTAAGTTCCAAATAAAATCAATTTCCCAAATAATAATTCAAGCAGTATTGAAAATCAGGTGTAGACCACAAATATTAAAAGCTAAATGCAAAACTAATATATTTAATGTTTCAAACAGCAGTTTTACTAAGACTGACATTTAATACCATTATTGTGTAAAACCAAGGCAAATGTTTGGGTTTAAAAAGCTGCTTTTCTCTGTGCCCAAGCTGTGGTTTCAGAGCTCCTCATATCTGACATGAGAGTTTAAGTACAGTATGTCAGCAGAGATTCTCCTGCTGGCCCAATCTCTCCCTTGGAAAAATATTTTTTGCATAAACAAAATACAGTATTCAGTCTCAGCTGATGCATAGAGTACCAAATAAGAACACATTTGCTTGTTTCTATTGTAGTGCAACTTTTGGATTTCTATTACTCACTGTCACTCTTCTTTTGTGGCATTTGCAGAAGATTCCAGTATCCAAGGCACTTGGCAGTTAAAGCAAGTCTTTTTCTCCATACTTAGACCATGACCTAGGCTGCCAGGTTGGTTCCAGTAGAAATCCTGTGGCACAATTCATTTGTGCACAATGTCAGTGTTTAAGTCCTGGCTGGAGGCAAGATGAGGACAGCAGTCTTCTCACTTGCTCCAGTGGGAACTGAATCATATTTTTGACCTGCAGAAAACTTCAGTTATTTTTTAAGATAAAATTTTTAAAGTTATGTGTATTTTCTAAAAAGTTCAAAAAGCCATAGCCACACTAAGGGGAAAGAATTGAAGGTTAAAGACTTACCTATGATTTTTTTACTTCTTATTTCTGTTATTTAAATCTAATCATATTCATAAATTTAGGAGCCTAGTTTACTCAGCTTTTTAACTTTCCTCGCCTTACACATCCATATTTCTAAACTCATACCATGCTATAAAGACCATTATCTAGCAACTAACAGGATTTTCTCTTGTTCTACCTCAGCACTTTGGCAATGACATATTTTCATTGCAGGTATGTGTTTCTGATTGAGAAAAAGAGTATTTGTCACGATGTAAAAAAGAGAATCACATAAAGCAGGTATATTTATGCTTACGGTATCTTGATATGAGATATATACTTAATATTTGTATTTTTGGACTAAAATAATAATTTAGAATGGCTATATTGAGGATTTGACTTCTGTGTTTCAGTCCTTGAAATGCTGTCATTTCCATATGAAAATTCCTCAAGACAAATTTCATTGTAACTCATATGAAAGAACACATTGCAGTGGCATATTCCATGATACTCACTTTTTGAAAGCACTTCTGATGAATGAGGGCTACAATGAATATTTTTTCACACTTTTTTTGAAGGACCTTAAGTAATTGCAATCTCATTTAAGTTACTATGATTCTATTGATCCTAGGTATTTTTATACTTCTTACATATAGTGTTTGAAACCTTTAGAACACTTGCAGTATTCTTGAAGAACTTGTGAGATAGAGAAGTGCTACAGATCTCATTTTAAAAATGAGAAGAGCAAGACACAAAGGTGACGCTGTGTGGAACATGAAAGTTATGTAAGTGGTGTTGAAAATCTCTATATAAATTATTCAGTCATGTATGCAGTACAATCCTGGAGGAACAAAAAAATTGTTTCAGAGTTGGAAAGCTGGATCTTATACACAAACTGCTGAAGTATTTTTTTCTAAATAAAATATTAAATATACAGGAGTAATCTTTTAAAGAATCATAACTTCTTCTGAACATCTGTCCTAGTTTGAAAGACAGGTATTTGCTAAGAAAGGCAGAAACTTCCCTTTGAAAATGAAAGTATGATCCCTCCTCCCTACAAATTATTATAATTTTGGAATTAAGGGAGCTCTCAGGCAGAGATATGGGGATAGGAATAACAGTTCTTTACTAGTACATCTAACAAGACAAACAAGAACAACAGCTATGAAATTACCCACAAACAGAACAGTAACTCAGTCCCAGTGTTTTTTGGCTGCAGGCACCTTTTCCCTGAGCTGCAGTTCCCGGTGCTGGGGGCGGGCGGGTCCCGCAGAGCCGCAGGAGGGCTGGGGGTGATGGCAGAGCTGTCCCAGGGGGAGAGAGAGATGGAGAGAGAGCTCTCCGCTCACGGTGTGGGTCCTGGTGCTCAGCAGAGTGCTGGATGGTGGCAGGTTACAGCGAGAAGGCAGCAGGGCAGGGTCTGACAGCAGTGAGGATGGCTCCCAGCGCTGGGATGGCAGGAATGGGACACAGGCAGTGATCGTCCTTCTCGTCCGAACTCCGCGGGGGGAAATGGGGCCGAGCCAGAGCCTTCCATCTGCTCTTCTGGATGTTTGGATATCGAGGGGTTTCCCTCTTCTCTTCCCTCCCCCTTGCCACCAGTGCCCAGTCAACAGGTATCTTAGCATGGCAAGGGGGAAAATTCCACAGAGGGGAAAAGGGAAAGAACCAACCCCCAACAACATCTTTCACAAGCAAAAAGGAACAGGTGTCATTCAGCTAAGTATGTGAATAAATTCATTGTGCTGAATGAACACATATTTTGTACATGAATAATGGTCAGGCTGTACAGCATACTTTAGATAAAACAAATGTCGAAATAGTAGTCTTTGTCAACCTTAGATCTACTGTTACCATATTATCTTTGTAGAGTTGATCAATCACTTAAGACGTAATACATACACTTAATGATTCAAAATCTTTTCCATCGGCTTATTTTGCTCCCGCTGAGTTTTCGGCTTTGAAAAATACAAGGTTAAACTTTTTAGGAAAATCATAATGATAATTTTCTAATTATGTCATTTTAACAGGGAAAGGATATCCCCTTGGAAATTATTTAAGTTTGTATCATTTATCTTATGCTCCAAAAGACTGAACTCCTCTTTATAGTTCAGTAAGCAGAAAGCCATTCCTTACTTACAGTTTTCTATATAATCCCATTGAAATATACTTGTTAAAATATTAACTGTGAAGTATTTAGGCCAGATTTAAATGCAGTATTAAGTAAGGAGATTTGCATAATACTGGGCAGTGATGGCAGCTTTGAAATGCCAGCATCATTTTTCAAAATTGAAACCCTAGTGCCTTTGCAAAGAATCATTTATTAATACCAAACCACTGTTTCAATAAAGCATTAGAATTTCCTGCATAGAATAGCCCTTGGGCAGCATTCTGAAGTAGTAGTGGATTGCTATTCTAATCCACAATGGAACATTTTAATAAGTGTGATAAATGACTCGCAAAGGCTTCAGATTTCAACATCAGTAGAATTAAAATCATGTAAAGGTTGAGTCTGGGTGATAGATGTAGAGGATTTTGTGGTAAACAGTTTGCAGTGTCAGGACAATACCAGCTTATTGAACTTCCAGATACTAAATTCTTGTCCATTTGTCATCTTGTTCCTAGCAGACATATATATACATAGAGTAATAGACTTAGATTCTTTATCAGCTGATACTACCTTGTAACTCTTGGACCACTTTAAAAAGATCACAGAATGAAACATTCAACTAGAAAGTAGTGGAAAAAAAATCCAAAGACTAAATAAAACCAGGATTTTTTTTTTATTCCTGCAAATATTTTATATGGTAAGCACAAAGTTAGAACAATTCTAGGTACAGATAATACTCGCACTCTGTCACTCTGCTTTTTACAATATTTTCAAACTTCTCTGAAATTGGTCTCTTTTGTTTGTTTTCAAACCTAAAGGAGAAATTATATTGTTACATTACAATACTTTAATTGGTTTTAGAGTTAGAAAAAGTTTTAATATTTTATGTGGAAGAAAAATCAGAAATAATTTTGCTGTTTTTCTGTAGTTTTCCAACTCACATCATACTGAATGTTATTACTCATTACTGGGTGTAATAATAATATTAGGACAAAAACCCATAAAAGTCAAGAGAACGAAGAACAAGAAGATGCTAATCTATGACTAGAACAGTGTTGTGATTGAATTCTACTAAGCCAGGTCATACACTGAAAGTAGATCCATCTTGCATAACTTTCCCTATCTAATATTTTATTGCTGAATGTATATTGGTTGTTCAGGCTCCCTCAGTCATTATGAAAAAGAGCAAGAACAGCAGTTCATCTTATGTGTGTGATACTTCCTTGGAAAGTGCCTTTTTCTCTCTGCACTATGCAGGAAGCCTATCATAGTCTTGGTGGTTAAACTAATGGGGTAAATATTGGTGAGATGAATCCCATTAGTAGAAAAAATCTCTTGTACTGTCTGGTTACGACATTATCTTTCCTTAATAACAAGCTAATAGGAGGATAAACTACTATAATTTTTTTCCTAACACAATGACAGAACAAATAATCTTTTAACTGACCATTAAAATGCTCACTGACTTCAGTGATGGTGATTCAGTTCTACTGCAAATCAATTTTATTTATTTAATCTTTTGTTTAACAAGCCTTAAAATATTTAGAATCAAATCCTCCAGTATTTAATATTATTGAACTGCTTCTTTATTGCCTTACTTATCATGCTGTACTTTAAAGTGTGCAGAGAACATCAAGGAAGCATGAGCCTTGGCTACAATGTTAGTAGTGAAAGGCTAAGTAGGCAGTATTCTAAGCCAGTTCCTAGATGGGATGAGTCATTTAGTGACAGTGGATGAAGAAGGCTGATGTACTCAATGCTTTTTTTGTTAGTCTTCAACGAACACTCTTAGGCTCTGTGCCTGGCATCTGTGAGAACACATTTAGAGTACAGTATCCAGTTTTGGACAAATGAGTCCAGGAAAGATTCTGATAAATTGGAGTTATTTCAGCAGAGAGCCCTGAACTGGGTAGGAACTGGAACACCCTCAGCCAAGGAGAGACTGAAGGACCTGTGTTTGTTCAGCCTGGAGAAGAGATGGCTTTGTGGAGACCCAACATCTATGGATAGGTGATTGGCACCAGGAAGTACTGGTTCATCATTATTCAAGTAAGAAATGCCCTCAGACTCTAAAGTATCATTTGAAATGCAATTTATTAGAGCTAATGTTATACAAAAAAATCATAGATCTTTTTATTTCCTTTTAGATGTTGAAACAATGTAAAATTCTTGTGCCACTGAACAGGACTCCAACCCATGTTCACCATGTCATACGGAACCCATCCATAGTAGAGATCCTCCCTTCCATCATTCTGGCATTTAAAGGATGTTTTCACAAAGAAACACCCCTGTCAATAGTTTTTACAGTCAAAGCAGAAACTGTGCACCTATGGAGCTTCTTGCTGCACTTTCAGATAAAGCTGAGGGTGTGCTAGTGGTGTGAAAAAAAACAAGAGTGATAATTCTATCTTTGAGTTTA
Organism: Cinclus cinclus; assembly: GCF_963662255.1. Lineage (NCBI taxonomy): Eukaryota > Metazoa > Chordata > Aves > Passeriformes > Cinclidae > Cinclus > Cinclus cinclus. The sequence continues at coordinate 19,423,353 of NC_085050.1, read as the reverse complement.
TCTTTCTACCTTGCATAAATAGAAATTACTCTAAAAAGCAAAGTGGATTTCAATTACTAACACTGAAAAAGCAGAAAAATTAAATGGAAATGTAATCTATTTATAAAATACTTGCAGGTTTTTGGCTTCTTAATCCCAAAAAAATTCTACTAATCTGCAACTAGTGAGTTGAAGAATACTTGGTAGGAAAAAGTGGAAGTTTAATTGACATTTAACTTCACTTAAAAAGGCAGTTGAAAGAAATGCAAATTCTAACTCTAACCTATAAAATGATAAGCACGTTTTGTGTTAAAATGGACTTTTGATATGTATACATCTACTTATACATCTGTTGGTGCTCATCAAAACAAATGGGCTCATGAAAAGAATTAAGATTGGAAGCAGGATGAGCTGTTGTGACCATGGCCTGTTTGTGTTTGGGATCTTGAGGAACATATGCCTGGCGAAAAACAAAGCCAGGGTCCTGAACTTTAGAAGAGTGCAATTCCAGCTGTTTAAAAAAATAAATGGATGAGTTACCCTGGGAAACTCTCCTTAGGGGTAGTGGACTTCAGCTCAATCCCTGAGCCTATACGTGGTGGCTGGGAGAGCAAAGTCCCTCCCACTGTAATTAAGGAGGTTTGAGACCTGAAGGAACTGAATAGCCACCAACACATACAGGAAAGCAAGAAATGCCACTCCTGTTTTAAAAAGTGGAGAAAGGAATGTCTGGGGATCTATGGGCTGGTGAACCTCATCTTTGTGCCTGGAAAGATCACAGAACAGATCCTTACATAAGCAATGATCAGGAAAATGCAATTGAGACATTTAGTGCAACTTTACCAAGGGCAAGTAATTTCTCACTAATTTGGTCTCCTTCTACGATGGAGGGACTGTAATGGTTCATGAGGGAAGACCAGCCAGTGTTATCTACATGGACTTTTGTAAGGTCTTTGGCATGGTCTCATCTGACATCCTTATCTCCAAATTGTGAAGACGGATTTGAAGGGTGAACCATTCAGTGGATAAGGAACTGGATGGAGGGAGATAGCCAGAGAGCAGTGGTCAATGGCTCTTTCCAGATGGAGGCCAATGATGAGTGGTACCTATCAGGGCTCCCCTAGGGGCTGGTGCTCTTTGATATCTTTATCAATGATATAGATACCCACATTTACGAACCCCTCAGCAAATTTGCAGATGACACAAAACTGAGCAGTGCAGTTGACACCAGCCCAACTTAAGCTCTTCCAGAAGTAAGCTGATGTTATTCTGTTATGTCATGCAAGTATAATTATGACAAATGAGATTGTATAAACTTTGAAATTCTACAATACAAAAACTGATCCTATGCATCTATTAAAATAATATAATACACAGTTTTTGTTACTTGGGATTTTTATTTATATATTATTGAAAACAGAATAAATAGGTGTAAAGTGAAGACATTATTATTAAAGATAAAAATACATGTCCTCCTTGCATTATAGCAAATGCAAATTCAAGTCCAGTTCTAAATGAGAAATGGTAAAACCAGAAAGATCTAATATAAATTTCAATACAACAGCATCCTCAGCAGTACATCAGAACAGTTCTTCCCTTCTGTGTGAGAATCAGAAGATGACTGATACCTGATTTTGTTTCTTGTCTATGTTTGCAAGGTACCCTTTCAAATGCAGAGCCTAAAGTTTTTAAAGAAAAGAGTAAATGTAAATCTGAAAGGACATATGTAATATAGCAAGGAAAGTACTTTTGTTGTAGTGTCATCCTCTAAGCTCAGAGACACAATGTCAAATTTCAGTGCGTGATATTGGCTGCGTTGGTGCCTTTGCACTGTGATTGACAGAGATTACCCTCAGCAGCATACACTTGACTATGTAATTATAAAATGTATGTTTTGTTACTCCAAATCACATCATTAGAATTGTTCTAACAAATGAAATTATTTGAAATTTGGCTTTTTTCCTAGCTGTACTTTCTGCTGATCAAAAATACTTCTGGATTTTTATTTTTTTAATCCTGCTCACATGACATTTTCAGCTAAATGTGTTTCATCTAGACCTGCTTATCTGTACCTCATGTACTGACATGCATTTATTACTTGACTGAAGAGATCTGATCCTCAGATTTTCAAGCTGTTTTTTCTGATATTTAAATGTCTGCATCCAAGAGATATTTTTAAAGGTGCAGACTTCTGCTGGCAAAGTTCTATGCCCTTGGCAAACAGATTTCTGTTAAAATGCTTACATTCTCCATGGGGTTTTTAATAATGCCTTCCATCTTTCAGTATTTACTGAAAAATTGTACTCAACATGATTTTTCTTACGTAAAAATTGATAAATGGTGTCCTATGCCTCGAACAAGTGTGGCAGGGATTTTTATAGCCTCTGGGAAGGTACACTTTTCAAAATCATAGACCAGGTTGCTCAGAAACCCATTCAGCCTGTTCTTGAACACTTCCAGGAAGGGGGCAACCACAACATCTCTGGGCAATGTTTTTCTGTGTCATATCCATCACAATAAATAATTTATTTCTGATATCTAATCTAAACCTTTCTGAGTTTAAATGTCCTATCAGTACATGCCATTGAAGTCCCTCTCCAGCTTTCTTACAGGTCCCTGCTAAGTACCAGAAGGCTGCTATGAGATCTTGCTGAGGTCTTCTCTTCTCCAGGTTGAACAATCCCTACTCCCTCAGTTCATCTTCACAGGGGAGATGCTCCAGCCCTCTGATCATCTTCATACCCTTCTTCAGGACTTGCTCAAATGTGTCCATGTGCTAATGTTGGGAGTCACAGAACTGAACACAGTACTCCACATGGGATCTCTTGACAACAGAGTAGTAGGGCAGAATCACTTCCCTTGAATTTCTGGTCACGAGTCTTTGGATGTTGCTCAGGGAACAGCTGGCTTTCTGGGCTGAAAAACACATTGCCAGGAAGTGTTGAGTTTCTTGTCAACCAGCTGTTGTGGTTACAGAAGGAAGAGTGCCAATATGGGTGTAACCAAACTACATATCCTACAACCATCTACATTATTCCTCAGGAACTATTAGCGGTGGGTCATTTGCAACAGCTGCCCAGTGCACACCACAACCCTCAGGCAGGCTCAGTGTTAAATGAGATACGGAAAAAGAGGGAACACTGTGAGGCAGGATAATGTTTATTTTATTTCCCACCAGGATAATGTTTATTTTTCTTCCCACCAATGACTCAGCCCTCATAACTCCCTTCAGGTAAGCAGCAGCACACTCCCACCTATCCTGAGGGAGTCATCTCTGCTAATGAACCATAATGACCTGAATAGGTACTAGCAGGATAGATGGCTGCAATGACCATCGAAGACCCCAAAAACATCCTATGACTGGTAAGACTACATCATCCCACTTTGAAACTCCCCATCCAAGAGGAAGTATTGAACATTCCTGCCTCTATATTTGGGATTTGGGATCAAGGCATCACCACTATCACAACTGGACGTCTGGAAGAGGACCAGATGGACCTTCCACAGGACCACTGCTTTTGATTGCAGCCATCACTTCAACAGCACTGCAACCACTGCTAATTTAGACTTTGACCATCATCTTGACCATCAGGGTCAGGTTTTTCTCTGACTTTGTGGTTTCAAGCTAGTTTTTCTGTATCATTCCATATATTGTAATTTTTCTATTAAATTGTAGCTCCAACTTGAAGTCTCTTGCAATTAGCTAATTTCTCTCACTTGTTCACTTTCAAACCAGTACATCAACATTCCCAAGTCCTTTTCTTCAGGGTTGATTTCAATCCATTCTACAACCATCTCATTTATGATTGGGATTGCTTCAAATCAGGTGTAGAACCTTGCACTTGGCCTTGCTTGGATCTTCAGGACATTTACACAGGCCCAGCCCTCAAGCCCATCAAGGTACCTCTGAATGACATCTCTTGTTTCTATGACACCACACAGCTTGGTGTTGTCAGCACACCAGCTAACTGTGCATTCAATCCCACTGTCCATGTTTCTGAAAAAGTGTTGCACAGTGCTGGTTGATCCCAGTAGTGTTGCCTCATCACTGATCTCTATTTGGATATCACGTAGTTGACCACAACTCTTTAAGTGTGACCATCCAGCCAATTCCTTATCCACCAAGTCCTTCAAACCCACATCTCTCCATTTTTGAGACAAGGATGCAATGCAGGACAGTGTCAAATGCTTTGCTCAAGCCCAGGAAAATGACATCTCTGTTCTACATGTGTTTGCATAAACACATTTCAGTTGCTTCCCCAGAGAAGACAACTTCCTGGCTGGAGAGGCAGAAACCCCTTTGTGCTGCCCTTCAGTTGGTCCCCTGTTGTCCTGCAATCCCCTTCCAGGCTCTGGAATCTCTTACTGGAATTGGCATTAAATTATTTGGAGTGGGATGCAAGTTTAGTTTCAAATTCACATGGTCTAAACTGATGATGAAACACACATAGTTTAAATCAATATCACCAAATATCTTAATAAACTCAAAGTCTACAATATTTGGAATTTTTTTTAACTTATGGACCTTCAATGAAAATTGCAGTGATACTGTTAAATATATTATTTTAGACTTGTCAAAAATCTATCCTTTTTATTATTTCTAAATGGCGTGATTTTTAAGTTTGCTAATGAAATATTCCTTCGATGACAAAACCAACAGTTCCTAATATAGTGTCAGCAGATGTTTATTCAATGAGAAAAGAATAAATGGCATTACATTTTCAGTTTTTTACAACCACAGACTGGTTATTGGTGAGAAATTATTTATAATAACTTAAGGGAATTAGAGACTGTACAAAATAATAGGTAGACAGAAATGGATTTCACATTGGCAGTGCATCCATGATCTATTCAGTGTAATTCTGCTGTGGAAAGGTATAACAAAAATAGAACTTACTTCTGCTGTTTACATGGTTTATTTGATTTATTTTTCTTTATGAAGAAAATTAGTTTCTTACTACTCTCTTGGCATGTGAGATTAATTGATAGTAATTTATAGTTCAAATATGTAATGGTCAGAATGGACAGGAAAACAATTAATAGAAAACTTCAAGTGGACAGCATTAGTAATTTCTTTCTTTTTAATAATGCCTCAAATATGTTTTTCATGTTTCTTCTGTTCCTTGAGATAAGGAACACATACAAATATCCTAAGGGTGGGTATCAAGAGGATGGGGCCAGCACCTTTTCAGTGGTGCCCAGCCATAGGACAATGGGCAAGGGACAAAAACTGAAATACAGGAAGTTCCATCTGAACATGACAAAAAATTTCTTTATATTGTGAATGACAGAGCACTGAACAGGTTACCCAGGAAGATTGGGGAGTCTCCTTCTCTGGAGATATTCAAAACACGCCTGGCTTCAATCATTTGCAACCTGCTCTAGGTGAACTTCTTTACCAGGGGAGTTGGACTAGATGATCTTCAGAGGTCCCAATCCCAACAGTTCTGTGATTTTCTTAATTTATCAGCCTAAGTGTTTATTCCAAGAGGCTAGTATATGTTGATTAATTTGTTAACGTACTGCCAAGCAAAAAATTAATGAAACAATGTAAAGCCCAAAACAGTTCTGAGGCAGTGACATTTTTTGATCATATACTGTTTGTTCTTTTTTGTATTGTAGTTTATCCCGAAACTTGCCACCATCACATGGACACTTGGAGTTTAAATCATTATAGAATAACAGATGTTCATCAGTTCTCTTTTTTTCTCTCTCTTTTTTTAAAAATTCTTCCCCTAATTTCTGTTGTCCTCATAAGATGACAAAAAAATACAGTTAAAGATCTATAAAGGTTGAAGTTTATCTTGTCTAGCACGGAATCCAAACATAATAGTTCTGTAATCATAGAAACATAGAAGTGTTTGGTTTAGCCTGAACCTTTAAAGATTATCCAGTTCCAACTCCTCTGCTGTGGGTAGGGACACTTTCCACTGGACCAGGTTGCTCAGAGCCTTGTCCAGTCTGATTCTGAACACTTAAAAGGACTTAAACACACAACTTCTCTGGGCAACCTATTACAGTGTCTTGTCACAGCAAATAACAGTCGAAATCTCCCCTCTTTTAGTTTAAAGCCATTGCTCCTTTTCATATCACTACAGGCCCTTGTAAAATGTGTCACTCCATCTTTCTTGTAACCAACAAGTTTCCCCAGAGCTTTCTCCATGATGAACAACACCACATCTCTCAACCTATCTTCATAGGATGGGTGTTACAGCCTTCTGATACTTTCTGCAGCTGTTCTCCATATTTACTGTAAGAGGTCCATGCATTTCCTGTACTAAGGACTGCAGAGCTGGAAATGGCACTCTCATTGGAGTATCACAAGAGCAAGGGAGAGTGGGGAGAATAAACTCCCTCAATCTGATGGTCACAATTCTTTATGCACAGCCTGGGATGCTACTAACCTTTTGGGCAACAAGTGCAGATTACTGGGTCATATCTAATTATTTTACTTTGCTAAATTGATCATAAATTTTGAAGTGATTATATGAACTTATAGTTAATACAGTTTCTTGGATTATTGACTTTCATTGGTCTTTGATACAGAATTCATAGTTTTACCATGTTTCTTGCTAGAACAGTGGAAAGGAAGTTTTTTAACATACAAGTTGATTTGACTTACTAAAGTATTTGAGTTCAATTGACAATTTGAAATCTGCAGAATATCACCTAAATTTAGTTTTGAGACCTCTTTCTGTTCAATCTTCAAACCATTTAAAAATTACACAATTAATATACAATAAGGCTGGAAGCAATATATCCAAGTGAAATAGCATAAATTGAAAGACATGGCTGAGAAAAACAATGAAAATGCATTTTTAAAATTCTGAATCTAGTATATTCTTAGACATGTTCAGGTGAGCATAAAGTAGCTGCAATGATGTTGAATTGGGTACTTTACAGTCATTCTCTGAAAGTAAAGATTACGACTTTGTGAATGTGAGTATAATGTTTTGTTCTATATATCTTTCTTCCCTACTGCAATGTACATTCCTCTTTAAAGATATTCAGGTTGCCAGTAAATGGATTTGAAAGTAATTGGTATCAGTTACCAGCAGTCTGAATTCCCAATATATTTATGTTTTCCTTGGCTTTCTCCTTGGTGACATGACTCCCTAGAGTATTGTCTGACTTCTTCCTTTTACGTACTCCTTTCTCCCAAAAGACACATTCTGAAGCTAAGGAAGGAAAGTCAGGCTGGCTACAGAAGCATCAGGTCTTTTGGGATTCATCCCTGAAGTAACATGCTCCCACAAGACTCATGCAGCAGACCATGTCTGGTTCCTAATTCCATCCTTCACCCTCCATCAATCTCTGAAGAAATAATACTGCAAATACTAGATATAACATGGAAAGACAGCATCGCAGTAGTCAAAGAAATACAATAACATTCCAGGCAAAGTAAGAATTGGAACTGTTTCCTAGGGCATTGTTCAGGCCCTTTAAGAATCTGTTTCACCTCACCTGAGTACCAAGTTTAGAAAAATGGCTTGAAATTAGGTATTCCCACAAGCAAACATTTTAAAGTGTCTTTTAGCTAGATCTTTTTCTTCCTCTCTTGCAGACAGAATTCAACTCTGTAAGTAGTCCAATTATTGAAATAAGACTTTTCAAACACATTTTTATGAATGCTAATGACAAAATCTTGACCTTTGAGAGGACTTGAATGAAACTATTATTTGTATCATTAACATCCAGATATTCATTTCCTTGCCTGTAATTATCAAAGAGCCTGTGTCTGCATAAGGCTTTGTACCTACAGAGAGAACTTTTGTATTTTATGTAATATCTGTCTGTCTATAGGTGCATACAAACCATTAGGAAATCAAAGACATTTGAGAAAAAAAGGCAAATGTCTTGCTATCTCTATCAGCTCTCATAAGTAATTTTATAATTTTTTGTTTTTATTTACATGTATATTTTTATTATTCTGACAAAAATAGATGCCTGAAAATATATTATATAATTAAAAAATGAGGGATTAAATTAATTAATAATAAGCTACCCTACATTTCCCTCTACTGTGTTCCTTGAAAATATGAAGTGCAAGGATCCCATATTGTTAATGTAAATTTTAGAAGCAAGCTTCAGCTTTTCTTATTTTCAGCAACTGTATTATCTGTTGTCTCAAAAAAATTTAATAGAAAAAAAATATAGTGTGCATACATGCAACTGCCACAATGCTGGGGCCTCTGAACAGCTTTAACTATCTGAAGTGAATGAAAGTGCAGTAGGTACCTAAAGGATTATACTATATAGAAAGTCATACTCTGTAATTTTATTAAAAACAGATTTAGGTGACTAGTTTGTATTTCAAATTCAAACTCTGAAATAGAAAGGCAGTATCCATCTATTTGGACATAAAAATTCAAAAGGACACTTTTTATTAAAAAAAAATCACGAGAAAGAAATCTAAAGTAGAGTGTACAGCAGCTGTTAATTCAGGAAGTTCTTGCTGCTGATATGAGTCTAACCCAGGTGAATATTAAATGAAAACATGAAATAATGGAAAGGATGAGCATGTTAAAAGGGCTGTGACAGAAGGCAAGAGAGACTGATGATGCAATTACCCTTCTTCTAGGCCATGCAATACTAATGTGATAAGAACCTGCATAAGTTCAACTGTATGGATGAAGAGGCTAATAGTAATTCTCAATTAAAGTAAGTTTTCTTCCTCCTGGTAAAATACACTGCCTCTCATTGATTAGAATGCCAAGAAAGCTCTACTTTGTACCATGCTGATTGCAAAAGAAAATGTTAAGAGAGGTATTGAAATACTACTTAATGAGAAGTGAGAAAGCTGAAGAATTGAGGAAAAAAGAATTGAGCAAATGTTAAGTTTAGCACCACCTATACATTACTATCAACTAGAATGTACTGAATATTTATGGAAGCAGTATATGAGTAAGCCTCCTTGAAAATCCCACCATTGTTCCTCACAAAAAAAAAAAAATCACATTTAGTTTAGCACCTGCCTCCTTCTCTAAAAATATTTGACTTAGTGGGTATTTTTCAATAAAGAGGTAATGTTTCTCAGTTGACCATTCACTTCCTGTGCCCTTTACAATCTGTTATGATTTCTAAAACGGAAGACTCTCTTTGAGCTGATCCAGAATGAACAGTGATGGCTGACTAGAGAAATTCATGTAGCTTGAATTGTATTTTTCTTGATTTATTTTGATGAAACTGAGTACAAGGTTAAATCTGTAGTCCTTGATACAGAGTAAACTTGGCCCTATGTCATATAAGGTTTTCACTGTTATTGTAAAACAGGTGCAGTTTTAAGCTGCACCAAGGGAAGTTTAGGTTAGATGTCAGGAGAAAATTCTTCACTGAAAGAGTGACTCGGCACTGGGATCATCTGCCCAGGGAGGTGATAGAGTCACTGTCCTCGGACGTGTTTAAAAAAGGCTGTATATGGCACTCAGTGCCATGGTTTAGTTGATGAGGAGATATTATGTTAGGTCATAGGTTGGATATGATGATCCCAAAGATATTTTCCAACCTAGTTAATTCTGTGATTCCATGAATCAGAATTAGTTTTATTTTTCATGAAAAGCAACATTGCACCATAAGGAGCTATCATGGTTTCACTCCAACCAGTAACCAAGCTGCAACTAAGAGTTTTCACATACCAGATCTAAGGCCCAGGCAGTCACTTACTCACTCCACCCATACTGACATCAGGGAAAGAATTGGAAGGCTAAAGGTGAGAGAATTCATGGTCTGAGATTGAGACAGTTTAATAGGTAAAGAAAAACCCATGCACATTAGCAAAGCAAAACAAGGAATTAATTCACCACTTCCATGGGTAGGCAGGTGTTCAGCCATCTCCAGGAAAGCAGGGTTGTGTCATGCAAAATAGTGACATGTGAGGACAGGTGCTATCACTGAACATTCCCATCTTTTTACTTCATTTCCCAACTTTACATACAAATACAGTGTCATATGGTGTAGCATATCCCTCCGGTCAGCTGGGGTCAGCTGTGCTGGCTGTGTCCCCTCCCAGATTCCTGCACATCCTTAGTCTACTCCTGAGTGGGATGGGGTGAAAAGCAAAAAGTCCTTGAATCTGTGCAAGCACAGCTCAGCAATAGCTAAAACATCCCTGAGTTGTCTACAGTTTACAGTACAAATCCAAAATACAGTTCCTTATCAATAATTTTGAAGAAAATTATTTCTATCCCAGCCAAAACTGCCACAGAAGCAATACTCTGCTATCCTTACAATAAACTTTGGAGAGGTTTTCATTATTTGAAGCAAAGCTTAATGAATAGAGTGGGGTTTTCTTTCTACAGGTGGTGCTACCATGCCTTGATTTATCAATGTGTCAGTCTTCAAATTCAACATTGGTTAGGGTTTGTTTGTTTGTTTGTTTGTTTGTTTGTTTGTTTGTTTTTTGCTTTGTTTTGCTTTTGGTTTTTTGTTTTTTTGTTTGTTTGTTTTTGTTTTTGTTTTTTTTTTACACTGTTGTCGCGACCTTCTGATAAAACAAGAATCTCCCAGTTTTGGACAAGTACTTTTGAATGACCTGCAGTTCATCTTTTAGTGAGAAGAGAGTTTGTTATTCAAAAGGATCAAGACCAGAACTCTGAAGATTATAATGATTTCCTTTTAGCACTTGTATTCACTATTAAGTATAATTGTCTTGGTTATGTCGCTATAATGACTTCTGGTTTCTTTTATTTATTGTGTTTTATGGAAAAGAATATTTTTGTGCTGAGAAAACCCAATATTTAATAATGTGTAGTACTGGAATTGAATACTGTAATGCGGTATCAAAATGCACAATGCAAAAGACATCTCAATCTTGCATGCTAATGTAGCTTACTGTAAAGTAGATTTACAGTTTTAATTGACTGAAGATTATTACCTTCTAATATTTCTTTGGCAGTCTAGGAGTGAGTTTGGTCTTATTCCGGTTTTAATATTTGTTTACACTTATTTCTTCAAAGCTGGGAATTGATATGAGACTTTAGGTACTTTCCCCATAAATTAAAACAGAGTCATGAACAAATAATTTTTTGCCTATAAATGTAGCAGAATCTACCCACATCGCCAACGATCTGAAAAAATAGGGAAATAATTGGCAGGGGAGGTTGGGGTGGGATTGAGAAGTGTGTCCAGAACATTAATAAAACCAACCTTCTGTAGATCAAAGCTGTCTAATGATACTCTTCACTGGCCTACCTGAAATTAAGTCTATGAAAAACTGTCATGATTAGTGACAGTCAATGTATTTGCAGCTTCAGTAAGCACAAATTGTGAGATGATGAAGACTGTACAGCTTGTCTTTCACTCAGTTACGATAAAGACACATGCTTTGGAAATGTGCACACATTTTACTGTACTGCACTTCTAAATATCGACACAGATGTATTCAATTTCCAGCATCAGCTGCCATTGTTGCAAACATTTTTTTTTACAGATAATGAGAATAATTGTTTGGGTTGTTGCCTTTTTCCTCATATCATTATCCAATCAGCTGAGCTCCATTGTCTTGAGTTGTCCTTGAAAAATAATTCAATTACCTTGCTTTTTCAGAATCAGCTGTTTTGAGGGCACACTGACAATCTTTGTTATGACTCTAGAGAATCGTTTGATTGAGGGAAAGAAGGATCTGTTCATTTTGTCTTAAGTCAAGCAGAAGGGGATTCTCAGCTGGTGATATACAAAAAAAAATTATGGAAGATGATTAACTACTCACACTTTGGATCAGTATCCTCAAATCTAGCTTTTAACCATATTATTTAATTCCTGTGTTTCACTCAAAGGCAAACTGATTTTTTTCCTCAGTAAAAACAAGGAACTAGGGGGAGTTTACACCTGTGAAAGAAATGAAGAAAAAATCTGTGCGGGATTTCCCCTCATCTCAAATTGTTTTCCACAAGGCATAACCTTAAATGTTGTGTCTAAAGCCCATAGTTTATTTTAGTCACTGCAAGTATCTCTAAAGTTAAATTTGGTGGTCTGAGGATCTGTGAGTGGAGTAAACCTTGGATCTGGTAAATATCTATGCAAAATGTGTGCTTTACTGACAAGCTTTGTAGATTTTTAGGAAGCAGAAGGTGTAATGGCAAGGAATGGGATGTAGATTTCAAACAAAATAGCAAGAAAATAAATCAAGTCACAGGCAATTGATTGGAAGATAGAAGCCAACCCACAGCTACTGTTTGCCGTTGCTGTGTGTTCTAGGCGAAGCTGCACAAAACCTTTGAGATGGTGTTCCGCTGTAAGATCAGGGCTGACATTGTGTGTAAGTATTCTTGGATTACTCAGGCAAATACTTAGAAGCATGAAACGTCAGATACTGGAAAGCTATTAAAAAAAAAAAATCCCAAAGGACTTAATATTAGAGTGTGCCTCCAGCATGGTACTGGGACATAGCTTATGTTGTTGGGAGAGATCTGGGAAAGAAAAAAGGAAAGATTTAAGCCTGTACATGTTGACTAATGCACCAAGGAGTTTCTCTTTTTCAAGCAATGAACATTAGGACATGCCAAAATAAAGGAATCCTGCTTGCACAGACTCCTTACTTGTCCATATTCTCCACAAAGAAAGGTATGTATAGGTTCCTTCAGAGGAGCATACTGGTTTTTTGGGGTTGCATAGCTGATGGGATTTTTCTCAATTTTCAGCAGAATGACAATGAATTTAAAAAAATAAAAAATTAAATTAATTTTTTAAGTAATTTAATACCAAAGAGTAACATAATTCCTGATTAGTGTCTTTGTATGGTAGTTTCTGCTGCCTAGAGGGAATACTATAGTTATAGACCATGGAAGACCAGAGCACTTAGAGGATGGTATTGCTCACCTCAGCGACATTCAATCCTGAAAGGTCCATGTTTTCCATGATCATCATTTTAGATCACGTTTATAAACTCCTCTCCAAAGTCCCAAAGAAGCTTCTGAAGGTCATTTTTCAGGCACCAGTTATTTACACAGGCCTTTAAATGCAAGCCTGCAAATGTTTAATTTCCTGGGTTTTCAGGGTGCCAGCAGATGACTACGAATGTTCATTCAGTTAGGAATTTCGGTGCTTAGGAAGACTAGTTCAAGCCATATTTCAGGGTTTATAGCCATTTATAGCCACAAAATAATTATGAAATCTAAACAATACATGATAAAACTATCCAAATCATTACTCTCTTTATGTGCAGCCACTATGATCAGCTGGATTCCCTGTCCATGATCATGGCCTGAAGTCATAAGCTTTTTTTATTAAAAACTCTATGCAGAACTTAGATGAAGGCCTTTTGCTTCTTCAATTACAATAATTATTGCAGACCTGAACATATGCATTAAACTCTATTTTTCTCTAAATAAATTATTAAACATAAATTGTTGCTATTTAATGACTAAATTCATATGAGACAGAAAAAAAAAATGTAGAAAGCTTATATTTTTGTCTCTATGTCACATTCTTCCCAATTTTCATATATAGGGCCCTTCCAAAAACATTCTCAAAATCAGGCTGAAACAGAAGCATTTATGCCAAGCAGGCCAAGATCTGCACCTGCAGGGATGGAACTTCCCACCAGCAGGTGCTCCTCTCCTGTCAAGTCAATTATTCAAAGAGGAGAAAGAGGACTACAGTCTCAGTGTTGGACAGTTCACTCTTGGGAGAAGTAGGATAAGTCACTGCTACCACATCAGCTTGACCACTTCCATTCTGACTGGCGTGAAGTTCAATGCATCCAAGTACTGCAGAGCTTATTGTAGATCTCCTTGCTTTACCAGATAAGGTAAATATCTGCATTTTGGTCATTGCAGCAACACTCACTGGATGAAATGAGGTTTTTTCATTTTAGGAAGAGCAAAAAGGAGTGGGGAAATTGTGCCAACGTGGTGACTGTTTAAACTTGAAACAGAACAATTGGACTGAGAGGACTGTGGTAAAAAAGTTAATTGTTTATTCCTGATGGACAATGTTTTATGAAAAAAAAAATGTTTCAAATATCTTTTGAAATAGCAGACTATAGGAATATGGGCAAGAGTCAATCATGTGTGAGTTTACACAAGAACAAAAGAAAATCCCTGATGTAAACTCAAGAATGTGCTTTTGGAATAAACTGCTTTTTGGATACAGAAGTATTCCAGGAGGATGTAAGGATGTAGAAAGTAAGGATTATTGTACAGCTACAACTTTTCACTTTTTTTCCCCCTGTGTAGATATTACTCATTATTGAAATTGTTCACACATATTTATCTACAAGATCTGTGATATAAATTGTAGCAGCTAATTTATCTTATGAATTACATTTTCCTTGTGCAGCCTGTTTTAGTGTAACCTAAGCAAATCTAGGACAGAACAAAGCAACTAGTGCAATGCCTTATTTCAGCATAAGTACTCCATTTAAAAAAAAAAAAAACAAAAAACAAACAAACAACCTGGAATAATATATTACCAAATAAGCTATTTAAGGATGAATCCATCCATTCCTTAAGTTGCTTTTTTTTTTTAATGGTTACACTAGATTAATATCCTGAGACAATTTTCCAATAGTTTTTTGTTCTGAATTCAAAGAAATTGGACACCCTTGAAACAGATGTTGTTCTATATCTTGCACCCTCACCACACAGAAGTGGTGTGACTTTGTCTTCTCAGTTTCGCGACCTGGAAAAATTATTATACTAATACCAATAGCAACAATAAAATAATAATAATAATAATAATTATTAATAACAGTATTTTATATCTAGATGTAGCTATTAGTGCCACAATGCACAACATGGATGGTAGATCTCTTTTCACATAATTTGATTTTCCACATAATTTAAAAGAACCTTAAATGATTTTTGTGTTATAATCCATTATTTGTTATAATCCATTTAATGATGGAGTAACTAGTAAATAATATTTTTAAGCATTCAGTACTTTACAAGAAAAACCTCGTTAATTACAATATTGCTTTTCTTAGGAAGATTAAAAATAGCATAGATCGGAATAGATCAGAACAGGAATTCTGGCTTCACCAGCAGAACAAATTCCAGAGACTGCAGTGAGTGCTGTGGGCTGAGGTGACTGTAGCACAGCTAGTAAACTGTCACTGTCTGGAGAAGTCACATTTAGGGCCCTGCCAGACAAAGTCATAGCCTGCCCACGTAACTGAACCAAACATTTCTAACCCGAGGATCCAAGCGTGACTCATTTGTATGTAAACACATTTGTATGTCAAACATCAAGTTTGATGTGTTCAAGGAAAGACCATTTTCCTTTTTTACTGGCTATGGCAGAGAACGAAAACATAAGAACTTTTCTGTCATGCTCCCAAACTCAAATGACAGTTGCTATCAGCATCAAAAAATATCTACTACAAACTTCAGAACATTGCAATACCTTCACACTTATCTCACTTATCATTTGAGGCTTTTTTATTTATTGTTTGTAAGCTGATAGGCCCTAGGCAGTACACAAGTTGTGTCTTCCCTAACTCATAAGCATACCCAGAAAGTCTGATATATTATTTTTTTCAAAATAAAATCAACAATGCCAGAAGAAACAATAAAACAAGAGCCAGAGTTACAGGGAAAGTGAAGACAGAAAAAAAAAAAAAAAAGAAACTAAATTCCAGAACTGGAATGGGAGAATCAAATAGGTTTGAATAATGGTCAGCAAACATTGGAAAATATTTGATAGAACAAAAATGTAATTACTAATTTTTGTAAACAATTGGACTAATTCCTTTCTCAAGAATACCTACATGATCAGGTGTTTAATTTCCATGGTGACAATCCAATATGATATATATAGTGTTCACCCAGGCCTGAGACACTGTAGAAGGGTAACAAAAAATGTGCTGGATGATGTATTGCAGAGGTCAGTTTCTGATGTTAAAAACAGGTTCCAATTCTTATTGATTTAGTGTAACTGCTCTAGGAATAAATTGCTGTTCCACATCAGAACCTTAATCTTTATGGCAAACTCATCTATTTATTTAGATAAACATGAATTACTCAGAATACCTCCCATTGGAGTTCATGGCATAGTTCTGGTCATCGATGGAAGTAACATTCATTTCAACTAGATGTCTGCAATTAACCCCCAGAGTTGACCTGTAAAGCTATTTGTTTGACAAGTTGAATTGGCACTGACATTTCCTTGGCATTTTTAGAGGCCCTTAACAATTAGAAAGGGTAGGTTTGTTATGAAGCTAGATGGACACAGCCAGAAAGTCGTGGTCAGTGGCTCTATGTCTGGGTGAGGGCCAGTAATTTGTGGTGTGGGACTGGTGCTCTTCAATATCTTCATCAATGACATAGAGAGTGAGATGGTGCAGACCCTCAGCAAGATTGCAGGTGCCACAAGCTGAGCAGTGCTGTTGTCACAACAGCAGGAAGGGCTGTCATCCAGAGGGGCCTGGACAAATCTGAGAAGTGTGTCTATGGGAACCACATGAAGTTTAACAAGTTGAAGTGCAGGATGCTGCATCTTCATTGGGGCAATCCCAGACATAACAATAGACTGTGAGAAGAAGTCACTGAGAGCAGCACTGCTGAGAAGGACTTGAAGGTGTGATAAATATCTGAAAATTTGACATCTTTCATGGAAATAGACATAGCTGTACATTCTTTCTCCTGTCAAGCCTTTCTGAACATTCTGCAATTTGGTATTTCCTTCTGGTTTGAAAAAGTCCTCCAATTATCTTAAACAGTCTTATTCTTTTCTACTTGTAAATGCCATCATCTCCATCTGGGACATGAAGTCACTTAGCCATTTACCTGATAACATTATATATTTGTAGATATATTTGAATTCAATTTTCAGTGAAAATAAATTACTAACTACTAAGAAATGGATTCAATATATTCAGTAATATTTTTCCACTGAAGCTCTTCCTCAGATTACTTACTGGGTTCAAATTCGTTATTGGATCTTGACAGTGTTGTTTAAAGAAACAATCTTGGAAAATTCAAAGTCCATTTTTAAGTTGTTTTCATATTAAAGACTAGTAAATTATGATAGCTAGCAGGATACCCTTAACAGAATAGGAGGTTGTGAGTACAGAAATATTATTCTACTAATCATTACTACTGATAATTATTCAGAAGCAGGAAAAAATAGATTACCTGTATAGTTCTGGGTTTAATTTGCAGCGAAAAAAATAAATAAAAAGTATTTAATGAAACAGGTAAAAAAATTACATTCACAAAAATAAATTTTCTACTTGCAAATGTTTTTCAGTCATTTGAAGTTTACTGTATTCTATTGTAAAATATTCTGGATGGTGATACATTTGAAAGTCTGTAAAACTTTTCTTATAACATGGAAAAAAAAATAATTCCAAATGTAAAAAGGACCATCTTTGCTTCATTTTTCATGAGTTCATATTGTGAAATTTGAACTGTCAGATAACATAAGTAAACAATGAATACTAAAGAGTTTATTTCTCTAAACATTTTAGAAGATTTTCTGCATGAAGAGCTTTACATTATAATCAGATTGTTTTTAGCAGGGTTTATCTGGAAATTATAGATGAGTTGTGTAGAACTGTAGATGCTATCACTTTTGTCAATAAATCTAGTTCACAACTTCTATCAAGAACCAGAAAAAGTCTTGGAAGTAGAAAAGGTCCCCTAGCTGACCTCACACTTTGTTATAAAAAAAATGGGAAATCCTTTTAAAACTGTTTATATCCCTAGGAAATATAAATAAATAAATATACACATACTTATGTAAATAAAATAATAAGAGCAGACTTTATCTCCTCTCCTCAGCTCTACAGGCAATTCCCAACCCAGCAAGTTTAATGAAGTAGATAATTAGTAGATAGAGAAAACTTTTCTCTATCACACTTTCTTTCTGTGTTAGAAAATAAATTTCTATTGCCAAACTTATTTACAGTTATTCAATTGTTTTCACTTTGGTTGAACTCTGACCTATTTCCTAATCACAAAGCAAATACAATTATAATTTATGTATTATTTTGCAAACATACAGTTTTATGTTCAAGATAAATAATTTCTGCAAAATTCAGTCTTATTGTTTTCTGTTTAACTAAAACCAGTTACTAGATGGGATTAATTTTTTTTCTTTAATATCATAAGATAATCAATCTATCCATTAATTTTACAGTAATGCTTCCAGTTTTATCACAATACATGTCAATAAATATATGGAAAGAGAAAATTTGCATATTTATATAAAGAAGAAAAATGTCTTTTTGTTTTCTTTAAAAAAAAAAAAACATGAAAAGTGTTTCCTAATTACTCAATTTCCAAATTTATTAATTTCAATATTTTCTTTATTTCTCACTGAATACAATGACAGATACACTGTCATGACTTTTTAACATTTCTACCTGTCCTTCAGCATTTTTCTACCCAAAAAGTTGAATTTCAATGATTTGCACTGTATTTCTGTAAAAGATACCTCCTGTCTTCAATACAAGTTGATTTATAATCCTGTAATACTATAAGAAATACTGTTATGTGTGAAATGCACAGTATCACAGATGACTCAGAAAAGCGAAATTTAAATAGAAAAGATACTGCTTCCAAGTGGAACATGAAATAATAAAAAGTGTTGTCCAATACAAATAAGTTATCATCTACCACTAGAAATTATAGCTAAATTAATTATTTTCAGTCAATCTGATAATCAATCTATTTTCTAGGTACAGGTACTTCTTCCTCAAATGAAAGAATAGGAATATAGAGACACCTTGACAAAAGTGTGATAGGTGATTTATTTGGGGATTAACAAAAGTGAAAAAAAAAAAAAAGAAAACAAAAAGAAAGGAAAGGATGTGCACTTTAGCTGTTGTTACCTTCTACAGCCATTCCTGGAATTGTTTAGTCAAAATGCTAAATGTTGGTAAGCTACCACCTGCACTAATTGACTACTTCATTAGGACATAATGGTTATGAAGCATTTCTGCAATCAAGGATTTATAAAATTGGATCAATGTGCTCTTGTGACAACTGAATATTTGATTTATGCTGGCAGACTTTAATAATTGTTGTTAAAATATGCAGTGAACACTAATGGAGATAGTGAGAAAGAAAGAAAGTCTTTCACTCATAAACCAGCTAAACTTTTTCTTTCAAAAGGTCAAAGAATGACAGCATGAACTTTTTCTTTTTTGATACTGAGAAACAGCAATGAATTCCTATCACCATATATGGTGGATCAGGTACACTGCTGGAGGAGGTTTATGACCAAAAATCATAAGTTACTTTCTTTTTAAAATCACTGTTGTTTATCTTGGCAGAAATCAAGTTTATATGTCAGTCTATTAAAATCTACAAACTAAAATATTTCTTCTTAAACCTCAATCAGAAATAATTTTTATTAAAATCCTTCATTCTTCAAAACTGTTCTGACATAGAAGTTCAAATATTGTTCATAGTGAGGAGATTTCTAAAGTCTAAGCCACACTATGTACTGTAAGATCAATTTTTAATCAAGATAAGTAAACCTTTGGAGAAAAGAATCAAACCAACTTACATTATTGCACATTTGGCCAAGTCCTAGAGTGATTGTGAACCTACAGGAGATTCACTAAGTAAAGGATGAGGGAAAACTGAGTAAGAATTTATAACAAATATAGACATATTTTTATTATTGTTCTAGATTATCATGGGCAAGTGCTAAACTTATTTCATTTGTTGGCAGATATGGTGGCTGAATTTACATTGAGGTTAATCCTGATGTAAAGGATGATGAAACTCCAGAAGGGAAAGGAAACAGGGAAAGAGACAAGGACTCTTGAGGTATATTGTAACTATGGAGACTGCTAAATCTAAAGCTAGTGCTTTGGGAACAAAAAAATTCACAGCAATCACTGTCCTGAGAGGTAAATCTCCTGTCTGTACATCACATAGACAAGCTACTCAGTCAAGATAATAAGGATTTTTAATTACTGAAGCTAATTAGAGTTAACTTCCACCTGTCCTTAAAACTAAATCTAAAATACTTAAATTTATTAATTCTTGTTCTGATTGATGGAATGAGTTATAATGTAATTAGTGTAAATGCTAAGCCAGAGAGTATTTTTATTAAAGCTGATATTGAATTTGGATGCTTATGTTAGCTGATTCTTGGTTCTAAAACTCTTCCGTTTTCAAAAATACAACAATGGGGAATTCTTTATATTGGATTACATCATAATGGATTATCATAAAACAGGCTTAAATGTGGCACAGTGAATAAAAAAAAACTTGCATAATGTCAGAAAGTTGAAGAATTTTTTAGTTATTAAATTGAATGAGAAAAAAACAACTCTTAACATGGTGGAAAAAATAGAATAATACATTTGTGGGGTAATATTCTAGCTAATTATGCTGCCACTTATAATTAGAAGAATTAACATGGCAATTAAAAGTTTATGGCTGGTGCTCTGTATTTTTTACACAACACCAGACAGGTAATTTGCTTGTCAGTTACAATTAAGGTATTAACACAATGTTTTAAGGTCACAAATGCTTTAGCACAGTAGAATAAGATAGACACATGGTTATAATGTTAAGATGCTACTTAATGTTTGGATATAGGTTATTTACAATTTTAACTGCTTGTAAATTGAACTGAGTTTGTGACCAACAGGATGTTTTGATTAAATGACATTACATATATCATGAGATCCATGTTAGTGAAAAGAGGTATACGAAGAATGACAGCTAGTTCACATCTTCTTATTTCACCTAAATGAAATTGACTCCCAAGAGAGGACCCATGCTGGCACAGGTACCTTAGGTTATGCCCTACTTTAGATGAATGAAAATGGGAACTGAAACATCCTACAGCCCCTCTACTTACGTAAAATCGCAATTTAGATTCCACGCTGCTGCCTTCTCACTTTCATGACATTCACTTTCACACAAAAACACAGGGAGTCAATGTCTTCTTGACCCTTGATGATGGAATATTAACTCAGTCTCAGTTTTAATATTTTTTGTGTAAGCTGCTTGCCAACTTCTACTAAACAAAATAGGGCTTATGTTTGAAGTCATGGTACAAATGTAGCAAGTGTGTATGCACGAAAGGAAAGGGTACACCAAACGTTGCCTGAATATCATTCAACAAGGGATATGTAATCTGCCTTCTGATGACTCATTTTCTGCACTCGTTTTGAGATTTGGATTTGTTTGTTTTTTTCACCGTGCTTACAGAAAAGCCACATCCAATTCCTTGATTATTTAGACTACTAAACATAGTTACTAAACTATGTAAGCTATTATATAAACTATTTTCTGGGAGTAGTAAAAAGATTCAAGGACCTTGGGGATATCCTCCCTCCAGGAAGTAAGATATGGAATTCAGCTGGATGAAGACAAGGTCAGCTTCTTCACTGACAAGAGCTGCTGTGAAGGGAGCTGGAAGCCAGGGCCAACTTTCCTTTGAGTTGCATTCAAAGTGGGATAGTACTCCTGGTCCCCACCTGTGCTACAGTGGAACAATTATTCCAGGTTTGGCTCGCTGACTGTGACTCTCTGGTTTGACTTCCTGGCTTGCCTTCAGATTTGCCTCTTCACTGCAGTTTTATTGGGTGAGCATGTGTCTGCTCTGATGTGCTCTGCTTCTGAACTTGGTCCTAACCCAGACTTGCTGCTCAGCATCCCTGCTTCTTGTTGGTGCAGCCATTGCTCCTTCCTACCCTGCTACCATGCTCAGTTTACCTTCTTATATTATATTACCACACAACCCTCACTTCTTTTGGTCATTCTGTCCTGTGCCCTCATCCTCTAAATAGGTGCATCCATTTGTCAAATGGCTTTGCATCATTAAAGTACCCTGAGAAGATCTGTAATTTACATATATCTGTGGGAGGTTCATAATGTGTGGGAATAATTTTAATTTCTCACTGGGGTAAGTGATCTCCCCTCCATTTCTAGGTGCTTATATCACCATTGTGCTGTTCTTGTTCATGCTCACTTCCTCTGTTCTGTCATCTGTCCTTTTTGTCCCCTCAAGTTCCAGGACCTAGTACTTGCCTGTTCTTACAGTTCAATTTCTGATTTATAGCTTCTTTTTCTTGTGCATAGAGTTATGTAGGGAATGAAGATTTGAATTCCAGATTCTGAGTGCCGCAAAGGAACAAAATTGCTTCTTGAATTTATCCCAAATAACCTCCACGTTAACACAGAGCCTCTAGAAATATCTCAGTTTTAAAAAGTGAATTCCATCTCTTTGTAAATTAATTTTCTCTAGTAATTCTGTAGAGTCTTAGGACAATTTAATTGATCTTAAGATAAAGAACAATAAATTGGGAGTGCTTTCTTGCTTTTAGAACATTTGCTTGAATTTCTGTACTTTAATTACTAAAGGAAGAATTTGTGAAGAAATATGAAATACTGAATAGAAACAATTCACATTAATTTAGTAAAAAGGAAAGAGGAACTTCTCAGCCCAGTCACCTGTTTAATATTTTTCATAACTTGTCCAAAAGGCCATCAGAACTAGGCCTTGAGCTCTGGTGTATATAATAGTGTAACATACGTATATTTCTTAATGTCTTTTTCTTTCCCTACCAGCAAGAGGAACCTCATATGATGTAACTAGTTATTATCCAGTTTTACCAGTTGTATCTGAAAGCAGAGAACATTTGTCCTCAGATCACAGAATTTCTTCAAATAAAGGAACAAAGAAGACCAAGTGCCAGCAATACAGCAAACTCAAGAATATCTATGTGTTTCCCAGATCCTTTGAGCACTGTGGGTCTTTCATTCAGCCGAGGACAGTAAAGCTTATTATTGTTCTCTTAGGTTCAATCAAAATATTTCAAAGATGATAATTCAGTGGGAGTGAAGCAAAAGGACCTGTCTGAAAACCTATTTATTATGCAGAACTGTGGTGTCATGACTGCTTTATTTGATCAGCTGTATCTTCCAGTGAAAACTTGAAGATAAATCCCAAAAATTGCTTAGGAAAGAGGGACTGAGAATCTTCACTTTTACATCTAGTTCTTAAGGAATTGTGATAGGTTTTCATATCCACTTGATGAAGAGATATAGATGCTTCAGAATTGGGTTCAAAAGAGCCAACATCTGACCCAACTTCAAAGAATGCACAGGCTGTAATATTGCCCAATGGTAGCTGACAGCATCAGTG
Organism: Cinclus cinclus; assembly: GCF_963662255.1. Lineage (NCBI taxonomy): Eukaryota > Metazoa > Chordata > Aves > Passeriformes > Cinclidae > Cinclus > Cinclus cinclus. The sequence continues at coordinate 19,400,319 of NC_085050.1, read as the reverse complement.
AAGCAAAATTAATTGAAATGTAAAAGCTTTCATCACCTAAAAATCTATTTTGCTGAAGGTGTTTTTTTGTTTGTTTTTTTTTTTTTTCCTTTTCTTTTTCATGAGGTAGAACTGATTCTGAAACTGAAATATCTGATCAGGATCAGATGGAATTGAGCCAAATATTTATTTTCAGCTATCACTTCTAAAGATAAATATAGCTCAAAGTTTCTGAAGTTGCATAATTGATAATGTTAACCCTAAAATCTTTCTCTGACTAAAAACAAGCATTTTAGGATTCTTCTTGTCTCTCCTAGTACATTAGTTTTTCATCCCTCATAGGGGAAATAATTAATCTCTCCATTTTTTGGCTTTCATTCCTTTTTCTTTCAGTGTGTTAGGATTAAGAAGACAAGAAATTTACGGAAGAATAAAGGAACATGTCAAAATGCAAGAAGTCATATGATGAGATACAAAAGAAATTCATACTGGGACCAGAGATGTTTTTTTTTCTCTAAGTCTTTAAAAGTTTACATTTTGTTTTATTAATTGCAATGGGAGGGTTGAATTTCTCTTCAGTCCTGTCAGATTCCTAATCCATTTAAAAACTCTAATTCTTTAAAGTTATATTAATCAATTGCTTATGCAGAATTTAAAGTAAAATCATTATCTCTACTTAATTTTCTGAAATTTGAAGAGAAATTTGCAATTTACATAAATAAATTGAAAACACACTATACTATGGCTGCTATATAAAAATTTCTCTAGTTTTCACCATGTAGTACTCAAAATGCACTTTTTATGTCAGGAGATTAATTTGCAAAAATAATTGTCATGGAGAAAAACAAAAGAATATTATATATTACTGTAAGTCTCTGGAGCAAGACAGAAATAAAATCTCCATTAAAATATCTAAATATTTCCCTAGTATTTACTTTATATGATTTAGCTGATCTTCTAATTCTCATAATCAAGATTAAAATTACACTAAAAATAAAAAGTATGTAAATCTCCCCAACTAATGATATTCTATGATTTTATGATGATATGAGGCTGATCAGTTTACTTTGAAGACTGGAGGCTAATTTTCTTATATCTATAGGGTTTATATTATCTACAGAGTCCATTTTGTCCACTTATTTTTAAAAAAATATTTTTCAGAATCATTTCTGTCTCAATTAAAAGGAAGTTAATCTTCATTATCTAATCATTGATGTTAATTGTGCCTCTCGTTAGAATATATTTCAATTGTTTCACATTTTCCTTTTTTCCCTCTAAATAATTTATCAGAAGAGTGAAAAACTAACATTTTCATGTAATTTAGCATCTAAACCTGTACCTATTGCTACATTAGTATTCCTTATTCTAAATTTTTTGAGAATGTTGTCCCTAGCTAAACGAATGATGAAGTTTTAAAATTATAATGTAACACGTAATAAGACTCCTATGTATTATACAACAGTAAAGCTATGATGAAAATTGAAAAGACTCTGATTTTCAAGCTTGTAGAATTATAACTAATTAAAGAAACTGATTAAACTGCCATGCCGGATGAATAAGAACAGTGTATTTAAAGTGACTACCTAAGAATGTCAAATATAATTCTTGGCAATTATGTTTTATTAGTTTTTTTGTATACATGAAACTATCACTCTAATTCATTGGTATTTTTGCATGACATAGAAAAACTAAAGAAACAGTTTAACATTCTGAATATTATATTAAACAGCATATTAGAGAATGTTTCCAAAGGTATTTTGTTATATTCTGCTATTAAAACATTAAGAGTTTGTAAGCAATTTTACACCTTAGAATTCTAGCTCTGCAACTGCTTGCATGAGTTTAGCTTTACTTATTTTGCACTAGGAGCATAGGCCTCTGAGGTTAATCAAAGGAAGAGATTTGTAGCTATAAACCCACACCGTGTACAGGTGGGATTATAATTTATTCCATTGTAAGAATGTAAAAGATAAAAAGGAAAAACAAAGTTTCAAGTGAGTTTGGACATTGCATTTTAAATTTTATTTCATCATCATGGTTGTTGAGGAAATGACAGACTCACTAGTACTTAGATCTTTATATTACTTCACCAAATCAAATAAAATAAAATCTTATATTTGTATTTATAATACAAACATTACACACTCAGCAAGCTTGTGATGAATGATCTATGAAATTACATTTTCAACAGTGCAACTACTGCTGCTGGTAACTGTAGTAATTATAGGTAACTGCATAAAGTAACTCTATAAATCATTTTAAAACCCCCAAATTTCCAATAAATAAAATCTATTAAATTATTAAAAAGTAAAGATGTATTTAAAAGAGGCATGAAAATTGACTGCAAGCATAAAAACCATTGAGAAGCTTCACAGATCACATTCTTTGGCAGACACATTTAGACACAAGGTATGTAGCATATCAAATGGATATTGCTAAAATAAAAATGTTCTTAAATCATGTAGTTATTGTTCTTTATTCTTTATATGTAAGTGTAACTCTGTAAGAGTTTCATACTACTGTGTCTTTTGATTGGATTGACTGGATACTGGATTTCTAAATCAACTTTTCTCAAATGTGTCAGCAACTTGAAAAAAACAGCATTACTGAAATATTTTCTCCAGAAGAAGTTAACCAAAAAGTAACTCTCTACCATTTCTTTTGAGTTTGATTTCTCTTCTATCAGGAGACAAGCTACAGGAATGAGTTTGCTGGCATAAGAGTCACATAATTATTCTGCAATAGATTACTTAGATGAAAATAAAACTATGTTATTAGCAGAAAACACGAGATCATCCAGTACAAGAGCAAAAACATGTGTAATTCACCTTTTTGTACATTTACCTCAGTAATGTGTAGAAGCTGTATGATGGTGAGAATATAGGATAAATTTTAAGTGTTTCTTACCTTCATTATATTCTTTCATTGGTAATAAAATAAAGCTGGAGATTTTTGGAAGACCGACACTCCATAGCAGGTCCATAGTATAGGTAATGGTGCCACATTGCCTGAGCCATGTGCACACTTTATTGATTTTACCTGGCTTGTTTCTCCTGCTTTATCAAATTTAGAATATCAAATGAATAACAAATTTAGAATAAGGTCTTAAGCAGCAGATATGCAAATATCCTAAATTATTTTCTTATTTTCTATCCTTATTTCTTTGTTTAAAGATCCTATTTTCCGTTACCAAAGACAATGCTACAACATGTATATAATTGTAGTATAATATAATACAATCAGATAACTCTGCTCCAGAGTAATTCAATGTCCTTAGTCTCCATGATCTGTTTTGGGAAGAGTTCCTATTAATTATTAGAACAAGATTAAAAAGTCTACAGATTCATTTGTATTATGCAGCTGATTTTCAAACGGGGTATTGTTTAGGTAGATGCTCAATGAGGAGCTCATATTAGGAAGCTTAAAACTGGTGTGTCAGATGATAAAGGCCTTAATATACGAAGGACTTAAGACTGTAGTGTAAATGACTTGTGCTGTGTAATACTTGCGGTAATGTTGCTTTATACCTCTGGGGGGAAAAGGGTGAGAGATGTGAACTAGAAATGTTACTAAAATTAAATTACAATTTTCTGTCAGTTTTTAACCTATCCAATACAGGTATTAAAAGATTCAGCATAAATAGGCCATAGACACACATGTGCAAAGAAGTTGTTACTGCTACAGCTTCTTATTTACAGCGTTAATAAGACAGCAACAAAAATGGCAATGTATCTTACAACTAAACTCAAACAGACATTCTGATGAAGACTGAAGCTGCCAACACTCCTGATTGTCAGTGAAATTTCATACTAATTTCCTGCGTAAATCTGGAGAGAGATAGGAAAGTAGATTTCATATGGAATTTTACTGTGACTCTCTGACACTACTTTCAGAATTTAAGCAATTTTTTTTAAAAAAACCATGAAATTTATATTTAATGTTTGGTTTCCAGCAAGCTTAGACCTCACTTAGAGGCATGAAATTTTGCAGATAAATCTGGGGAAAATTTGTTTCCCAAAGTACACTGGTTATTTGATTCCACTGAACTTTGTATGAGCTCATACTGCAGCTCTGATCAGTATTTGTAGCTAAGTGCTTAACACCTAATAATTGGTTATGTACCATACAGGGAGCACTGTAGGAGTAGTAGCACTGGAGCTGCTAAGATCAATCAGCAGAAGCTCCATGCAGGAGATACTCCTTTTGAGACTTTTGCAAATATGAATACTCAAGAAGTGTATTGGCCCCAGTAGAATCAGGAGGGCAAAGACAGAGATGAATGTCATCAAAATAATAGTGATGAAGTAGTCTATTTCATTGGAAGATTGAAGTCAGTGATAGATGGATGATAGGAATCAGTTTTGTGAGAAGCCAATCTCTCATGGAAAGCAGATCTGTAAGACAGGCTATAATTTATAGGTAATTTTAGGCCTAAAGTCTCCTATATATTCACTGAGACCTAAAATAAGACCTACATGAATAAAATTAAAGAAAAAAATATTTGAGTATAGAAAAAAATATAGTTTCTAGAAGATTTTGAATATATCATTGCCTAATAAATTCACAGAAAAAAATAATATTTGCATGCTTACAACCCACAATCAAGTATGTGCTATTCCTTATTGGTGAATAAGACTTAACCCTCTTGGTTAAAGAGGGTGCATATTTGTCCATCTAATTTTGCACAAGCAGTGACCTATGAATAGATACTTATATGAGAGGAAGCTTTTATCTCCTTCTTTTGACAACATAGCACACTGGCAACTATATCTAAATGCTGTACTCCATTTTATCCTAAAGGGTTATTATTAAACATATCTGCAAGACATGATAAAAATTAAATTTAAAATATTCCTTATCCATTACATGAAAACATATCTGATTCTAACCATCCATGGGATCTCTTTGCTATCATCATTTCCATACAGTATAATTGAGACAATTTCACTATTTAAAAATAATACATGTGCTTACAATATATCTTTATCATAAATGAACTAAACCTACTAAATAACCTTCTGTATAAAATTATAGATTATCTAAATTGCATAGAAGGATTTCTGGGATTTATAGCAACATTTATATAAGTGTATTTAAAGTTACAAAAATAAGATCAGCTTATGTGTGCAGTGCTTTTAGATAGTGACAATATGAATTCAGGTGTCTATCAATACATAACAGTGATATTTTTAACTACTTTCACTATTACAATTACTGTCAACTATTAATGCATGACTATCAACGCATGACTGTGAGAACTCCACGTGAATTCAGGGACACCAAAAAATTGTTTTCCAGTCCTTCATGGCATGAACTAGGACTTAGCTTGTGGGAATGTCTGCACAATAATATAAAGTCAATCAGTCTACAAAACCTCTCAACAAGCTATTTTGTGTTTAAAAAATACTTTAGCCATGATGATGCATGGTATGAGCCTATGGTTATAGGCTTAATGTGGTGTAAAGATTATGAGTATCTTCATTCAGTATGTGGTATGGATGATATATATAAGGAAGAAGTTTTCTAAGCTGAACACAAGAATCTGATAAGACCGAGGACATCACCTTGCTTTGGCTGTGCATAGGCTACAAAGCTTGCTATGTTTTGTTGGGAATACTACAGTCCTGGAGATATGGTCAGAGTGCACATCAGTAACATGATCAGAGTACTGCCTTTCTGTCAGCTTCTCTCTCTTTCTACCCATTAAATTGAGGTAAAAGCTAGGACACAGCTTCTTCTATGTGAAACAAACTATTTCACATTTCCTTTCTTTAGTACTTCTTAGTTCCACTTCAAAATAAAGATATCTTATTTACCTATTTTGCCAACTTGGAGAAATGTGAGGAATGCCTCTCTACTTCTTGGATAAATTTGAGCATTTAAAGAAAAACACTGAAGTCTTTTGAAGTCAGGTTGAAATTATTGCTGTCTGCTGTACAGTAGCATATGTAGTATATGGGCATGAAGTGTGTGCTAGATTTGTGCTCTCCTGCCAAAGAGCACAAATCATCCCATTAATAGGCATTGTTGCACATTGTTAAATGTATGTTGGCGAATATCATAAATCAAAACTACATCTTTACAGAACCAGAAACTCAGTCTATCACTTTTTGTTAATTTGGTTTTTGTGGTTTTTTTGTTAATGTAATATGTTCCTTTTATTAATTCTGAAAAAGGTAGTTTAGTTAAAATCTTTTTTTCCCACTAAAGTTCTTTAAAAAAAACCAAAACAAAATTTATCAATGTTCATATTAACAATTATACTGTTTAAATATATCTTCAGTTACTCCAGATTTCTCTATAAGAGATTGACTGTGAGATCACTGGAACTATACAAATTCTGACTATGCCTTCTAGTTTTTGAAAGAATTATCCTAAAAGGTTTTATTTATACTTGTCCAGGGAAAGACAAGAGAACAATTCACTGTTTTGTTCACCCTGTAATGAATAGACTTAGGTGAAGTACCCATCTGTAAAACATGATTAATTGATTGGAAAATCTCTATAAAAAGAAACTGAAAACTTCCAGCCATCATCTTACATTTAGTATATACATTATAGTCCTGTATCCTGTGACTTTGCAGTTCTTGGTGAATTTCGGCTTGGATATACTGATAGAATGTAGGATTAATTATACTGAATAACCAAAATAATGAAGAAGGAAATCAAGAAAAATATTTCATTTTAAAACAGTTTAGTAATCTGTTTTCTGCTATGTAGAGTCTAAAAGACAAGGACAGGTAATATGTTAATTGCCTGGAGGATGAGCAAGTCTCTTGTGCCATTCACCTGTGACCTTTCTGGCTGAGAGATAATAGATCTCCAGACTAAAAGAGCAACTTTCAGCTAAAAAAATATAAGTTGGATAATCTTCAGGGTTAAAAATGGGTTACCATTTCTTTTGTTTCACCTATTGTCTTTATAAATCATTTTAATAACAAATGGGACAGTTAACAATAAGAAGTGCTGTTAGTTAAGCTATTTTCATAGTGTAAGAAATATCGGGGAAATAAATCTCCAAGAGGACTGATATATAATTAAGACAACGCACATTCTTCCAACTTCACTTTTCCCCTATAGCTATGACACCTACTGTTGTTGTTCACTTGTTGTGAAGTGGATAAAGATAATATCACTCATTACAGAATTATTGTTTTAAAAATCTGTCCCAAAGGTAATGTTTTACTTTCCCATATCCAACATTAAGCATACACAGGAATGGTGTACTGTACAAACTCTTATCAATGATTCATTTTAATATTGTCCTGTCATGTGAAAAGGAAGAGTTTTATCGGAGCCATATTTATTTGAAAGCTCAGCTAAAGCTGGCTTCTTTTAAATCCTATTGTTTGATTCAAGATGTATTTTTTTAGTTCTAGATCATGGGATAGATTCAACATGCAATTAGTTTGTAAATTTGAACCTCCTTATTTTCTGGTATATTTTTACTTTTTTACTTACCTTATTTGCCATATTGAAGGAAAAAATCCTAATGTAGAAATATATAATAACTTCAATATTTCAGGGAATTATATCAGAAGATATTCATAGTAGGTTTTAATAACTGAAATTAAAAATTTAAACATTCCTAAATATGAATCACCTAAATATAAATTTCCAAAGGGTAGTTATCTACTAAATGCCACATCCAGTTGTTTCTTGAACACTTTCAGAGGTGGTGATCCCAACACCTCCCTGAACAGTCTATTCCAATTCTTAACCATACTTTAAGTGAAAAAAGAGTTTTCTGGTGTCCAGTCTGAACCTTCCCTGGGACAGCTTTAGGCCATTTCATCTTGCTCTGTCACTAGTGACCTGGGAGAAGAGTCTGCTCCCCACCTGACTACAATCTCCTTTCAGAGAGTTTTAGAGTGCAATAAAAAGTCTGAGCCTCCTTTTTCCCAGGATAAACAACCCCAGCTTCATGGCCCTTCTTTGGACTTGCTCCAGCACCCCAATGTCTGTTTTGAATTGTGGGGCCCAGACCTGGACGCAGGACTTGAGTGCAGCCCCACCAGTGCTGAGCATGGAAGGACGATGACTTTCCTGGTCCTGCTGGCCAAACTATACAAGCCAGGATGCCATTGGCCTTCCTGTCCAACAGTGGCAGCTCACGTACAATCATCTGTCAACCAACAACACCAGGTTCTTTTTTGTTGGGCTGCTTTCCAGCCACTCTTCTCTCTTCAAGAGAATGTCAGAATGATGAACCTTTTCCTGGTGTCCTATTCACAGTAAATTTGTGACACTTTTGTGAATTATCAGAAGTTTATGGAAATTTGTCTTCGCTTTATCTTATCTTCTGCAAGGCTCTAATGCAGGAACAAGTTTAGTGCAGCTTTCTCTGTACAAGCTAGATGTAAAGCCAGATTAGATATTGTTTCAAAAGGCTATTTTTAACTATGATCCAAAGCACCCATTCATAATTCAAATATTAACACTTCTGAAATGCTCTAACACTTGAATAACAAATATTTCTACATGACTCCCATGGTCACAAATTTAAAGTCTGGGTCAAATGCCCTTGTCAATGGGTTGTGTGTGTCTGTGATGCACAAAAATCTCATCTGCATCTTCAGTGTAATTTAGTTTTATTCTGGCCTGGACCAGGAAAACATAAAATATTAACCAGCTCCCTGTAAGATCAGAAGACTATTTCCCCAATAGCTGAAATCAAGAACAAACTCAAGCAAAAACCAACTCAACAAAAAGTTTGAGTTTATTTGTTTTTTGTGAGTTTTTTTGCTGGTAAGAATATGTTTCCCAGTCTACTTTATTGATAAAAGTTTTTGCACAGTCTTAGCATCTTTCCATACACAACAATTTGCTGGAACCAATACTGCATGAGATAATTCATTAGGGACGATGATGCATATTTACTAGTTCAGCATATCCTCAGTGAAGATGTTAGACTATTAGATGTATACAATTCTTTTGTTCTTCTTTCTCAGCAGTTATCCTTACTGATACAGTCAGTGTTTCATCTCAGCATGAACTAACATTAGATAACATTGCATTTTGAGGAAGCAGAGAAAAACAAGGGCTCCACAAATGGGAATGAATTAGAAATGCTCTTGCAGTAGAGGCCCTGGAGTTATAAATGAGAAACTGATGCACGCACTTAGGAAGAGACTTTATATAAATCTTTCTCCTGCTGTACATTTCTTATTCTTTAGCATATTCTCCTGAAAATAATTTTTGACAAGTGCTGAAGCAGAATTTCCACACATTATCTAGTCTTTCTTAATTGGGTTACTTTTGTTGTTGTTGTTGTTGTATATTTTTGAGTTTTTTTTATCAAAAAAGTGCCTGGCCACAGGACATTTCAGTACCATTATATTCTGAAAAATGGATAGCATCTTTGCAGTGTTTTTCCTGTAGAAATACATACAGGAAAGTTAATGTGATTAAGATTTAAAGCAAAACAGACCAAAGGGACAGGATTAATCTCACGTAACTTTAAACCTCTGGTAAAGTAATATCGCAGCTAACTAATCAGGAGATTTTTTATAATTGATCAAGGTTTTTAGTTTTGGATTAATTTAATCTATTTTTGACACTTATAGTACAGTATGCTAAACTGCATCACCAGCCATACCTGTGGTACTCTATTTTCTTTAAAAGCAAATTTCATGATAAAATTGTGTCAAATTTTTTGCTAGGTCAGATGAAGTCAATCCATATATTTTATCAATAACTGCTCCAAAACTGAAAACTATTTCCTAAAAAAAAAAAAAAAAAATTCCAGACAGTTATCATTTCTGACTTAGTTGCATTCTCTCTATGGCTACAGATGTCCAGTGGAATTATTTTTTCACCTAGCTAAAATTCTTGGTGTTACTGATAGTGCACATGAGAGACTATAGATACACTATATGCACCCACACTTTGCATCTGTGACTAAGCCCTGATAAATAGATACTGATATTGCTTAATCACAACAAAGTAAAAATATTTATTTACTCTTTTCATTAGATTACACTGTTCTGTATAAATATATAAAATCATATATAGAATCACAGAATCATTAAGGTTGGAAAAGACTCTTAGGAATCCAACCACTTAGCTAGCACCACCATGCTCACCATAAAACTATGAGTAACACATGCCTTTTACACACTTCCAAGAATGGTAATTTCACATTTTCTAAATTACATTTTTATATATTACATTTTCAAGTATAATATGGAAAATCTAACCAGAAAACTTCATGCAAGAGGAAATAGTTCCTTAGCAATCGTGAATAAGCATCATGCCCTAAATAGCATGGAATCAGAGGATCATAGAATATCTCAGGTTTGACAGGACCTACAAGGATCATCAAATCCAAATCCTTGCTATGCCTAAAACCATGTGACTAAGAGAATTCTCCAGATACTCCTTGAACTCTCTCAGTCTCGGTGCTGTGACCACTTCCCTATATAGCTTCTTCCAGTGACCAACCAAACTCGCAGTGAAAAACCTTTTCTTAATGTGCAACTTAAATTTCCTCTAACACAAATTCATTCCATTTTCTCATGTACTGTCACTGGCCACCAAGAGAGGAGATCAACACCTGCCACCTGCTAATCAGCTGATCACTCAAGGAAGTTGTAGACTGTGATGAGGTCACTGCAGCAGCTGTATAACATTTGTGAGCACAGCATTTTTTCCTTCTTAGACACTGCAGATATTACATTTTAAAGTAACGACACTTTTTGGGCACTTTCGTACTTATAGAAGTAGTCAGTAAATTGTTTTCCAATGTGTCTAATAGCAGGTTTGATAGGTACTGATTGTACAGAAAGAATTTTAATTACATTTAAAAATATAACAGGAATAAAAAAATCTACCATGCATTAAATCTTTCTTCTGTCTCACATTATACACTGCTAAAAACTTTTTTATTAGTATTAAGGATCAGATTAATTCTTCATTTGCACTCATGTATTACATATGCCTGCATATAGTCAAGCAGCAGGTAAATTTCTATACCCAGGTTTTATTTTATATATTAATGACAACTTGAATTTTTTCACAGTTATCAGACTTATTTTAGGAATGACACTGTCTACTATCTTCTGAATACTTCTGAACACATTCTTCCACAAAATTCCCTCATTTTTCCTGTATAAGCAGTCCCCATCCCTCAAACAATCATGCAGAGATGCAGCAATACTCTCAACAGATTGATAAATAAATAAATTTACTTTGCCCATCTTCAGCTTGCATAACATTAACATAAGTGTGAAACAACTAAAATTCATTAATTTTTTTTTTTTTGGGGATGGGGAACATAACAGCTGAAATCTCTGCTCTTGTGATTCTTATCCTAATGAATTTTGACTGTGACTTCAGCAGAGTGAAGGTTCTGTTACGCTGTATTTTGTTAATGTAGGTTATGGAATATACATGCCTACAGAATACAGTGCTCTATTAACAAAAATTCATCCTTATCTTTGCTTCCTGATGCCAAGTGGGTTGCAGGAAAACTGGAAAAAAGGTATTTTGGTTTTGCAATAGATCTATGTAAGAGCATGGAGAGGTGCAATCAGATTCATAACTACTTTTCAACTGGCATAGGACTCCAAAGGATGATTTCAGAGACTGTTGAAGCCCTAAATTGCCACAGAGTGACCTGATTATTCTTATTTTTTTCTCTCTCAGAACAAACAAGGATGTGATTCTTTTACAAAAAATTGTTCTGGTCCCACAGTTTCAGTGATACTTTGAAAAGAGAAGTATCTGATGATGCTTTGCAGTTTCATAATATCTTTTACTAAGTGTCACATATTTTTTCAGTCATGGTAACAATAGTTTTAGATTACATTTAATCATTTTACAATTGGAATCTTTGAACATTGAATAAACATTTTATAATGCAAAGTATAATGTTATATTATGAAAATTAAATTATTAAACCAGCAGATTCAAACAGTAAAATTATTAAAATAACAAAGAAACCACATTCTCATTCCTTTGTTTCAAAATGTTCTATTAACTCACAAATGTGTTATAAGAATTGGATTATTTTCTCATGTAGATGACTTTTTGTTGCTTAAATACATCTGTGTGGCTCATTGTTTGATATTGTTCCTGGAGGATAATTCATTGTCTCAAAGTATGCTTTTAGCAATCAATACTAAGAGTGACAGAACCTTGAAGAATGTAACACAGAATAATTACTTTTATGAGACGTTTAATAGTAATGCTTTGCAGAATTCAGATGACTCATTGAGCTTAAGTCACACCCTTCAATTATGATAAGGAATTATTTTTCAGTAAAAGCTTTCAAGAATGCCAGTATCTGTAATTCTGTGACTCTAAACTTAGACAAGACACACTATGAAAACAAATAAAGATCCTAGAACTAGTGGGCTTTGTGAGGCCTTTTCTGCTGGCCTCTTCATAAAAAAGCTGTCTCCTGAGGACTGTTTCCATTTGTCTTCCAACCCTGTTTTATGATTTGCAAGATAAGGCAAGAAAGCTATGTAGACCAGAGATACTTAAACAACAGTTTCTCCTACATCCTGACAAAAATATGCTGTAATTTACTGTAGATCATGCTTGCTTTGGACTAACAGGCAGTTTAAAACAATGTCCCTTGTTTGTAGATGTGTTGTGACTTTTCATATACACAGAGCACTGCTGGTACAGCATCAATACCTAGAAAGTTACCTTGCATATTTTTCTGTAGTTGATATTTCCCCCCCCCCCCAGACTTTAACATCCAATAATTCCTCTGCTCCCTATTTCTCTAAACATCAATTAACTAGCATAAAACAAAACAAAACCCACAGAATTCCTTTTATTTCTGGTCTTTAGAAAGATCCTAAACATCTCTAGTATCGAAATATAAATGAATATTGTTTTCTAGCTATCTAAATCCTGTCGTTGCAATTATAAAGACAGTTCTTTTATAGTTCTGCTTACTGCATTACACACAAATTCTAAAATTGGAGGCAGAAGTTCTGATTTCACAATTTCCTCAGAAGTTTGGGATTTTAATCATTATGAGGTTAGTTAAGATATTGCAAGATTTTTCAGATCTTAGATTAAGATTTAGTAACTGTCCTGGAGGCCATTTTGGTTAGTGTAATTTTTTAGGGTAATCTGCATTTGTGTTCTAAATCTACTTCTACAGTACAAAAATGTATGTTTTATGAAGACTTTTGTTGCAAGGTTTTCTCTAAAATAATGTATATACATTGAATAGTTTTATGCAATAAATTCTGAAATATTACTTGTCTAAATACTATGTCTCTATATTAGGAAAACCCTTGACAAAAGGTTTTTAAACTAAATTGAATGCTTAACAGAAAGGCGAATTTTCATTCTTGCCCATGGAAGTAAAAGTCAAGAAAACAGTCTTGCCAAAGAACCACATTCCAACTACAGAATTTGTAAAAGCTTTCTGGAAGCATTTTTGAATGAGAGAGAAGACCTCTTGGGAGTTAATTTAACCTTCAGTAGTAAAAAGCAGGGCTTAATTTCATTCTCTTGAGTTTCTAAACTTCATAATAATATTTGGACTGTAGCATATAAATGAATCTTTAATAATTACCGGATTCTCAGAGTTGTTACCAAATAAAAAAGTTGATTCCAGTAACATTACACTCCCCTCATACCATGGAACAGAGGAATTCACGATTAAAGGATAGAAAATGCTGAAGTGTTGGTCAACAAGCTGCATTAGTAATCCACTATAGTGATTTGGGAGAAACAGATTCTACTAATATAATCAAACAAAAGCATACCTGAACTTTGTAGATTTGCAATTTGTAAACTGCTGTGTACTTCTTATATGATCAGTCTTTGCTAAACTAGTTATTTTTTTTTTTAAATCAAAATTTTCTGCTCAATTAAGTAAATGGTTCTCCAATAAATCATTATATTATATATACATGTAAAAAATTATACAAGATTACAATTCTCAATCTGGTCCACTCTGTGAACTCTGTGATTGGCAGAGATGTTCCAAAGGAGTTCTAACAGAGTGGTACTGGTATTCTCAGCAAATGTTTCATTTCTATTCACAAGGCAAAGAGAAATGAGCCCATCTTCAAGTAGAAAAGACTTACCTGTAGAGCCCAAAAAACTACAATATGCCCCCATTCATAGAAGCAAGAAATTCTTATTCCTTGGCCACTCCAAAGTATTTTTTTTCTTTTTGTGGGACCATGTAAATTCATTTATTACCAGTAACATAGCAAGGCTAGATGATCAGAGATTTTTCTGGTCTTGGAGGACTTCAATGAATTTTGCTGCCTAGAAAGCTAAAATACATAATGATTATATTATTTATAATTACATTATCAATGTACTCTCACTTTAATTGTATATATCACTCCATGACACCATGAAGATAACTGTATAAATTTGTAACTTAGAGAACCAGTTAAAATACAAAGATGCTGAATTAAAAAAAAATAAAAGTCTACCAACTCTTTTACCAATTATTTTAAGTTTCTGTTCTAATTTATGTGTGAATCAATTAACTATATAATTTTCAAAGTATGGCCTACAGACCTGCTAGTGTGAGAAAGTACAAATCTTAGATAAGTGAGGTTTTCTGGAATGAAGTGCTGCATAAGATCAATACTGTAGCAAGGTTAGGAGACTATAGATTATTGAAAGCAACTACTTAATGTAGTGTACCAAATGCAATTGACAATAAAAAGTAAATTAGTAAAAATTGATTTGACTTTTGAGTATTAAAGAAATTGGATTTTGAAAGAACCATAAATGAAAAAGAAAATAAGAAGCTTTTTAATATAATGCAAAGTAAAGCTTAGAAGAATCATTCATTGGGAGTTATTTGCAATTTGTTAGGAGTAATTTGCATCAGTTTATTGATCAAGCAAGCTGTAGACAATAGGGGAATTAAACTTCTGTCTAGTGAATAATATTTAAAATATCTAAAACATTGAAATAACTTTAAAAATTCTAAAGTAGGTCAAAGATTTGATGCAGAAAGTCCTATATTAGCAACAAACTGGTCTCTTTCATGCCCATCAAGTCAATTTACTGGTTGATCGACTGAGAAAAAAATCTTACATTACATTTTACTTCTTGAAAAGACATCTGAAAATTGCTCATATTTAATTGCCGTATTTTATAGTGTAATGTAGCAAAGCAAGAACTTGTGGAACAACACAGTAAATGTGATTGCTTTCCTCCCTTGTAAACAAGTGTTCAAATCATATGTGAATTCAAGCAAATTCTGTGGCTTTATCCTAACTTCTGGTACTCGTTTGTTCTAATTACATAATTATGGCAATCTGGCTTGATTAACAAGTTTCGTTCTTGAAAAACTTGAGCCCAGAAGAACAAAGGCATTGAAAGCCAAGCCTGCAAACTCAGAGTGGGAAGCATAGGGAAGTAGGCTGCACAGCACATGGAAGTCAGCTTTATCAAAGCAGGGTGCCTCATTTAGAATCCAGATTGTCATATATCCAAAACAAGTCTGAAAATCTAAGCCATATGATTTCTGGGGGCTGGCTTTAGGCAATGGCCATACCAAATACTATTACTAGCACTCATGTCATTCTATCAGCAGAAATGCAATCATAGAGCTTAACTGACCAAAAAAAAAAAAATATTTTTCACGTGCTTTGATAAATGCTTTTTCAATATAAAACCAAAATACCTAGTAACTGTTACGGGGATGGAGAATCCTGATAATTGTTTTTGTTTGTTTTTAGGCATCAATTAAAATGAAGATACTGTTCCTGAGTGATAAAATACATGTGTTATGCTAAAGATATGCCAGTATAATCATGGATCAAACATTACTCTGTTTAAAGACATTAGCTCCACATCATTCCTGATAAATAGACAAAGGTGGAAGTGTTCATTAGAATTGAAGGTTGAATTTCTCTGGTGGAAAGTCAGATATAAAGGTTTAATGAAAATAGTTCATCTCCTGCAGCAACACTTAAAAAGTTTAGATGGACCATTTTTAAGAGAAGATTTTGATTTAAAAAAATGTTTTCCTCATAATGGAGTCATGACTTACTTTGAAATATGAACATACTTGTAATAACAAAAGCTCAGTAACAGGCTTTCTCAAAAAATCTTTTAACTAAATAATAAAACTCATGTGAAAACAAAAAGAAACATAATGTTTTATGGTAGGAGATTGTTCAGTGAATCTTATACAAAAAATATAGATGGAATTTTGATGCAATTTCACTTTAGCTGATCTGAAAAAGTAACAAAGTCCAACTTCATTTGAAAACTCATGATGATGCCTGGAAAGGCTGACCTGGAACAGAGACTAAACAGAGGAAAAGGAATAAAATAGGTATTTATTGAAAGGATACACCTTGGGCAGTGCAAGAGCCTGACCAGGGATACACCCAAATCAAATCCCAGTCATCCATCCCAAGATGGATCCCAGTCATGAGTTTTACACTTTTATAAGTTTTGGTTCATCTACATATTGGGGTCAGTTGTCCAACCACAGCCCCAGGCTATGAAGTCTCAGCCCCCTGGCTTGCCCCCTTCCCTTTGTCATTTTTTTGTGCTTTTTTGGGTACCAGTTATCCTTGATTCTCTAGCTAGGAAAGGATAGTTTTGTCTAACTACCCTGTGAAGAGAACTTACTTACACCTAACATGAAGTTTCAGAGTTACACAGTAAACAGCAGAGAATCTGAAAAATGTAAAATCTGAAACCCAAGGCATCACTTAACATACATGATATAAATATATAAATAACATTTATACACCACTAATTCACAGCTTGTTTTGACAATGAGTTGTATCTTTTATAATATTTTTAAATGTCATAATGTTCTGCCTAAAAACAAAGATTAAGGAAAACGTTTATGTTTTATACAGGTCTTTAACTGAAGTGCCAGTAATGGTTAGGCCCATATTTAACTGGAAGCAGTGGTCTACATCAAAGTACTTTACCACATCAGATAGCTCCTGCAGACCTGCCTCCCATGTATAGGGGACTCTACACTTCCAGCAGGAACACTGTCTGTCAAAACCTGATTCATCATTTCTCCATGACATTTCAAACTTTCACTGAGACATTTCCAGAATTAATTCCATGAAGAGTTTCAATAACCAGAGGTTAGATATTTAAACCTTTCTGATCACCGTATTTGCCAACAAAATAAAAAGTTTTAGAAGTTGCTTAAGATGTCTTTTATATTCAGAACATCATAGTTCTTTTCAGTTGTGCAGGTCATTTGCATAAACAAAGGGTAGGTGACAAAGCAATGCCAAATATGTGCAATAAAGCTTCCTCTTAAAAATTCACTTTTAAACATGATATATACAAATACAATTGTAAGTGCAAATCCTGTGTAAAAGAGGTTTATTTTTTCAGTTTCTCAGACTTGTCATCATTTGAACTTTAAGGATGTGATTTATATATGTGATCTTAGTGTCACTGTATATGCTCAGAGTAAAATCTCTAAGTAGTTCATGCGCCATTTGATTCAATTTTCTTATCAGGCATGTACCCAGAGGAAAAAAACCATGAAAAGCACAAGATACAAAATGGTAAAAGATCTTTGGCCTCCTCTTCTTTATATTTTTCCTTTTGTTGTACACTAAGTCAAAAGCTCCATGTGTTACAATTTGACTTATTTTCTTTGTGATCACAGAAAAACTGTTGCCTCTTCAAGTAATTAAAATTTCACTTTATTGTGCTGCTATCAAAATTTAAACTTTTATGCAGCTGCAAATATTTCTGCTCTCTCAAGGAAACAACACCTTGTATATTGTATGATCCCATTCTGTCACTTAAAAGGATTAAAAGATTCAGATTACATGCAAATAAGATTATAATACAATTTCATTTCTTATAGTATTTGCTTTGGTATTAGAATCAGAGAACAAAGGCCGCTAAAAGGAATAGTTAGAGTGATATAAATTCAACCTGTAACAATAGGAGGGGCTGCTAATTAGAGATTATGGCCTTTGAGCCTTTCTGGATATCCAGATTTTAAACCAGTGATACAAAAGAAAGGGTCTATTCAAATTCCCAATAACATTTAGAAAGTTTTGCAGTCTCTCTTTGTTGATGCCTGTATAATATATATACTTGAAAAATTTAAATACTTGAAAATCCACTTCCACGTTAAGAATCCACTTTTAGTTCATTTTTATTTTAATATTATTAAAGTAGGTAAACAATATATATGTTCAAAATATTTGTATTAGCATATTTCAAAGTACTGTAATTTTCTTGCAGATGTGTGTAGTCTCTGGACCTGGAACTAGCTGGGAAAAAGGGGACATATCCAAGATCATTATAACTGCTATGGCTGGTGGGATTGTCTTGTGATCTTCTGGCAGACACAGGCAATACTGCAAACCTACAGAGATGTTTTCTATAGGATTCTTGGCATGCACTCACTCCACCAAAAATATAGATGTAAAGAACAGAGTAGTGGCTGGAACTGATAAAGCTAACGTTCACCTTCCCACTGATTCCTAGATGCTTTCCTTAAGGCTGAGATAGGATTTATCTATCTCCTTGAAACACTACATCAGTCTTTCACCTTCAAAATAAAAATAATGATTTCACATTTTCAAACAATGACTTTGACAGCTGGAGGAAAAAAAGTTGATCTGTAATTTGTGTATTTACAGTTGCGAGCAGATGCATAAGGGAGGCTGTCCAACTGAATAAAGGGGAACAGCAGGGTTTTTAAGCATTGTGATTATTGGTTAAGAATTTTAAATCAGAACAGCAATAAAAGTATTTTTACAATAGATATGTAATTGATTTTTTCTCCTCTTTTGTAACTAAAAAAACGTGATTTTTTTTTGTGCAAGAATGGATTTTCATCATTAGCAGTTTTGTGGAGACCATACTTTGGTTTCTGTAACTACATACAATAGCTACATGTTGAATGCAGGATAGCATAAGGAGCGACAAAGAATTTTCATAGTCCTACTCAGGGCAATATTTTCCAATCTCACTGTCTACACATTATGCTACAGTTTGGTTATAAATTTGTGGTGTTAAAATTACTCCAACAAAACCTAACTCATCTCTGTGTAAGGCAATGTATTTTGTTTGCGGATCTCCTGGATAACATCTCCCTGGCACAGAAATTTCAGCCTTGTACATTCAACTGAAGTGAATGCTGACAATACTTCAATAATTTTGATGCTTTGTCTTAGGGGTTTTTTTAAATCTCTTTTCCAAGTGAATGGACATGTTCCTGTTCACTTTCAAACATGCCATCTCTTATCATCACTGATCATGAATACCTTAAAATCAGTAATCCTTGTAGAAGAATAGCATTTAAGCATTTCCTTCACGCATTCAGTCAGGACAAGCCATAACTGAAAAATATTGGTTTCATAGAAAACATTGTTGAAAAGTAGAAAAAAAAAGAGTTTATAAAGGATGATAGAAAAGAGCTTGAAAACTGTGTTTAATGAAAAAAATTCACAAAACATATAATTTCATCTGTATCTCTAGTTTTTGGAAAACGGTAAAGAAAAAAATTTAAAATGTAAATAAATAATTTTAAAATAATATGTGCTTGGTTGACACTGTTTCTGCTGTTTCTACTTTGTCTTTTCAGTCTCACACCTGACAGCTATTACAGACTAATTTTCAGATTGGAAGAAAATTTAAAAAATAGAAATAAAAATATTATTTTGATTTTAAAACCCTCAATGAATTGAGGTGTCAGAAGCGTAGTTAAGAAAATCTAGGTTTCTAGGAAGACCTAGAAGCAAGACTACGTAGTATTTCAGAAAAGACAGCTAAATTTAAATTATTCTGTAGCTTCTGCTTACTTACCAATATCCTTCTCAGTCACAGGCTGCTTTCAGGTACTCAGTCTATAGATGACACTTGCATTTTCATGGATGGCTGGAAATATAGCTTTTGCTGTCTTCATGACACACAGAAAGATGGAGGTTTTAAAAGCTATTTTTAGGAGAGAAAAAATTGTCATTTTCTATTGTTATTCACTTCACTGTTGATGATGCAGACGTTATATCTGTCCATGTGTTTGTCCTTTAGAGATAACTGGTACTACTGATTGACACTTTGGTATGATATATTTACATGTCATATGGTAAACATGTGGTTGGTAGTAGAGTACCTGAGCAAGCTCTGTCTTTATTGGATGCCTTCTTCAAAATAATTTAAGTAATGAGACTCAAAAAAAAAAAGTGTTTACCTAATGAGTCAGAAAGTAGAAATTACTGAAAGTCTCCAATCTTGTTTCTGAAGCAAAAGAACCCAACCAACCAAACAAGCAAAAAAGATACTTTTTAAATTTTAATTACAGCTCCACAATGTTGAGTATTAAGATCTGCAGCTTCTGGAGAAAAATGTCGTTCCTTTGAGAAGAGAGATGCAGAGGAACAAAACTGCCACAGTAAAAAACTCAGAGAAAAGAAATATTAGAAAAATTGCAATTTAGTCCTGACTAGAGTAAATGAAGCAAGTCATTTTTGTTTATTAAAAACAAAAAAACCACACACAACAAAAAAGCCAACTAACCAACCATCCAACCAAAACACACACACACCCCAACCGAAAAAATCCACAACTGAACAAACAAACAAAACCAAAAAAAGCACTTTTGAAAAAATCTAATGTTTTCATTTAAGGAAAAAATATGATTTAGCCTTTTTTGAAGTGATTTGCAGGTAAACTGAATCAATATGATTAATCTCTTCTAGACACCTTTAAAATATAATCTGTGTGTATAACTTGTATACTATTTCATTATCAAAATGTCAATATGTGTCTGTAAAATCTGGAAAAAATTTATATGAAAGTAAAAATTAAATCATGACACCCAATTTTGCAAATATACCTGGAAATCCTGGTATTATGAAACTTAGGAACTGCAGACATACCTGTCCTTCAGTTGTTGCTTTATTTTCCTATTCACCTCTAAAAGGGTCCTAAGAACATGTTTTTCTTTCAGAAGACATTCTCATACCCTCTGTGCCTACATTTGAGGAGTGAGAACAACTTTTAATACATGTCTCTGACTGTTCTTTAACTCTGCTGGCATATCCAAAAGCAGGCATATCCTCATCCTTTTCTCCTGTCTCCCTATCTGTTCCTCTTGCACTGAAATGCATAAATAATGGTAATGGGGTGAGAAACAGCAACAAAAGGAGAATTTACAGTGTGAAAAAAAGTATCCTCTTGCTATGCCCTAAATAATAACATAATCTGCAATTAATATATATGACTCCCTGGAGGTCTGCTAAAAAGAGTAATTGTTCTGCAGTACCATGAGGTCAAATTCACTGCTCATCTGCATTTCTTTCTCTTGATGTCAAAGTTGCACCATTCTATCCTCTCTTAATCTCTTACATATAGTGAGAAAGGGCTTACAGACTATGATTTACCTCATAATGGCAAACACATTGAAGCATAAATATACTGGAATCAAAATTCTCTGTATCCCTTTTGTCAATGCCATATTGCATTTTTAGGTGTATGATATGAGGATATACTTTTTCTATCCTCAAAATCCCTACCTCATTCAGTCTAGAAGCAGTCCTTGTTAATGAGAAGTTTTCCCTCTTTTAGTCTTCATTTTGTTTAATAGTTTGCACCCAGATTTATTCACTAAAGATTATTCAAATCCTGCCCTGAAGACAGAATTATTTACTTCTTTGTATCTTTTTTTTTTTCTTTCTTTACAAAATATGATGATCAAAGTTATGGAATGCCTTCCATACTGGGAATGATAGATAAGCTGGGAACCATGAGCTGTAAAGAGGAAAACCAAGGACAATAAGCTAAAAATTTGCAAATCATGAATGCTTTGGCAAAAATCAATGGGGAAAGATAGTTTACTGTCGCTTCATGTACAGGAACTAAAGTATAAAAATAAAACTGATAAAAGTTAAGTTCAAAAAACCAACGGCTTTTTTAAAATAAAAGAAAAGAATTTGTACCTGGAGGAAGTTGCAGAGACATTTATTTAAGATATATTCATAGAAATTCCTGAACTTAAGCTAGTAGGGCTCTGGGGAAAAGTTAAAGTGGATCATGTATATTTTCCACATTCATACTTTTTCATAGAATCACAGAATGGTGTGGGTTTGAAAGGACCTTAAAGATCATCTAGTTCCAACCCCACTGCAATGGACAATTTTCACTAAAGCAAGTTGCTCAGAGCTCCATCCATCCTGGTCTTGAACATCTCCTTTTAATTAAACATTGAATTGATTTTGAATTGAATTTGATTGAATTTGATTGAATTTGATTGAATTACTATCTGGGGCTAGGTGTGCCTTCAGTGTAACCTCTTCAGGCCATTCTTATGTTCTTATTAACAATCATTTGAGTGGGTATTATTCTTCTTATTACTTTGTTGTTGTTGCTGCTGCTGTTGTAAGGAAATTAGATACAAAAGAACATAAATCTGTAGTCAAGGAATTAATACAAAAAATTGATACTGATTAGTTCAGAGAGCTGAACTAGATGATCACATGGAGATCTTTAAGTTTTATGCCTAAAGTATTAATGACAGGGAGGTTAATTTTCTTTTTTTTTAATATGTGATACACTGATGCTGGAGGAAACTGTTCCAACCATATACAAGGTCTTAACAACCTTGAATATTTTAGTCAGCAGAGATACTTAAAATATTTCAAATGTGATATTACCTCACTCAGAATGTTCGTCTGGATATTTGTGTGCTTTCTCTAGATCAACACATATTTCTCTTCTCCAGTTTGGAAAAAGGGTGAGCTTTCTTTTTTATATAATCTGCCATCCAAACTGGTGTTTGTTCAAACAGTTTCAAAATCCACCCATCTCAACCCAGCTCTTGTATGCAAGACACCTGCTGAAAGCACAAGGAGGACATTGCAATGCCTTCTCTATAAAAAAGAATTCTATTTAGAAATCAGGTATTTGTACAAACATTCTCAAGTTTCCATTTTATTTTCAGTTGTACTTTCAAGTCCTTTTCTTTATAAATCTGGCATTTGCTGAGCCTAAGTGAGACTTCATTCATGTCAGAGAATCTGTCTTTCCATCGCAAGTACAAAGTATTACATTTCTTACAGAATTTACAAGAATTTATAATTTAATATGTTAATTATGAATATCAGTTCCTCTTTACCTTCTGGACATTGACTCAGTTCCTTAT
This sequence comes from Cinclus cinclus, assembly GCF_963662255.1. Lineage (NCBI taxonomy): Eukaryota > Metazoa > Chordata > Aves > Passeriformes > Cinclidae > Cinclus > Cinclus cinclus. Next base: position 19,377,245 of record NC_085050.1, on the reverse strand, counting down.
TTCTCTTAAACAGTTACGAGTTTCCTTACTCTGTGAGGCACTCATGCATATACTCATGCATATTAGATTGTGGGGCAAATGCTACACCAATAGGTTTTTTTTTTTATTAAGTCTTTAGCTATAAGATTTCCTTTTAAGCCACCTGAAAAATGTGTATGAAATATTATTGTTTCTTGATGCTTCAGCAATCACAGAATAACTTGGATTTCTCACGGTAAAAATCAAAGCTCCTGGACATTCATCATTGAGCAACATAGATCAGAGGCCAATAGAAGCAAATCCAATATTATTATGAGATTATTTTGCAGAGAGAAGAAATAGGTTAATGTGAGAATATCTGTGTGTGACAATTGGAGTTTTCAATGTTAATTCCATTAACATCTATAAGAGAGGGAGACACTTAATTCTACCAGTGTCTAGTACAGTAGTTTGTTCAATATTTTTATCATTGTTTCATTGTTAACACTCTGAGCATTTTCATTTTATGGGCAAGTGTTACTAAACAAAGCAGCTAAAAAATGTTATCATGTCAAAAGAAAAGTAATTTGAAAGAAAATATAGTTGTATTATCTAGGGCATAGACAAATACAATTTACTACAGACAGTGCCACTCACTGTTTTGAGGTCTTAAGGCATTTTAGAAGTGCTAATAGCATACAGAAGAACTGTGCATTGCCTGTAAACTTCTATGATAAGTTTTTAAATTCATCATTATTTTTACTCTTTTAATATGATTTAGACTTTTAGGGGGCCATTTCATTGGCAGTAATTTTGTACCTGCTCTCTTTGTGTGTTTCACAAATTCTTTAGATTTAACTTTAATGCTTTCCTTTTGTTATGCAACATTTAATTATTACATGTTTTCCATTTGACAAATTTCACCGATTGCTGCCAGGCAGATTTCAAGCCTTCTTTGACCCTCTTTTGACTCACAGTGCTGTAAATTTCTCATCTAGTTTATATCCTCTCACTGTGGCTTAATAACAGTAGTTAAGTACCATGAGTTGGCTAAAAACACTGTTCTTAAAAATGCAAGCTTATCAATAATGTTAAGAGCAAAATTTGGACAAAAACTACAGGATGCAATGGTGCTGCCTTAATTCTTAGCTTTCATATATTCCAGATTCTGTACGGCATTAGTTTATACCTCTGAACTTCATATGAAGTGTCAGCAAGTTCTCTTCACAGTTTAGTTAGACAAAACAATCCTTTTCTAGCCTGAGAACCAAGGACACCATTGAAGCTTCAGGCCCAAAAAGTATAAACAACAGCAGTGAATTGAGGAGAGCAAACTGGAGGATGTGACTTCATAACCTGGAGCTGTAACCGGACAATTTACCCCAATATGCAAATGTACCAAAACATAAAAGTGTGAGAATGTGTCATCTGTCATCCATCTTGGCTGTAGCCATGGCCAGTCTCTTGTATGGCCCAAGGTGTACCCTTTGAAGGCCTTTTTAACAAATGCCTACTTTATTCCTTTAACGCTGTCTAGCCTCTGTTCTAGGTAGCCCTCAAAGCATCAATGGTAAAGATGATGTCTTGTTATCAGCTTTATCAGAACTAGAAAATGAATTCATCTGGTTAGATCAAAGAAGATTCTTGTAACAGTGTGATGAACTTGCTTTATTTCTCTCCTCACCGCTTAATAAAATATGCCTAATAATCAGCCTACAAAGTCAAGCTGCACTTGCTGTTTTTCAGTCCAAAATCTACCACTTCTTTCAGGTTTTCTCATGAGGCCAAAAAACCCCACCAAAGGATGTGAAAGCTCTTCCTCAACCAAATTAAAATAGTATATTGTTTTCCTTCATTAAGTTCTCATAATTAGACATCAGTTAACAGAAAGGACATAGACTCTTATTTCTATACATATGCTATATTCTATTTTTCTAATTTGTTTCTTCTCCTTTGGGGTGAACTGCTCCTTTTTAAGGTAATGAAGTCCACTATCAATCTATATTCACACTATAAAATGTCCTTAAAAAGGAACTTTTTTTGAGAAATAGTATTGTTCCAGACTGCAAAGGCAAATTAAATATTAAGTATTAATATTATCATTCCTAATAAAATGATACATAACTGGAAAATAAAATTGTTTATTGACTATGATAAGAAGGCTAGGAAATATTAAAACTGAGGGGAGGAGAAGGGGAAGAAGTCTAGAGAAAAATATTTAAAGTTTATTGGTGTATGTTTTCTTTCTGAACCCAGGTAAGAGCTGGGAGCCAAGTAGGTATCTGCTCCCATAACAGATGTCCTAAACACTTCTGTTAGTCTCATGGTTCACTGTTACTTCAGGGCTCCTTGAATATTCATATATAAATCATCAGCACACCATTTTACACTCAAAAGTGACACTGCTAATGGCATAGCTTTAAAAGAAAAAAAGCTCTGAGGGGAAAAATTACCGTATTTTGCAATAGTTAGCATGACACTCAGGAACTTAATTTTACTGGCATTTACTGATCCAACTATAGACAGCTAAATCAGCACCGATCTTAGAGAGAGTAGAGACAGTACTGCTGAGGTAATGTAAAAGTCAACTTTCTGCTTTGTTAACCATTTTTAAGACAATAACCACGTAAATAAAAAATACTTTGGAAATAAATGCCCACTAGAAGACAAGAGTTTTGTCAGGAAAAGGCCAATGGAAAATTATCTAAAGGGACCAATAATATACCAAGGTTGTTGGGAGACGACTGCTTATGCAGAAGATGTTTTGTACATATGTCCTTGTTCAGAGATATGACATTAGTATCTATCTAATATGAATTTCTTCTCACAAGATGTTGATTTTTCTATGTACTTTGGCATATTTTGCCAGCCAACAATTTTATGAATTATTACACATTTAAATTGGAAAAATAACATACAGATATATCATGCTACTATTTGGTTTGTTGTTTTTGTTTAGTTTTTGTTTTGTTATTTTTTAACTGTTGTGTATATCTTGGGTGTTTTCTCAGCTTTTCAAGAATATTTTTTATTTTTTTAAGTCTTTAAAATGGGATTTTTGAAGAAAACATTTATACAAAAGTGTGTGATCTTACTGATACTTGCTATCTTACAAATATTCTATAACACTTCTCGTCATTCTTTTATTCCCCTAGTCATCCAGCTTTGGCCTCCCTCACCTTCTACACAATCTGCTGCAAAAACCTTCTCTTCGGATGCTTTCTTGGCATCTGAAACAACATACCTCTATGTCTCCTTTTAATTTAATTTGAAATCTCATCTGAAATCTTTCTTCCCATGTTAACGCCTCCAATTTTCACTCCCCTGCTGGTGTAGTTTCATTTGTAGTTTTACAACATGAAAAGCATAATTGCTTATTTTAAACTGAAGAAGCTAGAAAGAACAATTTAATATATTTTTCTTTTTAGAAGAGCTTTCATTTATTTGATAACACTTCCTTTTAACAAGGAAACCCATTTATCTCATACTGTTGATTTATTGCATGTGTATGCTACAAAAAAGTCAAATATGTGTCTTTCAGACATATAGTAATTATGCTTGAATGAGGGTAGTAGGAAATCAACTTAGTCTCAGAAAAAAAATAAAGTTTACTTTCACAGAGTTTTTTTCAGTCATAGTTTTGCTAATCTGTGTCAATTTAAATCTCATCTTTGAACATGAAAATGCACAATGGCTAACATTGAGGAGAAATTCCTCATCTGAATTCTTTTCTTTTAACTGCAGGATAAAGTATTCTCATCCTCAATTTTCTCATGCCCTTGACATCTGTGACAGCATTGCAGAGAAAGGGAGATAATTTCAATGTGGTATTTAGACCACCAATCTTCTGTGATAAAGTGATTTTGCTGCTACAGTTGTTGGTTTTCTCTGTGACTGCCTTTTTTCAGAAAAACAGTTTCCTTTGTTGACTTTTTTATCTCAGGAAACTCTTTGTCAGACTCACTTTACTAGAGACAACAAACATCTCTACATTCTTTGGTTAAACTCTATACTGTTGGTTTAAATAATTAACTGAGTTTCCTGGTTTTCTGAATTTTTTCGAGATAATCTCTGGCTAAAGAAGAAAACATCCATTATGCTCATGAAATTCACAGACATTTATGCATGGGTTTCAAAGCTCCATCTGTGTGATTCAGGGCTAAATATAATATTTTTTTATGGCAGCTTTTAATTGAGTAATGGTGTCTGAAACTCATGTGGTACAGTGGGAAACATACAAAAATAATATGAAAGAGCATAAAGACCACAGAATGTGGTGCATTATTAACCACATTTTTTGCATAATCCCATTACTTCATGTTATGTGACTGACAAGACTTAGATTTTTCTTACATCTTCCTCACTGTATGGTCTATCAAGCAAAGTATGTTCTATTTCCTTCATCTTGGACTTCTTTAGTGACCATCAGGTTACATATATTTGTGTAAACTGTCAGCTGGATTCAACTCCCTCTTTCCCTTCAGAAAGCTGAAGTCTGAAAACTGTTCACAATTGTTTATTTGCTCCCAGGTTTTGGTCCAGGTAAGCTGGAAGTGGAGATGTGTATAGTTCTATACTAGCACATTTAGTCTGAAGACTTTCTGGATATAGGCATAATCTATTTCTTTATTTACTTACATTCTCACCTTGCAATCTGTGAATAATATTCCATGAGTATAACACTTAGTTTCCTAAATCTCACAGTTCTGAATATTGTATGTATAATAACAAATTATTTCCTGTGCAGTCTACCTTGTCAAGATGCCCTTTTATTGCAGGAGGTCACTGCTGCAATAGCAGGTCCTTCCTTGAAGAGATATCACTTCAGTATTCTGCCTTGCAGGTCTATTTCTAAATAAAGATTATTCATGAATGAATCACCAGCTAGTCAAGGAAGGTGATTGTTCCACACTGCTCTGCACTGGTACAGCCTCACCCTGAATACTGTGTGCAGTCTGGGGCAATGCATTATAAAAAAAGACATAAAACTATTAGAGATCATCTAAAAGAGGGCTATGGAGACAGTGAAGAGTCCAGAGGTGAAGCCCTATGAGGAGTGGCTGAGGTCACTTGTTCTGTTCAGCCTGGAGGAGACTGAGGCAGGACCTCATTGCAGGCTTCAATTTTTCTCACGAGGGGAAGCGGAGGGACAAGCACTGATCTCTTTGGTGATCACTGACAGGACCTGATGGAATAGTATGAAGCTGTGTCAGAGGAGATTTAAGTTGGATAACAGAGAAAGGTTTTTCACCCAGAAGGAGGTTGGGCACTAGAATAGGCTCTCCAGGGAAGTGGTCACAACAGCAAGCCTGACAGAGCTCAAGAAACATTTGGACAACAGTCCCAGGCACACAGTGTGACTCTTGGGGCTGCCCTGTTCCAGACCAGAAGCTGAAGTTTTCTGACCCTTGTGGGTCCCTTCCAACTCAGAATATTCTATGATTCTATGAAAACTGGAGGAAAAGTGAGAAAGAATGTCACTGAAGCAGCTCTCAGTAAGTGCTTCTAATAGGAACAACTTATGTGGAAAAATGATAAGGCTGAGGTTATATAGTTCACAAGATAATATAACCCACAGAGGATGCTTTCTCAGAGGCTTATAAAACTGAGAGAAACTGTATATTGCGGTGAGAATTATTTTATAAACCAGTTAAACCAGACAGACCAATTAGCCACTTGAATACTAATTTGTAATGTCGTATGGAAATGGTCCTACAAAACTGATACAAGTCTCCTTAACATTTTAGAAAGGGTAACCCAGAAAATTTAATCTCTAATCCAAAGAGGTGAGGGCTCTCAAACCCAATAATTCAACCTGGGAGTCACCCAATTTAAGGTGGATAAACCATCCCTAACTGCAGATCCTCTTCAGTGTTGCATCCAGGTCCCCAGAATAGGAAGACATAAACCTGTTGGAGCAAGTCCAGAGGATGCCAACAAGTTGATTAGAGGGATGGAGCTCCTCTCCTGTGAGGAACGGCTGAGAGAATTGGGTCTGTTCAGGCTGGAAAACGGGTTTCTTGGTGCCCTAACTGTGGCCTTTCAGTATACCTGAAAGGAGGTTACTAAAAAGATGAAGAGAAACTATTTACAAGAGCATGTAGGACAAGGGGGAATGGCTTTTAATACAAAGAGGTTTAGGTTTAGGTATTGGAACAGTTCGTCCAGAGAAATTGTGGATGCCCTATCCCTGGAAGCATATAAGGCCAACTTGAATTGGGCTCTGGTCTACTGGAAGACGTTCCTGTCCAGTGCAGGGATTTTGGAACTAGATGGTCCTTAAGATGTGTTCTGTGGTCAAATGTTCACACTGAACCTCTTGGGCCGGGGGATCTGAACTTCTGCCACACAATAACCACCACGCAGATGTGATGCACACATGGAGTCTGGTCAGCACTGCAGGGCTGAATCTGGCCATGACTTGGCTGAGGTCAGGTGCAGGTCAACCACTGAAGGGGTTCATTCCCTCCTTGGGCAAATATGCCTGCTTTTCTTGAGAAGAGGATCATAGCTGATGTAAAAACTAGAAAAGTAAAAAGGGATACTAAAACACAGACTGTGACACAGAAGCCCCTGATTTTGCGGAGATTTGTCATGGAGAAAATAGTGTTATAACAAACTGGTATACATCACAGAAAATTAATTTTAATTGAAACATGTCTTTGTACAACCTGGGGAAATAGTTATAGTTCTCATCATGCCCCCATCTCTATTAGGTGATACTGGCATGGCAGCAAAAGTGATTGGTTTGGACATACCCTCAACAGATATTGCATGATTTGTATATCCTTCAGTTATAATAGAAAATAGAAAGGAAAAGGATTTGTCTCTAAATGTCGATTATTTCAGTGAAGAAAATGTCGGAATATTCCATAACTATAGCAATGCAAGAAAATAAAGCAGTCAGAGAAGATAAGGAGTAATTTCAACCAGCATAAACTGTCTCTGGTAGTGCTAGACATGGGGGAGTAAATGAGATAAATTACCTGTATGGCTTACTGTCTTGCCTACAAAGGTACATTATGTGTGGGGATATACTGAAGTATAACAGGAGAAAAAAATATCTAGTGTTTGATAAAATTTTAACTGCTTTTTCAAATCTTCTATATGAGCTTTGCCCAGCTCAAATAAGCTAATTCAGCAATGTGGTCCCCTGTTTATAATGAGCTAGAGTAGACTGTAATTTTGGGCAGTAAGTCTCTAGGAAATAACACTGAAAAGTGCAAAAGCATATAACATATATAGGGGAAAAAAAGTCAAGTTTTAAACAACAGATGCAGAATTTAAGATAAGGTATTGAGCTACAAAACCCAATATGAAATCTTTGAAGTTTTTATATTCCAATTTAATGAAGAAGCAAAATTAGGTTCTTTTTCTTCACAAGCCGTTTCTAACATTTCTTGTCCTTGTAATATTTAATTCATGTGTTTGTGCTAAAAATTTCAGTAACTTCACCTTCAATTGTCTGTCCTCCTTCTACCCTTTAGATGAATGCCGTACTTGTAGTTATGAGCTTTCTCCTGAGGTTTGTCATAAAAGGTCTCCCAAGATGAAAAAGGCATTTCTTGCTTGGTAATTTTATCTGAAAAGTTGTGTAATTGCAAAAATGAAACTTTTCAACAGGATCAGGCAAACAAACATAAAGTTTTGCATTGAAATGAGACCTAAAGAAGTTTAGATCTCTTCTTGAAAAAAATAGCTGTATACCAGCTGAATTTTATGAAACAAGAGTCAGGTAATAAAAATCCTATTTTTTTTTTTTACTGTTTTTACTATAAAAATGAAAATTGAACTAATGTTTCACTTTACTATTCAGGTAAGTATAAAATACAATGATATACAAATTTTTATTCTGAATATACAAAAGAGAGACAGGAAAGAAAAACTCCATGGAATATTTTGCTCATTTTATCAGTAATAAATTGAGATGCAATTATTCTAAGTGCATAATGTGGTCATACAGAAAGGCTGGTTTAGAAGAAATAGTTATATTTAGTGAGACCACCAACACCAGGCTTTTGCATTCCTCATGAAAAAAACAAAACAAAAAAAAAGAATAAGAAAAAGAAAGGTACTGTAAAATATTATCTATCTTTTGAAAACATGAAAGATACAGGCAACAACAGAAATACAGAAACACAGAAACTCAAAATGTTTCAGCTTCTCTCCAAAAACCCCCAAGAGTCTGAAGCATCTTAGAAATAATAATGGTCTTCCAGGTTGTTTAGGATTTATGAGACACTAAAGTTGCCTCTAGGTAGTTTACTCGACTGACTACATCTAAAATTCTCAATGATTGCTGAAAAAACAGACAACGTATGCTGTTCACCCACACAGATGACCAAAGGCATTCTGCAATTCATTTTCTTTTTCTTTTGCTTTGTGCCGTACTTAGGTTACATCTCCCCCAAAAACAAAATTTATTTTATGGGCATCATCATCTCTGTTTCCCAAGCATGGAATATTTCATTTCAAGGCACCATGAAAGACATAGCATTTCAATTTATCCTCATTTTATAAATATAATAACAGAATACTCTGTTTCTGATTAACATGAATAAAATATCAGCTTCAGACTCTGAAGGTTTCTAAATTAAATCTTCACTCTGTTAAGGGACCCTGACAGTACTACTTCTTCTTCTTCTTCTTCTTCTTCTTCTTCTTCTTCTTCTTCTTCTTCTTCTTCTTCTTCTTCTTCTTCTTCTTCTTCTTCTTCTCCTTCTTCTTCTCCTTCTTCTTCTCCTTCTTCTTCTTTTTGGCAGTTCTTCAATATGCTAGGGAAGTAAAAGAGACACTCCCTATCTCAGATAAGTCCTGTTTCCCACTAGTTCCTTCTCCTCTGTGTCTCTTAAATGAAGAAGCCTTACTGAGTTCTCAGTAATCTCCCTCTATCTCCTTTGTACATACTCCAATCCTGAACCAACTGGGCTGAATGGCTATTTTTGAAGCTTCTCTGAACCCTGACATAACATGAAAAATATGACAAAAAGAGAGGGAGAAAAAGAGACTGGCATGTGTAACTAGAATGGAGAAACAAAGATACCAAAGGGCACACTTGAGAAGAATAAGAGGGCTAGTTAAAGTTAGAACTCTTGAGTGGCAACAAAAACTTGTAAAAGACTTATGTCAGGCATAACCTCTGAGAAAGACACTATTTCATCCTTCTCACAAGTTTTCTCTTTCATCCTCCTAATTCTTTTATGTAGACTATGGTCTGTAATGTAGATGTCTGAGCGGATTAGAGTTTTTTAAGGGAAAACTAAAATCTGAAAAAATCTGGTATTGCAGGGTGTTCTGTCATGCAATTTGTGATGGTTGTGATTGACAGCTAGCAAGAGGCAGTTTTTGAGACTGCTACCTAATGTTTTTACCTTCCTTTTTCATCCTGTCATATTGGTATTCTTCTAGGCTTTTCACAAATGGTATTTTACGTGTAGTTCATGAATTTTAGGTACTTCAGTTCAAACACCAAAGATCAACAGCCTATGTTTACACTGGAGTGCTAAGTATTTGAGATCCACCTTTATACTTTGCTTCTTCTATTAATGAGTACCCTCAATTTTGGTGTATAAAATATAGGAATCACAGACCCAGCCTTCTGAAATGCATAAATAAATCAATGGACGCAGGCAATAGGATGGGTCTTAAAAGACCCTTAGGTCCATTAAGAGTCCTAAGGATCTTTTCTTTATGTCCAAAATGCCTTTCTTTCATGGTTCAAATAGATACTATTTCCAGATGGAATGTACAAACACAAACCGTTTTTCTCCATGTTAAATATGTGAGGTGTTTCATTCATAAAATGTAGCGACCATATTTCAAACTAGCATTTATCCAGGATATGAAATGCCAAAATGCAACTGTGTTTGCCAAAACAAATCCAAATATTAGACCTTGCCCCCTCCAGCAAGACATTGCTTATTTCTGTCATGAGAGAAATATAACACAGACCTGCCTTTGTCATTACCCACTGTTCACGTTACATTCTTTTGCTCTCTGTATGGCAAGAATACACATTTTGACTTCTATCTACCAATTCTAGCAGGTACTTTAAATCCATATGGGCTAAATAAAAATCCAAAGATGTTTGAGAATACCATGAAAGGCAGGCCCTAATCTAATTACAGCTATTCTAATCCACTCTTCAAAGTAGAAAAAAGTTTAAAATAAAATGTCAAAGCATAAATTTTTGCAGTTTCCCATTCTTATGTTATTGTGAACACTGATTCTGAGAAACAGCCAAGCATGCATGTAATTGTATGCCAGCTCAATTTAGTTCCTCCAGTAACTTTCAAAACATATTTTCTTGTGCTTAGTGCTGTAGAGTATGTTTTAAATAAGGAGAATGTGTACAAACCCTTTTGAAAAAGGAAAAAACAGAAATATATGTACGTGAAATCTCAAAAAATATATCCCTGAAAACTTTCTCCATGTCAATGAAACATTATATTGTGCATCTCTTTCTAGCTGTGCTGGATGAGCCTGGCTCGTTTAACAGATTTTATAAGAACTTTTCCAGCTAAGGGCCCTTCCCGGAATTTTCCTGGTCTCATGATATTGGAAGGAATTTTAAAATAATTTATTTAAAGAAGATATTACTTATAATTGTACTCATTTGTCTTTTCTAAAAGATTCTGATTTTTCCATTCTGATTTTATACTACCCAATCACAAGATTTCCAATGGAGAACACGAGAACATTGCTTAACTATCGAGAAGAAACAGCAATATTTAAAAACTGCAAATATCACTCCAACACAATGTTTTTGTACTTTGTTTCACAGGAAAAGTGAAGTAACTGAGGATTTCTCGCATGAAAGCCTAATTTCCTTAAAACTAATAATTTGATTCATGTGGTAGGATAGGTTGAGCAGTCTTTCAACTTTTACATGCCAGAAGATGCCTTAAGAAAGAAACGTACAGAACTTAATTTTTGTAAAGACTGAGTCTTTGAAACTTAGAAATGTTCCTTGTGAGATTAGGTGGAGAAGTTACTGAAAAAATTAGGACAAATCCTACTTACATCCACTTGACAGTAGGAATTTTCTCTTTAAGGTGACACTAGGCTTCAGTTCTCAAGGAACAAGAAGGCACTGCTCTAGACCTTTTCACAATTCAACAAAATTAAAAATCAAAAAACAAAAAACTCCACAGCCTCTAAGGGAAATCACAGCTGAGAATCTTTGGGTTTCAGGGAAGTTTTATTCCTGATATATACTGCAGATTTAGGAGGGCTTACACTGGGAAGTATTTATCTAGTCTCAGTCATAGAGACATAGCTGCTGTAGACACCAGTCTCTAGGTCTGATTAGCAATGAGGCCAAGCAAAAATTAACATATACAGATACATATCACAGAACAAGAGCCACATAGACCACCATGGAGAAAGAACAATGCCTTTATCAACATCTATGTACACAGAATCAGCATTCACATGAGCTGCAGGGCAGGATCATCTTGTTTCTTCCGTTAGCTAGTCTGTAGTCTGCTGGTGGTTGCACACATGTACACATACACCCACCTCTTTTGGGAATAGACCTCAGTAGGAGGTAGGAAACTTTGCAGTGATCAGGTGTAGAGCTCAGTCGTGTAAGTGTGCTGACTACCATCTTGCTTACATTAAAACGGTCCCTTTTAACCCCCTTTCTCCATTTTCCCATGCTTCTTCCCCATTTACCTGTGTCTCTCTGTCCTTATCTTCTCCCAGAAAATAAAACACAAAACAGCCCTAATACTTGCTTCTTATTGGTTACAGTTTTGTTCCCTCATTTCATATATAGATGGTATTTCTGGTGTGTTTACCTGAGTGCTGTGTGAATCTAAAATGAAGTCCTCTAACTACCTGTAATCCAGCCATGCCTCACCCTCATGGTATTACTCTAATATTGAAAACCTTTTTTTTTTTTTTTTTAGTTTCTCATTCTTATTTGTTTTCTTCAGAAATACCTCATCCCATGTTCAGTAATTGCTTAGCTTCCAGTCTGTCATCTGTCTTCAGAACATGGGCATAACCTGTCTCCATACCTTAACAACACAAAACTCTCCTTGCACCATCTTTCTTCTCTCATATATGTAGAATTCCAGACACAATGTAACTTGTGATTTACCCCAAATACTATGAGAATAATTTCGCTCTTTTACACATTCAACTTTTTCAAGTGCCCTATTTCTAACATTTTCTGAGAAAAAATACAGCTCTATTTCTACAATTACCGCCATTAAAAAAAGAAGATACTTTTTCTTCTTTTGAAAAAAGTTTAAATAAAAAGCTGTCAATCAGATATATCTACCACTAAATCACTACCATTATAAATAATTTAAAAAATCTTTCTCAGATTTTTAAGACTGATGGCTGTCACAGCCAGACTTCAAATAGGAGTTAAAATTAGACTTAATCCTCTAACACATTTCTTATTCCATGCCACATCATATTACCTCTAACAACAATGTCCTTTTCCTTTGCTGTTCTGTGAAACATAACTCATGACAGTGGAGTCAGCTACCCCAGTTGTTTCCTGCATATATATTGCATGCATTAGCATTTCAGTCTTGTGAGTTACACTGTAACTGTCTTAAAGTGCTGAAAGAAATCTGGTTGGAATTCAAAAGTGTAAGATTTATAGATCTAGATTCCGAGAGCATAATACAGCTTGTCCAGTTGTCACACTGCAAACTGGAGAAGGAAGCACCTTTTGAACTACTACTGTAATGAGGTTAAACTAAAAAACGGCTGATGTCAATGAAGAATGATGTTCTGAGCATATTTTTGCTCTTTCTAAGGAAGACATGCAAAAGGAGGCTGTAGGCAAAAATAGGTTGAGGGCAAATGGGACCTGTATTGAACATCTGTGCTTGCTTTTTTCCCCCGTTACTAAAAGGAGTGTTAAGCTGGTGATTTTAAATGATTTAAGCTTGACAGTGTTAGGTCTAATAATAGCAAGCCAAACAACATCTGGTGTGGAGCAAATGAAATTATTTGGTGTAACACATAAAAATATGCATCTGCAAGTAAGGAACTTTTTTGATCCTTCTAAAGGACATGTTGAGCCATCATTTTTAATGAATAATCTGACAAGATGGGGTGTGGATTTCTCATGAAATTTCTATTACATAACTAATCAAGTTTTCTTTTTTTTTTTTTTCATTAGAAAGCTTATCATAAAAACAGGTATTATGCCTCCTCAAATATTCTCACTCTTTTCTGGAGATAATTGTTCTCTTAATGTTATGCTTATTTTTGTTTTACCTCCTTTTCTGTTACTTTTCTGCATGCTCAATGTGAATGCCATATTGAAAAATGATGAAGATACACCTGGGAGTATCAGAAAAATTAAGATTTGGCCACAAGCCACAAATTCCCTAGCAGGAGCTGCAGAAAACTCGAATCAAGTATGAGGGTAAAGTGCTGAAAGTAATTGGTAATGTTAAAAGCACACTTCACTGGGTTTTTTTTATGTTACCTATCTCAGCTACTTGCTCAAAGACCTTTTTATAATCTTAATTGTTCTACTGCAAATTTAATCTATTTTAAAAAATATTCTTAACATATATTTTTCTATATAGAATTTATGATAATTGTCCAAATTCTATATAGTCATGGAGTTCCAATAAATCTAGAGAAAAGCAAAAGTAGAGCAAATATGCATGTACATATAACATTTCAAGCATTTTTGTACAAAATTCTTAATCTGTACAAACTCTTCTAGACACCCAATTTTTCTCCCCAGGCAGAAGCCCAACTTAAAAATATACCATTTAAAAGTTACTCATGGTATTTAAACCAGAACAAAAAAAGTTTTCAGGACATTCTTCCATACATGAATACTTAATGCACTGCTCTGACAGGATCTTAAAACAAAATTCTTTATCAAAGATAGCTTAAACACTTTTCCTAACTATCTCCTCCATTTCATCATATTGAGATGAGTTTTTTTTTTTAATTGGTTGATTCTGTATGCATGTATGTATATGCCTGTGTGTGTATGCATATATTTACTTTAATTGGTATGTAAAGACACTAGAGGTGAACACAGAATCTGAGCTTGAAAAACATAAAAATACATTATTGTTTTTATGAAACAAAAACATTGTGGTTCTGAATATGACAGATCCTAAAGATTGCTTGAAATAATTTTTGTATTTTGCACACATCATTACACTTAGCAAGCATAGCTAATTGGCATAACTAAAGTACATGAATAACAATGTAAAAACTACAAAAGAAAAGGAAATTATGTTTATTTCTTATAAATAAATTATTAGCTACTATGTATTATTTATATTACACAAATTTAAAAAATGTATAATACATGAGGATAAATTTACTATATTTGGAACAAAATTAACTGAGCTGTCTCTTAGGACTTTTATTAATACTGCAAAATTGGTATTATACTCCTGTATAATTGATTTTTAAAGACTATTTTGCATATGTTTTCCTAAATCACATCACTTAAGCTAGAAAATGTTACATATCATGTGCTCAGCGGAGAGTGCCAAGACAAAGGTGAGTAGTGAAGCATGAGACAAAGTTTCTTAAAATCCTTGTATATTGGGTTAATTTTACACAAAATATGAAACACCAACTCTTCCTGTGAAAAAAAATCATAAATAATTTAAATCTTCTTTTAAAAAAACACTTTCTTAGCTTTCTTAGCTGTCTTTCTTCTATCTCTTCTTTAATATTTTAAAATGGTAAGGAATCAATTATTGGAAGGTACCTCTGTTGAAAGTGAGATAATAATGGAACTTCCCTCTCATCATAAGAGGGAAAATATTTTTCATTAATAAAGAAAACTGTTGATCATTTAGTCTTCTTTAGTCTAAATACTAATCCAAAGCTATATAAATAAATGTTAAAGATACATTTTGATAAAATTTTGTACATTCCAGTTTGAGTACTCTTTTATTACAGTTTCATATGGTGAAGGAATAAATATTTACAGTTCAGGAATTTTATGGTTTCAGATTAATTTTCACATAAAAGCTCCTTTTGCTCTGGAAAAAAGCCACCTCTGGATTCATGTCAATTTAGTTTCACAGTAAGTTTTGGAGCAAAGTGTGTCTCCTGTATCACATCAGTCCATCTCATGGAAATTCTAGACATTATAATCCTCTAACACTGGGAAAATATACTATTGTTTTCCTCAGATGCGTTAGTTCTATTTAGGGCAAACTAATTAAAAATTTTCATGATCATTTAGTGGTGTAGACATAAAGAGCAAAGAAGAAAAAATATTGCTAGACCATAATCCTAGCTATTGCATTTTACCTCCTTATGAATAAATTCCATCAGAAAACGCATTTTACCTCACACCAGCCCCTGCAATATTCGGCACCAGAATGTGTATCAGCTATGGAATGGAAGTACAGTCTCATAGGTTCTTGGCTGCCATAGTGTTAAAGCTTAGTGCCTTTTCTTTTAATTGAAACTACTTGTGTGTTTTGTGTTCAGTATTGTAACCAGCTGAGGATCTTTAAGTGAGTGGGCTTTTTAAAGCATCTCTTGTCTACTGGGAAATGATTAAAGCCCTGTGATTTCTGCACTTGCTTTTGTTATCTCAAATGTCACAGTGACTGATGGCAAGACATCTTTTCTTCTGTAATGTTTTGGAATTTGTTGCTTGCCTTAGAGCAGATAATGTAGCCACAGCAAAATGTGAAATGACAGCTAAATAATTTGCCTTGTTTCCTCTCCCAAGTTCCAGTGAGAATAGCCAGGATACACCTGTTCACCTACCTCACAGTTGCTTTTGATAACATTCTGGTGACTGACACCAGACGTGTGCAACACAAAATCAAAAAATTGGAGGAGAAATCTACATTCCTCCTGGAAATGCAAGGTATTTTGTTGCCTGACTAGTATGGCAGCTAGTTTCTTACTAAATTTTCTGTAAATTTAATGAAAATAAAAGCAAGTTTAAAAACTCAAACTAAAGGAAATAAAGCACACTGAAAAAAAAGATTTAACTTTTTTATTTGAAATCTTCTTACTCAAGAATCTTGATTTATCTAAAATATTCTGTCCTACCAGTAACAGGATTTTTTATGATTTATGGTTTATTTTCTTTTATTCTAAGAAAAAATATCTGAGGTGACAATGTGGCACTACCTTGCTTTACAACAGACAAAGGTGCTCAGGTGACAAGTGTTAAACCTCTAAGTTTGGTGTAGACAGGCAGTTAATGACTGCCAGATATGATGAACTTTATTTTCCCAATATATCTATAGCCCAATATTGATCCCTTAATCTTAGACAGGAAACAGTAAGAACTAGAGAAGATTGTGAGAAGGGTAATGGGAAAAATAAAAGCTTTGATTGTCTTCAGGACAGGAAATAATTAAATAGACAAGAATATTTTAGACTGATAAACACATGACTGTAAAGTGATATGTGTAAATGTATAAAATCATGTTGCAGGAATAAAGATGAATGCAGAACAATTTTTCATTGTTTCATCAAAATAAAGAATAAAATAACAAAAGTATACTAGTAGGTGTCACACTCGAAACATATACAGACAGATGAATAGTTTAACTGTGGAACTTTGTTGCATCATGCAAAGAACTATGAATTGCAAAGAAATTGGGAAAAAAGTGCACCAAGACCTATAAAACATAGCAGTACAAATTTAAACATCTACATTTGAATTAGTTGGAATATCTTTACAGTCAGAAAGAAGAAAAAGGTATTATTGGGATATAAATGGCATAATTCTGAAACATCCCAACTCCATTGACCCTTTACCTAGAAGCATCCAGTCCCTACCTGGGGTCTTCTGCATCTCAGCCCTGTGCTTAGCTCTACCTTCTGCAGATCCTGAATAGACTGGATTTTCCTAAGTGAACCTCCAACTGTCCCTGCTATCTTGCATTTTCTGTGATGAAATTAACTGTCAACAGGACCAGCAGCTACCACCATCCCTGTTGTGCTTATCCCACCGAGAGGCTGTAGGATCATGCTCAGGTGGGGTGGGTGGGCACTGCCCTGCCCTGCTCTTGCTGCTCCCAACAGAAGGTTAAAATAGAGCTTAAGAGTATAGTCTTTCTTTTTTTTTTTTTTTTTCTTCCTAGATTTAGATGGCAATGCCATACATTGGGAAAATACAGTGTTTTCTTTAACCTCATCAAACAAGTTAGACTGGCAGTCCGATGATGTTCCTCACCAGACACAGGCAAGGTATCAGTCTAAACAGACTCGGTCTGAACTGGTGTGTTCTTGTGCTCTTCAGTAAGCAGAATCTCCCTGGTGTAATAGTCTGTGGTGCTTTCTTCAACAATGTCTACCTCAAATGTAAATAATTTTGTTTCTGTAATATGAGAACTGACATAAGAGCAAAAATACTATTGGAGAGAACAATTCATATTCTGTGCCTACTAAACAAAATATGATTTGGCCACTTAAAAATAACGTTTTTTAATCCTTTAATTTCACTCTAAATATTACATTTGGTCTCTTCTCTACTATGAGGAAATGGTAGGGTGTCTATTTAAAAATAAAAAATAACAGTCTAGGATACAAAACCATCTGTTGACCAAAATTTCTCCTCCTTTTAATGACCTATTCAGAAATCCCAATTTCTGTATCAATCAATGACATGAGGTTAACTAGCAGGAAGAATTGTCCTTGTGAAACAGAATACTAAGTGATAAGATGCAGGCACTTTCCAGTTGAGTGGGAGAATAAGTGTAGAGAGGGTGTCAGTCTTTGTAAAGAAAAGAATAAAATCTCATGTCTTAGACTGATGGGATAAAAGACCTTGTATAACAGAGAAACAAAGTTCTCTATGTAAAACCAAAGTTACTTATAGACTATGTGTCAATCAGACCATTCTTCATAGCTGACAGTTCCTAAAGGAATTAGGGAAAAAAATTCTAATGTCACAGGCAGAGGCTCCAAGAGCAAAATGTTTCTCTTCAGATTTTTCAGTCTCAATAGAATTCTGATAGGCTTGACTGATTCTTCTGAACATAGAAGTTTGACTTGGTCACCTAAAAACAGAAAAATCCTTTGATTCATATTATATGACTTTAATTGCAAAACTCATACTATTGAACAAAAATTTCTATGGTTCCATTATAAGAAAAGATCTGAAGAAAGGATTAATGATCTGGACAAAAAGAGCGAGAAAAATTCCATATTGGATTGAAAAAAAAAATCCCTTGTAAGGTTAAGGTACATAAATGCATTTTGGATAAATTTATGTTGGTAAGAGAAAGGATTAAATTAGAATTGGTGCCTCTATTTCTGTGGATAGAGACACTTCATATTACCAGATTTAATGAACAGTTTTGTAGAATTTTATTTAAAACTTGTTGAGTATGACAATGAAATATCAGGTTAAGCATGACACCATGAGCCCAGCAGTATAGGAAGTATTATCTTCTGGATTATCTAGGAGTGTGGAAATATTTGTATAATACTAGTTATTACATTATTGTTTTTCTCAGTAGGTATATATAAAAAAGACTTTCAGGTACTCATTTTTGCTAATAATCATAAGAATGGTTGATATAATGCAATTTTCCATTGAAATAATCTTGTAAAAATAAATTTATTCTATTAAGAAGTATATGACAGGCATATTTCTCCAATATGTGAGTATTCACTGATATAAAAGAATTAGTTAACTATCAAGTATCATAATGGAGATGCAATTAATAATGTGGTCGTTTTTCCCTTTAAAATCCATGCCTTCTTGATTCCTGTGGAATTTTTTGCATATATCATTTTGACACAGCCTTCTACATAGCAAATCTTCAGGGAGAAAAATCCTTTGATTTGTGCCTTTTGAATGGCAACTTCAAGTGGGGGAAATGCTCAAAATACCATGTATGTCTCTCTGCATTCCTTAGAGGTCAAAGAGCTTTGCTTCCTTTGGAGAAGGTTTGCAACTTCAGAATAGCTGAAATAATTTCTGTTGACCCCAGGCTTGTATTGCGTCCAAAAAAAGTGATTTTAAAAGGACATAAAATATAATAAAAGCATGCAACTAAATAAAAAAAAAAAAAAAAACCAACAAGCACATGGTATAGTGAATAAGTCTCAGTCTTTATTCCTTGTATTTTGTACTTCTTTAGCTTACTGATTCTGTTTTCTAATGTTGTTATGCCACTTTTTCTCTGAGTGGTTTTCTAATATTAACTTCCTTCTTTTGACATAGTAAGACATCTATATGTACAATTTAAATAACACCGGAATATTTAAGTTTTCATTTGGTTCCTATGGAAACCTTTCTTGTTCATGCTTTCCAGAAAGAAAGTGTAAGGGTAAACTAGTCCTTGAAAAATATTTGCACTGAAAAATTCTCACTTCTGCTTTTTCAGACTGCATATTATTGAAACCTGAGTAAACTCCCAGCCAAAGTCAACCCCTAATGCCTCTTCCATTCTAAGATCCTTCTGCCACTGCACAATGTTTTCTATTTTTTTTTCTGTATGTAAAATTATCTTACAGATAATTATTGAGTTTTTCTTTCCCATCCATCTTCAGGTTCAGCTAGACTCTTAGGGTCTCGATCATGATTTCAAAATAGATTTCAGTGAATTGAGATTTGCAAACCTATTGTGCTGCATTTCATAATGTAAACAATAGATTTTCATACTTAATTTTAATTTATCTATTCAGTTTATATTATTAGTTTAAAGATACCAGGGTCATTGTAACAAAATTAGCAACTTTTCAAGTTAAACTATTTTTCCCATACATTCCTTTAGTAGTCTCATAGAAATTTGTTCAGAGAACTTCCAGCATATCTTTAGTGTCCTATAATAGTAAGAATTTTGTCATTTACTTCAACAAATAAATAAAATAAATAAATAAATCCCTGTTGTTTTATTGCAGCCATGTTTAAACAGACTTACCAAGAGTTGCAAATGCACATGACTTCCAATTTCTGGCTCTCTTTTTTTCAGCTGGTGTGCTTATTACAAGACTAAATGAGTTGCTCTGTGAGCTGCAATTTCTAATTCTTTGTGCAGAATGTTTTAAAATGTCCAGTACTTAAAAGAATGCTGAGGAAATTTTCAGGCATAGGGAGAACACTTAGAGAAGCAGGTAAGAACAATACCTGCAGATACATAATTCATATCTAACATGGTTTTTCATCAGTCAGAAAGGGATAGAGGGTAGGATGATTCCTTTTGTACTGCACTGGACAAGCAATTGTCATCAACTTTAACTTCACTAGAAGCATTGAATGCTCAATACTTCTGTTTGGAAATAATTGAATTCCTATTATTCATAATTTGGCTTTTTGTCACAATAAGAAAAAAAAAAGATAGTAATTTTTATGAAACAGAATTTCTCTTTTATAAGGAAAAAATCATTTTGTCTGTTAATAAGTAATCACTGGGAAAAGGAGTATGGAGTCGCAAATAAACAGAAATAAGGTCTTCCAAATAATAAATGTAAAACAACAAAAGAAGAAACAAGAAGGCAACTTAGAAGATATGTAAAATAGAGAAAATGATGAATTGTCAAAAAAAAATAAAAATATAACAGCTAGTTAAAAATGCACAATTGAAATCAGCTCAATAAACAGCCATATATATATACAATATAAATTTATAATTTTTTTACAAATTGTGACGCATGTAGATTAATAACTCAGAGCACCATTCTTGGCAAGATGTGAGATAATGTGCTCCTTGTCCTTTAAGAAGATAAACCTAGTTATTAAGATGATTTCTTAACTCATTTGCTTGAACTGGTACTATATGTATCTTTGTCTTGTGCATCTAAATGAAGACAGCATCCTGTAATTCAGCTAATAAGGAATGAAAATAATTCCGAGGAAGTATGAGTTCCATATTTTCCTAATCAGGAAACACATGAAAATGTCATGCAATGCAAAATACAGGATTTTTAAAAATCCTACATAACTTTCAGTAAGGACAAACCTATATGATGTCCTTTCAGTAAGGACAAAACTATAACTCGTTTATAATATTTTACATTAGATTTGATAACTTAAAATTTTGATTTGGGATGTTTTATATAAAATATATGAAATTTATGACAAGTGTCAGGAACAATATTGATAGGGTCTGTCAAATGTATTTGTAAGTTGAATAATAGTACACCAGAAGAAAAAGTATTATAATAGGTAAGATGCTTACTTACCTGTAATTAAACCTCCCCTAGTACTAACCGATATATATTTCTGTGATTTGATTGTATCTAACATAAGTATCTGACATAATTTTAGGTTTAATGGAAATTTCCAATAGAATAACTGAAAATTTCTGCCTGTCAAGGTGTTATCTAGAAGTAGTCCACATATTTGACATTAATAGGATCCAGAATACTTAGATATAAATCTGGTAAAATATAGCTAAATCACACACATTGAACTTCCTTCAAAACCACAGAAATTTGCACTGAGCTCCACTCAAATTTCACAAAATTCATGAATAATGTCAAATACAGGAACTAATGATCTAGTACTGGAACTGTTTGACCTAAAAAAGATATTGTTGTGCAGTACAAGGAAATATTTGCTTTCCAAATTAAAAATGATTAAATATGTTATGGAGACAAAATACTTAAAAATAGACCCGTTTTATTATTACAACTTAATTTTCCTATAGATACTATAAATGTGCTTTTTGATAAACTGTTTTCAGCCATATAATATAATTAAGACAGGACTAATAACTAAAGACAGATGTGTGAGATGGTAATGACATATGTCTCCAGTGAGAAACCAACTAAGACACATTTGAAGAGAGGAACTCTGAGCTCAAATAGTGTTTAAAGTGAATGCCTAACTAATTATTCCCTCACCACTCAAAGGTACAGGGTCTACATGTGTTTGCACAGAAGTATAATGAGCAGTGAAAACGATAACATATTGTGAATCCACAGCACTGAAGCATTGATTTATAAAGGCAATAAAACACACACACCACAAAAAGTGCTATTGTTTGCTTATTCTTTTTTTATGGTTACCAACAAATTCATAACTGAGTGCAAATGAACATGATGTTTCTTCCATTAGAAGAGTAAAGTTCAGCTAATGTCTCGCAGGACTCCCTGACCTGAGGGAAGAAGTTGTTATCTCAGTTAATTGAATTCTTTGGTGGGGATCCAACTAATTAGTCTTCTATTTCCTCAGCAAAAGAAAAACAGCTCTTCTATCGGTGGAGGAGGATGGGACACATAAAAGTGGTAGGACGATCTGGAAGTCTTAATTTTTCCCTCAAAAAGCCAAACCAAACAAACAAAAAAACCCACACTAAAACAAACAAAAAACAAACCAAACCAAACAAACAAAAAAAAAAGACAACAAAAGAACAAACAAAACCAAACCACACCAAAACCAAACCAACCAAAAAGCCCTGACTAATCTGAGTTTCCCAAGTTAACTGAAATTTGCAGCTTGTTTTAACAATCACATACAGACCTGCAAATGAAAATATATTTATAGAACTATAACTTTGGTTCAAATGTCTAATAGCATTCATAACCTAAGATGAATGTTGTGCACAACTGTCAAGTTAGACTCCTTCATGGATAATTGGGGAGGCTCTTTGTGCTATCATTTCCTTATACATGAAATGTTGATAAAATAGAGATTGGTTGTCTTGGAATAGAGTACACTGAATGAAAGAAGATCCTGTGCAGAGTAATCTGACCACCAGTCCACTTAACAGAAGCTTAGCATGCTGAAGAACATCTTGCATTGTTTGGATTCAATCCATCATTAAACATAAATGAGAGGAAGACTGAGATACACAAATGTGCAAATGACACATGGATGGATATATTAAGGAATCTGTAACCATCTGGACTCAATATGGAACCTAAAATATTCCCATTTATCAAATTATAATTCTCATGCAACATATCACATCAGTATTTCAGAGCTCATTAAAAGCAGTGTTTAGAATTTATCAAACTAAGTTCAGAAGCAATGTGTATACTTTTGTTATCTACCATATATTCTTTAGAGTTTATTTTATTCTCCACTAGAAATATGCAGCAATTAATGCCCTAGTCCTGCAGAGTCTTGTACATGTGTTTTAATGGATTCAGGCATTACTCTTAATAACATTAATAAGATTGTTCAATCAATGAAATAAAACTTGTGCATGAATATTTACAACACATAAGTTTGAAAAATAAGCATTTTAACACCAAACTCTGTCTGAAAGGATAACTCTCAAGGAACATGGGGATATCAGAGGACAACACAGAAATTGTCAGTGACTGAATTTTAAGATATGTAACATAATGAGATAACATTGCCGTACTTTTGAAACTAGGGAACTGGAATGAGCCATCTATGTACCTATTCCTCATGTTTCCACCTCCTCATTGTGCTTGATTTTACAGGTTTAAATTAGTCTTATTTAAAATAAGTGAATTAGTTAATTAATTAATTGATTAGATTATATTCAAGACAATTGTCTTGTAATTTGTGCTTTACCAAATAGGTACCAAATAATGGCTTTAACCCAGTCTAGATAAAAATCTAGATAAATTCTATAATGGAAGCATGCTATCAAACTTGCAATAAAAGTCCTGTTGTACAACATGAGCCTATGGGACAAATCTCAAAAATTACACTTTGAAAGAAGAGTACCATAAGCAAAAACAAAATTTGAGAAGAAGAGAGTGAAAAACTCAAATAGTTTATAAAGTATTAAAATGGAAACAGAATTCTAGCAATCTGCATATCAGAGTTCCATACAGAGGAATTTGTGTATCATCATTATATATAGAAATATAAATGTCAAAGTACAAACTAAAATTTAAAAAAATTAAAATAATTTCTTTTCAAAATGATTTTAGGCAATGAAGCTCTCAGACATCACACAGTTTAAAAAGGTGAAGTGAAGGGTATAATAGAAGTTGAAACAACTTGGACAGTTGTTTAAAGTAAATGATTAACAACATTATGATTAACAAATGATTAACAACAGGGGATAATGTAAAAACTTCCTAGAGGTAAAAGGATATCTAATGACAGCAGGATTGTATAAGTCATAGTTTCATCTACACAGTAATGATGTAAGGATGAAATTCATTCCAGGAAACATGTAATGGCAGGAAAGGACAATCAGCTGTTATTCTGAAGCAAGCTTTGATTCATATGATGTGAAAGACACATTAGCTAGATTTTCTTCTGTGGAGCTTTATATTGACAGAGATTTTCATTACAATTTTGAACAAGGCTACAATTTTTCTCTAGTAATACAAAATCCTTGGTGTCAGTCAAGTACTGTACTTCGAGAGTATCTATTGACTGACACCTTTTAAACCAATAGTAACTTGCCCAAGGAACTATGAAGACATAAAACCTCATTGGAATGCACCAATTCTCACCATTAAGAATGGAGTCTGGAACTCCAAAGGGTTGACTTGTTCTTACTGTTTAACAAGAATAAGTAAGCACTGCCACAGCACTATTATACAAATTATTTTTTTCTGAATTTATTTAATTCTTCCTTCTTTTCAGCTTTTCAGCTCTTTTTTTTTTTTTTTTCCAGCTCTTTTCAGGTCACTTCTCCCTTAGAAAGTTTTTCATGCCTTTACTCATTGTAAGCAGTAATTAATAATCCTCCAACAGAATAAGTAGCAGCGCAAGTGATTTAGATGAATATTTTCTCTGAATAATCAAAGACCTGGCAATGAAATGGAGTATATTTTACTCCCGAATACAACAATATGAACCAAAGTTAAGTCCTTGCACTTAAGTTATCATTGGTAACCTGTCGCTAGTGGGGTTTCACAGGACTCCATCCTTGGCCCTGTGCTCTTCAACATCTTTGTAAATGATCTGGATGTAGATCTTCCAGGACTGGAAGGGATATTAAGCAAATTTTCTGATAATACTAAATTGGGAGTAGCTGTTGACTCTCTTTAAAGCTGAGAGATCCTGTAGAGAGACCTTGACAAATTGGAGGTCTGGGCGATCAGCAGCTGTATGACCTTTAACAAAGACAAGTGCCAGATCCTGTACCTGGAATGAGACATTCCTGGGTGTCTGTATTGATTGGGTGGTGATGTGCTGGAAAGCAGTGCCGTGGAAAGGTACCTGAGGTCCTTTTTGATGGCAAATTGAATGTGTCCTGTCAAGCAGGAGGACCAGCTGTGTCCTGGGGGTCATCAGGCATAGCATTGCCTGCTGGGCAAGAGGGCATAGTGTTCCACTCTGCTCTGCACTGGAGCAGCCTCACCTCAAGTGCTGCGGAACAGTTTTGAGCCCTACAGTGTAAGAAGGATATAAATTTATTAGAGTGCATCCAAAAGAGAGATATGAAGACAGTGAAGGGTCCTGAGGGGAAATAATATGAGGAGCACCTAGTTGGTTCAGTCTGGAGGAAACTGAAGCAAGATCCTATTCAGTCTAAAGCTTCCTCACAGAGGGAGGTGGAGATATTGATCTCTTTTCAATCGTGACCAGTGACAGCACCTGAGGGAACTGCATGAAGTTCTGTCAGGTGAAGTTTAGGTTGGATATTAAGTTCTTCACCTGGAGAGTGGTCGAGCACTGGAACAGGTTCCCCAGGGAAGTGGCTACAGCACCAACCTTGACAGAGTTCAAGAAACATTTGGGAAATGCGCTCAGGCACATGCTGTGATTTTTGTCCTGTGCTGAGCCAGGAATAGGACTTGATGATCCTTGTGGTTCCTTTCCAGTTCAGGATATTCTATGATCCTATGAGTCTATGGTTTTTTTGCCATTGATTACCATAACTGGCATGCTGGTGTTCTATGGTGCCTACAGAGTAAAGATAATAAACTATTATGTACAAAATTCTGAGCTGAAATTTTGTCAGATTTCTCCAGCCATGAACAACAAAGAACATATTTTGACCATTTGTTTTATGAAGCCTATCACTATTAATGTTTTCCATGAAAATCATATTATTAACTTAGGTTCTATAGAGAGGCATATTCAGGTTGGAGTGGGATCCAATATACTGAGAAAGGAGTTGATGGATCTACTCTTGAGGAAACAACAGTAGAAGTGAAAACATCAGTCTTAGGTAGAGGTAGTAGTAGTGCACCTCTGATCTTTTGGGCCCTACAAGACACATAACCCTTTTCCAGATTTCAGTTAACTAACTTTCTTCTTTCAAAACTGATGGACATATCTTATGAATTCTGTCCGAAGAGGAGTGGGTATAATTTTCTTCCTAATCCCCTCATATCCTCTTTCATCAGTTCCTTTGCATTTCAGTGATTACACTGCTTGTCTAAAGAGACAGGTTCAATTACCTTCTTTATCTCAGAGGATCAGGGTCTTTATCTTCCATTATAATGACTTATCCATAATGTAATTCAAAATATTTTTTTTTTGGTTTTGTTTTGTTTTGGGTTGTTTTTTTTGTTTGTTTGTTTGTTTGCTTGTTTTTATTGGTCAGAACTCACTTCATTTTTTTATGGAATAGCTAAATATTAAGTGACCCCTAAAGAAGAAGAAGAAATGAGATTTTATACCTCTGAAATGAGCACCCACTCATGGGTTGAGGTGTGCTTCACCTCATTTTCTTTATTTTACAATTACAGAACATTTTGTATTCAGCATATACTTACCTATATTACCTTCCATAAATTCAATTTGTGAGCTCAACCACAACATTTCTCAAATGTGCAAATAATATGCCACTGACAGTTTTTGATCGAAATGTGTTTCTTCCCTATTTTTTCCTTTTTTTTTTTCCCTGCAATAAATATTCTGTGATACAACCCTAATGACCAAATTATCATATCAAAGAAAACCACTGTGGCAAAAGGAACTGATAGGTATCTTTTTCAATTGCATGGGAGAAGTCAGACTTTAAAGTATACACCCTCATCCCAAATTACTTTTTTTCCCCTAAGGGATTTGAAAATTCACAATATAGAAGAATGTAGAAAACTTGACATAATTTTTAAAGATACAAGAGATTTTTTGTTTGATGACCAGACTGTTCAGAAATAATTAATTTTTTTTTGTTCTCTCTAAAAACAGTACTATTAAAATATTGACTTAATCTGGGAAACAAAGTATCTCCAAAATTGATTTGGCAAGGCTGTCTTTTGACACAGATAAGACAATGAAATAGGTGCTTTCAAGTCCTAGACAGAGAACGGAAGGCAGTTCTGAAATACTTATGGATGAATCTAACCTGTTCAATGTGTTCTTTTGCCACAAATTACCCTGACATTTTCCTTCATTTATTATTGTAAAGGATGTGGCATATTCATTAAATGTCAGAGGGCAATGGGATATTTTGAGGAACATAGTGAATACTTTGTTGGAGTTTCATGGCAGTTTCCTCTGCTTGCTCACTGACTTTCCATTCTCTTCATTAGCTTTCTATTCTCTTAAAATTTTGGGTACTTTTATGTCCTCTTTGCTGCGCTGTTGCAAGGTATTGTCATGCCTAGCAACATGGGGAAAACATGAAATTGTGCAGCCTGAGGACTTGGGCTTGTCAAGTTTGCTTTCTCTTAGATTTTCTTGACCAACCTTGGTGACTTGGTTTAGATGTAAGACCAATTTTATAACTAACTGGGAGACTATGGCTAATTTGTTAGCTTGCAATTAGCATGATTTTTAAAATCTACAGGGAAAAATAGACCTGTTGTGACAGCACAGGCCTTGAGAAGTGGAGAAAGAGAATGGTCCTAGAGGAGCACAACCTCATGAGGATGGAACACAGGCCCTGGAATACAGGATGGAACACAAGCCCTGACATGAGACACTTGCAGATATCAACAATTCAGCACACGTCAGTTAAAGAATATCAAACATAGAGCTAAACTAGTCCTTGGATAAACACCAGTAAAAGCCAACTTATAAAGTAAAACTGGGTGCAGTGTGAAGCTGTAGACCAACACAAGGTGTACAAGTATGTCAGCTGACCTGTAAAAATGAGCATGAGTACATAAAGGAGGAAGAAATTATCAGCTATATATACTAACACTGTATTAGCTCCAGTGAAGAACACCAAAGGCTTAAACCCAACCATAACATCCCTACCACAATGGGAATGAGAGCACCAGTGTTAAAACCTGGAAAGAGAAGGTGAAGAGGAAGCCCCCCTGCAGGCAATAGAGTAGAAGCTAGGAATTGCACAAATAACAGTTCTACCTCTGTTAGCACTGAAAGATTTTCTGCATAAAAATGTTGTTTCTTTTCTTGTTGACATGCTTTGGGAAGGGTATTCTCCCATTTAGTGCTTCCACTGAGACTCTTAACCATGTGCTGCTTGCTCACTTCCCCCTCACCTTCTTCATCCCTGCTGTGTTGGGAGGCAAGGAAGGTAAAGATCCCAGGTCAAGATAAAAGCAATTTACTGGAAACAGCAATGAGACAAGAAAACAAACAAGTAATAGCAACAATACTAATGACGGAGTGTCCAAGAAAGAGGCAAATGATTCCCACGGAAACACCACAAGAATAGGCAATACCTGACCTCTCCTTCAGCCATCCTACACCAATCTAAAAGCTAGTTGTTCCTGTATCTTTAAAAAATTATGTGAGTTCATATAGAATGACCTCTGGGTCCTAGTCATGGCCCTCATGACTACTGCAAAAAAATTAACCGTGTCCTGGCCAGAATCAGAACACCTGCAATAATTAGATCCAGACTAAGTTGGTAAGACTGATAAGCTTTCTATTGTACCATCAATAAATTCCTGGCTTTAAATACATATCCTTTGATTATTCCTTAAAACTATGAGTTTAGAGGTTTTGGATCTAGACATAGGTAAGGAAACAAAATTTCTTAGTTATTGCCACACATGTAGGTTTTGACTCCCCTGCACTGGAAGAGGATATGCACAAAGAGGCTGCATTGGCTTAAATCTGCAGTGAATTTGTCCCATAAGATATGTTTAAATTAATTCTGCTGGATTTTTTTTTAATGAACTATTCATAAAATATTATGAACAACTTTCATAATTACCTAGAATTTCTGTTGAAAAAATGTACATGAGTAGATTCAAAGCACTGCACAGACTTTCCCAGTCTGCTAATATCTGTAAGAATTATTGCCTAGAGTGATACTGAAAAGAAAGAGAAGCTAGATAGAGGATGTAAAAACCTGTCTACAGGGTGGGGAAGAATTTATATTATTATTCTGTATTTTTCTTTGTCTTTTTCCTTACTGTATATGTTTGTCTGCCTGTGTTTTTTTTTTTTTTGCAATAAGTGCTGCAGCAATAAAAACTAGGTAATGCACATGAGGGCTTAGTCCAATAAAACTGTGAAGAGATCATATTTTGTTCTACTCATTTCTGTTTCCTACTAAGAGAAGCAAGGTATTAATGTCAAAATGAATGCTATTCCATTTAATAGACTAGAAGTCCAAACACTTCTCTTAAATTTCAGCAGCTCAGAATACTGGCTGTTAGCACAAAATAAAGATAAAAGTAATCAGAATAATTATCAAAATCTTCATGGTGTTCCCTGAGGTACTGGTATGCAATAAGATTTAGGTTGCTAGAGTTCCACCCACTCTACTTACCTACCTACTCTGTGGCAATAACAGATAAATGAAAGCCTGATCAAGACTGCATTGAAATAATTATTTTAGGTAAATGTTTAAATCTTTCAGAGTAAAGTATAGTTTGTTGAAGACTGTACATGTTTATATGTGCAATAAGACATAAATCATAAGTACTGACCTTCCTCTGAAATTCCATCAACTGATAAGTAGAATTCCATTATGGGTATTTGGAGAAGTAAATTGATCATTACATTCTGATCTCAATCTCTCTCTCTCTCTCCCTCCCTCTCTCTTTTTCTCTTCCCCTCTCTCCCCCTTCCCCCTCTCCCCATTTGTATTCTTTAGTATCTCTTAGACATTAAGGCAAAACAAAAGGCAGCATTATATTACTTATTGTCTGACTGATGGTCTACAAGCTAGATCTTTACATCAGAAAATAAAATTTCCAACATTTTTTTCTATAGTTTTTTAAGGACCAAACCCTCGCACCTGAACACTAGCATTCACACTTACATGTGAACATAAATGTATTTTTACCACTATACTTAAGGATCCCTAAAATTTACCCTATTGTAATGTCAACCTAAAACTGAAGAGCATCAAATTAAACACTGCGGTTGGTTAGGCTTAGTTCCAGTTGTCATCAGATTATGAAAACAAAATGAAAATTACTCAAGCCAAAGAAGTAGAGACTGCATTCTCTTTCTTGATTTTGATGTTGAGAAAATGGTCTGATTGCAGTTATTCTCCTGCCTGATATCACACATAAATATCTGTACAGTCAGCAAAGGCATCATGGAACTACATTTGAAAGCAATGTTAGAAACAATCTTAAAAGCATGGTTACAGGGGCCTCCTAGTGCTACACAAAACTATAAAAGATTTTTTTTGAACATCTAATTAATGAGAAAATCAAACTATTAACATCATCATAATGATACATGCCTGTATATACTTTGAAGGAAAAAATACTTACTGTAGGATTAAATTAAAAATAAAATTTTTCTTATATCCATGTTTCCAAAATGTGTTTTCAAATGTATGTTCCCTCATGGGACGTGAGTAGTAGCAAAAGAGATTCCAAGAGGGATCTCTGATGTTCTTCACAGCTGAATCTTTTACTATAAAAATAAAGGCAAACCCAAAGGATGATGTGCTTGCAAAAGAAACTTTTGAAATTCAAATGATAAAGTGCTACCTAGAGAGACATTTGCCTGAGAATGTAAATGGCCAGATGCCACAGTTCTGAGCCATGAAATGTCCAGATTATTTCATGTGATGCAGAAACTGAGAAAAAGATTTTACAGTTTAACCTTATTAACTATTTCATTCATTTGCAAAGCATGTAATAAAAGCAGAAGGCTTCTATGATGTCTTGCAAAGATTATTTCTGACGATGTTTGTTTTGGTAGGGAGGAGGCATGCAAAAGTTGAGGAGGAACATGTGAACATGTACAAATTAAGATACATAAGCTTAAAACACAGCAAGATGGGGTTGCACTGAGAGATTTACTACCTCCCCTAACTGTAAGCAGAGATAACAATACTTCTTTTTTTGGTAAAACTTTAAGATATGTAGATGGATTTCAACAAGAATGAAGTATAAGATAAGAGGAAATAAAACCTGATTAAATATCTTTCTACTCCAATAATGATGGAAATATTTGGAAAAAACATGAAAACTTTTAAAATTGTCTAAATTCAAATTAAAGCAATGAAAACCCCACAGGCTTTTCAATTAAAAATATGAACACATTAATGAGCCATCTAAATAACAGCTGAGCAGTGACCTCAGTGCCAGCTCCAGGCTTTCTGTAGAAAGAGAACTTTTGCTGTCTGTGCCATTAAACACAGGCACCAACATATAGCTGTGATATTCTCTTTCAGTGCAAAGTGCTATAAAAGTGATAGAGATAATCGAGCTGCCAAACAAACAGCCAAGATGCTTTCATCTACATACAAGTTAAATATTCAAATAGAGGTACATTTGCATAATTACTTAGTTATGAACATTATGTCTTCATCCATTTCTGTCAAATATCCTGGATTTCAAAACTGATCATTTTGCCTGTTGTACAGTATTTTTTTCATCTACTTAACTGGATTTACTTGTTTCCCTCAGTCTCACTATTCCTTATTTTAGGCACTGAAAACAAATATTAGATCTGCAACTCAAAGAATATTGATACATAGTTTCAAAGAAAACAAACAATTTCAGGCTAACAAAGCAGTCAGAGTTGGAGGTAGTCAGTTATAGGCAGCTAAAACCAGGATGAAGAGTCAGATGAAGAGTTCTGTAGGTGGCTGACTGAAATTTTATGATTGCTAGCTCTTGCTCTTGTGAGAGGCTTTAACGTGCCTGATGCCTGATGACCTCCTGACACAGCAGAGAGTAGACAGTCTAAGAGGTTCCTGAAGTGTGTGGAAGATAACTTCCTGACGCTGCTGCTGAGGGAGCTTACCAGGGGCAGTGTCCAGGTAGGCTTGCTGGTTTGAGTAGAAAAAGGCTGGTGGAAGATGTTTTGGTGAGATGCCAACTTGGGCACAGTGACCAAGAAATGATACATTTTGATTCTTGATGGAGTAAGGAACTAAACTTTTACACTGAACTTTCAGAGGGCACACTTTGGCCTGTTCAGGAGAATCCCTTGGGAAACTGTACTTAATTAAAGAAGGAGTCCAAAAAATTTGGACAGACTTTAAGAAGAAAATCTTAAAGGTGCAGGAACAGACCTTCCTTATGTGTGAAAAGACAAGCTGTCAGGGAAGAAGATCAAGCTGGTTGAACAGAGAGGTTTTGCTGGAACTCGGGGAAAAAGAAGAGAGTTTATGACGTTTGAAGAAAGGGGCAGTCAACTCAGGAACAATAAAAATATGTTGCTAGGTCATGTAGAGAGAAAATTAAGAAAGCGAAAGCACAGATAGAATTCTATCTTGGCACTACTACAAAATATGATAAAATATGTCGTTATAGATACATTAACAACAAAAGGAAGGCCAAGGAAAATCTTCATTCTTTATTGGCCTCAGGGGGAAGAATTGTATCAACCAAGGATGTTGAAAAGACTTAGGCACTTAGTGCCTTCTTTATCTTAGTCTTTAACAGAAAGATCAGCTATCCTCAGGGCAACCAGCTGCCTGAGCTAGTAGACAGGGACAGAGAACAGACCAGACCCACTGCAATCCAGGTGAAAGTAGTTAATGACCTGATGTTTCATTTAGACACTCACAAGTCTGGGGAGCCAAATAGGAATCACTTGAGGCTACTGAGGGACCTGGTGGAAGTATTGCCAAGACACAATTCATTACTTATCACCCAGCACCTATAGGACAGCCAGGGGACCAGGCCCAGACATCATGGATTTAGGAAAGCCAGATCATAATTGACCAACCTGATATCTTTCTATGACCAGGTGACCCATATATTTCCAGATGATACAAAGTTGTGTGGGATTGTTGACCTGCTGGAGGGTAGAAGAGCTCTGCAGAGGGACCTGAAGAGGTCCATAGGGATCTTGTGAAGAAAATTCAGAATAACGTGAAAAAGATGATTGGAAGGGCATGGGGGGAGAGGGCTATTTTAGAACAGAAGGGTGGCAGGCTCACTGTTTAAGATAGATGGTTTCATTTTAATATGGAATTTACTTCTTTCAAATTATTTAACATTACACAGTATTTTCATTTATAACAGTGATACAGTTATGTACTGAAATCAGACTGAATGTAAAAATTACACTTGGCAGAGCATACCAGTTTAAATATAAATGTGATTCTTAGTACAGATCTCTATAATATGCTCACTGTCATGATGCTGGATGTCCCCTGTCTCAAGGAGGAAATACATGCCTTGAAGCAGGCTCAAGTCTATTGCTCTCTTCCATTTCTTTTTCTTGATTTTATTTATTGAAACAATTTAGAATAAAAAATTTACACAACCAGGTGTTCCCATTAACTAATGTAGCTATCCATATGTAGTAAAGGGCACCCTGTAGTTCCCTTTCTGTTAGTCTGCCTTTCTTTGCAGCAGGAGTAGTCAGTTCACTCATTCTTCCCTAAGCTTCATAAGCATGCTGCCCTTGCCCATCATCTCTGAATTTTCTCTCATTGTGGTTCATTGGTCTCAAATAGCCATAGAATCCTATAGGAAACAGATGAAATTAATGAATTGCTGGTCTTCCTTTTTTATGGATGGTGACACCAGTCTTCACTCTTTATTATATAATATTTCTTTAAAGTAGTAACTCATTATATTAGAGCTTTGAATACTATAGAATATATTTTGATGAAAGCTGTGAGACTTGCAAAAGAGGAGGTGCTTAAGCAGCTAAGTGATTTTTCTTCAGACATTCTGTTTGAGTAAAATACCTACAGACTGCCTGAAGCGTGCTTATGCACTTTAATCACTTAGTGAAAATCAGTCTTACAGGCTTTTCTGAGAATGTCACAAATTAGCAGGTTTCTAAGTCAGCCAGACACAAGAAGTGAAACATCTGAATCTGCAAGTCTTCTACAATTTCTAGAAAGGTTAGCAAGCTCTTATATTAGTGGTTTTTGGAAAATGAGCTTCAAGAAGGTAATGTCTGACATAGAGTAAACTCAGATTTTCTAAGTAAGGAATATAACTAAAAAAGAGTCTTAAAACACTCTTTGTTTTCCCTCTGTTTTCTTGGAGTAATCCCATTTTACTCCAGCAAACTTCAGTGATTAATAGTGCCCAAGAACACCAGTTTGGTTCCTGTCTTTAAAGGAAGGAAATGAAGTGAAATGGGGGTTACATTTATTGGATGGAGAATTTTACTAGTACAGATAATTTAAACAGTAAAAATATAAATTAGAAACTAATTTAATTTCCATGTATGCAGTTATGAGCACATACTACACTTTAAAATTTCTGTAGTATATATCATACAAAATTTAGTTTTTAAAACAGAGCATATGTAACTGTCATCTAAAATTTATTTCTGTGAAAGAGGGTGTTATTACTAATGCAGCAGAGATCAAAACAGGGTTATCGATTGACTTTCAACATATGTGCCTACTGGTTTCTACTCCCAGCTCCTCTAAGAAACATCATAATCTGATATACATATTTAGGAATCATATAATGACATTACTCTGACTAAAAAGCTTTATTTCAAAGTAATCATCTTAAGTAATTTAGTGAATAATAGCCATTATTCATTAAGCAGATGAGGAAATACTACTAGAACAATACTTTTGTGTAAAAAAATAATAACTTTTGAAATAAATTACAAAGATTTATACAGGACAGGAGTAAGTTGCAGATTTAGTCCTTTTTCCCCTTTCGTTTTTTAAAGCACTATCACTTGTCAGAAAGATTCATCAAAAAGAATTAAGGATTTAGTTCACTCACTCCTGGCCCCAAAAAAGGAAAGATTTTTTTTTTGTAACCAGCCCTAGAACATTCACTGTCAGCAGCTTGTTCCTATGTATTGCACAGAAGATTTGCAAGCTTAAAATGGGATTCCCTACTCAAACAGGCACTGAACCAAGTTAGATGGTACAGAAATGTCAAGTGACACAAATGGCTGGCTCACTGAGACAGGCACTAGTATGTGGTCAGCTGCACCTCTTTATTCATTTTGGATTCCCAGTGGGCTAATTGTTTAATATTTTGCTGAGGAATGAAGCAACTTATTTTAAATTTTTTACTCTGATGCTGTGCAGGATTTTACTGCAGACTGAGTGCTGTATTTTCCATATAGAGTACCCCTCTTGTGGTATTTTCCCAGTGTTTCTTTTATTAGCATAAATAATTAAAAACTTACAGCAAAAAAAAAAAAAAAAGAAAGAAATTCATCATCTCACTGCTTAGGGAATCTATAGGAAATGTGAGTCTTTCCTTCAATAACTTTTATAACATCATGTATGCATGCATTTTTCTTCTCCCAAAACCCCACAGTATTTTTGTGACTAAAGCTAAGCAGTCTTCAGGCACTTTATTTTCAGAATTCATTTTAGTTGTATTTTAGCTTTAGGAAGAATTTTACCCTCTTTATTAGATTAGCCTTGTGGAGGAAAGGTATTTCAATTTTTGTTCATCAGTGAAGGGAGACTGTGATGATGGGTTTAAAAACTTTATTTTACCAACTTAACAATTACTCAGTGTACTTAATCATCCAAAAGTGTTACAGCTGTAGTGACATTCTCAAAACGTGGTGTACAGAAATGACATCCGCTGTTTGGGACAAGTAAACTCCTCTTCCAGTTCTGGCCATTTGGCCATTACTCATGGGGATGGGATGGGATCAGGAACTGCAGAGTAAATGTGCCAGCCACAGACCTGGAAGTACACTATATTTCCACAGTAAATATTCTTCACAGAAAATGAGAGAAAACCTGAGGAAACAACAGCAGTCAAAGGGGAAAAGGACTTGTGCTTTTCTTGTATTTGATGGCCAAAAAATGAAGAGTAAGGAGATGGTATGTTTGTATCAAATAGCATGATTAAAAAGCATATATTCTGTTCTGGATAAATGACTGCCAGAAAAAAAAAAATCATGTCTACTTAAGATAGTGAGAGTTTAATTAACTTACTAACTATCACTACTCTCTTATCTTTCATTTTGTGGTATTCACAATGACTACGTTGTCAATGCACAAGGAAAAAAAATAAAATCCAACCATATGGTTTAGAAATAAAATCCATATTAAATTTTCACCCTCTAACTCTGCAATTCTGACAGAAATAAAAGAGTTGAGGTTATTTTATAGTCATTAAAATTATCAGATTTTCTTCTTGGTATGCTTAGTAGGGAGTTTTTAATAGAGTTGAGTAAGGTGTCATTAAAACACATTTATTCTGAAAGAAATGACCCTGAATAAGAAATTTGTGTGGAGACCCTTGAACAACCATCCTGAAGTATTTTTTAAAATCTGTCTAAAAATTACAATGCCAGAAGATGATAAATAATATACTACATAAACATTTTGCTGCCAAAACATATATGGTTAAAAGCCTTATACCAAACTATTTCCTAATAGGATAATCAGCCCACACATCTGTGATCTTCGTTCTTGAAAACTCTTCATCCAACCACCAGTACAATTGAGAAACATACAATCACAGAATCATTTAGTTTGGGAAAAATCTTTAAAATTCTTGAGGCCCTCTGTAAACCTAACATGGACAAGTCCACCACTAAACCATGTCTCTAAGTGCTGCATCTCTGAGACTTTTCAAAATCTCCAGCGATGGTGGCTTGACCACTTTCCTTGGCAGTCTGTCTTAATGCTTGATTACACTTTCAGTAAATATTTTTCCTAAAGTCCAATTGAAAACTCTCCTAGATAAATTTGAGGACATTTCTTCTCATCCTAGACACTTCGTGCCTATCCAGTATTGACATTCATAAACCAGAGTGGTATAAGGTACATATCCCCTTAAATTTTTATCAAAATTACAACTATCTTGATCTCTTTCTCTGTCAAAGAAAACGAAATCAGAGAAAATTAAAAAAAATATTTAAAGAAAAAAGAAAGTGAAGTACATGCTATCCAGTGAAGTTTCACTCCAAAGTAATCATCAATGTGGCGCCCAAGAGAATAAATTGACTGGCTAGGGAGAGACTATTTACAAGAACATTGTCTCAATTTAGGGACAGATTTAGGAGAAAACACTCTGGAATTAGTTGTCTTCTCTATAACAGTTCCAAGAATCTCTTTCCACCATTAGGAAGTGAATACTAGTGGATGAAAGTGAAAAAAATCTGAACAGTGTATTGACAAGCAGAATGGCCACAAGGCATGGGAAAAATGAAAATAAATGCTAGATATTAAATTGTCAGACCTTACCCCCCCTCACACACACTGGAATAAAAACCCAAAGTACCAGGGAAGAAAAATAACTCTAGCTCACACTACATAGTAGAAGATGGTGTGGGCTTTTCTCTCAGGGAAAAACAAACAAACAGGAGATTAATGCAGCAGCTCAGGGAAAGAGATGAAAACCTGCGGCCTCTCTGACTTCAATTCACTCTCCACAACAGATGAAGCAGATGGGCCAGAGCCATTGGAGTGCCCTCTCTCCTTTGCTCAGCCTTCCTGGGATGAAGGGCCATGCCGCCCATCCTGACCAACCCTTCGCCCACAGATCCTGTTTTCTCTGATCTTGGACTAAACAAGCTGTCCAGTTAACCTCAAAAAGTTGTCAAAGGATCGCTGCTTCAGATTCTCCAAGGCCAGGGGAGAGAAAACTTCCTGTCTGGGCTAACAAAAACCAAGCTAGCCAAGCAAAAAACCCCAGAGCATGCTGTCCCCCAGACACCTGGAGAGTGATGCCTTGAAAAAGCCCACCAGTGAGCCCAAGGCTGCCCACTCCCCTGGACACGCCTTAAAGATACAGCAACCATTTTGGGCATAAAGCAGAGGATCAGGGAATAGACTACCACTGTAAATTACCCCAAGACAAACATGCAAGACAAGGGTGAATGAGGAAATGGCTTTAAACTGACAGAGAGTAGGCTTAGATCAGATATTAGGAAGAAAATCTCCACTTCTGTGGGTGGTGATGCACTCAAACATGCTGCCCAGAAATGCTGTGGATTCCCTGTCCCTGATAATGTTCAAGGCTAGGTTGGATGGGCCTCTGAGCAACCTGGTGTAGTAGAAGGTGTCCCTGCCCATGGCAGGGGAGTTTGCATTTGATGATCTGTAAGGTCCCTTCCAATGCAGGCCCTTCCATGATTATTTGATTACAAGAAGATCTTTCATCTTCCAGCTGTGGGACTACAGTTGTTAGCAGACACCTCTTCAAAGGTACTTCATCCAACGGCAACCATCTCATAGTATAAAACTTTTGTTCACTTGGATGTCATCGTTTATACAAAGATTCAAGACATTTAACACTAAGTAAAAGAGAATAGGTCATAAAATCTGAGGCAACAAAATCATAACAATTGAGTAAGAACAAATTTTAACACATTACAGTGAAACAATGACTAAGGAAGAAAAGCTTAGAGGCAGAACCAGAACGAAAGAGGTATAAAGTGATCGGATATTTGCAGTAGCTCTATTTCAAGCATTATGTTCTTGCTACAACAGAGACGTTGTTCAACAATGTTGGAAATGAGGAAGCACATGAATGTTGGATACACTAAAATCAAAAGTACTTTAGAAGTTGCATTCCATCTTCACTGCATGGGCAGTGATGTAGAAGACAATTTACTGACTAAAAATAAGTGGCAGAGATTAAGATGTCCTTGAAAAGGTCCTTAGTATTCTAACTGACTTTTTCTTTCTAGGAAGTAATATGGTTTATGAAACATTTGTTTACAGCCAGGGAAGACAAAAGGAAATGAAAAGCTGACCAGCTCTCCTGTCAGATCATACCAATTGGCATGCATATGGAGTGTATTGAGCTGGATCTTTCAATCAAAATGTAAATCATGTGTCATTACTTATTATCCAGGCTCTGAGCAAGCTTTCTGCAAGCCAAAACTCATGGCTGACAGATTTTTGAACACTAAATGAGTAGTGATACCGGTAGAGAGACAGATTCAACATAGGAAAACCGATGTGCAATTTATTAGCATACCAAAAGGAAATAAGACCATATTCCAAGAAAGCCAAGCCTCATAAAATTGTTTGGCTATTGAGAAATTTACAGAAGCTGAAGCAGATAACTTACACTGGAAGAGACATTCAGCTTATAAAGCTTTGATAGTAGCAAACACAGAAAAAGAAACCCAAAGAAACAATCTAACAAACCTTTATGGAAATCATACTATCGGTAATCCAAATCGGAATCATGTAAGACTATAGAAGAAATGCCATAGTGAATTTGAAAAAGTTGAAGTAATTTAATCAAGAAGTATGGTAGCAAATTATACAGATTCAATGGAAGCAAAATAGAAAATATATAAAAGTCGGAAGTAAGAGATAAAAACAAGGAGAAATACTCAAGAAATATATCATTTGAGATACACTTTTTCAGTGGAAGACTCCACAGAAATTGACTGAAAAAAGGAAAATGTAAAAGCCAGAATATGGCATATGAATGCAGATTTAAATTTTCAGGAAACTGGAGGTTGGAAACACACAGGATGCACAGGAGAAAATGGAATGATTTTCATAAAAACAGGGAACATAAAGGACTGGCAGACTAGAGTGTAAGAAAGGATACATTTTCAAAAATAGCTCAGAAAATGAAACATACTGCTGGTAAAAAACTGAATACACTTTGATAGTAAAGACAAGGAAATACATACATACTAACCTGCTATTCTGAATATTTCAAGGATCTCAGAAAATAAACAGACAAGGTGACTTGTAAGGAAGAGAGAAAATAGAAAAGAAGTTGACAGAATTCAGGAAAGTTCAAAGAGACAAATTAGTTTGCTAGAATTATTAAAATTATTTCAGCAAACAGAGGAAGCTGGGAAGCTGGAAGATGACACGGTTCCTTTCCATGAAAAGTACCTCAGTGCAGAGTAACAAAGATACCCACATAATACTTTTTAGAAATAAAATTCACAAGTTTATGACACAGTCATAGTAATATAATAATATGATCTTATAAGTCAAGCATTCACATCAGAAGTAAGGCATGTTGCATTTACATCATCTCATTTTCCATGGCAGAGCCCATCAGACCCTGGGATCCCTCTCAGACTACTAATGTCTCTCCATGGCTGCCCCAAAACCCCAGGGCCACATCTCTGCCCCCAGCGCTGTGAGTCCCTCTACCCGCACTGCTGCAGCCAGGCTGCCCCAGCCATGGGCCCTGCTGCACTGGGACTACCCACAGGTCCACGGCCCAGCCCAGCCCCGGCCTGGCTGCAGCCCAGGGAGGTGCCTAAGGATGGGGCTGAGTGCCCAGCTGGCACCGGCTGTGGCAGCAGGATGGACTGTGCAGTGAGGCCCAATGTGGCTGTGGGACAGGCCGGGCAGTGAGGCCCGGCTGTGGCTGTGGGACAGGCCGGGCAGTGAGGCCCGGCTGTGGCTGTGGGACAGGCCGGGCAGTGAGGCCCGATGTGGCAGTGGGACAGGCCGGGCAGTGAGGCCCGATGTGGCAGTGGGACAGGCCGGGCAGTGAGGCCCGATGTGGCTGTGGGACAGGCCGGGCAGTGAGGCCCGATGTGGCAGTGGGACAGGCTGGGCAGTGAGGCCCGGCTGTGGCAGTGGGACAGGCTGGGCAGTGAGGCCCGATGTGGCAGTGGGACAGGCCGGGCAGTGAGGCCCGATGTGGCAGTGGGACAGGCCGGGCAGTGAGGCCCGATGTGGCAGTGGGACAGGCCGGGCAGTGAGGCCCGATGTGGCAGTGGGACAGGCTGGGCAGTGAGGCCCGATGTGGCAGTGGGACAGGCTGGGCAGTGAGGCCCGGCTGTGGCTGTGGGACAGGCCGGGCAGTGAGGCCCGATGTGGCTGTGGGACAGGCTGGGCACTGACATCTAATTAAGGTCAGCCAAGGTGACACTGTCACCCAGCCTGGCAGGTCTACAGAAGTGGCAGATATGTTTCAGTCACTTGTATTCTGCAGAGGTACTCCTGTGCAAAAACAAACAGCCAGTTTTGTGGTCTTAACAATGGAAGTGATTTTAGCTAGGTATTCTGTAAGACCAGCTTGTTTTGAAGTGGTGAGCAAGGAGCATTTAGTCATAGCTGCTTTGAGACAAAGTACTTAATTCATATTAACAAAGATGACCAATAGCATTTTCCTGTCATACAGCAAACCAAAAGTAGCTGTGTTGAAAAATACCTGAACAGAGTCCTCATTGAAACAAGACAGCAACTTCCTCTGAAAACACAGACAAACCAAAATCAAAGCCTTAGAAAAAGGCAGAGATAATGGAATATGAGTATAGGGAAATGCCTAAATTTGGAACATGCTGTTATTTTCTCTAATCTTCCTAAAATGCTTTGTGATTCAACACTGACAATTCTGGGGGTTAATTTGGGCTGATTTTATTTAAAAATCAAGTTAGTACATTTTCAAAATACTTGTTCTATTTGCATAAATAATCAAAATGTA
Organism: Cinclus cinclus; assembly: GCF_963662255.1. Lineage (NCBI taxonomy): Eukaryota > Metazoa > Chordata > Aves > Passeriformes > Cinclidae > Cinclus > Cinclus cinclus. Next base: position 19,335,845 of record NC_085050.1, on the reverse strand, counting down.
TTTTGCTTTAAAAGGGCATTTGGCTAGACTTAAATCATAGAAATTGGGCAATTTATTCAGTGAAAAAGTTTGGAAAGCCTTGTTTGTGGTTTGCCTGTAGTTTCAGAGAACATCTGCAGAAAACATATCTTCTGTAGTGTCATGCTGTTCATCAGAATTGTCTTAGTATAACAATCTTAGAAACTATATTTGGTAAGTTTTATAACATCAGTTGGTGTGATTTTTGGTTTGAAATAAATGTTCAGGTATGTAACAAGGGTGAATGTCTCTGTGATGTGATGAATAAGAACAAAACTACCTACCATTGCTTAAGGCAGGGAACTGTAATACTCAGTCTCCTCAGTTTTTTTACAACCTGAATTATCCTATGATCTTATGGCATGCAATAAGAAGTTGAGATTAGGGTGACAAAGGAAAGCTGAAGATACTGAAGATAAAGGCAAAATGTGGCTCAGTCATGAAAATATCTAATCTGAGCTCTGAATTTCTTATTAGCATGGGGAGAGATGTGGTGAATATGCACAAACTCTTATGTTCTGCTTTACACTTGCCTGTAATTTCAGGATGCGGTATACCTTAATAATAACACTTAAAACCGACACTGTCTGTATGGTTGCTTAGTATCGTATTTAGAGTGAGCTGCAATTTTTTGTTCTTTCCTGTTAAAAGAGGCAGATTCTGAACACTGAAATTTAGTCTCCAGGCAACCATCCAGCTCTTGGGTGGCTGGCTAGACACCACTTGAATCATCTCTCTGTATGTAGCAGTTAACAAACAACTGTCTGATGTAAGTCATGGATTGAAATTACAGCAATGAAAGAGGCATAGATTTTCTGGTTGAAAGTAAATGTTTCCATCTTGGCCTGTGTTAACATTATCCAGGACAACATGTTCTGACGAAAAAACACGATGGAAGGAGTCTTGCATGGTATGGTGTTTAAAAATTCACATGCAAAACTTACTAAGTTCTAAAAATGGAAACTGTTTAGAAGTGCACGTTCACATGTGTATGCATATCATCTGCATAGGATATAAATGTACGTGTATGTGTATACATTTATGCATAGCTACAAATATAGTTCTGTGGGTAAATATATCTAAATAGTAGAATATAACTTATGGCAGCAAGGTTCTAAGGTATAACTCTGGCATTTATTTTTCATATGCTGCATCATAAAGACTGTGAAACTAGTTCAGGAGTTAATAAATTCATATTACCATTTAAAAAATACCTATTATAAAGCTTTCAAAGCCTGACATATTTAATACCCCTAATCCCTACTTATTCATCTTGGGTTTTCTGTTTTCATGTATAAATTAACACTGAATGTCAAGTAAAGAAATACTAATGGAGTAGTCCTAGGTTCAAGTAAAAAATATGTGAATATAAGCATATCTAAGTTTAATTTTGTATATGTCAGAGCTTTATTTTTCAGAGCAAGTCTGTTTGCTACATTTTTTCTGGTTTTATGTATTTACTTCCATTAATTTTTGTGTCCACAATATAATTTAAGTATTTTTAAAATCTGAAATTCAGATAGCAATAGTTAAAAAGCATCATATTCCCAGTATGGTACTTATGTACTGTTACAGCAATGATGTCACACAAAATTGTGTTTTCTTTCTTAAGAACTGTTTGTTTTCACTGTTCACTTTCCCAATTTGTTTCAAAGGAAGAAATCTAAAGAAAAAAAATGTAGCTTCTCTTAGTTTTTTTGCTTCATATTTTGTACCTTAAGACTAAGATATCTAAGAATCCTTTTGGACTAATTTCTATAACAAATGATAAACTTTATTATAGAAATAAATTTTTGCAGACCTAGTTGTAAAAACAATAAAAATTAAAAAAAAAAATAAAAGCAAAATACATCTGGGAGAAGTGACTTACTTAGTCATCTGTTTTTCCTAAAATAGAGTATAGGTACTCTGCTTTCACATCATAGTTCAGAAAAAATATGTGTTAAAGTTACTGAACTACAGTTCAGTGTGTTTCTCATGAAGATGCCATTAAAATGTAGAGGAAAGGTTTAAAGGTTACTAAGACCTTAAAAATGGCTGAGGATTCAAGACAAGCTCCAACAGAAAGTAACAAGACCACAGTAGTTCTGCTGTTCAGAGCAGCAAGAAACAGAAATTATCTTACTCAGGTATCAAGCACTCACAGAGGAACTGCCTAAGTCATGGGGAAAAAGTGTAAAGCTGAGTCTTTGGAGTTGCTGGTTCACTTTCTCCTGGTACATGTTATGAAGGAAAAAAATTCCATATAGATCATAGTATGCTGATCCTGTGAAAACTTCTGGTTGCTAAAAGATTCTCCAAGCCCTATACCTATTATATCTTCTGATCTCTTGGATTTGATGTCATGTGAAAGTAGTCTCCCTCCAAAATAATGACTACACATGTTCCCCTACACTGAAGTAACTTAGTGTTAGACTGTAGTTTTTTGCTGTCAAAACATGTGTGTGTCAGCAGATGCCAGATTTCCACAGAGTTGATGCACAAAGGGAAAGTGCTAGAGCTCCAACTGTCAACACCTCTATTTGTGAGCAGATGCCAGGTCTCGGCAGAGTTACAACACAATGGAAAAATGCTTCAACTGTCAACACCCTATATGGGAGCAGATGCTGGGTTTTGGCAGAGTTAAATGTAAGAGAGAAATGCAGCATTAGCACCAAGCTTGCAAGGGAAGTCTGGGCTTTGCCAGAATTTCTATCAAAGAATGAAATTGCCTGGGATCTCTCCACTGACCGCTGCCTCAGCTCATACATTGAGAATAGATGCCAGAAGTGTTTATATATTTGTTACCCACTTTCAACATTTTAAATTAATGTAAATTGGTAGAACAACTAAATCAAATCAAAACAAACAGATCCAAATAGTTGTCTGTTTTCCTACTCTTGAATTTAATTTGTGATAGCAAGGTGTTTTTAAACAATCAACATCTATCATTGCAGCTTGTAATAGTAAGACAGAATATGCTTCATTAGAAAGGCTAAAAGATAAAAAACTCTACAGTCATGTAGACGGTTTCACAAATGAGTGATTTAGATGGCTCAAAGAAACATCAAAAAGTATCAGAAAAACAACTTATATTGAAATATATTATAAAAGTGTGACTTAACAGTTTGATTACAATGTTCACTGTATTACTTCACAGATAATGTAAAAATTATTCAAAACTACCAAGTGAGAATCAAAGTTATCAGGACAAAATCAAAGTTATCAATACAGAATCTTAGCACACTATAATATATAGGTCTATGTGATGTCAGTCACTGACCAAAGATCCACAGTTTACAAGAGGTGTTTCCATCAATGAGCAGCCTTGAGAGGTGTCCCAGCTCAGGAGACAGCAGCCACCTCAGACACATCTCCCAGCTCAGATGCAGCCAGCTCCTGAGCAGGAGGAGTTCAAAGAAAGCTTGCTTAGGCTGTTGTATTCATGGAATAAAGTGGTTAGCTTGTAGTTAGATTGCATGCAATGAGAAAGATAGCATGAGACTCATTTTTTTTTCCTTGATAAATGAGCCTTGGAAAACCATTCATGTCAGTCACATGGATGGTGCTCCAAACTCACTGTGTGGGTGTTTCTTCACAGGTTTTCAGAGAACAGATTGGAACTAGATATGCGCTTTGCACAATACTTGCTTAGGCCTCTATCTCTTCAGAGATGGTACAGAATTACTGCTAGATTGATTAATGTCTTGAGTACACCCATCACAGAGGGACAGTGTTTTCAATACTTGCTTCTCTAAGTACCTTTATATCCTTGTGTATAGCTGCAACCACAGGTTTTGGGAATACCAGTACTGCTAAGCAACAGAAAGATCTTTGTACACTTTGATTCAGATGGAATATAAAGAAATATTAGAATAATATTCTTAGGTTCATTCCAAGTGATGATAAACTGAGGAGAATTTCAATGTGCTGTTAGAGACCTCTGTAACTTAGCTCTACTGAGAATCTATAGAACTGAAGAATCAATAAAATAGTTTGGGTTAGAATGAACCTTGAAAGGTCATCTGGTCCAACTACCTGCCATAGGCAGGTTCAAATAGAGAATGTTTCTTAGAGCTCCATCCAATCTGACCTTGAACATTTGCAGGGATGAAGCATCTACCACTTCTCTGGGCAACTTCTCTGTTCTAGTGTTTCATCACCCTTATTATGAAAAAACTAGATGTTAACATATATTACATATTTAAATGAGTTTTCTAAAAGAGTATTACAAATTTTTTTTTCTATCTTGGGATGTTCAAAGAAGTGCTTGGGGACATGATAGTGTTTAACACCTAATGTGGATTGTTTCTCTATATGTCTAAACTCAGTGCTATCTTAGGTTTTGAGCTATTATTAGCATCTTCCATCATTATAATTCATCATATAATTATTATATAATTATAATAATTCTTCTTTCTCTCTTGTTAGTGTAGATAAGGAGTTGTAAATTATTTGACTAAGAATGAAGAATAACACTTCTGGAGGTGCATTCCAAGAACTTGTTCAGGAGAACCAGATTTTTCCATTTTTACTATACAGTTAAGGTGTGCTAGAAATAAGGGGTAACTCTGGATGGTGTCTCTGGAACAGTTTGTTGAATGCCTACTAGTCACTGACATTATTAAGAATAGTCAGTGACTTAGGAAATTGAAGAATGAGTAACCTATTGTTCAGTGTATGTAGGAAGCAGATGAACATGGCATTGTTCAAATGCAAAGTGAATAAACCTACATTTATTCTGAAGTACACCAGTTATGTCAATATGTCTTATGCCAGAGTCTGGTCAGAGCACAATGAGGAAACTCTAACTGGATGCATACTGTATAAACACTGCTTATTAATTGCTGACTTTAAGAAACTGGAGCCAACACAGACTAATTCTTCAGTCACTCATAATTTTCTGAAAATGTCATCTGTCACTCTGATGGTGTCTAAATTTATGTCCATTCATAAGTAAATAAGCAGTTATATTTTTCATTTTACTAAAGAATAATGAAAAGCGAAATGTGAATTTGCTGTGTCTTTTCAGGTAGCAGCTAATTAATATAATCAAGCCATTTAGGATGGGAATGCCAAAGGTAAAAGATAGGAAAAAAGTATTGTAAAAAAGATAGAAAACTCTGTTAGAGATGTAATAATAGATCAAATTTATTAAAAATTATATACTGGTTTATTTCCTATATTCAACCTAGAACTCTCAAAGGTCACCTAGAGAAACTTTCTTCTAATGTATAATCTAAGTTTTACCAAAGTTATAGACTTATTTAAAATAGATTAGGCATGTCTAAAGCTTGGTTTTATGCAAGAGAGTTTTTTTCATAAAATTTGTTATTAATAGAACATCTTGGACCTTAATTTCCAGAAAGCTTTAGAGTAATTTTTGGGTAACTCACAAATGAAAGTATGAAGAAATTACTAAATACTTCAATTAAATAACATGTATTTTACTGACAAAGGTTGACTGTTCTGACTTCTGGAAAAAAAACAGGTCCTAGCCTGATTGGAGATATTCAACAAATGAATAATTACTTGCTGTTATTACACCTGTTATAGTACATCTGTTACTTCATCTAACAATCCTATTACTAAAACTGGGGAACTTGATAACTCTACCTGCACAGGGCACCAGATGTACTCCAGTTTAATTATATGCTTTTAGCTGTGCAGTTGAGAAGCTGTCTCCTAGTTTAATTGTCATTGCTAGGTGCAGTTCTACTACACAAAAAATAAATGAATGAATAAATAAATAAATAGGTTATATTTAAAGTATTCCAGATACTAAAACATCCCAATATGAAAATATTCGGACGCTTAACAATACTTCACATTATACCAGTTTTCCTTTGCATACAGCAATATGCTTGTCCAAACTCCCAGCATAATTTTGTAATTAACCATGCTATAAACATTTGAACTATTATTGACACACTCATAGAACTCTGTAAATCAATCTCTGTTGAATCACCTACATGAAATTTATAAATGTTTAATGTATTACATGTAAAGATTATTAAGGTACAACATAGCTGCCAGGTCAATATCTAATCTAATTAAAGGTTAATCTCAAATTATGTAAAAATGCAAGGTTAGCGTTACAAACTGTCTTGCTTTACAGTACTTCTGTAAAGAGGAAGAAGAGAAAAGAGAAAAAGAATTGCAAAAAAACTAACATAAGCTTTTCTACAAAATTTCAGGTCAAATATTTGCCTAGCAGTTTTGCACATAATTAACAGTCTGTGTTAAAGGAAAAAAAAAAAATCTGTATTGTATGCAGATGATAGTTCATATTTCATAGGTACTTGCTTTCTGAGGTATCTAATTAATCATCACTGCATTCCTGGTAAATAAATCAGTGCTATTATCAACATATTACAGATTAAAAAAGGGATGGATGGCAAGCCATGTGTCACCAGATGACAGGTGATTTCACCAGCATCATAGAGGAATTTTTGCAGCAAACCAGCAACTAAAACCGTGTAAGTGCTGAGCTTTGTGCTTTTGAATTCTAAACAGCTCTCTATGGCAAACCAAGTTGGTTTCAAGACTGTGGAGACTATTTCTGCTGCATTTCTCAGAATATTAGTAATCTTTTTTCAATTCTATTAAATTTAATTCTCTCTTCTCTATGCTTACGACACAGGTAAATGTCAATAATAAATATGTTTTTTCCACCATGAAAAAAAAAATTATGAGGCAGATGGGAAACAGATTGACATAACAGGTACAGTTTTAGGTCAGCCATTTTCATGATCCTGACTGCATACAGAGAATTCTGCTGTTCACCTTCAGTCTTCTTTGCTGCAATTAATTTTTCTAGGATATGTTGTTACATGATATTGATACATAAACTATATAAACCTAAGCAAGGTTGATATTAAATGAATTTGTAAAGATAAATTGGTGTGGAGACTGATGCAAAAAGTCCTACTGAAAGCATATTTGTATAACCAGATCAGACAGGATATTAATTCTTTTAAAGCCATAAAGGTTCCCTTGTTAAAGAACAAAATACATTGGACCCTCCCATTTTTATTTCATCAGTCCTGTGATTTATAAGAAAATCTCACATCACCTCAGAACTTGAGAAGTCTGCTGGAAAATCAGTTTTCTTGGCCACACAGTCATGTTCTTAAACCAGCCCTAACAGTCAATGGGATATGCATGTGAACCACTGTACTGGATTTATCTTAAAATGTTTGCAATTCTGTAATGGTTTTTGGTAGTTTTTTTTCCCACTGTCCTTTAGACAATACCAGGTAGAAAACAGTACATGAATTTTCTTGCTTATTTCTGATTTTCTATCATGATTTTTTTATCAGCTAAATAATGACCTGTGCAGGTCAATGTTCTGGAAACACACTGCAAGTGGAAGATAAAAGGTTTTCACCAGATTCAACCCTACTAAGTTGCGATAATCCTTATGAAGGTAATTCTCCATTTTCTTGCAGTAAATTGGAAAAAAAAAATCTTCTAGCCTTCTATCAGTGAAAAAAACCCACAAAACCCAAAAAACCCCCTGAGAACATAATAAAATGCCAACTTTTTATTAGTATTATCTCGTGATACTTTCAGCTGAAAAATATTTTCAGCTGTTTACCAAAATCTGTATTTTTACCTTATCTCTCTTTTTTATCAAGTCAAGCGTTGTACTATTGCTTGGCCACCAGGACTTTAGATAATCAGGTTTTAGGCTCAGCTGTGAAGGTTCTCCCTACCAAAGCTAGACTAGATTTAAAGGAATCTTCCCCCTCCCCCAGCCCCCAATTAGTTCTTCACTGGTATCAGCCATTGTTCTCAATAGAATTATTACTAACATCTATATTCCCACAACAGAATGAAGAGTGTTTCAAGAAACTAGGATCTCTTCAATGAAATGGACTGTCTCTTGTTCATGTTTGTCTAATTGATGCTTTTCTCACATGAGGACAAGCATGTTCCTGTATAAATTCACATATAATACAGTAAACATAAACAAAAGAAGGGTGGGGTTTTTTGTTGTTAGTGCTATGGGTTTTTCCCCAAAATATTGTATAAATTGTGTCAAACTTAAGCATAAAGGTATTTCAAAGCTTTTCAAGAAAGTCAGGGAGGATAGATACATCCCTGAAATATGAAAGCCTGAATGCAATTTATAGATAAAGGGGATCTAAATTTGCCATTTACTAGGCAGTAATAGAGATGGCTCAGAACAAGGCTTGAGATGGCTGGAAGCCTTGTTCTTTTTCCTCAATTCTCACCACTAATGTCTTTCAGAAGAGGAATATTTGATTCACACTTTGGAATGACTCATAAGTTTGAATCTTGCTTCCATTTCACATTCTTAAAGACACTCAAATACTGATTTGTTGATCCCTATGTAGGCCTATAACATGACAAGGAATGTAAGAGAAGTTATTAAAAAGTTATATCTGCATATTAATGTAGAAAATATATGAATAACATGGTAATGAAATGAAAAAAATGGATTTGTGTTCAGTTATTGAATAAACTGTAGACAATTTATGCATTCATGCATGTCTCTATGAGATTGAGGAAACAGAGAAAGTGTAACATGAAAGAAACATGTGGATCTGTATTAGCTATAAAAGGCAAGGTTTAGTGACAGGGGCTGAGGGTGCCATGAACCTCCCTGTGGCAGACAGAGGGTTCTAGATGACTCTAAAAAGGATGGAGACAACCCATCATGGCTCAAACCTCTCGTCAGCCAGGAGAGCACACTCTGCTTCTGATCAGATGTGCTTGAGGAAGGGTGTCAGCTGCCAGGGGTAGGAGACAACAGAAAAGAAGAAAGGTGAGAGGAGGTTGGGGAGGAATCTCCAAAAAGGACCTCTGAGGAAGTAAGTAAAGAGGCAGGTTTGGAAGCATGTACAAGGGGATATTGATGGGGACACAACTGCAAATGGCCTGAAGGAAGAACTCTTGAATGAAAGAGGGATGCTCTGAGAAGCTGCTGCCCATGGAGGACCCATGTGAGATCAAAGACACCCCAAAAAGGACTGTGGCTTGTGAAGGACACATGCTGAGGCAGGAGAACAGTAAGAAGCAAGGAACAGAAGTAAACTAGTGTATACTGACCACTGCATCACCAAAGGTCTTGGAAGGAACTGGGTGTCATGTGTGATGAAAAGAAAGGGAATTAAGTTGAGCAAGTAGGAGAGAATTGCTGGACTGAAGCAGAGCCTGGGGAACAAGTAGAAAAGTATTTTTTCTAAGTGTTAGTTTAATTAACTTCCCTTGTTAATACCTGAATCAATAATTGAAATTACGTGTTAATTTATGGTGAATTAAACTGCATGAAATTCCTCAAGTCAAGGCTGCTTTGCTCATGAAAAGTTTGTATGTGTATATTTTCATTTTCAGTGTATCTAATATACAAATAAACTAAAGCACACTTTAAAATTAATGTACACATAACATAGCTATCATCTCTTTCCCATTAATGCATATCAGTTACTGCTGTGGTTTAACCCCAGACAGCAACTGAGCCCCACACAGCCACTTGCTCACTTCCCCAACAGTGGGAGTGGAGAGAGAAGCAGAAAAGTCACAGAACTCGTGGATTGAGGTGGAGTTTAAAAGTTAAAGCAAAAACTACATGCAGGTAAAGTAAAACAAGAAATTAATGATTTCCTATGGACAGACAGGTGTTCAACCATCCCTATCACACACAGTGTTGATTTGGGAAGGCAAATGCCATCACTCTGAATGCCTCTTTCCTTCTACCCCCAGATTTATATGCTGAGCATGAGGTCATATGGCATGGAATATCCCTTAGGTCAATGGGAATCAGGTATCCTAGCTGCGTCCCAACAAAGTTCTTGTGCACCTGAAACCTGCCTGCTGGTGGGGTGAGGTGAGAAGCAAAGGCCTTGGCTCTGTGTCAGCCCTGCTCAACACCAGTTAAAACATCTCTGTGTTATCAGCAGTTTTCAGCACAAATCCAAAGCACATCCTTATACCAGCTATGTGAAGGAAGTTATCCCAGCATAACCAGCATACTAACCTTAGTATTTCCTTCTTCTATCAGGTCTCATAATCAGGTCTTTTTATCCTTCTCTTGCAGGTTTTTCCTGATGAGCAGGAGGAATGTTGAGTCCCTTGACATTTACAGGTTCACACGTAAGCACTTTCTGGCTGGATACCTTAGATATTCCTTTTTAAAAAATAAACTCATAACACTTTGTCATTGAAATTAAATGGAAATATGACCCCTAAAGGTTTAATTTTTTCAGACTTCAGAGTAGCTGAAAAAAATACCAGGAAGAAAAAAATGTGAAGGGCAGATTTTACTATATAATGTCATCTCATTCCAGTTCTCTGAGAAAGGAAAGGTAAAATAATTATCCCACTCATAGAACTTACTGTCTCCTCTGCTTGTACATGTTATTCTAAAACATTATATTGTCACAATGATATTTATTGTTTTTTTGATTAAATGTTGACTAAATGTTAAATATAGGAGCTGCATTTTGATACTTGGAAGTGTTTTTATTGTGTGCAATGAATGTGCATTCCAGAGTGTGATTAGGTAATTAAAGTAAGTGAGGTGGAAGTTGAAATCAAAGTCTCACATGAGCTATTGGGTTTGCTTGTATACAAATACAGTTTTTGAAGTTGAGAGAGCCTGAAGAACTGTGCTTGAGAACAATGAAACTGCATAATTTCTGTTAATGTCACATTTGACACAACTTCTTAATATTTGTACATATAAAAATTTTTCTAACAGTCTAAAAAAAATAATTCTCATTCAGTGTTCATCTTGTAGTTCTTATAAAATGTTGATTCTTTTTCCTTAAAAATATTGAAAATGCTTATAATATAGTGAGATTCATCTTCTATAGCTTTCATACACCTGAAATTTAGAAGTAAAAAACTGAACAAGTGTGTTAGGCTTCCTTTTTAATTGGTTGTGATAAATAAATATGTATCAGGTTTTTTTTAACTCTGCACCAGATAAAGTCAGATGATCAATTTATAGGATTCCATTGATCTTTGTGACTGCAGATGAAATCTAGAGTATTAGTATGATGAAGGCACATGGATTACATCTTGTTTTGCAATATTGGCTTAATAATTTCTTCAGAAGACTAGAAAAAGGTATTCACTTTCCAGATTCACTGCCAGTTCAGACACCTCTAAATACAGAACATTTTGTAACAAAACTAGTATAAAAACTATTTTTTTTCTGTTCTGATAATCATCCAACAGCATAGAGTAAATGTTTTTCTTTCTTTCATATGTTTAACAGTTCAACAGCTGAGGAATAAAAAAAAACCCTTTGAATATTTTTTATTAATTTTTCTGTATTTCACATAAAGCTTAATTAAGATGTTTTATTATATTTTAGTAAAACAACATTTGACACTTAGGTTCTTTTGGGTGTTTGTTTTTTTTTTTTTCTTATTAATCAGGTAGGATTAAAACTACTTTGAAGAATATTAATGCAGGATCAGGAAAGTGAAATGTCTTCTGAGCTGTTAGTGAATTACAGATTGCCAGACCTCTTCTAGCCATAAACAGAAATAATTTCACATCTGCTTTCACTTTATTGCTAGTTAAAAACAAGTCATTGTTATTTTGAAGTACAGTATCAATATTTAATATAGCATTTCCCATCAAGAAACATCCCCAAATGGGGCAGGGAATAGTGCAGAACTGTATAACAGAGTCAGCAAGTACAGCCTCATTTCCTCAGTGTGAAAGTTATCACCATAAGCCTTTTGCCAGCTTTCTTCTTCCTCTATTATATCTACTCTCTGGTGAATGTCATACTAGAGACTGCAGCCAAAACTCCCTCCATTCTTCACCTATTGGTGCATGAAGGAATCTGTGACAGATGCTGCTGCATCATGCAGTATTCAGAGACCAATGTATTAATTTAATAAATGTTTTTGCAGCCTTATGGCCTTGCCAAGCATTTCATTCTCAGTTAAATAGAAAGTTAAAGATTGCCTCCTACAGGAACTAAAGCTGGCGCTTAATACAGTGATGTCAGGTTGTTTTTATGGCACATATACAATGAAACAACAACTGAAAAGAAAAACATAGATAAGAAATTTCCATCTTAATGGGATTAACAGTATTTTTAAAATCAGTACAGCAATTCTACCTAACATGGTATTTAGTAACTGTGGGGAAAAAAATATTTCAGGCTTATAGAATGATCCCTCTTATCTTACAGAATGAAGTGTAATCTGAAAACTGAAAATTTTGAACCAATGATCAACTTTAAAACATAAAATTTGATAATTCTTTTAAGATTTTTAGAATTTTTTTATGTGAAAAATTAGTTATAATTTCATAAGATAGACTTGTTTATCTTTGTTCCAAATCAATAACTGTGGGTTTTTGTAGCGACTTGATTTATTGGAATTTGTTTTCATGCTTTTATGATCAAGATTCGAGTGCTCACACTTGTTGGGATGATCACTGTGAATGACCAGATAATCACAGAAAAAGCTTAGTAGATGTCACTTGTCTATAGAAAGGCAGAAAGAGCACTTGAGATCCTGAGGTGAACTAAGAAACAATAGCTTTGAAAACTGTAGGAGTGTACACATAAAACACTGAAGAATATTTTCCTAACAATTTAAGTGGCTAGAACTTTGTGATAGGTGTTTTGTTACACAAACAGAGGCAGGAAAATGTAATTTCACCAGCTTTTTTGAGCAACAGTGAAGCTGTATACTTGGTATCCTTTAGTGATGTTCTTTTTAACACATAGATTTACTTGCAAATGCATGCTATATATAATGTTGGATCAGCTGGGGCTATTTATGGAAAAGGAAAAGAAGTTACAAGCATGAATGCTTTACCTTATTCTATAGAACTCAGAAAATGAGAACTTTTCTTTTTAGTCAGTATTGTTGTCTTGTACTGAATGTGCTTCAAATTGGAACAAATAAGAGGATCTTTGATAAATGACTCAACACAAAGACAAGACTAAGTCTATGGATAAGCAACCTGCAATTTGGAATTTACAGTGTTATGTGTGTTTTTTTTAATTATAGGAATTCATGAGTTAATTTTGAATGAATTTATTTATTTAATTAAACGAGATGATTACAAGATATCGATGACCTTATTTATTTTATTTATTTGGCCTTACAAATTGAAGTGATGACAATTTTAGGTTTTCCAAGTAATAAAATCACATCAGTAACAAATATTTATAAGCTACTCTATAGATATTATACTATAAGTCATAAAGATAAAAAACTTTAATTAATGAAGCAGAACATAAATTGATTTAAATTTAAATTATAGAAATTTAAACAAAAGCTATACTATTTGTATAATCAAAACACAAAAGCAGGTGTAATTCTTATTTACCACAACACAATTTTTATTCCACCACATGTAAATTCCCTGGGGAAAGCAAATTTTCTTTTTATATTAAATACATTTTCTGCAAAGAATTGGGCAAATCTTTTAAAATCTATCAGAATTTGTATGATGTTTTGTACTTGAAAATTAAAGAAACTTCTTTCTCATATAATGGTGGGGAAAAAAATTGAAAGATATTTTAAAAGCCAACAGCATGACAACCAAACAAAACTAATTTTTTTAGAACATTTATAGAACTGAATCTTCCACTTCATTCTAGTTCACTATCAAAATGCAGGACTGGTACAGCAGAATTAAGGTTTATTATGTTCTCTGGACCTACTTCACTTTATTTATAACCAGACTGACTGCATTAACATTTTGTCCAGGTTTCTTAACCCTATACAATCTTCTCTACTTACTCTGGAATTTACAGGTGTAGGCACAGAGATGCACTAAGTGGAGTCAAATCCCTCCTTAGACCCCAACAAAACGAGTGATAAAACCAAGAATAGAACAGAGGCTACTGAAATCTTTATCATTGGTGTAATCAACAACAGATTTTTTTTTCTCCTACTTTACACTTTCTCTCAGGTTATATTTTCTGGCCTTTCTTTTATATATGAACAAAATAAAAACACATAATGATGAACAAAGAAACAAGAAACCAAAACAAACAAACAAACAAACAAACAAAAAAGATGTTCCAAAGTCTTTTTCCTTGGAATTTTATGGTGATGACAGTTCAGTGTGAACATACACAGAGTATAAAAACTGTAACTTATTATTTACAGATCACTGAAAGTAAATACCATACTCTTCCTTTTCATAGATACATGCACTTTCTACTTGAACATTTAACTGTGCTACAAGTCATAGTTCTTTTAGAAAGAAAGTCTCCAGACAGTTTTATATCAAAATAAATAGTCTGTATTGATATACTTGGTGTCAGTTCAATGACTAATTGTGAATTTAAAAGGCTCAGAATCATGTTAAAATTCAAGCATCCTGTCTCTACATCTGATTAGTCCATGCCAAGGGGCAATGAGCAGTCAGTGGGAAAAATACTGCTCCATTAAACAGTATTTCTGGGCTTCCAAAGCCCATTTTTCTTGACAGGTAATCTTTTTCTCAGAATCGGAATAATTTCATTCTTGAGAAAATATGTTTTGATTATTGTAAATGATCAGGTGTTCTTTTTTTCCACTCTTCTCACATCAAGGTTCAACACAGTCCAAAGGCACACTCTGATACACTGAGCTGGACAATAAAAAGCTGTCTAAAATAAGGAGTTTTCAGACTTGGGTTTTGAATAAATCATGTTTCAAATTTGTAAGCCTGACAGTCATATGCTTATGTCTGTTGCTCTCTCTGTCTAGCCTCCTAGATGATAAGATTTTAGAGACCTGAATAATATCAGAAGCAGAGTCTTTGCAAACCAGTGAAATACACAGATAGTTAAATAATGTTATTTGTCTCTTTTTACCATATATGCTAACCTCAGATGTTTAGTTTGGTTTCTGGTTTGGTTTTTTTTTTTTGGTTTTTTATTTATTTTAGTGTTTTTCATTTTAACCTAGGAGTAACACCAAAACTGTAATTTTAGTTCAACAACTCTTAAGTGTGAAAAGATAAATTGATTCTGATTGATACAGAACATGAATATGTGTCATGTCATGATGTGTCAATCCCAGAGAGTCAAAAACCTGTGTCTTCTGTGTTTAGAGATGAACAGCCACTATAATAGCTCACTCTGAGATTTCTTAACAGACTTCTTACATTCAGGTATAGATATTTGCCAAACCAGCTGAAGACAGCTACCTTTGATGATGCTTCAAGAGGGATATGCAAAGATTTGAGTCAGTCAGAACACTCTTTCTGAACAGTTAGATCACTGCCCGCTCTTTTCACACTCTGGACATTTCTGATTCTTGCTTTAATGTTCACACAGTTCAGTTTTTCTCAATTTCCCACCAACCACAACTTTCCACCAGACTCTCATGGTCAATTGTTACTCTAATTTTATATACACTATATTTAGTGTCTTTATATGTATTTTCAAAGAAGAAAAAAAAGAAGTTACCAGGATGAGCATCATCTTACAAAACTGTGGTGGGTTGACTCTGGCTGTATTACTGGGTACCCACCAAACCTACTCTATCAGTCCTTCTCAGCTGGAAAGGTAAGAGAAAATACAGTGCAAGCCTCAGAGGTTGAGACAATGACAGGCTGAGATAGCTCACTAAGTACCATCACAAGCAAAATCAGCTTGATCCAAATTTAATTTACTACCAGTTAAGGTCAGAGTAGGGTAATGATAAACAAAAACTCAATTTTAAAAACAATCAGTGATCCTAGGAATAGAAATAGGATCCTTTTTAGGATCCTTTAATAGGATCCACATTATCTTTTATAGGTCCTTCTTCAACACCTGTCTTCATGCATCTTCCAAATTAAGTTTTATTATGGTTTCTGAAATTCTGTAAAAAAAATTGATTCACTTGGTTATGATTTGGTTTATATAAGTGATCAGATATTGAAGGCAGTGGGCAGACTATGTGATACTACATAGACAGTTTAAAAGATTTAACAGACTTTTTAAACACGTCAATCTTTTCACTTTGATGAATATTAGAAGACTCAAAAAATTCTCCTCATCCTGTGCAATCTATTCTTGTTACTGGCTTAAATGTAGTTCTATAAGTAGAAGTCTTCATACTGGTTTAGGTTGAGAAAGTCTGATTCTTGGATTATATATTTTTGAGAGATTAATTTATGTGTTTATAATTTTAAACTTTTTCTGACAGAGACAGTTGCCATATACCTATGTACAAAATTTTGTGTAACAGAACTAAATTTTTGTTTAGTTTGCAGAGCAATGCATTTTGTACTGTACTTTTAATAAATGTCATGTCTAAGATGTATTACCTGTGTGATTTTTTCCTACTTAATCTAAGCCAAAGTAATTTTTAAGTGATTAAGCAGGAATGTCAGAAAACCTGTGAGTTATTCATAAAAGAAATATGAAGATTCTGTTTATATAACAACATACCCTACCCTACCTGGTTTTATTCCAGCTAATAATAATGAAGATAGAAGTCAGATACCAAGTCCTTCTGTTGCTGGATCAGAAAGAGACAGATGCAAGAGCTGGTCCATAAATCATGCTGAGAGTTGATATGTATGCATGCAAGCTTGCAGAGACCAAAATACATGCATTAAAAAGACACTTTCCAGAGGCAGAAATTAATAAGATTATTAAAGGCCTAAAAAGTGTAAAGAAATAATAAGATGGAGGTTTGAAGAACCTAAACATAAGAGATCATGCTATTTGAATTCACCTCTTTTCCCAAGATATCTTAAAATTAAAGAATAATGCTTATTACAAAGACCACCAACAACAAAAGCCTCTAGGAAAAAAGGAAACACAAAGGTATGCCCTCATTCATATACTTTTGAATGGCCAAAAAAATAACCAAAATTTGTTGCAATCATAGCCAGTATAATTGTACCAGTAACAATATAGATGCTGAGATTTACCAATAAAATGCATTTTTTCATTCCTTAAAGTTCTTAAAAGATTAGATAATGCATTAAAAGGTTGATATGTTACTCAGGACTTACAAAATATTTGTCAGAAAAATATGTTGGAAACATTCCTAATTTTATAGAACAAGTGTAGTATAGAGAGAGAAAATTAGAACTTATATAACATTTTCAGGGTATGTTCTGTAGATAATTTCTGAATGCTTTGAAGTAGGTTAATATATTTGTCTTTGGAAACTTAGTTTAAGTAAGCAAAAAAAATGTTAGAACTAGCAACGGAACTTAAAAATCATATATATTCTTTAAATAGTTAATTTAATTGTAGTCTATGATAGGCAGCTTCAGCAAAAATGGAAAAGAGTAGCTACTGATGCTGCAATGTGTGCTTCTTTAGAAGCTTGTTAAGTAGGAACACATAGTAGAGAAAAGGAATTGTAAATCTATGCAAAAATAATTTTTAGGTAGTAGAAATTTTATAAAATTTCAGAGAAATCAATGTTTGCATAATTATAATGAAGGATTGCAATTTCTTGTCTTGCATAAAAGGAGAGGATTTCAAAAGCGAATTTCCATTTCCATAGAGATATGAGTTTAACAATTTAACAATATGTTTAGTGTAATAGTCTTACTTTGAAGTATATTTTTTTTACTTTTCCTTTTTGCTTTATAACATCTGTATTGCATAACTATGCCTAAAAGGTTAACCTATACCTATCTTCATTGTAAAATAATAATTTCTTTTGTCAGAACTCATGTTTACCTGTAGTAATTGCTTCCTTGTTTGAAGATTATGCTAATTGAAAATGCTAATATGTGTGCATTTAATACACATTTAAAATATATTGAAGTAAATTACTCTTTTATAGTGTTTAAATACATAGCTTTGAACACCCTTAACAGTTTTTTATCTTGTCAGGTCACTTTAAGTTTTCTGGGTTTTTTTTGCTTCCCCTCAGTATTGCTAAGCAAGTCCTTTCTTCCATTTCTCCCCTATTACCTCAGGGAAGCAACACGCAGGGTTATTGACTGCATCTTGGAGCAGGGCAAATACATAAAACCCAATTAATTCCTAATAAATAAAACATAAAATGTCTCTTCACAGTTCACACTTTAAAGACCTGACCAGAAAAAAGGTAAAATCCAATATATAACATAACAGAAGCAAAGCAATGAGTTGTCACTCCAGCTACTGATAGAATCTGTAGTCCTTCTCCACTACACTAGCCAAGATACAGGTCAATCTTAGAATGAACACAGGAGGTACAATTTCCTCTATTTATTTAACTTCAACTGTACAAATCCTAGGCTCTGCTTCCACTTCTCATTATTTTCTTAATTACAACCAACCATATTACAACAACAAATAACTTCCCAACTATATTTTTGGTTTCTGAGTTTGGGATTTTTTGTGCAATAATTTGTGTTTAAAAATGTAAGAGGAGTAAAGAGACAAAAGAATTCCATCACACTAATCAGGTATAGTTCAGCACAGACTATTCAGCTCTAAACACTGACCTGCTGCAAAGGCATAACTTCAGAAACCTATTGATGAGACTGGAAGCCTGACTGGACAAGTCTCCTTGGAAAAAGAAAAAGAAACGGCAATGAAAGTATATTTTCTTCTCCCAAATTTTAAGTGAAGATTTTTTTTTCCTTTATCCTGCTTTAGTGAACTGTGAAGAAGCATGATTTTTAAATCTAGTAGACTAATGGATCACCAAAGGCTACAAAATATCAAATTACATTTCTTTTATAGGTGGATGTGTTTACCTTCCCTATTAGAATCACTGCAACCATTGTTACAGACTGAGATGAGAAACTTTTGACTGGATTTACCTATTTGTCATTTCTTGGGTATGTAGAAATTATAGGGAGTCTGGAAATAGATGGATTTCATTACTGACACATAAAGACTCTTTGAAGGGTATAGTCACCATAGGACTGAATTTATACTGTAGGCCAAAATAACAACTTCCCAGTCCAAGATGTGGTAGAGAGTAAAAACCCTTGGGCATCGAGATTAATTATGTCGGAAGTGTGGCAACAACTTCTTTAAAATAAAGAACTACATATATCTAGTCTTAAAATCCATCCATAAATTCTGATGCACCCCATAGATGATTCACAGCCTCTTTTATGTTCAAGGCTGTTCAACTCTCATGCGTTTGCAAAGCATTTATACCGAAAAAATCATACAAATTATTCAAGATTAGCATTCTAGTATGCTCCTTTTTCAAATTTATTTCCACTTTTTGAGACTTTTTTTGAGACGTGGATGTGTGCGTGTCCCCATTTTCTAGTGTAGAAGAAAATTGAATATATTGAATATACTATATTCAGTATCTTATCACAGCTACTTCAGTGGCATGTCTTTTGCACTGAAAATATACCAAAATATATTTTGTTTGTAGCACAGCCTTCACATCATTGGATAGTTCCTCTAAGTTCCAGTAAGACTTATGAAAATACATGTTGTGGTTTAACCCCAACCAGCAACTAAGTACGACATAACCACTCTGTCACTTCCTTCTGGTGAGAAGAGGGAAGGGAATCAGAAGAATAAAAATGAGGAAACTTTTGGGTTGAGATGAAAACAGTTTAAAAGGTAAAGCAAAAGCTGCACATGGAAGCAAAGCAAAACAAGGAATCAATTTACCACTTCTCATGGTCAGACAGGTGTTCAGCCATTTCTGGGAAAGCAGAGCTCCATCACACATAATGGTCACCTGGGAAGACAAACACCATCATTTTGAGCCTTAATTCTTTTGCGCCCAGCATTATGTACGGAGCACATCATATGGTACAGAATATTGCATTTGGCATTAGTTGTGTCCTGTCTGTGTCCCCTCCTAATTTCTTTGCATCCCCTGTCTCCTCACTGGTGTCATGGCATGAGAAACAGAAAATGGCTTGACTCTGTGCCAGTGCAGTCATTATTCAGAAATAATGAAAACATCCCTGGGTAACCAGCACTGTTTTCAGCACAAATCCAAAACACAACCCCATACCAGCTACTGTGAAGAACATTAATAATATCCCAGCCAAAGCCAACACAGTACAACGCTTGCACAACCTGTCAGGAATTGCACAGAGATACATGTTTTTGAATGCCAAAGCAAAGATTATAGGAATGTGAATTTCTTGTGAGTTTTTGATTTTAAACACATGGAAGAAAAATCACTTTTAAAGCAATATTGAACTTGCTAACCAGAAAAACAAACACCCAAACAAACAAACAAACAAAACAAAAAAAATCCTCCACCCACAACTCGTAATCTGTAAGCCATGATTTGACTTACATAAAATGTAAAGCATTTTCTGAGGTAAAAGAAAAGAAAGTAGTTTGAAAGCTTTGTGAGATTTTTCTTTCTCTCTTTTTTTTTTTTTTTTAACGAATGTATTTTTCTGGCTCAACCACTATAATTTTTAAATATTCATACTATATCTTTTAAAAAAATAGCTAGTCATTAAGAACTCTTCTTCTTGAAGCACAGTAGTTTCTTCAAGAAAATATTAAAATAGATAAATATAGATTAATATATTACCAGAAAAGAGTAAAAATTAAACCTGGTGTTCTTTCCAAGCTGATAAATAATGAGACTGCTCAATTCTTCTACTCAAGGTACATCTGATATGTTGGAATCTGCTGTCTGATCTTGTTAACACAAAAAGGAGATATTTTGAAATCGGCTCACAGTATGTGGAAAAGGCAAAGTTATGTGTGCCAATGGGAAAGGAACAAGGCAAGTTCATATTTTCTACGGCAAAACACAATTTCATTATGATTATTTAAATTGGTTTCATCTTTATTATTTATGTTGTGCCTTTTAACACTTCAGAACTCCATAAATTTTATGAGAGGATTCAGAAATATATTTCTTCATTAAATTCTCACATTGTAGACAATTTTTTTAATAGTTCTAAAAAACTATTATTTAGGGGTTTTAACTTGGAAATAAAATGTCTGCTGCAGATCTGAAGTCTCAGCTACCTGACTACCATCACAAAGCTGAATGAGTCTATGCCCAAAGAAATCTTGTTCAAACTGCTGCCAGAACATCATAAATGAAAAGCTCACTGCCAACTCAGCTTCAAGATTCAGATTCCCTGCATTTCCTAAAAAGAAACCCTCTCTCCATGGAGAATCCTGGCTAAAGATAGACCTAGCAGGTGATGAGGTATCCAGCTTCATGGCAGATAGCTGACATTTTCAGACTGACAGAGAGATAGTCTTGCTGGCAAGAAAACCTTATCTTGGGAAATCTGCCTGGTTTCTGACAACCATTCAAAAAAATCAACACCTTCCAGCAAAATTTCACAATTCTATTCATAAGTATTCAAATTAAAATATATCTGAAAAAAGCCCCACAAAGGTATATGTTCTTTTAGAAAGCTTCCTAAATATGACTTTGTCAAGGCTGCCACTCTGAACTGTATCCTTAACATTGACTCAATTAGTCAACTCATTAACTCTAAAGTCATTAACATTAATGAGATTATCTTACTTCACAGATATATCTCAAATTTTGCATTACCAAGTATAATATTATTTAATCAGCACTGTCCTTTAACCAGGTCTGTGATAGCAACTTGCAATTTTTTGGGGGTTTTATCGGAGGTTGACAGTTCAGGCTTTTTGTGTTTTTCTTACTACTTCTTTGGAAAATTACATGGGACTGTTCAATTGGTATAGGTATGTAATCAAGCCATCAACGTAATAAAATACCTATTCAATTAATTAAGCTTTCCCAATACTTTACGTATTAGACTATCTAGATACCATTGATTTCCCTCCTAACATATATCTCTCAGTTTTTGGTGGAGAAATGTATCCAGTTTTAATGTCTCAATTTGAATAACAGGTTTTTGGGGAGTAAAACAAAACAGAACCAAAACCAGCCAGCATAGTCCATCTGGAATTATTAAAATAAATTTGATTAACACTGTATAGATTTCACACTTCTCTCAAAGTAACAGGCAAAATAATACTACAGCACTGTCTAGATTTTTCAGACATGATAAAACTCAAAACTGAAGTTCTTCCCATGTTGGAAGAAAATGCTTCCCAGTTTTACAGTGGATTTATTTACAATAAGTAGAATTGGGTGAACTTTTGAATTGGAAAAGTCTGAAACCAAGAAAACTACTTACAAATACTTTTTTTTTTAAAAAATGGCTGTGCCGATCCTGGTAATTACTTGTTCATCTCTGATTTTGTGAGCCTTTAAGGCTTGATCCCTTCCTAGTGATAGATGAATTTAACATTATTTTAAGAAAATATATTGGCATTGGCATGTTTCAAATGCTCCTAGACCATCAGATAAAATGAAATTCTCACAATTTTATTAATCCCTCAAACTTTTAAGATCAAAGACTAAAAACCATATATAAACCATATATCTAGCTCTAAAGAGAAAATAAAATGTTTGTCATGTCATGTTAGAGGTAACATACTTTTAGATGATTTATGTGTCCTTACATTGAAGAAATTAATTTGAAGTTATGACTTTATACTGCATATATGGTATAGGAAACTTAGCAGTGTGACATTTCTATAGTGTGGAAAATCTATGATTTTTATCAGGACCTTTAAGTGCACTAATTATTTTATTTTATCTAAAGCTTTGTTTTTGCCTTGCCGCTAGTTGAGCAGAGACTGTATTTAAATTATAGAGTAAATTATTCCTCTGATGATCTGTCCTCTTTGAAACACTGTATTCAATGCTGTTTCCAAAATAGGTTGCTGAAATAAGCACCATGATAACTTATAATGTTACTGCTTGTTTTCCTCACTCTGGCCTTCAGCTTCATCTGACTTTGTCAATTCCATCTTGAGTTACAAAAGACATTTCTGATACATTTTCTGTCAATGGTAAGTAACAGATAAAAAACAATAATTGCAACTTGACCCCTTATTCTTTTTTCCTCCATAGGCCGCAGGGGCACAGCAGGGGAATCTCAGCTACAGTTTTTTCTCTGGCACTCTTTCATGAACTCTGTTACTATATGTTTCTCTTGGATGCAATTTAGTCTTCATTTAAAGTGACCATTAGGATTAAATGGTAAAAAAAAAACTTTCCAAGTATATTATAATAATTCTGTGTATTCATACAGTCAAGTATTTCAGTGAACATAGACATTGCATACTTCTGCATGTAAAAAAAGGACCTTTGAATTTTATTTGTGCTCGGGGAGGTGATCCTTACCAGTTAAAGACAAATAAACAAACAAACAAAATGGCTTATGTCTGCTATCAATAAGAAATTGGGTATCTTTGATTATGCTGAATTTTATTATAAACTATGTTTGTAATTCTGCAGGCTTTCCATTTAACACTTGGCTGAAATATTATCACTATATTACGTATATTCTTATTTTAAAATCTGAATTCTGAATTTTTATTTGGAATCCAATGGTCTCATGCTGAGGCAGAGTGAAAGAAACAGACATCAGAGTTAACAACTTGTACTGTCTTTCCTTCCTCAAGTGCCCTGGATACAAAATCAAAGAGTCAGAGAATGGTTTGTGTTGGAAGGGGCATTAAAGATCATCTAGTTCCAAGCCTCATGAGGAACATGACACCTTCCACTAGACCACAGTGCTCAAGACCCCATCCAGCCTGGCCTTGAGCACTTCCAGGGATAGGGCATCGAGAGCTGCTCAGTGAAACCTGCTCCAGTGCCTCACCACCCTCACAGTAAAGAATTTATTCCATATGCATAACCTGGCATGATTAGAAACAAGGTTCTGGTTATGGAAACAAGACAAATAAAAATGCTATTTTAATAAATTGTGTAAAGCAGTAACTTTTTGGTATTATAGCAGTAGTATGTGGACAAGCCAGCATTGTCCACATAGATATTTGACATTAAAAAAAAAATCAAATGCCATAATTTTATTGCCTTTTAAGATCTTAATTCATTTTAGTAACTAATTGTTTTTATGATATACTACTGACAAGACAATTAGAACAGTTTATTTTATATCTTTAAAAATACAGTGGCTCAAGATTTATTTGTCTGTGAGTGTCTACCGTAGGATTACTAAATACAAAAACAATTTCTTTCAGAACACTTTTGGAGGTAGTAAATTAAGCTGGTTTATCAAAAACTGATTTAATTAATGCTAATACATTAATACCTCAGTTGGTGTCATTCTGGTGTTGATCTAAAATCTAATGAAGGAAATACAAAGTTTTGACTGAAGAACAGTTTCAGCCTTGGTTAATATGAAGAATCACAAGTATGAAGTCTGTGTTACAGTGTAATGCTCTTGCCATTGTATACATTTTATATTGTGTAATTTATGTGTGTGACTGGAAATGTGATTTGAAGTTGTTTGTTAAAAATAATGGAGCAAATTAAAAAATATTATATATATATATATATATGCTAACACTTGAACTGTGAAAGTGTTTCTTTTAGTGCATAATTTCTTAAAAGAGAATAGAAAAAGCTGAATGTATCATTTGTATGTATCTCCTGAAAAAATGTAAAATTATCTAATTATTTATGCCTCTTTGCATGTAAAAGTTATTCTTTCAGCCCACTGTTTTAGTGATACAAGGCAAGCTGTTCAATCTCTTCTCCATTCCTGTAAGTCTAAGTTTGAATTAAGGGAATCTTTCATCACTATGTGTGACTATGTGATATATTTTAGTTTGGAATATATATGCATTTGCCTTAGTATTAATGCTCTAGAATACCCTTCCTGATGGACTCCAGGGTTTATGCTCGTAAATTTTACAGTTTGTCTCTTGAAAACATTGCAATGAAACATCATAGAAAAAGTAGAAATATTTGTGATTAATTCTATTTGGTTTTGGATTTCCAGCTTGTATGAGAAAAAAATTGTAGATGTTGGGAAAGTTATTATGAAATGAAACTGTTCTGTGTGTAAAACTCAGTAGGTCTTTTTTCAATATGCTAGTAAAATTATGAAACTGGTTTTAGGCTGCATTTTTCTCCTAGTAAGCAATACTGAAACAAGACAGAAAGCCTTTTTTTCCTTTCTTTTTTCTTTCTTTCTTTCTTTTTTTTTTTTTTAGCAATAATTAATTGCAAAGCAAATGAGATGTTAATTTATCATATTGTAGCAAGAAAAGACCTTTTTTGAGCATCTGGCCTCTCAGAAGCTGAGAATAGGGTAATTTATAAAATAAAAAAATTAAAATAAACAAAGAAAGAAAAAAACCAAGAAAGGGTGATAGGTCATCTGTTTCTTTTATACTACACCTATTTATGCAGCACAGTAATTTAAATCTACATGCACTTAATAATCTTAACAAGACTGCTTTTTTTAAAGCAGTGATATTAGAATGGAAATAACATCTGAAATGCATGTTATTGCTTTTTACTGCATCATAATAGCAGTTAATTATTAGTAATAATGTAAGAGTTAGTGCAGAACTTCTGAACTGGTGTGTATGGAGTGTGTGCCTATGTCTGAGTGTGGGATAAGGGGACAAGCTAAATGTTTCTCTAAGCAGAGCTTGTCATTTGGTGATTCATAAGTCATGAAAGATTAGAGGCCATCAGATACAGAAGGGATGGTGGACTTTCTTCTTCTTGTTATTGTTTCAAAGTTGCAAGTCTTCCAGTAATGTTTTTAAGAAATATCTCAAGGAAATATGAAAAATTAGGAAAACTTTCAAATGTCTCCATACCAAAAAAACAAATGAAAAAAATTTGTCTAAAATTTCACTGGATAGTCTCAAGTGGTGATAAGAACATTGGAAATTGTTTTCTCAGTTCTTGGAAAAATCACTCTCTTTTAGAGCATTCAGCTAGGTTTGGATGCGAAATTATAGCAGGTCCTTCTGCAAACTGATCAATCTAAAAATATGTTATTTTTCTACTGCATTAGACATTATTCTTCCATTTTAAAAACCAAAAGACTTTTATTCTTTAGCATATCATCATACTGGGGTTTTTTGTTGATTTTTTGGTTGTGGGGTTTTTTTGTGGGGTTTTTTTTTTTTTTGGTTGGTTGGTTGGTTGGTTTGTTTGTTTTTTAACTAGGTAGCATCCGTATTTTATCACATCTTTGGGCACTTTCCAATACTTTCATTAGTTTTAATATATTGTGGCACTCTATGCTTTAATAAGCTCTTCTTTGGAGGTGTTAAATAAATGTAGTTCTTAGTGATTTTTGCTAAAGAAAGAATATTGTAAAAGTATATATAATGTATTCTTTCTGTCATCATTTTTGGAGGGAGAACTCCTGTGAAGACAGTTAAATTACTCTTCACGTATAAAAGCCTGATTATGAAAGAAGTACCAAATGCTTTTAAGGCTTTCTAATATACTAGTGAGTATGATGACTGAGTTTTATGGACCTTTATGAGATCTTTAAATTTCCATGTCACATCCATTTTGGAGACATGCTTTTGCATACCAAAAGTTTCAAAATTTGAGGTTTCTTGGTCCCTTTTTTTTTAATATTTCTTCATTATGCCAAAAACAGGCAAGCAGAAGAGCCTTTTCAATGTAATCTCAATCAGTGACTTCTATCTAAAATTTAATCTTATAAAGATTAAATATCTTTGATATTTGATATATCTAAATATCTGATATGCTTTCTCCATGAAGTTCTCTCCTCCCTAACATATTTCACAGGCTGTAGTTTTTTAATCCATGCAGATTCAGGGTCCTCCAGGGTAAACTGCAGCTAGGTCTTTGTAACCATTACATTGTTCTATTATTCCATGATTATATGACCTCTAAATTAATATTGAAGGGAAACAGAATGGAAAGGAGAAACAGAATAATCTGAGGTTTCATTCATGTCATAAAACATGCAATAAGATAGTGCCACTGAATGTGCAGGAGAAACATAAATTCTCCAACATCATCTTTTAAGTGCTAGACAATTAGGCATTATTTTATTCTGGCCAGAATGTGTAAAGGAAATCATTCCATCCACACAAGCTTATATTGTGCAGTGGAAATCATTCCATCACATATGGTTATTTTTCAGGTTTTCTCAGGTTTTCAACTTTTCTCAGGTTTATACAGTAAAAAACCCAAAGAACCCTCATTCATTGGTTCTCTGTTACACAGTTCTTAGTATTCGATCACTTACTGGTTATTGATCCCTCACCTCCAATGCTAATTTAGTCCTCCTTTGGTTCTTTTATTGATCTTTTCCCAGACCAGGTGGCTCTGACTGCACCAGGGGGTTTGTTAGTGTCTGTTTATCTCCTGTCTATCTTCTGGCTATTCACAATCTGTAGATGTTAAACTCTCAGACTATTGGAATCTTCTTTTTGTTGATTGAGGCTCATGAAGCCTCACCCAGGGAAATTCAAATTCTCAATAAACAGTCTTTTGAAGAGAAACTTCAATTCCTTGCCCCCTGGGCAAAGGCAAACTAAGCCAGGACTAAAGTTAGAAAAATAATTTAAAAGTTGTATAGTTTCCAATAAAAGCATATTAAATATCTTTTAAAGGTATCTTAATGAGATAATACTGCAGAATTTTAAGAAACCTGGTATAAATAGCAATTCTTCCCGAAGGAACTGCCATCTAGCATATTGTACTTTATGAACAGATGAGACAAACTGATCAGAGTGAGGTGCGGTGTTGCATCTGTTTGTGACAAACTGATCAGAGTGAGGTGCAGTGTTGCACCTGTTTGTTGTTTGGGGTGATTGCAAGTGAGGAAGCAGGAAGGGCCTTTGCAGGGGTTTCACAGATTTCTTTATTTTAGCCACGCGTGTGCACTGTCCATGGTTCAGAGAACAAAGCCCAAGAGGGGCTGAGAGGGTCCAGGTTAAGAAGCCTCAGAGACCAATTGCTAGGGGACATGGGGGTGTCACAAAGGTGGGGTTAGGGCAAGGGACAACAGGGAAACAGTGTGGGAGTGACTGAAAGGCTGACGGACAGGGAGAGGGCACAGGGCTGGGGGCCTCTCATTTTCCTTGATTGGGAATGCCTTTTTGGGTCTCCACAGAGCAGGACAGTGTGTTCAAGTATTTCATAGCCAGTGATAGAAATCACAACATATTTCGTTTTGTCATTGTCAGATTATACTTCATCAATAATTTGTTTCAATTTTTTGCTTTCTCAAATACTGAATTTTACAGCAATGTACAGTTTACAACTTGGTAAAACTGGTAGATGAAGTAGTATGTTAATATGGTCTCTTTAAATATATGTAAATATCTGCTCACAAGGTACTTATAGTTCAGGAAACTATGGAAAAGGAATGCCTGAAGCAAATTAAATTCAGAGTAGTTTTTGAAACAAAAGTTGGAAACCTGCCTAATGTTAAAAGAGATAGAATTGTGAAATAGGCTTCAAATTAGTTAATTAATGCTGTATAAATAATCATTGTTGAGGGTCTCTTTTTTTTCTGAAACAGTCCTGCACAAATTAAAATTGCTCCCCCATTATCTGCATCTCATTTCAAGGTAGAGTAAAGGTAAAAATTCTTACCAAGTCCTTAGGGTTCAATTCACCTGAAAAGTAGTCGTGACCTTCTGAGCAAGTCTATAAAAAAGCAGCAGGTGGTGTCTCTGTGCCAGTTTGACCTATCCAGATGCAAGGTTATTTGACATGCAAAGTGCACTTTTGTTATATTGATGAGAGCAGTCTCATCCTTTCAGAGGGGCAAGGAAATGACAACTGTGTTGTAGGTAACTGAAGAAACAGAATCTTCACACATGTTCTTTAAGGAAACTTCACTGAATTTTTAAATGGAATAAATGGAACTTAGAGCATGTCCACAGTAAAAAAATGTACCGCCTTATTTAAAAATTCTTCTAGTTCCAACTGAAAAATCAGTATCTTTTTAGTTTAGTCACCACTTAAAGTTTATGGGGCAGGAAGCCCAAGTTCTCAATCATTGGAAGTTCCTGACAAAAAAATCTGGACAAAGAGACATAGACAATTTCAGAAGCTTTATGTAACCTTTTCTTTCTCCTGAGCTGGTAGTCTGGTAGATCTTTGTGAATAATATCCAGCAGCTTTTCTATAACAAAACTGTATACTTCTCTACTGAGGGTTGCTTTCATTGAGCCATTATCTTTAGAAAAGAAGGGCAAGACAACAAGTCTGCCTCCAGCATAAGAATAGGAGACAGGTCTGTTTCACAGGAAAGAGTATAGTGGAAAATTTCTAATAGAAGAGTAGGAGTTGGTATTCATAAAAAAGGAGGAATTATTTCACTAGCAGGGAGGGAATTCTTGAAGAAACCTGATAATAAGCTAGTGTTTGGCTTCTACAGATCTGTGGTTATTGCCCTTGTGCTCTCAAAGCACCAATTAACCTCTGGGAATTTGATTGTGTATTGTGTATGTTACAGCTGAGGAGATAATAAAGAAGTTTAGAAAACCAAATAAAAATACCTGCTAGATTGTGTTTAGAGCTTGATTTTGTATATTGTCTCTATCTTTTTTTACTTTTATTGATAAAACAATAATAACTAAAGATCTAAATAAGTTTATAAATTTTTGTTTCCACCAGTGATAATTGCTTTGATAACCATGCCAAAACATTCCAATCCTGTTACCAGCTGTAGTGTAAAATATAAGGGGTTACTCATCAGAATCCAGGTCAGAATAATTTTAAGAACCCATTACCAAACAATGTATTTCTAAATAATCTCCTAGTTGCTTCAGACACAAATCATGTTCTGCATGAATTAATTTATTTTTAACAATAACTGTGTATTCTATAATCTTTTTCCTATAGAAAAAAAACTCAGAAGTTATTTAGCCCATTATTTTTCTTTCTGTGTTTTTGTTTGTTTTATTTCTATAGAGAAAATAGTATAAACATAAAAGGATTCATTTTCAGGATGTGAAAATAAAACATACTGGCATTTCCAAATGGAGTCATTCTATTGAGAAAGTAAAATATTTTGATATTTTCAGAATATTACCCTAATTTTTAAAGGAGGTCAGCTGAAATTATTTACTGAGTTGAGCTTATTTCTTAGACAAGTCCAATTAACTTCTGGCTCAGTAGCTTTGCTTCTTATAGAACAATTAATACAATTTTAAGCTAAGAAAACCCAGATACAAGTATATATTTATTAAATTATTAAAGCAAACTGACATTTTCATATTCTTATATTTATCACTTCAAAAGTACAGGATCTCAGAATCATGGGTAAGATTGGGAAGGTCTGCAGTGGGTCGTCTGGTCCAACATCCCTGCTCAAGCAGGGCCATCCTAGAGCACACGGCACAGGACTGTGTCCAGATGGTTCTCAAATATCTCTACTGATGGAGGCTCTACAATGTCTTTGGGCAACCTGTTCCATGTTTGGTCACTGTGCAGTAAATAAATTTTTCCTCATGTTCAGGTGGAACTCCCTGTACTTCAATTCCCACCCACTGTCTCTTGTCCTGTTCCTTGGCAGCACTGAGCAGAGCCTGGCTCCATCCTCTGACACCTCCCTTCAGATACTGACAGACATTGATGAGCTCCCCTCTCAGTTATCTCTTCTCCAGGCTGAACAGACCCAGCTCCCTCAGCCTGTCCTTGTAACAGAGATGTTCCTGTCCCTCCATCATCTTTGTCACCCTGCTCTGGACCTGCTCCAGGAGCTCCATGTCTCTCTTGTACTGAGGAGCCCAGAACTGGACACAGCACTCCAGATGAGCTTCACCAGGGCTGAGTAGAGGGGCAGGATCAGCAGCCTTGATCTGCTGGCAATGCTGTCCCTAATGCTAAAATACCAGTACAACATTTATGATTGTGACTACAATGTCTCCCTGGTTAATATCTAAATGCTGATTTTATCTTGTTAGAACTAGCAAAATGTTTTTTTTTTTCCTAGATATTGGTAATGCTTAGCTGAGAAAAATATATGGGAATATTAATAGGGTAGAAAACTTAGTATCTGTCAGTATTAAAAATATTTTAATATAATGTTTATTTTTTCAAAAAGCCTTTAAGAAGACTTATTTAATGTAGTGTGAATCTTTACCACACTTGTAAGATCTAGAGCACATGCATCATTATGGACCAAGTTGTGAAGTACTAGGCTCATCATAAAACAGTGGAGTACTGCACAGCACAGCACAGTTTGAGCTTGACATATGAAATGTAGGTTCCTTTTCTAACTTGACAATTGTTTCTATTTTTAGTAAATAGAATTTAAGCACCTGCTTCACTCCCTCATAATTTCAACATCTGTGGAAGGTTTCTTGTGCTTTGTCATTCAGTTAGAAGCACTAGTGACAGTCTCTGACTGCTTCATTTATCACTGTATACTCCGTTCTGCATTTGGAACTGATTGTTTCAGAGATGCAGCCTACTTTGCCTTCAGTAGGCAATTTTATGCATTTTCTGAAATGTCTTGCTTCATGCTAATAATAAAATCTTTTTGCAAGATATTTATCCAGGTCTAAGTAATAAAACAGTTTGGGGTAGGCTTCAGCCTCTAAATTAAGATACGTGTCCTTTTTCAACAGATACTGAAAGCCCTATAAAATGTTCCTCTGAGGAGCATCCTGGTTGCTTGAACTGTAGTGGTTAATTTGCAAAACAAGTCAGAATTTCTAAATTGTAAAGAAGAAGCATGCATTATAGCACCGACTGTTAATAAAATTCCTAATATGTTCCCTCTTCATAAAAATAAAGGATTTTTTATAACTTAATTGACTTTGCCATCTTTTTAAACTTCTCTAGAGGCTGCTTTTAAATCTTGAAATTTTCCCTTTAGGCTTCTACAGAGACTGTTCTTTGTATATTACATACCACAGAAAAAGAAAAAAAATAAATGTATAATGCAGCATTTTGTGCTGAGGTGAACATTTAGAAATATCACACCAATAATGTTTCAAAGTGGGAGAATTTTACAGCCTGGAAGGTTTTGGATATGGAAATTTAAATTCATTAACCTTGAAGAAATCTATTTTAAATTCTGTCATTAATTTCACAAGCCAGTCATTATAATTTTCAATGCTATGAAGAGCCTTTTCAGTTGGGTATTAGAAGGTTGTTTTGCCTGAGAAAAAAAAAGATGGATCCTTCTTACTCACTGCCTTTCCTTGAGCCTGATTTTGTAAAAAATTGAGCGTTTATGCATTTGGTGTTTACATGGTCCAAAAATTAGTTTGACTGTTTGAACAGCAAATACCACTATACATTGAAGAGGGAGGATGTAAGACACTTTTTCGTGTTAAACTTCTCTTTCTTATTTTAATTATATACAGTGCTTAAAAATATGAGTAGTATTTTTATTTTTGATGGAAGTTAACTGTTGATTTCTTTGGCTTTAGGTCAGCACCAGTAATATTTACTATGGAAGCTTCAAAGTTGTGTTGATTTGTCTTGAATAAATTTTCTTCTATTAATAGCTCATTATCAAGCTATTATAGAGACAGTCTCTCTGTGTGATGTATTATTTCCTAGGAAATTAAAGACATGATAAAAATTCCAGAAACGGGAACTTGGACTAAATTTGTACAAGTGAAGAAGAAGAAGAGTAGCTTGAATATCACTCCCTATACTGTCTTTTTCCTGTTAGAGTGGTTAGATTATGGATGAAGAACTAAGTTAATTCTGGGGTTCACTGGTACACAAACTTCAGAACCAGCTCTAAGTGTTAATGAAGGATTTAATGAAGTGAGTTCAAATGAAAATTGAAATGCTAGGTTTAACATGTAGGAAAATATTTTTTCCAGAATAAAAGTCAAGTTGTAGAAGACATGTATTTTTCTTGTATTAATCTTTAATCCAAAGCATAAGACTTTGTGTTCTGGAAGCAAAGAGAAATAACAAAGTGGCTTTTATTGTAGAAGAATTAGGTGTTAAAGATAAAATACTACAGTACTTTTTGAGAAGTCTCTAGTGTTCTACAGACATTGGAAAAGACGAAATAAAAGTTAAATCACAAATTTCCTTTTCCACCCCCCCAGTCTTTTTGTCCCATAATTCAGTATGGGATGTGATATGGTGTAGTCCACCCCTTCTCACAAAATAATATTTAAGAGTAGTAGTGATAAACAAATTTTACATGGGAAAAAAAAAATCTTCCCAAGACTGTTATTTCAAGAATGAGATTAGTTCCAAAGAAAAAAATATTTTGTAACCTTGATCACTCTAATTTACCTGGGTTATCTCCCAAGAATCCCACTGTTTGATTTTCTGTCTGAGTCCAAAACTTTCTATATTGGAGAGGTAAGGACTAAGAAAAAAAATCCAGGACAGATTTTTTTTTCCCTGAAATTCTACAAAACTGCAGCAACTTTAACATGTTCTCCCAAAAGCTGCTCACTATTTTTCCTGCCAACAGGCACATAAAAATCTTTAAGTATAAGCTCTGAAGTAACAGGATCACTTAAAACACTTAAAATTTCAATACTCAAAAAATACTTAATATTGCAAAAATATTGAAAAATAATATTGAAAAAAATCCACCTTAAAAAAAGCAAAACTTGAAAAATAATAGAGAATCAGAATAAGTCTGAATAATTCTATAATTGCTTCAATCACATCAGAGTATTAACAGAAAATTCATGAATCTGTTGAATTCTTGTTGTACAATACACATTGATTTTTGTCTTGTCTTGATGCTGGATTTGTATTATATCCACTCTCATAACTTTTATTAAGATTTATACTTAAAAGAATATTTTAATGTTCTTTCAGATATATCTTCAGCTGTTTTTTCATTCTTTTCTGTTAAATTTACATACACTCATTATCTCTCTTTTTATTGTTCTTTCTTTTCTTGTATCTCAGTAGTCTAACTGAAATCTCTCCCGTATGCAGGTTATTGTAACAGCACTCTATTATTACTTTACTTTATTACAGTGCAAATGTCCTAGAGCCTTGACTTTTTTTCTGTAAATTGAGGTACAACATATTTGAATCATATGCTTTGGGGGTTTTTGTTGTCTCTTGTTTGGAAGCTATGATCAAACAATTTTTCACTGATCAGTTTATTTGTTCTGGAAGTTTCCTTTGCATTTAATGCAAATTTAATAAAGAGTTAGAGGAAAAGTATGTTAGAAAGCTTAGATGTAGCCACCTTTGAAATTCCCTGATCTTCTATTTGTATAAATGTGCTCACATTCAGGAAGGGAAAACTAAGAATTTATTGACTCTGTTTGGAATCCGAGCAGTGACTGTGACATTCTGGCATGTGGAAAGTAAACCAACATCTTCTCACTTGGGTGGGTTGCTGGAGTGGTCAACAACCTTATTTTACTCTATCCTAAATTTCTAAAAAGAGAGAAAACGGTGGGCTTGGGAGACAGCAGTTGGCCTTAAAATGATGTTTAAAACATTTAATAAATCCATATATTTAAAAAATAGTAACATATTTTATCTATTATAAAATAGTAACATAATCTTTTAGTATAAAGATTTCTTCAAAATCTTTTTTCTTTTTCCTGGTTAGTAGCATGATGTCATTTCAATTCATGAAAATTTCTGATGGAAGCATTTAGCATTTGTCCTTTTTTCAAGTAAATATTAGCTGCTTGCCTATTTTGTATCATTGGTTTCTTTCATTCCGAGGAGGAAAAGCAAGTCACTTGCTAAGTCTGTAAAATCAGCAGTCCTTCAGAATGATTCTATATTTTAGCTTGCTCAGTTTAAACGTAACATACCAAAAAAACCTACAAGATCTACAAAACAAATCTTTATTCCAAACCATTATTTGCTTATCTTTGTCTAGTTGCAGGGGTGTAAAGCCTGAATATGCACAGGTATGCAGATAGATAAACTGGAGAAAGAGCCACACCCAGACCTGCGTGTTGCCAGATTTTACTCTAGAAAGAGATTGGGAGGAGAAGGACACAGTCCTGCAGCTTCAGAACAGCTTCATTGCCCTGGTAGACAGCAAGGGAAGAAGACTAAAGCAGTGCCAGAGCCATCCTACCCTGAAATGCAAGTCAACATCAAAGGAAAGCAGCCTGCAATAATAGTTGGAGGCTCTTTCCCAAGGGGAATGGAGGCCCCCATCCCATCTGCCAGTCGTGTTTGCTGTCTAAGGAGACTTGTTGCTTGCCTGAGATGATATTGATGATTTACGAGGATTGTTTCTGCTGCTGCTGCTCCTGCGCATGGACACCGGTGGTACTGCCGGGGAGATGTCAACCACATCAAGAGTTGTTTCACAGCTCTGGGTGTGACAGTGAAGGGCATAACCCACAGTTTCTCCTCAGTCCTAATTGTTAAAGAGAAAGGCTTGATTAAGAGCAAATGGCTACTGCGGATCAATCATTGGTTGCATAACTGGAGTTTCAGAGATTTGGCTTTTACATCACGCCGTCTCTTTTGAGGATTGAGAACTGCAGGACAGGCCTTGTTTTTAGGGTCAAAATTTGGAAGGAAGTAGCAGTAGAAGAAAAAGGAAAGAAATAGGGCCCCTATTCTTATATTTTGTCATTTAAAAATGAAAAATTATTAATATTTTCCAAAACAACAAGGATTTTCCTGTTTCATAAAAAAAATTCCCAACAATTATACTTCTGTATATACAATTCAGTTTATCTTTTCCCTTTTTTTGTTCCCTTTTAGCATGGAGACCTAGTCTTCCAATAAATATTTCAACATTAGTGTATGTTATGTGTTTTATAAAGATTCAAGGATAATATCACAATTTGCCCTTGATGAACAGAAAGTCATATGTATTGGTAATTAGTGAAGATACTTCTTCTTGAGTATATGGTAATCATAACTGCCTAAGGCTGGATGGTGTGCTGATAATGACAGGAATGTCCTTTACACAAGAAGAGACAAAAAGCAGTACAGAGATGAGAAAGAATGCAGATTTAGAGAATTGTAATGACATGAAGGAAGGTGCATGTTTTCATCATTTGACAAAAGGATATGTTCTTTTTTATCCTCATCTAACTCACTTTCTCTGCTAATTTGCCATGGGAGGGTGCTTGAGGGGAGAGTTGTTGCACTCCACTCAAGGCTGTATGGTTCAATTTGTAGTTTTTATTCAGGATATCATGATATTGCCCTTTTCATACATATTTAACATCTACAGCACACTACCCATTTAAAAGTAATATATCTGTCTTTCTCTTTGTACCCTCTAATGAAAAAAATCTCTCTGCCAGACCTCTCAACAGTGAAACCCCTTGTGAGCTTTCAGTTGCAGAGGCTCTGTCAGTGGTGTTTCAACAGAATATTGATGCTTAGAAGTGTCTGAGGACAAGAATGCAGTGGGTGTGAGGAGTTATCACATAATTGATCTGGGTAACCCTAGTATCTCCAGAACTACAATATATATTCATAAAATTAGACAAATTCATTTAACAACTAAAAATAAATGATCATGCAAAAATTGACTGAGCCACCAGAATCAAAGTGATCACTGGTTTGACATCAACAGTGACCTATAACAAATGGAATACCTCAAGGGTCAAAACGAGGAAATGCTGGGTTTTTTAAGTGTTCAATATCTTAATGATCTGGATGGTAACATAGAATTCACTCTTAGCAAATGCATGATTATTACTGTTTAAGGGGAGTGCCTGATATACCAAATGTCAGAGCTGATGTCCTGAGGGACCTTTAAAAAGCTGAAAACTGAGCCAAAAGAAATCTATTAAATTTCAGCAAGGAGACTGTACATCAGTATAGGTTTGTTTACCAAGCAGCTAAATAACAATGTACCATGCACGTAGGTGTGGTTCTGTCTTATCATCTCCCTGTCTCCAGTTATTGAAATTTAGAGACTATGTCAACCAACTGTGTAATCTTTGTGTAAGCCTTCTGGAAAAAGTTGTAATAGACTTCCAGGAGAAGAACTGGCTCTGTACAAATATATATATATGTATGATATCCCAACTGATGGCTCATATCTATTGCCATCGCTGGTTAGAAGAGGGACTGTTCTATATTGGGTTTGGGGGGAATTTCACAGAATTCTTATTAAATTGCAAATTTCTTCAGTAATGCAAATTTCTTCTGATGCCAGCAGTCTGATTCAAAGACCACTGAAAGCAGCATACAAGGAATTAGAGTGCATTATATTCCATATTAGTTTATTAACATGTTCAGTAAATCTGTAGCAGTAGCAAAAAGGCATGTATATATATGTACATTCATATGCACAAGGAGGAACATGATTAGACACTTACTGAGGAATTATGATGTGAAATCAGAACAGTCAAATTGCATCTATATGGCATATCAAAAGTAGCATAGTAAACATAAGACTTTTATTGGAAATATTTCTTCTGAGTTCCTTATCTGAGTGAGTTTTGACCTTTTAGTTGCATGATAGAAGTTATTATTCTAACGAGATGGTGCAGGCTGCTGATTCATGTACATTGATCTTTACTAATGAATTAATGAGGAAAGAAAATTATATATCTACTAATGCTTGAGCTATAGTTCATGGCAGGGAATTCCACACATTGTTTCTCAGAAGAACTTGGAAGTGACAGGAAAAAGTTAACAGAATGTTCCCTGTGTGACTCTAACCAAAGGTGCTAATAAATTGTATGAAGAGGGCAATACTGAAAAACAATATAGTGGTTATATAATCTGCATATTTGCTAGCATTGAATTATGATGGATTATCTGTAGCTGATATGCAGGAATGATATGGCAAAATTAAGAGAGGGTTGTAGAAAGAAGCACAGAACTGAAGATTTATTCTTGAAGTATTACTAAAATTAGTGTAATCATTATGCAAAATGAATTGGTGGAACAAAACCATGATTAGTATTGGCTATATTTGTTTTTAAAAAAATGTTTTGGCACAAAACAAATGTATTGGTAGGTAAATGCTGGTGTTGGGATTTATTTCATATCCAACTTATCCTGTTGGAAGATTTCATTTCACATTACTTTTAATTTGGTCTCCTATATGGTAAGTCCCAACTCTACATGTAATTCAAGGCTTTCAGAAGAGCTGTCATATAAACCTTTGCTTCTTTGAGTGTGGGCTCTTTGGAGAATCTCTCTGGATGCCCATTCTATTTTGTCCTGTCTTATGAAGCTGATGACATCACATCAAGAGACATGTCTGTTGTCCCCACCACTATTGCCTATACCAACAGTAATGTGCCAAATCTTGAAATCATATCCTGTGAAATTTTCAAGTGGTGCAATGTGCCTGCTGTCTCCTCCATCTTCCCACTAAGTCTGGCGGCACTCAGCACGAGGCAACCTAGACAGGCTGTGGGAGATTTAATCTGAACACCCAGGTCACAGGACACCCTCTTTCCTGGAGCAGAGCAGATGGATGGTATAAGCAAGGTAACTTAAACTCAAATGAGAAAATGGTGCTTTCTTCCTGGGCTACAACAATCTGTGACATTTTGGTGGTGCTGTTCAGCATTGTGGTAGATACTGCTTGCCCCTGTGCCAATGGGTCCTGAGACTGTCATCTGACCAGAATAAATATATGAATGGTAGAGGGTTAACATGTGTTAACATGACATTAAATTAATAAAAGGGTCAATATGGCATTAAATTAATAGAAATCAGGAATAGAAGCAGAAATCTGGGAGAAAAATATGATGGCCAAAATCATAATCATCATCACATTAGCCAACATGATTCCCTAGAAACTAACTCTGGAAAATCTTGCCCATATGCTCTGGCTAAAGGACAAACAATACACTTGCAGTAGTGCTAAGAATGAAAGATTCTTAGAAATTGCAACATTTTTCAGATCCAGCAGTCCCCTCTCCTCTGGGAGATCTCAACACCTAAAGGACCTGTAAGGCTCTGCAGTCTGGGACAACATATTAGCTCTGGATCAGGTTGATCTCCGCTTCTTCCTATTGTGGTCTTATTGTTATTACCTGGAAGCATGGTTTGGCATGCTCTCCACCATTGTAACCTATCCAGTACATCCTGCTTCTCAGTTTCCATCTGACCTCTATGTGGACCCCAAACTATTAATCCCGCTGAACATCCTGGATAATACCTGTGATGACAAGCTCAGTTGTCTCCCTCCTCTCTGTCTTCTCCTCTGCCCGAGTCACCACCTGCGTACTGGGGCACTACAAGGGGTTCAGGATAGCTTTTCTGGTCCAAGCTGCCTCCCTTTTCTGTAAACAAACCAGCAGAGAGCACACAGATGCTGCAAAACCTCTTCATCAGAGGAGAACAGAAGAGTAAGTCTGTCAGTGCTTAGGTATCTTTGAAGACACAACACAACAACTTTCTGTCTAATGTCATCATTTCCACAGATCACAGCTACTGAAGAGCACGGTTTCTGCAGATCACAAACCTGACCAGTTCCTGTGAGGGATGGCTGAAAATGAGCTCTTAATAAAATAGGTACATGAGGAAGGATTAGTGGCACCTCAAAGTCTTGAGGGCTGGAAGCATATATGAGGGCATTTGCTCTATATGTATCAAAGAAAAGCAATTTTTGAAGTCCAGAGCTTTCCATGAGTCAAGTACACTTGAATGATGGATGAGAAGTACCTTGATATTCACAGAGTGCAGACATTTATTGGTTTGATTTCCTCTGGAAGGGGGTGGGCGTACGGGTGGGGTGTGTGTCTGTGTCTGTGAATACATGGTCTGAAGCAGCTTTGAGAACTAACTCAGCATATAATAAGTGAAGGGATTTTCTTCAAAAGGTCATTACTGCTCCCATCCAGACTGCAAATGTTGACAGAGTCTTAGACAACTGATTTGATTCTGGACACTTAATACTTGTCTTCTACTTCCAGTGTTTCTAGACTGTCCTTTTTTCTCCATAACTTCTATCTGCTGATATGAAAGCAAGAAATTATGTTTGAGTTTGTGGTTTTGGTTGATTGCTTGTTTATGGTGAAGGTGGTTAGACTTCATGCAGTCAGATTCTAATATCAGGGCTTTGGGAAATGTATAAAAAACATGATTTCAGACTATTTTTACAGAGAATAAACAAGTACTATAGTTCTTTTGGGGACACAGTATATTGTTTGAACTAGCTCATACTTCTAGTGCTCTTCTGGTTGATGCCTTTACTGATTTATGGCAAATATAATTAAGCAACCTTTCAGTATTCAGTTAAAATTTAAATGGTTTCTGAAGAGAAAAAAGAGAAACATTTAAGAATACACAGAAAAAGAGAAAAAAACCTCTTAAAGAACCCACTTTGCTTGCTTTAACTGCTTCAGGGAGTTGTTATTTTGTTTGTTTTAATGTTGAGGGTAAACAAGCTTTTCCTGCAATGCAGTTCTGCCAGCATATGTACCTATACTCAATAAAGGTGAGGTGAAAAGGAGTAATCAGAAATACGCAGGATGAAATTAAGTCTGCCTCTAGGCATGTTTGTATATGCAAATTAAGCAATAGAATATTTCAAGGGCTTTTGCTAAGTGTTTTGGAAAACAAAAACTTGTGGGCTATTTTGTAAGGGTCAATTCTGAATGACGCATTTGAGCACACAAGTTTAATACATTTCCAAAACTCAATAACCCCCTTTTTTCATATTTCTTTCCAAAGAACGCATATCAATTTTTAACCATTGAAATATGATATACAAGTATGTAAAAGTGAGTAAAAATATTGTTCATATGTTAAAACAGCCAGCACAACCTAGCATTTGGCTGGGCAGGGTGCTGGACCATCTTGTCTAGACTGTATTTTTGCCAAGAAAGTTTGAACTAGATGTTTCTTGAGGTCCCTTCCAACCTAGTATGTTGCAGTTCTGTGGTTTGAAAGGGGGCAGCTTTAACAGTATTTAACAGTATTTAGTATTTTAACAGCATCCATTTATTTTTACATTCTTAAAGAATATGGTTCTCTGATAACATATTTAAGAAGGGATGGAGGAAGCTGCAGTGCAACTGCAGTGAGAGAAGACAGGAGTGAGAATATGTGGGAGAAACAGCCCTGCAGACACCAAGGCCACTGAAAAGTGAGGAGGAGCAGATGCTCTAGACACCAGAGCAGAGTGAAAACCATGGTGAACAGCAGCTGTACCCCTGCAACCCAGAGGGGAACAGAGATTCACCTGCAGCCCCTGGAGGACTCCACCTTGGAGCAGGGGAATGCACAAAGGAGACCGTGACCCTGCGGGAAGCCTGAGCTAGACCAGGTTCCTGGAAAGACCCATGGACATTTGGAGGAGATAGGAGCCTATGCTGGAGCAGATTTGCTGTCAGGACTCATGGTGCCTTGGAACAGACTCATAGTGGAGAAGTTTGTAAAGACCTGTGGCAAGGATTTATATCGCAGAAGTTTGTGGAGAACTGTCTGGAGCAGAGGAAGTGTGAGAAGCCCTCTCCCTGAAGGCAAAGGAGTGGCAGAGACCACACGTGATGGACTGATTGATGGACTGGCCCCTGTCCCCCTGCACTGCAGAAAGGGATGAGGTTGACAAAATCAAGAGTAAAGAAGACAGGCAGGGGAAAGCATTTTAAGATCTGGGCTTATTACCCTATTCTGATTTGTGTGGTAATAAATTAAATTAATTTTCCTAAGCTAAGCCTGTTTTGCCTGTGATGGTATTTGGTGAGTGATCTCTCCCTGTCCTTATGTACACCCTTACACCCAGACAGGGTCAAACACCACACAGAACTTACTGAACCCAATCAAATTCTTCATACTTTGAGGGGAAGGGACAAACATGAAAGTAAAGTAAGACGGGGCTATATATTTTAAAAATTTGAAGAAACACCTCAATTGAAAAAGTTTTAAAAGCTTTAGAGCTTTACAGAGACAGACCTCATAGGCCACACAGCCTGTGTGAAATTGGATTCCATGTGATTATTTCTGGGCAATAATTCAGAGCAAATAACATCAAGAAAGCCTTGCATAAATCCTGACAGAAAAAGTGGATTTAAATCAAACTAATAGGTTGCAAAACATACGAAATATGCTTTGTACTGTGCCTTGGAGACACATGGCCAAATCCATATTCAAAAAGTAAAAACAAACCAGAGTGATTTGAAGAATAAATCACTTGTCATCGTGATCTTTAAAAATGCCAGAATTTAATGCAAAAATATAATCCTAACATTTATTGCAGCAAAAATAAATGTCAACATATTAGACTTAACTGGCTAAGCCTTGTGGTAGCATTTCTACAAAGTGAAAGGAACATGACAAGTTGTATTTCACATTTTTTAGAATAAGATTTGGTCTTCTTTATCATAAGCAGTAGATTTAAACACTCTATTTTAATTTACTTCACAGTATTGAGAAAAACATTGACTCAGATAAGAAGTGGAATACCATATACGCTTTTCTCTGGAGCAATCAATCAACTTTAGAAGCTAAATATGTAATATGACAACACTGGAGTTTTGCAGTGGAATACAAAATGTAATATTAAATGTTTATGACATTTCACAGACACCGCTTAGAAGCATATCTGCTATATCTAGAACATCGTAGTTTACTATTGGTTATAACAGGTATATCTCCATAAACATGCAATTACACATTACTTCACAGAAGGACTGTAACTGGGAGCATCTTTTGAGTGCTGCTAGGTACATATCCAGACACAATCACAGTTCTAATTCCTTCTCAAACCTCGATTTTGTGTAACACTTGTGTGCTCTTCCTCTCCTTCCATTACTTATGACATTATGCTTTGCAAGCTGTGTTCCTATACATTACTAACATAAATACACATAAAACCTTAGGCCTCATAGAGACTAGTAGTTTTTAAAACCTTGTATTGGTAATAAATAATTCATTGGAAATTAATACATTTCTTCTTGTTATAGCAGTGTTAGCTTAGTCTTCAAGAGATTTTAAACTATTGCTTGTTGCATCTCAGGTTAATGAATTTAGATAATTTTCATTCAGAAGACACATAATATTTACATAAGTCTAGAATAATAAAGCAACAGAAATATAAAAACATCAATATAACTGCATTAAATATCTATATGAAGTAACACTGTAAAAAAGTTTATAATTGAAACCCTAGAAAATACTTCAAATTTGTATTTAAATTTGCAAAGCAAATTAAGCACTTAGAAGATGACAGATTTGTACTTCTTCATGCAATATTACTTCAACCTCTTGGTATTTTGTATTTGACAATGTCAAGAGGTAATTATCTCTTTAAGAGGAAAAGAGAATGGCATATGTGGTCAATGTAAT
Source organism: Cinclus cinclus (assembly GCF_963662255.1). Taxonomy (NCBI): domain Eukaryota; kingdom Metazoa; phylum Chordata; class Aves; order Passeriformes; family Cinclidae; genus Cinclus; species Cinclus cinclus. Next base: position 19,292,976 of record NC_085050.1, on the reverse strand, counting down.
TAAAGAACAAAAACATACAGGATTGTCAGAATACAGTATAGCTGTCTATATAAAACTTATTTTTTAGTATAAACTGTCCATTTTACAAGCTTAAAGTTTATTTATGCAGTGATACATAACAACATAACCTCCCAGTTTTGCTTTATGTTCTCTTTTAAATCTTCAGGGTTCAGGTTTTTTTGAAAAGACAGTGACAGAAAGATATATATCTAATAGTCTCCTGATGGTTGAGGGAAGATTGTGTGTTCTCATAAAAGAATCTACACTGCAGTTTGCCATCTCTCTTGCTCCAGGAGTGGCAGCAAAACAATCCTGCATGTGGCAGAGCTGCCAGGAGTCACTGATGTGTCTGATTGGTGTTACTACTGGTGCTGGTCTTGTTGGAACTCTCTGGAAAGCCTAAATTATTTACCAGAGTAGATGAAAGAGGAAAACCTAGTGAGAGAAAAGAGTGCTGGATATGGTCTCCAGTAATATAGATAAGTCCATTAAATGTGTCCAGAGTGGCAACTGGTCCTTTTTACTAAAGCTAATAGGTACAGGTAACAAAAGTGCACCAAAGACCAGTTTTTTAGCAAGTAAGTTAGAAAGACTCTACCTTAGAGGACAGTTTGATCACATGACAAATTCAGAAGATCCAAGATTATTTTCAAAGACTTTCTTTTTCCTAATATCAGACATAAATATTTGTCCCAACCTTTCCAGTGAAATAAACAAAATTATTTTAATTTTTGAACAGTTGTCAGGCTTGCATAGGTTTGGTTAGTAAATGGTATGAGCTGACAGAATTTTTATGGATTTGTCCACAGAACTGGATACTTTCATTATCCTATAGAGGGACTGAGGGAAGCATTCTCCTTTCTGGTACACATAGGCAGAAAATCTGGTACAAACTAAGTGCTAGGTCCAATGGAAAGCTTTACAGCCTCTGCAAATACTTATTTTTGAGGAGACTCTCACATAGATCATCTCCCACACTGCTTTGGCAATTGGCATAGATCAGCTTTGGCTCTCAGGCATTGTAATGAATTTCACTCCCTTGGAATGGAATTTCTAAAGTGGGCCTTATGACAGACACATTACATCCTTTGTTGTTTGTAGGGGACTTTAGCAGCTTGATATGCAAATCCCTCCTTTTTATTCACATAAAATACTATATGACATAAATGTGTATGCTATATACTTCACATACAAGTTAAATAAGAAGTTGAGTATTCTTTAATTTCAATGACAAAATGTATGATTACATATTTAACTCTTAGGATGCTAAGAAAAGGAGTTGTAGCATATATTGATTATTACATTTAAATTTGAAACCAGTTAGCATTTTTTATTTTAAAGAAGGCTTACAATTACTTAAGTATTACATGGCTTTGTAGAAATAAAAATAAAAAAAATCTAATTACATGCACTGAAATTATACTGCAATCAAAGAATGGTAAGATAGTATAATATTCTTCTGCAGAGGAAATCAAGTTTCCCTTTCAGTGGAATCTTATTTATGCCTAGATTTCATACCCTTCAACCTACAGGTACATAAAGGTGTTTATAGACGTGGAACTGGTAGCCACTACAGAAAAAAATGTATTGAGCTTTTGACATATCACAAACTACATCTGCTCCTATACTTTTGTATGTTACATGAAAAATTCTCCTTATTTTCCTCTCTAAAAAATCCCCATTGTATTTTTATCTCCTCATAAAAAATTCGCTAAAGCAAACAGAATATTCAGGTGGTAATATTCTATTTTATGATTCCTGCACTTTGTAAAGGAGCTTTTTTTATTTTGATTTATGTTTCATTGCCCCCTGCTGTTTGATAAAGAACTCTTTTTTTTTTTCAAGAATCAACATCTCTCTCTACTTTCTTTACTAATGAAAAAGGAATTGGATTTGAAATCATCTGCTGTACTTATGATCTCAGATTCAATATACACATATTTTTAACCTGAAAGACAGGAGTATTCGAATAGTGAAGTCATTCAACTAAACTATTACGGAAATGTTGCAAAATGAAAAAAAAGTGCATTCAAGTCTCGTTTCCTGTCTTACACAAAATAATGAGAAGCTTTAATAGTATTTCAATATTCAATGCTTCTGCCTTTTTTGTTACTGTCTTGAGATACAGAATGCATCACGTGAAAAAGGAGTTTTCCTTACATGTGCAGATCTATTAGCCCCTATTCCTTGAGAAGGATTCTCTGTTGGTTGATGAGACTTTCCACATAGATATTCTCATCACCTTTTTCAACATAGTTCTTTTGATTTAAAAATTTATTTACCTGAAAAAGCTGAAGCCCTTGCTGATATTTATTTTTTTTCTTCTGGAAGTTGCACAGAAATTTTGCCCAGGCAATACTTTTTCACATGGATATGAATATCTACAAGACTTCTCTAGTGGGATTTTAATATTACAAACGTAGATATAACAGATATTGACTGTGTCCACCAGCAAAAAATCTGTCTGTGTACCCTGTGAATGATTCCCTTCTTCAATTAATCTCTCTCATTTCTCTGCTAGAGGAGCAATGGTTCTACCAAAATGATCTTTTTTTAATAAATGAGATATATAGGAAGTGACAACAAAACATGGTTCAAAAGGCTTCCATAATTCAGAAAAGCTCATCAGTATCATTAGAATCATGGGACTATCTTTAAAGTTGTGGATTTACTTTTTCTTGAAAAGTTACTTGGGCTTCTAACCCAAATCCATGGATATTTGATAAAGCACCTGAAGCCAGTGCAGAAGAATACTGACATTTGAACTACTGCCACTACACCTAAGGGATAGATCTACCAACGTGAAGGGGGACCTGAAGACTCAGGCTTAAATCTGGTTTATCTTGGCTGGAGAGATAGCCTGAATTGAAACCTCTGGTATCTGGCTGCACCAAACAGAGCGAGCATGACTAACCCCCAACACCTTCATTTAGTAATATGTCATTTTATTTCAGTTTGTCGGCAGCAAAATAAGAACATAGCCACTTAATTAGCTCAGATGACTTGGATGACTTGATAATTTGTCTGAGCCCTGAGGCTTCTTATTAAATACCCACATTTTATAATGTAGTACAGAACTTGAATACCCAAGCCAGATCAGATGCTGTGTAGGTGTGTTACATCAGTATAAGTGCTCAGCTCTATACAAGTTAATTTAGAATATTCCTTGCTTAAGGGAAGAAGCAGCTACAGATAGAGCCACAAATGCTTTTTTTTCTGCTTCTCAGCAAATCAGAACCACAAGTCCTTTTTGTGCAAAAGATTTATAGCCTCTATCTGTCTACATCATAGAAAATTGAGGAACTAAGCTGACTGCACAAATAATTACTTCAAAATTACAAAATGCCAAAAGGATTTACTTAAAAAAGAATTTTTGTGTATTCTAGTAATGCTTTTGATACTGACCCTCAAAGTATCCTTCTGAAAAATTGTCCAACTGTGGGATGAGCAGGTTAATTGTGTGTTGGCCAGTCCTGAAGGACAAGTCTCACAGGGTCATAATGGGTGGTGCTGCAGCTGGCTTGTGACCAGTCATTAGTGGTGTTCTGCAGAGTTCAGTTCTAGGGGCAGGTCTGTTCCTCCTAATGGAGGAGTTGAGGGGTAACTCCATTGTTCTCTTTATCTTCTTGAAGAGGGGAAGTGGAGAGGGAGGTGCTGAGCTCTGCCTCCTGGTACTCACAGATAGCACAGATGTGTATTGTTCAAAGCTATGGCATGGAGGTTCAGACTGAATATTAGAAAGTATTTCTTTACTTATAAAGATTACTGATGCCCCAAACTTGTCAGTGTTTCAGAGGCATTTGGATCTTAATAATACACTTTACCTTTTGGTCAGCCCTGAAATGATCAGGCAGTTGGACTAGATAATCACTGTAGGTCCTTCCAACTGAAATTTCTATTCTATTCTATTCTATTCTATTCTATTCTATTCTATTCTATTCTATTCTATTCTATTCTATTCTATTCTATTCTATTCTCACGCAGCCAGAGTCTATGTTTTGTCTGCAAAATATGAAAAGGAGCCCAAGACAAAAAACTAGTCAGAGAAAGTTTCTGCAAGAGAATGAGAGGATAAATTTGAAGCAGAAAAAAAGAATGTTTAGACTGGTGGAAGACTATAGCAACACGCTTTTGTAGAGGAAGGTACAAGGAAAAAAAAACTTTAGAGAAATAGGAAGGTGACAACAGGAATTAGAGAAAGAAAAGAAGACAAATGGATACAGGGGCATGTACACGCTTAACAGCAGAAAAAACAAACTGCAGTCAAAGGTCTAGCACTGGAACCTTTAGTAATAGTATTACTATGATTTTATGAGTCTGTATCATGTTCCTCTTGCAACACTCCCATCCACTCATACACATACTTCAGCTTCACACACTCCCCTGGATCCAAACTTCATATGCATGACTTAGGAAAATGTGTATTTACTTCTCCGGAAATTCCTCCTACAGTCTTTATTCTGGTTAGTGTTGCTTTGTTTTTCCTGAAACAGAGCACAATGTGTGATAATGTTTTCAAATTTAGTTTTAAATACCTTGGTATTATTACCAACTAAGAATTTGTTTGCAGTCTTTTCTGCAGCTGGAAATTGTTGATGGATGATTTGAATGACAAATTATCATTGTTATTTATATAGAATATTTTAGCATCTTATCAATGACGATGTTTTACTCTTAACTTTCTAGCTGCAGTACTTAGTATTTTGATGTTTATTCAATCTTATTTTTGAGTTCTGGAATCCATTTAAGCAATAATTATTTAGCAACATAGCTATTGGTTATGAAAACTTCCCTCACTTCTAGCTAATCTATAAATTACAAGTGAGCGCCATGTTGCACAGTTGATATCTAAGATAGATCCTAAGTGTGCATTTTCACATTTGGGATAATTTTCTACTGAGTTCTCTTCCTCAGTGACACACTGCTCTGATTTTTCATCCTGATCATTACCTTCATTTATTTTGTAATTTTTTCACAACTTTTGAAATATGTGTTCTGTCTGGTTTTCTTCCTAGACATTTGACAGTTTTCCCAAGAACTATGTTCTTAGGAAGTGCCTTTTTGTGCCACTTTAACATCCCAATATTTTTATCACTTTAACATCTCAGTACTTTTCTTTGTTTGTCTTAAGGTTCTGTGCCTCTTGAAAGAGTATATGTTCTTTATATACCCATATTTATTATTTTTACTCATTCTAGATTATAGTACAAGTGTCAATATTTTAATCAATATATATATAAAATAATTTAGGTCAAATATGTGCCAAATCTGAGGCTAAGTTATGAAGTTGCTTGATGTCAGCTGTGAGTATTATACAATCCCATGAAGACTACTGATTAGTTTTGCAAATATGTAGAATTCTATACCACAGCCTTTCATAGTTGCAAATTTTCCTATTCTTTAACAAAGTTGAATGAAGTAGAAAATCTTCCTATTTTTTTATAGAAATGAAAGAAGTAACCAGAAGAACTGCTTCTTATAGGTTTTGTTTCTCTCAGTCATGTTCTTCTCTCTTGAAGCATACCTGAGGGCTCATAATCTTCCCTAAAAATGCCAATTGTTCCAGCTCATTGGGTTACTCATAGAAACAATAACAGAAACTGATTCCAGAATGTAATTTGGCACAATATTTTATTACCAAAATAATTGTGCAAGAATGTTTGTTATGTACTTATGAGACATAAGGACATATCTGAAATATTTCTCAGTTGACATAACCTATTATTCCCAAAGGAGAAGCTACACACAGTCATATATAAATATGTAAAAACATCTTGACAACATACAATAATAAAAAACTAATATAGATATTGTATATCTACTATTGCAGCTTGCACTTCAGAGATTATTTTTAATTTTTATTATTTGCAATAGCAAAACTACTCTTTTCATTAAGAGAAACAACAAAAGTCATAATAAAACATCTCACCACAGCAATATGTTTGACATGATAGATTAAGAATATGTTTGAGTCAAATCAGAACCAGTCCATGTTAATGTCTGGTAATTTAGATTCTTTGAGTAAAATTTGTACACACCTGGATATCTTCATAAATTGGGGCAAAAGGTGTATACATTTCTTATTATGAGTTTCTAAAAATTCTGATCCAGATCACAACTCTATTATTCTACAAAAACTCCAAATAAACATTAAGAAATATTCTTTGTTTCAATAGGCCATCATGTAATCAATGTGCGAGAGAAAAATCCTTCTTACTTGTGAGTTTAGACCATAGTGGTTCACAGAAGTCTCACAGACAGATGATAGAAGTAGCATCTTATTTCCAAAAGGGATTCAAATTTGTAATTAGTTATAGCATATACCCATGTAGAAGGAGAAAACTATCAGCCTCCCATACATACTAAGAGAATATATCACATGGTTTATTTTTTGGAATGCTTATCTGCAGATATTTTAGTTCTGCAAACAAGAATAGGCTCCATTTATAGAAGCTAAACAGCATTTCAAAGCCATGGGAGAATGACTTCACACTGAAAAAAGCAGGTTTAGATCAGCTATTAGGCAAAAATTCTTTACTCTGAGGGTAAGGAAGCATTGGAAGAGGTTGCCCAGAGAAGTGAATAGCCCATCCCTGGAGGTGTTCAAGGCCAGGTTGGATGGAGCTCTGAGCAACCTGTTCTAGTAAAAGATGTTACTGGCAATGGCAGGGTGGTTGGGACTAGATAATCTTTAATGTCCCTTCCAACACAAGCCATTCTATGATTCTATGAATATTCACTTCTACATATGCATCTTGTTACTGTTTTTTCCTTCTGTATGACAGCTGTAATGGTTTGGAGAAGTAATAAGCTGAAATAAACCAGGACAGTGAAACAGTCTTGTCTCAAAATATATTGTTTGAAAGAAGACTCCTTACTCAGAGAGTGCTTCCACCAGATGATTATAGACAGATAACCCAGATGTTCAGCTTTAACTCATACAGTTAGTTTTTAAACTGTTCAGGTTGAAACATGAAAGCCATTTTACCTGCATTGTTATTTACAGTCACGTCTGCCTCTCTTTGCAATATTTTCAGGATGATTTCAGATGTATGATAACAAAATTTGAACCATACTGCTGAGCAAGTTCAAGCACTGAGCCAAAACCAAGAAAGTCTGTGCAGAAATCTCCGCTTCTTAAGTTTTGCATGAACCTTTCAAGAGTTTCATCACAAAATCAGAGAATTCTTTGGTTTGAAAAGGAACTCTGGAAATCATCTAGTCCATCTCCCAATAAGGCAGGTTCATGTTTGTTTGTTTATTTGTTTTTCAATTTATGTGTTTGATAGTAGACTATATTAGAAATTTTGTTGTTTTTTTTTATTTTGGATTTGGGTGAAAAGCTGATTGACCTTTATCTATGGAAGATATACTAAATGCGCAGCCATGCTATGTGTACCAAAGGAAAAAAGAGCACTTGCAGATGCATACTTCTGTACATACATTTGTATCTAAGTATATATGTAAAATTTGTAGACATATATATATATACACATACTGATATTTGCCTGCATGTATAGACACCTGTAAAGTGAGAAAAGCATGGTTTTATCACAAAGGTAATAAGGAATGTAATAAATATTAAGAAAGTGAGGCAGCTGTATACTGTTTCTCATTATCTTCACCATTCAATGCATAACTCTAATATGTGTTTCTGCTCAGTGCCAAAGGTTTACCCTGATTATTAAATTTTTACTTTATTCAGGATGTTTTCCTTTAGCATCATACTATATGAGTTTTAACCATATCCTATTTGTGAGCTGAAATGCTTACTGAAGTTACAAAACTTCACAAGCCTTTGACAGTCAGTCACAGTGAGAATTAATCTTCATGATGGTCTCATTCCCATGCCTTTATTGATTCTTCTAGCTGTCAGTTGCACAGATCATTGTCTCTATCCCATCGTTTTGTTTGCTCTGTCTCATTCAGAAAGACCTTTTTTTTCGGTAGAATTGACTATTCATCCAGAAAAAGGTATCAAAAATACAAATTAAAAAGGTTCCATTTTAGATTACTTGATTGGTCTTAAGGCCATGGCAGATATTTATCTTTCTATGTGATTTTAAAATCTGGATCTTTCTGTTGATTGGTCAGTTGTTAACATATTTACTATGCTCTCTGTGTAACATTTTAACTTGCTAAGGAAAACCTTTAGTACTTAGTCATGATGGGCTGTATACTCAAGTCTCATTTTTCTTTAAATTTTCTCACTGTTACACCCTGGTATAATTCCAGAGAACAGAACTTGTGGTACTTACATCCTTTCTTTTGTAAATGTGGTTGACTGATCTTCACCAGTAACCTGACATAGAGGAGACGAATCTCTCTGCAGATACCTCTGTGAGGCCTTTCTTTGAGATAAGAAAACTACTTAACCAGAATGAATAATGCTAGAAAAAATGTAGACCCTCTCTTATCTTTTTAGAATATTATTTGTTAGATTTGATTCTTTATAACTGGTTGCTGTAAACAAAGAAACCTGATGTAGTTGGCTATGTATCGTAACTTAGAACCCTCTTGGTTTACTTTTGATCCCCCCCGAACCCTATAAAAGTACATGTAGTACCCCACATAAGTGGATTGCTGCTGGACCCCTTCATAGTGAAATAAAGCCTGTGGAAAAAGTCTGTGCTGCACTCCTGGTCTGTTGGAAGAAGAAGGTCTCTGTGAGCAAAGTTAAAATCACAACAGAGCTGACTGCCTGATGGGGCAGTGCTTACATACCTTGTAACTGACCCCTGCCTGAGAAAAGCAGAGGCAGGGGAGAAACAAGGTACAGCCTGAGGTGGCTTGGCTTTGGTAGACTGACAGGTACACAGCAAGATGTTCTAGCAATCCTCTTCACAAACAAGACTTGGGAGAGAAAATATAACAAAAAGCTCATGGCTTGAGATAATGACAAAAAAATCACTAAGCAATTACATTCATGGGCAGATTGGACTATACTTGGGTGAAGCTAGTTTAGTTGTAACCAGTTAATAAAAGAGTAGGATAATGAGAAGTAAAAATCAATCTAAAAAAAACTCCCTCCCCCATCCCTCACAGGCTCAGCCTCACTCAATTTCTCTGCCATCTCCTCTGTGGTGGTGCAGGGGGACTGGGAATGGGGTTTGTGGTCAGTTTGCCATAAATCCTGCCAGGAGCCTGCTCCAGCAAGGGCTTTCCTGGGGTCACAACTTACTGGGAAGACTTTATAACTTCATCCCAGCCAGACCAAATACAGTGATTAATAAGATACATTAATAGAAGTGCTATGCTCTTTTGCACACCCAGAGATTATGTTCCATCCAAAAACAAAACAAAAAAATCCTTAGAGTGTTATTTAAAAATTATATAAATCATTATTAAGTTAAATAAATGATCAAGTCAAACACATTTAGAATGATAGATTCTGCCATCCTGAAATATTGTAAATCGCATTGAAAGCAAACAAGGTTATTTTTTTAAAGTTTTCTGATAGGAAGAGATATTTAATTATATGAACTCCTGATTATAAAGAAATAAATAATATAAAAAATGAACAAAGGCAAAATATACCCAACCAAACACAAAATCTTTATGGAAGCTTCCGTAAAGTTTTGGGTTTTTTTTTTCCTTTCCTCAAAGTACTGATTATTTTGTGACTGTCAAACAAAACAGATTTTGTACAATGCAAAAGAAAATAACATAGTATTACTGGTTCTTAATGATGATATAGAACGATCAAAATTTTTTTTGCAAATACTAGAAAATGTAAAGATTCACATTTTTCCTATATTGAAATTTGCAAGGGATTTAAGAAAAACTATAATTACAGATTAAGTGTTCATGTTCTAAAAGCCAAGGCAGAGATGCCAATAACAAAGATGGCACCAAGTTATGCCAGAGAACAGGAGAGTGAGACACGAAGATGCTAGCAATGACCCAAAAAATAAGGCTGAAGCATGTTTGACAATACATAAGAGCTGTATATACCAGAATATGTGTAATGTTCATGACTGAAAAGAAACTATTAAAAATAGAATTATGAGAAATGTAGCACTTTAGGTTTCCAACATGAAAGTTCGCATGTTTTCACACTTTATAATGTTATGCAAATCAGGACTTACATAGAGCAAATAGGCAAAATTTATGGACTATAAATTTATGCCATAAGCAACAGGTCAACAACATTTGAACAAACCTCCCTCCTCAAGATTAACAGGAATGTAGAAAAAAACATTTAAGGTCTGAATTTGTCTTTAAATACAGAACCTAAGACAAGTGTTTCTGAAGTTTAATTTCCTTTCATGAGCTTTCCTTCCAAGCAAAGAACGTAAGTGTATGTTAATGCTTGTCTATACAAGATGTGTGTATGTTTATATTAGGGAGAAAAGGGACTTCTTATAGCAAGAATATACATGGAAACTTCACAATTAAAGGAAGCTTGTATTTCCTTGCCTTTTTAAAATTTTCAGTTGAAAGGAGATCTGTCCAGTGTTTTTCCTGTCCTTTGTTTTTCTAGCTCTGTTTCTTAAGTCTGAATTTGTCATAAGTGATTCTCTTTTTGATTAATTTGGAATTAATGGGAGTATTAACATTGAATTTACAAAAAAAACTCTTAAGGAGAAATAAAAATATTGGCTTCTTCACAAGCCTACATGTAAGTACCATGTCAAGAACTGACTCAAACTCTGCTCTATATATGCGCATAAACATGCAGAGGAGACTGAGGGGAACCTCATTGCAGTTACATCTTCTTTGTAAAGGGGAAGAGGAGGGGCAGGCACTGACCTCTGCTCTGTGGGGGTCGGTGACAGGACCCCAGGGAATGGCCTGAAATGTGTCAGGGGAGATTTATGCCAGATATTAGGAAAAGGTTCTTCACCCAGAGTGGATGGGCACTGGAACAGGCTCTCCAGGGAAGTGGTCACTGCACCGAGCCTGACAGAGTTCAAGAAGTGTTTGGACAATGCTCTTGGGCACAGGATGGGACTCGAGGATGCTGCTGTGCAGAACCAGGAGCTGGACTCAGTGATCCTTGTGGGTCCCTTTCAGCTCAGTTAATTTTGTGATTCTGTGATTTGCAAGCTGGGAGTCCCAAAACAGTAATATGCTGGTGTTAAGTGTAAAAGATAATAAAAGTAAGGGATCTCTTTAAATTTGTTTTGTAGTGATAGGTCAAACTTAAATCTTTAGGACATTTTCTTGACTCAACCTTTGATGACATTATAGTAACAGAAGAAAATTTCTCAAAAATTCTTTATAAGCTTTAATTAATTTATTATTAATAAAAATCAAAGAAATAATGAGAACAACATGAACAAAAACCTGAGCTTTTCCTTTTATTTTTTTTGTTTCCTTGTTTTTTAATTATTTTTTCAATCTTATTCTTGCTCTTTTAAAATATTTCTTGTAGAGCATTTTCAATAGCAAAATTTTTGTGCTGGATTATATTGTCTGAAGACTTTCTACTCACTTGCAGTGGCATCTATACATTCAGTAAGACTTTATGTAAAAATTAAAACTGAATGGGATTCTGTCTATATTCCTAATTTATGGAAAGAATTTCCAAATTTTGAAAAACTGTTTTTATAACATAGGAATTAAATGCTGTCTTTCAATTTTTAAAAATTAATTTAAGGTCCAGAAAGTGTTAATTCATTTTTTACTGCAGTATTTTTGGGTGAAAAAAAAATCAGCCAAAGTTATGGCCATATTCATGAAAAGAAATCACAGTCTTTGCAACCATCTCAGATAGAAACTTGTATTTGTAGTGTTATTCCCACTTCTGTACTTTGCTGGAGAGATAGTCTGTTACACTGAAGAATTGATTTTTCAGAGCCTTGAACCAGCTGAATTTAAACAGAAATCTTCTCATAAGAGATAATTTACAATTTAGATTAACCTGAAAAAGAAAAAAAAAAATCATTATTACTATTTAGGAAAAACTAAAACTGAAACTTTTCTTTGGGTAGCAATTTTCTAGGGCAACTTAGTGATAACTGTCATAAAAATGAGTGCTTCCATCAAAGTGTTACAAAATTGGGTCAATTCTCTAATTGCAGTGAAAACAATTAAGAATTTCACATTGTCTTTTTAAAGTATTTTATTAAGATATGGAGGCTTTGATCAGAAAAGGAACAACATTTAGATGCCTTGGTTTACTGAATGGAATTACATATTATCACAAAAATGCAGCATCACCTCATTGTTTAGAGTTAAACAGACAATGGTAGGTGGACTAGTTTTTAAGTATGGCTTTTCCTTAAAGGTATTTTTAAACTGACTTAGCAAAGCTAAAGTATGATAAAGGACTTAAGGTCACAGTTGATAAACAGCTGACCATTTGATCTCTTTCTGGTGCTGTAACACTGAAGGCCAACACAATTTATATTTTTAAATTATATTTATTAATTATATTTAAGTCCTTTTTAATGAAAATAGCAAAGTCAAAATTTTGAAGTTGTATTACTTCTGTCATTAATGAGATCATTATGAGATACATCAGTCTGAGAAATCAAGAGTTTTAGCCATAATTTGAAATTAAGGAAACCATGTTTTATAGCAAGAAAGACATTTCCTACAGGTGAATGTCCACAAGAATCCACAAGAATCAGATTGCTGACAGCATAATCTAGAAAAACTGACCATGACAAACCCATGGAGAAGATAAATAAATTTTAGCTGCATCAGCTCAATAATATCAAATGGTCTAATTACTGAAACAGCTTAAGTGGAAACACTGAGGACTTAATATATGTTATTTGAAGATCAAGACATATGTAGCTGAGGCATATATTATTAAAAGGGGAAATGAAAAAATCCCTAGATGTGTCAGAAATTTGCATTATTCTGAAGGTCACTATTCAGCAACCATAGGAGATGTCATCAAACTTTTAAAAAATATTAATCCATGTAGTTTCATAGTCTTTGCATCACTAAACAAGGATTTTGTTTTTCATAAGTCTTCTAGTTTTTCAGTACCACAATACTTCAGTTTTTCTAGTGCTTTTGAAAAGAAAAATAAAAGTAGATACTGGAAAAACCCCATGTCATAACTTAATCCTACATCTTGGATTTTCTGACACTTGCTATGTCATTCTGCTTCATATCATAGCTGATATAAATAGGGTACTCTTCTCCTAGGATTTATACACAGCTCCTTTTAATATAGTACCATCTACTAGCCTCATTTTGCATTTTCCTATTAACTGCAATGTATGTATGATTTAATGCTTTTTTATTTTTTTATTTACTGACCCAGCCAGAAAATACGTTACACAGTCATAGTTTGCTAGTCTTTAATGACAGCTTGTATGCATGCCAAAATCATCTTCACCATGGTGATATGTTTCTAGATCTGATTTTACAAAGCATTTAATTGATTTCCTTTCATTAATAAACGAAATCACTATAAGTCTCTACACGTGGAAACTAATCAAGAAGTTTTTATTTCTTTTTTTTCAACACCACTACATCCTGAAGGCTCCAAGTCATGTGTCACTCATCAGTCAAGTAGAAACAGCTGTTATCCAGGAGGAATGGGATTAAAATATAGATAATGGTAAAAAGCAAGATCTTCCCAGTATAAAAGTTCATAGAAATTGTGGGACAGCCTTGTGAAGAAAAGCAGGTTATTAAAGATAAAAAAAAATAAAAAACAAATTAAAAATGTAATCTGGCTACTGTCTTAAAAGACCATGACAAATTCTTTCTCTTAATACATTAACAACAAAATGAAGGTTAAGGAAAATCTCCATCCTTTATTGGATGTTGGATGCAGGGGCAAACACAGTGAAAAAGGATGAGGAAAATAAGGTGATTAAGTAAGGTAATGAGGTATTTAATGGTTTCTTTGCCTGAGTCTTTAATAGTATGACTCACTCTCTGCCCTGAGCTGGAAGACAGGGAAATGGAATGGGACTAAACCCAGCACAGTCCAAGGGGAAAGGATCAGTGACTTGCTACTCCACTTGAACACTCACAGGTTTATGGGGCTGGATGAGATCTACCTGGAGGTACTGAGGTGAGGCATAAGTGCTCACCAATCACTTACCAAAAGTCCTGGCTAGACAAGGAAGTCCCCATTGGCTGATGATTAGTAAATGTGAGTCCTAGCTACAAGGATAGCCACAAGGAGGGTGCAGGGAGGGACACCCTGACATGGGTGCTGGGGAAGGCATGGGGCAGATCATCCTGGGATGCTCTCATGCAGCATGTGTGGACAGCCTTGGGATCAGGCCCAGTCAGCACAGGTTTATGAAAGGCATCTCCTTGTGATCAACCTGACCTTCTATGACAAAGTGATCTGTTTAGTGGGTGAGAGAAATGTTGTGGATGTTGTCTATTTGGACTTAAGCAAAGCCTTTGACACAGTTACCCCCAGCTCCAGCTCTGGAGAACCTGGCTGCTTACGGCTGAGGCAGGTAACACTCCTCAGAGTTAGCCTTTGAATGATGATATACATGAGTTCAAGAAGAGTGATTTTGCCTCAACTGCTGACTCAACAGCAAGACATCTTCCTTTATCTTCCTTGGTTTCTAGCTGCTGTGTGACTTGTCAGCTGAAAAGTGCCACCAGGTTCCCTCCTCTGCAAGTATTTCAACAGAGCCTGACTGCAATGTCTCCTGACTTCAATGCGCTCCACCCTCCATTTAGCCCTCCTTGGACTGCGTGTAGGAAGTTGGGCATGGTGACTGTGTTCCAGCCAGGGAGTAGCAAACACGTTTTCCCCCTTAGCATACATTTTGTGTGGTGACTTGGACATACTGTTCTCAATCTCCACCTATTAAAATGTAATTTTACCCCCAGTCTTTTTCCCATGGGGTCTTTTTCCAGCATTAATTATTCTGGTTCTATGATAATTGCTCCTCTCCCAGGTGTATTATAAGTTGGTTATGTGAACCAACTGCTGTTGAAAATATTAAAAATGTTTTAAGGAAATACATTAGATGAGCTGATGCATCCTACATCTGGTGTTCAGTTTGGTATTGTTTCATTGAGGTCAATATGGACTGGTGCTGGCTCAGAGCACAGCTGATTTGGATGTGTAACTGTTGATATTCTCTTTGTTCTATTGCTTAGCTAGTAAACTCCTAAGATAAAACTGGTACTGATTTTGCTGAGATGAATCTATGATAGCTTTCTCTGTGACAAATAGGAAAAATTTGACCTGTTCTACTAAGCAATTTCAGAACTTCATATTCTACAGAAATTTCTTGTTGGATCAGTCTAAAGTCCTCACTGAGGCAGTGCTCTAGAAATGTCAACTGTAATTTTTATTTTCACATGGAAATACTGAAACTAATTAACAATACTTAAGCCACTTAATATAAATGTCTGTTGTGGTTAAAGAAAACTAATGTAATTGGTCAATGGTCTTTAAACCTGCTAGAAGCTGTTAATTCCAGTTAATTAAAACCAAAAATAAAAAGAAATTGTCTGACATTTAACAATGTGGAAAGCCATTGCAATTTATTCTTGACTTGAACACGCATGATGCTTTTCTATATGCCAGCTATGGAAAAGAAAACCCACAGTAACATAACTGATACTGAATAGACTTGTTGTACTTAAAGTAAATAAGGAATTTAAAAGATGCTTTATTACAGTCTTTATTTAGAGGGACTTTAATATTATTTTCAAATGGATTCATTTCATCCCAGTATCTTTGGGATGAAGTCTCAAGTGAGCTATGACAAATCAACATGTATTTCTTCATTGCACACTGCCATGGTTCTTACAGAGTTGGCATTAGCCTTCTTAACAAACTCGTTATGCTGTTATTCCACTCTGGGGCAATGTCATTGACACTATGTTTTAGAGTTTCACTATAATTTTCTTGGTGCTCTAGAGATCAAATAGCTTCAGAAAATGCTTCAGAACCTCATGTCAAAATTCTTATTTGATATAAATGTATTTATGCTCCTTGAAAAATATAGGAAAACAAACTCTATACCAAAATAATCCATTCCAACTAAGTTAGAGAAATTTGTTTTCAGAATTAAAAATTTCTCTACATCTTACAATTAATATCCTTTAAGCTTTAAAACATACTAAGTTTTGAAATATTTGTAGACTATTACCATGTACTCATGCAGAGTGAGAAAACAATGACTTACAAAATTGAGGGTTTTTTCTTAATATAAACTCTAGACTTCTATTAAATGCAGTGTGATATTTTACAAATGGAATGGGAGTGGTGGAGTGCAATGTCACTCTACCTTTGAAAACTTATGTTAACACGGAAGTTTGCTAAAAATGCTAGACCAGAACATATATGGTGCTTTCTCTGAGCTCAGAATACATCTGTGAATTTTTGGTTGCATAATTTTAACAATATTTTCTTTTCTTGCTCAGTAGATTCTGGAGATTCATGTTATCCCAAGGTTCTTCTAGCTCACCCTACCCATGTGTCCATTACCTTGCAAATGGACTTTTAAAGTCTGGTTTGCACTTTAGTCCTGATCTTTTACTCATTCATGCTGTATAATTATAACATAATTTTCAAGCATGTACATGATGTTTGTCTCAGAGTGCCATAAAGCACCCCAAATATTTTGTGTCCAAAACCTTTAGAAGTATCTAAAAGTCTGAAATGGTCTAACATTTAAGGAAAGATAAATAATACTGTGACAATCCACATCTCACCAGCAATCATGTCCTATAGTTTGGGAAATTCTGTTGCCTGGTGTTAAATAAATCAGTCATTTGGGTTTCTTTCTGGAAGTTTCTAAACTATGTGTTGTGAAAAAAAGTAGATTTTATATATTGATGTGGATGCATAAGACAAAGCTGAGAAGTGTGAAATACTGTAAGCCCCTTTCTCATTAAGGAAATTACATATGGCATAATTATTGTCTTGGACAAGCAATTTATATGAGGTATTACTTCTTTTGTTATTCATTGTTCAGCTTAGCATCCAGTGAACTACCATCTATATGCAGAAGACACCTATGAAGCTAACTTTTAAGGTGTACACAGAAAAACTAGTGAGTCCCCCTGCACATGCGAGATTGCAGGACTGAAGGTAAGAAAACAGAAGTTTAAAGGACACTGAAATATTTAACTTTCAAACAAAATTAGAAAGCATAGTTTGTAGGTATTGCAGCCTTTCAGATGCACAGTTGTAGAACAGATGAATTATTACAGGATGCCTCTGGCTGGCTGATTTAAAACCCCTCTTGAGACTGAACTAAAATTGACCATGATATACAGTTGTTTGGGCTTGAGACAGGTAGGTGATTTGGAATATGGTACTGTTCATAAAATTGCCATCTAGGTCTGAACTGTGTGCCACTTTGATAGTTTAATTATAAATCTATCACTTAAATCTTTCTGAAAGATGGCTTGTTTTTCAAGTAAATTCTGATTTAATCGAGCAATACAAGATGAGGTTCTATGGTTTATAAAGGGGAACAGACTGGATTGTTATAATGTGCTGAAGATGCTTTATTTTTCCAAAAATTGAAATGAAGACTGCTATCTAGCTTAAGAAAAATAAATGTGCTATAGATCAGACTGCTTTTTAAAGAGTAGATTAACAAGTTTTTGTATGATTTTTAAAATCTACATTTCCTTGGACTCATTTTAATTTTGCTGTGTCTCATAGGACTACAAAATAGAATAGTTCTACACCTAGTGATCTGGCATAATTTCAGCAAAAATTCTTGTGATTTCACTTTGATGAATATCACTTATTTAGAGTCAGTTTGCTTTTTACATTTTTGCAAAACTGGGGCTCAGAATTACTATAAGATTTTCAAAAGTATCTGAACTTCTGAAGGATTTATTTAATCATTTTTAGCTCATATTATCCTTTAAGGAAATCATTATTTCCTAAGTTAATGGAGTTAAATTAAAACTTTGAACTGGTACTACTTAATATAGAGAAGACAATGCATGATGGCCTGGATTTAGTTCAAGTCTGGTGGACTTGTGTTATAAGAAGTAGGTTACTGAAGAGGGCTTGGATGGTGCATCCTGTTCAGTAGATGTGATCAGTGCCTCAAAAGTTGTGAATCTGGTCAAGGTCAAGCAAAACAAGTACTAGGGAAGCATTGACTACAATAAGAATATGTTTGTGGGGCTATATATTTTTCTTTTTATATAATGATACATATTTATCTGTATATGTATATAATTATATACATTTATATACAGACACTTTGAATTTTCATGTCAGTTATTTTTCTGAAGCCACACTTTCACAAAGCAATCTGTTAAGGGCCTACTAATAGACATCTCTGCCTTTGTCTGTTAGGCTGCTGACAGCTCTGCTGTGTAATCTTCCATGTGCCACACACACAGTCACATACTTGGGATGTGGTGTAGTTGCCAGAATTCCTGTGACCGAGAACTTTGAACCCAGGTTTTCATTACTGCTACCCAACTTTCCCAGGTGCTTTCAAGGCTACAATTCCAAGTCTTCTCTCATTTTTTGCATTTACAGGGTTTAACAGGCAAGCAGTTATGTGGAAATTTCACTGGGTCTTGTACCCAGACCAAAACCTCTTAAGCCATTGGATTTTTTTGAGGAACTGAGGCAAGTCTTAAGAATATCTGAAGTGCCAGTGGCCCAATACCATATTTTCATTAACAATCAATAGACATTATCTAGGACAGATCTAGGTGAAGCTTTTCCCATGATCCCTTCCCAATTTCTAACAGTTTCTGGGTCAGACTTTTGGACCAGGACTAGCACCACTTCTTTTTTTTTTTTTTTTTTTTTTTTTTTTTTTTTTTTTTTTGCAGTAGGGAAATAACTCCAGCCAGCAACTAAACCCCACATAGCTGGTCACTCCCACATGGACAGACACAAACACACCTACAGAAACTCCTGGGGAAATTAAAAAAATTCTTGATTAAATAGAATATAATCAAGGGGGCAAGAATCATAAAATAACAGAATTAGTAAGGTTGGAAAAGATCTTCAAGATCATCAAGTTCAACTGCCAACCTTGTTGACCACGACTATGTTCACCATTGAATCACATTCACCAGGTGCTATATCCACACATTTTTTTAACTCTTCCAGAGATCATGACTCCACCTCCAGAATCAGAAAATTCAGAAAACGCATGGGTTGAGACAAAAGGTGTAAAAGGTAAAGCAGAAACTGTTCAAGGAAGTGAAGTAAAACAAGGGATTCATACACAACCTCGTATGGGCAGGCAGGTTCTCAGCCATCCCCAAAAGCACAGCTCCATCAC
Source organism: Cinclus cinclus (assembly GCF_963662255.1). NCBI lineage: Eukaryota > Metazoa > Chordata > Aves > Passeriformes > Cinclidae > Cinclus > Cinclus cinclus. The sequence goes on along the minus strand of NC_085050.1, from coordinate 19,273,804 downwards.
ATGTAACAGTGACTTGGAAAGACAAACACCACTCTAAACATCTCTCCTTCTTTTTTCTTCCCCAGCTTTAGATGCTGCTCCTGCTGTCATGTCATGTAGAATATTACTTGGGTCAGTGGGGTTTGGCTGTCCCCTCTGTGTCCCCTCCCAGTTTGTTGTGTACCTGATTCTTCACTGGTGAGATGGGCTGAGAGGCAGGAAGGGCCTTGACTCTGTGCAACCAAGGCTCAACAATAATAAAATATCAACACTTCCAGCACAAAACCACAACACAGCTGCATACCAACTACTATGAATAAAATTAACTCCATCCCAGCCAAAATCAGTACAGAAAGAATATAGACCATCTAATCTTAGGGGTTAAGATTTGTCAATATGAGTTCAATAGCAAAATGAAACATAAGTTTCATTTTAGGAGAGCAAACTCTCTCAGGACAAATATTGTTTCTGTTAAAGCCCCTTCATGGGATCCCTTACTGTGTCTATTTCTTGTAATGCCTTAAAGCTAGTAGGAAGGATAAAAATGTCCACTGTGTCTGTTTCACCTATGATGAAAAGCAGGAACAAAAGCTAAGTAACAATGAATTAATTTGTCATGCTTTCTATGGCTCCATGTAATATTCTCTATACATGTAACCCTACAGCATGGTGATATCATGGAAGAGAATGCCATTTTTCATAAAGATAAGGACCTAATTTCACGATTTTAAGAAATGCTGTACTTTATATGTATTGAAAACACTTTACAAATGTCTATTTTTAGTACTTGAATTTGAAACAATCAATTTTTACCAGCAGGAAGTACAAAAAATTGACTAAATGAAAAAGAAAAAAGGAAAATACTAAAATATTTTTATTCTCTTTTCTACTGTTCCCCTTTCCTTCACAAAGGAAACTGTATTGATCATTGAAATTCTTCTCTCAAGAGATGCTTGAAATGACTGGGTCCTTGAGAACAGTTGTCCTAGTCTTTTGTCTAATTAAGAGCCACAAACCTATTCCTTACTTGATCTCTCCTACAGTAGTTCTGCTGGTCAGGGGCTCAGGATATTACAGCTCTTCATGACATAGAAATACAATAAAAAAAGAAAAAATACTTTTTTAAAAAGTCCCAACAAAACAAAACCCCCAACTCTTGATTTCAGAGAAAACATGCTGACAAAATAGGAGTGGAAATCTCAGGAAGCAGTAGAACTTCAACCTAATAAAGATATTTGTATTGCTATGTACCAAGATGCTATGATCATGAAGCTGCATTAACACAAACTTAAAAAACAAAGCACCCAAAACTCCCATTAGAAAATTAGCTTTTCAGTGTTTGTTTCAGGCCTAATATTGGCACATACTGCGCCATGCATCGCTAGTATTGGTTTTAAGTAACAAAAGTCTGGTAGCAGGTAGGGGGTCTGTGAGAACATGCCAGAAAGTTTCCCCTGTGTGAAACAGAGCCAGTTCCAACTGGCTCCAAGACAGACCCATCACTAGACAAAGCTGAGTCAATCGGTTGGTAGCACCTGAGCAAAAACTTGTTTAAAGAAAGAGGAAAAAATACTGTGCAATGGTAACTGGGAGAGAGGAGTGAGATGTGAGAGAAACAGCTCTGCAGACACCAAGGTCGGAGGAGAAGGAGGGGGAGCAGGTGCTCCCAGCACTGGAGCAGAAACTCACCTGCAACCTGCAGTGCAGATGACAATGACATAAGTTGTTCGCCTAGGGGCAGATTTGTCCCAAAGGAAGCTGTGACCCCATGGAGAATCCCTGCTGGAACCGGGTCCTGGAATAAACTGTGACCCTGTGGGGACTTAAACTAACCTGCAGTCAAATAGTCTGAATTACACCTTCCGCTAGACCAGGTGATTTAGAGCCCCATCCAACCAGATCCTGAATGTTCCCAGGGATGGGGCTCTACCACATCTCTGGGCAACAGGTTCCAGTGTTTCACTACCCAATTTGGCTTCACTCCAGTTGCACTGAAGCAACTCTGTCATTCCACACAGTAAAATCTCACCTTTTTTGATCCTTATCTCCCTTTATTTTTTAAAAAAATCATATTCTATAAGCCTCATTGAATAGTTTTTGCTTGAATACTAGAGCAAAGTTAATATAAGATTTTTGCAAAATATCTGGCAGTCTGAAGCCCATGACTCCATTCTATGAATGACAATAAATATAACTCGGTTATATTGGATACTCATCATGAATAGAAAGCACTGTTTAATAAGGATGAAAACATTAAAGCATACCTCAGTACATAGGAAGACTTTCTTAATAATATCTCCACATAATTATTTCAGTGTTCCTACCTTATAGTTTGGAAGAGAAAGTTTTACCCTACTTCTCCTGTCTCATAAGTACTTTTTTCTTATTTCAATTGCATTTGAATAGAGGGATTTACATGTTGTTAATTTGTCCCTTGACTATTGTTTTTAAGCTTCTTGATTTTCCCAGTAAAGAATGGCAGGGGTACAAATTGGCAGAGGTTTGAGAATCTTCTTCCAAAAATTAGAGCTTTGGAAATAAGAGAATATAATCAAATAACAGCCTCAGAGCACAATGCTCAAAACTTCTTTTGCTAACATTATACATGAATTTACTCTTTAATTAAAAACTTGGAGTGTGAGAAGGAAATTATGTGATTGGTAACATATGATGGAAATAAAGCATGAAAAATTTTCTCTGGATCAATACTGCTTATATATGAAAATCTGGTATTATAACCATTTTATAACCATTCCTTAGTCTGAATTCTGCAGCTGCAGGCTGATTAAAACTCAGCAGGAAGAGCTATAATAAACAAATACCACCTGCTGCAAGAGCAGGTGTTTGTGTCTTCATTTAGAAACCAAAGTAAAACACAAGATGCCAAGGGGCTGAAGTAGATCAGTATTTGGATTGATATAATTTGTTACTACTTGTCCTTGAACTTAAAAGCATATTATTCTGCTTTCAAGACTCCTTGATAGGGATTCAACACTAGTTTCTAGTAATTAAGAATCTCTTTGCCTTCTTTGTACAACTATCCGTTCTCAATATGATGTGCATTCACTGAAAGTATTTGTTTCTCCATTCAGCGGTATATAGCATAAAGTTTTTGACTAAGAACATTCTATGCACAAAAATAAGTAAAACCAACATTTGATATTTTATTTAATTTCACTAATCTCATCAGTGTTCTATTTGACATTTTTAGTCCAAACAAATCAATGTAGTCATTGGAATTCATCATGATTGATCTGTTCCTCAATGAATTTAATACATGCTTATAAAAGATGAGTTGCATTTATAAAGAAGTACAAACCATTCTGTTTCTGATATATATCTCAGTGACACTTATGATGCAGATAAAGCAGATAAGTATCTTTACCAATAAATCTGAGTGTCTGTTCAGTGTGCAACTTCTCAGTGGTGACTTTCATATGCAGAATTTTTTCTTTACTGTTACAGCACTTAAGGAATAATAATCAGAGTGACTGTCTAGATAAAAGCATAAATTGATATGCTATGCAACAAAACATAGTAGACCACATAGAAATGATTGTGATATACCTTTAGCTTAATCCAGAATCAACTGGAGTAAATGGATTGATCTTGTGCCAGGAAAGTTACTTTCATGTTATAACAGGTCCCAAGGTACTTGGCTAAGAGATTTTACTTTTGTCTGTAGCTTACAGTGGATGACTTCAAGATAGTTCATGGTAGCAGATAAAACTTACAGCCAGCAGGCAGAGACCTCCAAGGTAACAAAGTTTTGGCGAGCTTCATTTTTTTTCTCTTTTGCAAGAGATTTTACACATAAATAAGTGCTAAAATCCCATAATACTTAAAGCGGATGTGAAGAGTTATTACTGGGAGTACAAGCAATATCACAAAGTCATTTAAAATCTGCACACTGCCAGAAGTGTGGATTATAAAAAGGAGAAGCTGAGAACTGGAAAGCTTTTGGGAAGATTTAGCATATTTAAGATGTAAAAATTACTTTGCTGACTTATTTAGGGAGCCTGCATGGGTTGAACAGGAGCTGGAGCAGCATGCTGCCAAAGGTAGGATTACCTGGGGATTTTTTTATTTGTTTCTGAATGTCTGACAGTCCAAATATTAATAATCTTGGAAGTAAGTGATGTTCAAATCATTCTTAAATCATTCTTCAACATCCTATAAGAGAGAGAAAAAAAACTGTTATTTGCTGCAATGGCCATAAGTACATTGTAAACAAGGTGACTGCATCTCTTTCATGTTATTAGATATTGCAGGATAAAACTTTCTTTCCAGAGGAGGACACAAGCAAATCTCATTATTTCTGCAAAATTGACTTGGACTGAAGTAAAAAATGTCAAACTTTTTTAAAATTGTGTTTTCTATATTAAATACAATGAACTATTAAAATGAGATTTAATATAGGTGAGAATACATTTTCTAATAGAACTAAATATGATTTTTAATTCTGCTCTCAAAAGCCTACACTTGAGTGCTACATATTTTTTTTTTTTAGAATTTAATTACTATTATAGTTGAATCAGAAATACAAATATATTTTTAACATAATTGGATACAAGTTTGAATCAAAGAGCTGGGAAAGACCTTAGATGCATTTTGAAAATTAGTGCAGAGGAAAAGATCATTGAAATGGCTCTGATAGAGATTATAGGATGTAGCTAAATTGAGTGAATATTCAAATATATATGAAACATAAGCTATAATAATAAGCCTTTGAGTTTAACAAAAGCAAAGTTAAGAGAAATCTCAATTAGCCTGTAGACTCATGAAAACAAAACAGATATGACAACTATTCTATGGGTAATACCTTAAAATAAATGGGTCACAAATATGAATGAAATTTTTAGTTTTAGGGGAAGATACCTCTTGGCTGTCATAGTTAAGTCTTTACATATATATATATATATATATATATAAATTTTCAGAATTACATGTAAATTTATTGCAGAATTTGAGTCAGATCAACACTTTCTTTACTTACTTTACAGAACAAACTCTAACTCTATAGAACTTTGACATAATTTATTCGAAAATGAAGCTGCTATGAAATTGGAAAACTATATAAATAAGTAGAGCAGAGAGCCAACTACTCAAAACCATCAAGACCAAAAGTTTGCCCATATTTGGGATACTTCTGTTATAAAACCTGTTGTTTAATGCTGAGTAATAGTCCTGCATTTTCTTACTTCCCCTACTTCCCATTCATTCAGTCTGAGGCTTACAGAACTGATCTTATTTTTTCCTTCAGTATCACAGGGACCACCTATCACAATTCACACCTATTATTTGCTTTTTGTTTCAAAGTATATAAGCTAACTAATGCATAACTGATATGCTAGTTTGCTTGAGTTTTTTTTCCAAATGGTCTTAAACATGAAAGCATTTGCTGTTGGGAAGTGTTCAAAACTTAGACAGCCTAGAAATGTAGCATTGCATATTTGTCACATTCAGGTAGTGGGATACTGTGAAAGTACATGACAAAGGATAAATAGACATGAAGTGATGTGGTGAAAGCTCCAGCCCTAAACTGAAAACTGATCACTAAGAATCAAAGGTTATCTTTGCCTACACAGATTTTTGTTTACACATTTAATTTCTTATTTTACCTCATAGCTGACAGTTTTGGGACAAACCAGGGTGAACCCTTCTGCCTGATTTTATCTGCAGTGATGTAATTGGACTAGGATATAAAGTTTCTTATTAAACTAGCTGCATAAAAATATGCAACTACCCATATATGTAATGTCTTGATTAGTTAGCTGGCTTATTTTCATTAGAAAAACTGTGGTGACTTTTATTTTAGCCATTGACATGTTATGAAGTCTACCGTAAATCACTGCTCAAATAAAGGATTTCACATCTGAACAGATGAATTAATGTTGATCTGAAATAAAAAGAAGTAATAGATACATGTTTTATGTTATGTAATTTGTGCTGACTTAACATATTTGTAACATATTTGAGGCTGAAAACTAATGGGTGAGAGAAAGGCTGATGAAAACGGTGAACAGCTGCTAATTGTTGGAAATAAAGCAAGTAAGAGATCAGCCTCAGGCTACTTGATTAGCAAGAGCAGTATCATCTTGTACTGATGTTCTTGTTTATAATGTAATAGAGACAGTTGCCTGATACGGGCTGAGACCAACACACCACGCGTGGCCCTCAGACACCATGGAAAAGGCTGATTCCAACATGGAATAGTTTCACTGAGACCAGGCCACCACAGAGGAATCCAGCAGTCAGCACGAGCGCCCTGAGCCCCTGGATCTGTACTGCCAGTCTAACCTGGACTGGAAGAGCAGGGATGTGGCTGTAGGATAGAGTGAGTATGTGCTGTGCAGGATTTACCCACCTGCCTAGATATTGCTATCCATCACTACACTAAAAATGTTTAATAAATAACTCTAGGTTATGTCAGAATGAGGATGTGGTTCTGCTCTCAGAGGCACTGCAATCAATTACCTCATTACAAGAGTTAATTTCTCTTTAAATAGAAAATGTCTTTGTAAAAGTGTTCTATTTTATTGTCTAATTGTTTATGTGTCATGATTCTTCTCTTCGAGAGAATGTGGAGCATTAGAATTTGAAAATAACCACAAAAAACAAAAAAGCCACAAAACAAATCAAATCCTTCTGCAAAATAAATAAATAAATAAAAATAAAGAAGTCTAAAGCTCATTGTTTCAAAGAAAATATTGAGAGGTCAGCAGCAGACTCAGAATTGTCTTCTAGAATTTAACATACCAGTCCACATCTAAAACAAAATCCTACAAAAAATCTCTTCAATTCTTATTTTCATAGGACTGTGAGAGAGATGTACATGAACTCACAAGATGTTACAAGTTCAGGATTTTAGATGTTTTAAATTGTTAAATCATGCAAAGGATGGAGAATGGTTCAGGGAATGTTTCTCAATTTCTTAACTTTGGGTTTCTTTTCTAGATTTTGTTGTTCTGGAAGCCTTCATGAACTGGGTTTATTTAAAAGAAGAAGCAATTAACCTATTTCAGTGCTTTCAAAAGCCCACAGTGATAACTGAATATCAGGCAAAAGTTTTCTGAAAGAGTTTTCAGTTTCTTCACGTTTTCTGGAAAGGATTCTTTACATTCTTCTTTAACTGAGTTTATTAAATAGCTCTTAGTCACAAATTCTTCCCTATGACTTTGATGTCAAATGCACTGTTTATTTTGGAAATGCCTCCAATGTTGTTGGTATATGATGTACATGCTATTAGTGGCTGTCCCCACCCCCAACAGTTTCTTTGAATTGTTTGAGACAGAGTAAAAAATAAATTATTATTGAAGTATATGTTATTATTCAAGACAGTGAATCCTGTTTTCCTATGGAAAGCAGATTTTGCCTGCTTCACTGGGTTTAAAAGAAAAATGCCAGGAAAGCTGGTAAAGCTCTGCAATGACCATATAGTATGTACATGAATCAAATTTAGAATCTATTTCTCATATATTAATATTTCATTTTTTCAGAACTTATGTTCATATTGATTTTATTCTGTGGTTCCTTAAGCCCTACTCAATTCATCAGTGCACAATGTGTGGATCTTTATACTCCTACATATTTCCTCTAAAACTAATGAAGAAATCCTGGATGTAGAAGTCTGTATTCATAATTTTGTTTTAAAACTTTATTCAAACACACACTTTTGCAGACTACGTGCTGTGGATTTTGAAGCCTTCAATTTATGAGTCTAAGAATTCATTTATTGAGAGGTATTTTCACCAAGTTTTCTTTATGATGAACACAATGAATGGATTAACAAACAGAAATGTTCAAATGTTTGCTGCGAGATTTTGTTGTTTTGTAGTTCAGTACACTAATGTCTGCCATGTCCTTATGTACACAGTGTGGCTGGGATTAAGTTAATTTTCTTCATACCGGCCTCTGTGATGATGAGCTTTGGATTTTTGGCTTAAACAGTGTTGGTTAAATTTCAATAATTTGGCTATAGCTGAGTTCTTGCAAAGTGTGCTCTCCCATAAGATGGGGTTGGGCAAGGGGCTGGAGGGAGATGCAGCTGGGACAGCTGACCCAGATTGGCATTCCATACCAGATGATGTCAAGCTCAGCAATAAATGCTGGGGGAAACAGCAAGAAAAAAAGAGTGAGTGAGCACCTGTATAGGCATTTAAGACTGATTATTTTAATTTTGAATCTCTAAAATAATTTTAAAATAAAATTTAGGCAAATCATTTTAAAATATGTCCTTTTCTCTTTAATTTGGTATTGTCTTTTTTAAGAAATAAAAACATCAAACAAGAACCTAGAAACAGTATTTTCAATTCTATGTTTTTTTCCACAATCATGTTAGTCCTGATTTCTTATTTAAAATAGTGATCTTAAAACTATTTTATTTCATATTTCATATTCACTCATTTTCCATAGTTTACAGAAAGATTTTGAAAGTAATTCAAGAAGCAATTACTCAAATAATTGTTTTATGATATATAACTGTGATGAAACATAGATTTGAAAAGCTTTTTTTCTCCATCTTCTGAAGTCTTCAAAACAAACATGGAGCTAAAAGAAAAGCTTAAAACCTTAAAAGTTTTACATGGTGTTTACCAATTTTCCCTATATATTGTCTGAGAACCGAAGAAGTGCAGGACAGCCTCTGAAGCATAACGTTGGAGGGGAGGAAAACTTGATTTATTAAGTTTCCTTGTAGGACAAACCTACAGGGAAAACAGTAGACTAGGCAGTTCTAACTTACATGTAAACAGTTGAAAAACTACTTGAAGCTACTGCTGCCAAAAATGGGAGTAACCTCCTGGAGATGTGACAGCCCCATACAAGGTTCCTTGCCCTCTGTTTATTTCTCAAAGTCTTACATTCCATACATATGCATAACCCTAGCACCTGCTGTCTCTGCCCTGTATTAAAATGAGGCTAATAGTCCATCACACATGTGCAATTCTTCTCTTGAATTGGGTTGGTGGTCTCGAATTGGGTGGTCTTGAAAGATGAAGTAAGGAAAGTCTTCATGAGGTCTCTGTGACCTTCTGGCACAACCCAAGGTCCCCTGCTTCGTGACTGATTGGTATAATGTCCAGGTGTTACCCATTGTTCTACTGCTTTCAATCTGTTCTTATAACAGTTCACTTATTCCACCTCTTAATGGCAAACAATATCTCTATTATCTCTAGCTTAACCATCTAATAATCATTAACCTATTGTTTGTTTATCTAACTTACATCCTGATCAATATGAATTGCTTCCAACCCTTAGCTAAAATCTTAACTCTTTAAAATCTTGATTCAAAAGGAGGGTACAAATAAGACAGAGACAGGCTCTTTTGAGCCTTTGAGTGGTGGACTGCAACAAGAGGCCATGGGCACAAGGTGAAACACAGGAGGCTCTATCTGAGCATCAGAAAACACTTTTTCGTTGTAGGGGTATTGAGCACTGGCAGTTTGCCCAAGGAGGTTTGCAGTCTCCACCCTTAGAGGTTTTCAAAAAGTGGCTGGACATGTTCCTGGCTCTAGGAAACACTGAGCTGAAGGCATGGGCAGATAAACTCCAGAGGTTCCTACCATGTTTATGTGGTTGTACAAGTTGTAAGATCTTAGATGCAGACCCTTGTTCAGTGATCTTTGAGCATGAACCCTTCCTGTTTTATTATAAACAAACTTCTTGGCCTGCTTTATTTTAGAGTAGGCCTCTCCATAGCCTCAGTTAAACTCTTTATTAATTCTAGGCAGTTCCTTGACTGCCTAGCTTGAAATTAAAACTGGCCCTAAAAGCATTTCTCAGGTTTGAAACTTTTAACTTCATTGTATATTCTTGTTCTTTTAATGAACAAACCTTTTTATAAATCCAGCTACACATAATTCAGCTTCAGGTTGTTTTCTTAATTTTCTATTTCGCTGACAAAATTCACCTGATGAAGCAAAACCCATATTTTTATTGACTGAAATTCTCAAAATGTTGAGAACAAGCAACAAGCTTTCAAAGAAACATCTGTTCAGATGGAAAAATACCATTTTTTTCTACCATCAAGCCCTCACCTTTCTGCTCTAGTTTTTTGCTTTGCTCTTTAGAGCTGATACTTGATTCATGAAAACTACAAATATGCTTTAAAGCAATTTAACATTTTATTTTGAACTCCAGTTCCTTAAACTACTATTTCTACAACTTTCTAACAGGCTTTATTACATTATCTGAACAAAACTAAAACGATGAAAAATAACTCATCTGTCTGAAGTTGATTTACAGAAAATTTTGTTATGTTTCTTTCTAATAAACAGTGATAGAATGATATTGTGCTTGTAATTTCTAGGCTTATACCTATGAATGGTATAACACCATTGACACTTAAAAATTATTAAATTTCTTATCTTTTTTACTTTTTTTTTTTTTTTATTTTTGGTGGGAAGGGAGAGTTGCTGTGTTTTTTTCAAGGTTTCAAAGGCAGATGAGTTAAATAGTATAAGGAAAACTTTTCAAGTTCTAATGCAATGCCACTGTCAGAGCCTTGGTTTTTTCTTAGGTCTTTGATATAGAAAAAATGCTTGTTCCATGGCACTTTGGAGACCAAAGTATTGTGGCAGTATGGGAGAGAATCAAAGTACTCTGTTAAATAAGTAGAAATATTTTTTTCTGCAGTTTATCTGCTTAGTTTTCCTTTCATATGAAGAAGTCATTTTGACAAGAAATTTTTTGTGTGTTCATTAATTCATATTGCAGTTCTAGAGAGGAAAAATTCTCTAAGTTATTCCATTAGCCTAACTTTTTGTTTAATTTTGCACTTAGCAATAAGATTGTTTTTCCTAAGGGATTCCTGTAAAGGTACTTACCTACTGTGTCTGGCCTCTTTACGCAAGTACAGTACACATTTTTTTCACACAAAATTTCCTGTTGTGATGGCTTTTAGCCCAGATTCTCCTTTAGGAGAATGTCATGTTGAAATATAAATAACTTTCAATCATTTTGTTCTTCTAGTACCAGTTTTATTTCAAAATGCAACTTCACTAAAAGGGTAGGTTTTTTCCTTAAGAAAATAGAGAAATTTTTCTTCTGTAAAATTTTATCCAAGTCTACTAGTTGTTTATGTTTGTTATGTTTGTTTTATAAATTATAAGCTGCAAAAATATATCAAATAATTTGTCATCTATTAAGAATAGATACTGGGAAATAATGGAAACTAGAATTCTCTTTCAGTAAATAGTTTTGGAAAAGTCATTCTAATGTGAGATTGGGAATAGAAAACTACAAGGCTCCGTAGATAAATCTCTGTAAATTATTTTTTTTTAATTTCGTTTTTTTTGCAGTATTTATATACATAATAAAGTAGCCTTTCTGTGGTGAAACAAAATAAAAGCAAGAATAAAAGACCATCTATAAAGTTGAAAATGAACAGTTGAAGTGGAACATTTACAGAAACAAACAGGAAAACCTCTTCCTGGTTGCTATTTCTGCCTATTGCTGCATCTAAGCCTAGCAAACATCTGTCTTTATATCCTGCAATTTCAAAGGTCCTAAAGAAATTTGGTTTAGCATGTGTATATATTGTCCTCTTAAATGTGTGAGTAGCGAGGCACGTGGTGTTGTTGGCCATTTGGTTCCTTTCACTCTTGAATGGAACTGATTAGTCCAGTAATCATTTTAAAAACACATTTGAAATATTTCCTACTGCCTGGAGAACAGATTTTTCTGAACTGCTTAGAGAATAGTCTTCATAAAGAAATTCAGCTTAAAGTTAAATACAGTGATATTACTGTATCTGGAATACGAAAAAAGGATTCAGAATAGAAGGAAGTCTCTCCTTCAAGCCAAGGAAACAGAACCATATGATCCAGTGTTTAGGAAATCCTTTGTGATGATGAAAATTTGTATTCTATTTATGGACCTGATAGTATCCTATTCATTCCCATTTTATCCTAATAGTGTCCATGCATTATACAAGACATTATTTTAAATAAGTGTCAGTCAGAAGGGTACAGTTAGACACATTCGTTCTTTCCTTGCTCTATGAATCTAGATTCTTCTTCTTATATAACACTGCGAAGCTCTACAGGAAGAAAATGGAGAATGCCTTTCTCTTATACTGTTCAAAAAGTATATTTATTCTTCTGGCAATTATCCAGAAAAGTACACTCTTTGTGTTGGAATATTCTTCAGCATATACAAAAGCTTTAATCTGTATTTTTGTATAATGCAATTCTGTAAATACAGAAGTGTTTTAGAAATACCCCTGTGTAGTCATCTGCTTCTGTGAGGAGCCCACATGTGTAGAAATGAATCTCCTTGAGAGACAGTTTTCAGTTTCCCATTGTCTTAATATTCTTATGAATATCTTGACTTTACAGAGTCATAGTGCCTACCCTGACTTGGGTTCTACTTTAAGGCCAGAATCACAGCTCTAGATTGATACAGATTTTATTTTTTCTCTCTTCTTTTGAAGAAGATATATTTTCTACTTCTGGCAGTAGTAGCTTTACTATTACAAACAGCATAAAAGCAAAATGATCAGCATTATAATACCAGTCCCTAAACACTATGTCAATAACATTACCTTAATTAGAAGTGTTAAAGTAGTGTTATTCTCACTTAGTTGACATAGTATTCACAACAGGAATTGTGGTTTTTTCCAATTCTGAGATAGTTTCAATTAAAGATTGAATACAAACAAGGGTCTTTGAACATTTTTGGAACAGGTGTTTCAAACTAATCATGTTCTTGCATATTTGGGCCTGAATATAGATCCTTATCTTTATAGGTGTGCTTGACTAGAAGTTCTGTAGGATGGTTAATTTACCATTTTATTTTTCAGGAAGGATATTTATTTACTTCTGTGTAGCACCACTCATGAATAAGTACTGCTAAATAAGAGTGTAAAGCTAGCATAAAACAGAATTTGAAATTGTGATATATGAAAAAAGCCTGCAGTTGTGCCACTGAACTTACAGGATTGTACCAGAAATGCAGAAGATTTGAGGGAATTCTTATGTTTTATTTCCTTTAGATTTTATAGAACCAGCGTGACCCAGGGAACTTTCCTCTAGTAATTGCTCTTAAAAATCACTTCATGAAATCACTACTCTTCTGTTCAACAATTGTGGGTCAGGACCCAGTTATTTCTGGAAGTCTGACAGGCTTTGAAATGCAGTTTGCAGTATGTGAATCCAACAGGAAGTGGGAGTGAATTACTTCTGCAGTATCCCAAAAATGATAATTACTCACCTGTAACTGTTGAAGTTCTTATTACTGCAGAGCTTGAACATGTGAGGCTGTATTTAGTCTGCCTGAGATGGAGTTAATTTTCTCCACAACACTGTCATAGCTCTGTGCTGTGCATTAGTACCTGGAAAGGTGTTGGTAACACAGCAGTATTTTGGGTACTCCCAAGCAGTGTTCCCACAGGATCAGTGCTGTCTCTCCAATATTCCTCCAGCAGAGTTTGGGGGGACATCGTTGAACCAAACTGACAAAAATGGATATTACATACTGTATAATATCTGCTCAGACATAAAAGTCAAGAAAAAAGAGGAGGAAGGAAAGAATTAATTATTATGACACTTGTCTTCTAATGCAACTGCTATGCATGCTAAACCCTGCTTCTCTGGAAGGACTGGACATTGTTTGATGATGGGAAGTAGAGAATAAAATATTTTTATTTTTTTCTTTGCTTTGTGCACTCAGCCTTGCTTTTGCTTTACAAAACTCTCTTTATCTTGATCCGCAAGTGTTTATTTTAATCTGTTTTCTTCTTCCTTGTCCTGCTAAGGATCAGAGTACTAGAGCAATGTGGTAGGAAACTAGCATTCAACCAAGGCCAGTCCACCACAGAACCACAGACAACAGTTCTGAGATACAACTTTTAGTTGAAGAGCTACTAAGTAGGTAAGCTATCCACAAGCTGTTGTGGCGGGTTGCACCTTAGAAAATGTGTTCTACAAACTTGTAAACTAACAAGAATTCTGTAGTCTATCTTTGAATATTAAGAATAAAATACCAGGCAGGAACCAGTGTTAGCAAGAAATAACAAGCTTTGTTCAACTTTTCAAGGCTTGAGGACTTGTCCAGTTTTGTCTGTCTTAATCTTAGCCTGTCTAAATAAAATTAGCTTATTTAACCAAACCATCAGTTTGCTAATTATTACTCAGTTTATTAAATATTACTCAATTTCTTAGTTTTAATTTGGATTTGTATAGTCTTACAATGTATTTCTTCTATAGATAGTAGTAGAAAGTAATTATGCTATATAGAAGGAAATATTTATCACACTAACAGTAGTAGCAATATAAATACAGTTATCATACAACAGCAGTCTTGAAAGGGGACACAATGCAGCATAAAAAGCTGCAGACTATCATATTATATCATATCGTATCATATCACATCATATCATATCATATCATATGAAAAGGAAGGCACAAGATAATAAAAGAGATCTCATAGCTATAAATAATTCACCAGTGGTCATATAAAAATTTAGAGTTGATTGCTGGGCAAAAGCAATTTTTGAGATCACTAAAGAAAAATTAAAATAATTACCCAACATATGTAAAATATATTTGGCTATTAAGCAGAATTTCAGCCAAGAAAGCAAAGTGCAAAACCTTTAATACTATTTTTTTTAAATTTTCTTCTTGTTATATAAAAGCTAAATGTTGGCCAATAATCATTGATTAGTCTTAAGTTTTCAACAAAAAAATTGCCTTTGCATATGGAAGAATATTTCCTGTTTTTCACAGTTCCTGCCAAACATTGCACTTAACTGATTTCAGTGGAGCTCTGTTGCTTTGTAGCAATTAGAAAAATGGGTTATGTTGTTGGAACTCTTCCAGTGGTTTCAGTGTCAGGAGCTGATTTCCATTGTCAACAATTTATTTCATTCTTACAATTCAGCATCTTGGGATCTTCTCTCTGGAAACAGAAACAACTGTTTCCCCCTCCCTTCAGCCTTTTCTTAAAGGAGAAATAAAGCTCTTTCTCCCTGCATATTCAATTGGACAAATGTAAAACTGCTGTCCCCCAGTACACAGAGAGTATGTTACCATACTACTAACAGGTTACAGCCTCACAATGGGTATACAAAGGGACAAATTTTAACTGGCCCTGATTGCTTTGTCTGTACTTGGCCTACCTGGAACAGTTTTGGCAATCTCTGTAGTTGCTAAAAGCTAACTGTATATTATCTAATTTATATCAGGTTTAGTTCAGCATATTTTTTTATTGTAATGCCTACTGGTTTTTTTTGTTGTTGTTGTTTCTTTTAGTTAATGGCTACTAATTCTGTTCTATTAATATTATTACTGAGAGAAAGCAATAAGCAGCATTTGTTCTGGGGAAAATTAATTATCTATGACCCTAGAGTAACGACTGTAAAGATATACACCCTGAATGTCTGCAGAAAAATAAGAACAGAGTCTCCAGGACTGTACAGAAATCATCAGTGGTCAACTAATTGTCATTAAAGAAATACTTTCTTGGAAGTTGAGGACCATTTTTAGTAATAAAAAAGAAACAATGTCCAACACACATATACCATAGAACATACAAGAGTTACATAGAAATCATAGACTACGGACTGATAAAGAAAAGGGGATCTTTAGAGCATATATCAACGTCAACAGATACTAGAGTGAGAATGACATCATTTCCCTTCTAGCGAAGAACATGGGAATACAAATGACTTATCATCTGCAAGTGTGTATTGGGTTCTTGATTTATTTGATTATTTGGGATTGCTTTGGTTTGGGTTTTGCTGGGTTTTTTTCTTTTGTTCAACACAAATGGAAAGGTAAGATTAACACCAAAGAAACAGGAAGATACTGATCAGTTAGATCAGTTTTAACTATATCATGAGAGGGGAATGACCAATAATTGGATACACTAGTCTGTAATTGTTACTATCAATATAACTGTGCTAATAAAAATTCTTCTTCTCTTTTAATTCTTTAATTAGGATATCAATAAATGCTTGGGCTTGTAGACATTTCTCTAGCTCACATAAATTTTATGATGTAATTGGTCTGCTACCAAACCTTCGGGTTTGGTTCTGGTTTGGATGTAACTGTGTATTGCACTACTTGCTATTACATGAAGTTGTGCAAAAGCTGAGTTGATAATGATATGAAGGGGGAAATAGAGGTAATAGAGCTATATAGGAGATTTGTGTTATCTACTCCTGGTTTCTTTCTCACAAACAGTTCCGGATTTGAATCTTGTGACACTTGTAACCTTTTCCTTATTTCCATAGTAAATTTTCCATATATTCATAATAAAATCTGTACAACATATTGCTGTGGTAGAATGGCAAGAGTGCTGGTTTTGCATTAACTGGCATTTTAGAAAAGGGCATCCACTGAAGTTTTTTCCTTGAGAACTTCCTCTGTGAGTTGATAGGACCAACTGGAGGAAGGTTTGGTTGTTGACAGCCTGGGAAACCAATAGGAGGATTTGGTCTGCCTCCATGAATTCACATTTTGAAGCAAGCAAGCCCCAGGAAGGAGTATTTTCTCTTCTGTCGGTAGTGCCGGTAACATGGCCTGGGCTTGGCTCCACTGCATGGCCTGCAGGGCTGGGCCCCCCTTGTTTGGGGAGCTGGCATGTCCCCGCAGGGAGGAGGGGTGGCCATTGGCAATGGGTGTTGCAGCTGAGCCCATGGAGGCTGATTGAGGTCCCAGCCATCCCCTTCACCCTTTCCAGCATGGTCACTGCTGTTCTGGCTTGGACCAGTCTCTCCCAGCCCAGCCTGAGTCTCCTGAGATCCTGGCACAGCTCCAGCATGGCCTGGCTGCAGCCCCTGCATCCTCCATGTGAGTGAGATTTTAACCCTTCCAATGCTAAGATAAGACTTGCAGACCTTCAGTCCTCCCTTGAGCGAGAGCAAAAAGAACAGAGAGGATACACCAAAGTCAGTGAAGCAGAAGTCAAGTTCTAGATGGAAGGAGAATGAGGACATGCCATGAATTTGGGCTGAAAATCCTTTTGTAAGATATAGGGATAGGCTGTACTACACTAAAGACTCCTATAAACTGTGGAGAAAGACATGGGGTGTTGGAGTGCTCAACTCGATAGATCAATGAGCAAAAGTACCTGTGTTAGAGACCCTTTGCCCCAAAGGAAGAAAGGGATCTCTGTTCCTGGGGACAAAACATGAACAGAGAGAGAGATGAAGAGAACCTTTGCTTTTGAACAGTTAATTCTTAAAAGTAAATACCCCACGAGTGGGGTATGGCCCATGGCCCATAAAGACAGTGTTTGGGAAGGCTGTGAAGATGGAATGAGTTCACGATTGCAAATTCCAAAAGATTCCTGGGCATCTGCGGTTCGTGGAAAGTGAAGCCACAAGAGAACTGGTTTTTTTTTCTTCTTGTGGAGAAGTCCCTATAGCCTGACAAAAGAACTCTCCCTAGAGTGAACTGAAAAAGATTATTTTTTAAGTTAATAACTTACTGAAGTGTTTATATTGTTGTTAAGAAGGAGAAGAGGGTGTGGGAGAGAGGAGGAGGGGTGGTCTGAAGGTTTTATTCTGAATTTATTATTTCTTTATCTTGCTAATAAAGTTTCTCTTTACACCCTTTAAGTTTTTTAAGCCTGCCTTGCTTTTGCTCCTGATCCTGTTAACAGCAGAAAATGAGTATATTGAAATTGACAAATCTAAACCACTACAGTAAATAATTTCCATAGAGATATCCACTGAAACTCTGCTTTCAATTTACATGAAGCACAGGACATAAAGAATCTGTAGGATCTGATAATTAGAGACTTGTCCGTGTGACCTCGATGCTTACGAAAACTATGCAACAGATTATCTTTACTGCAGTTCTACAAAATGTACAGGACAACAAGGAAATCATGCCCAGCCAACACGGGTTAAGGACAGCTATGTCCTGCTGACCAACCTGATCTTTTTTATGACTCATTGACCAACCTAGTGGATGGTGGTTGGTCTCTGCTTAGACTCCAGTAAAACCTTTTTCTTCCATGGTATTTTCCTGGAAAAGCTGGCAGCCCATGGCTTGCACAGGTGCTCTTATTGACTGGGTAAAAGACTGGCTGGATGGCTGTCCCAGAGAGTGGTGGTAGATGTGCTACATCCAGTTGGTGGTTGGCTACTATTGGGTTTCCCAAGGCTCATTCCACACTGGAACCAGTGCTGTTTAGTATCTTTATCAATGACCCGGATGAGGGGATCAAGTGCATCCTCAGTAAGTTCACAGACAGCACAGACAGGTGGGAATGTCGGGTAGCAGGGCTCTGCAGAGGGATTTCAACAGGCTCGATCAGTGGGCCAAGGCTCATGAGGTTCACTAAGGTGAAGTGCCTTGTCTTGCTCTTGGGTCACAGCAACCCCTTGTGGTACTGCAGGCCTGGGGAAGAGCAGTTTGAGAGATCTTCAGCAGCAAAGGACCTGGGGTGCTGGTCAGCAGCTGGTTGAACATTGGTCAGTGTGTTCCCAGGTGGCCAAGAAGGCCAGTGGCACCTTGGCTTGTGTCAGAGATGGAGCAACCATCAGGAGTAGGGAACTTATTCATTCCTCTGTAGTCAGGGCTGATGAGGCCTGATCTATCTTGTATCCAGTTCTGGGTCCCTCACTACAAGAAGGACATTGGGGTGCTGGAGTGTGTCCAGAGAAGGGCAACAGATCTGGGGAAGGGTATAAAGAGTGTGTCATATGGGGAGCAGCTGAGGAAGCTGGGGGAGTTTAGACTGAAGAAAAGGAGGGTCAGGGAGGACCTTCTTTCACTTTCCACAACTATCAGAAAGGAGGTTGTAGCCAGGTGGGAGTCAGCCTCTTCTCTCAGGCAACTAGTGATGGGAAAAGAGGAAGTGGCCACAAGCAGTGCCAAGGAAGGTTCACGTTGGACATCCAGAAGAATTTCTTCACTGCTGAGTTGTCAAGAGTTAGAACAGGCTGCCCAGGGAAGTAGCAGAGTCACCACTCCTGGAAGTGTTTAAGAAGTGACTGTGCCTGACACTTAGTTCTATGGTTTAGTTAACATGGTGTTTGGTCAAAGACCTTGGAGGGTTTTTGCAACCTTGCTGTTTCTCATATTTATTTGCAACTGTAACAGTTTAAAACTGTTATATATAAACATTTATCACTGTTTAAAAGACATTTAAACTTTCAAAATATGTTACTGTATACTACTAATTCTAAGTTACTCTAACGTTTATATGGTACAAGATAATGCTTTTTAACACCATGTTCAGAAAAGTATTTTATTTTTCTTTTCCACAGAGATTTAAAAAAAAATAAGAAGAAACTATTTCAGAAAGTACATTTATCACACAAATATACAGTAATAAATTACCTTCTATCTATGAGCCTTTATTTTTGAGAGAAAATGAAAACTGTGAAAGAAAGTGTATCAGCTTAGCCAAATGAGTGGTTTCTGAATAAAATTCATTCAACAGTAGATTTACATTAAATGCTGCACTATTTCATTGTATGTAAAAGTCTTGTCTTTGTTCAGATTTTTAGATATTTTGAAAAGTCTAGAGGCTTTGTCTAAGATTTGCCATAACTGACAACTAAGATGAAATAGAAAAGATGAACAATTTTCATATGCAATGGGCAGAACTGCTGAATATTGTTTATTTTTTTTTTTCCTGAGAATGGATTGGCAGCAGAATGAGAAAGCGACTAGAGGGATCTATACAATGCAGGCAGAGAAAGGACTCATGACTATAGAATATAATGAAAATACAAAACATCTTTATTAGACCTTTAGGGCATTGCACATATTAAAATTCTTCCTAAGTTACAATATCAATTTTATAATCTTATTCAGAATATTGCTTAATAAAGGAATTTACTTACTTGAATGACATTATATCTATTCTTTGGTAAAATTTGAAGATACAGCACCAGCTACAAGAAGCAGTACAGCCATATTAATGAATTATGTGGTTCAAGGTAGTTACTGGGAGACACTGTGACTAAATCCAATTAAATACTTGCTTTTTATCTCTGCTGTTATGGCATAAGATCTTTTCTTGGAATGATGTTCCATTGCACAGATGCAGCAGTTCACGACTGGAAGCACCAGAATTTGTTGCTGAATGTGTGTCAAAGTTACAGGTTTGTCTTGTTTGAATCCTGAATAGTGATCATAAATACTGAACACAAGGTAAATATTGGTTTATCCTTTAATTACAGAAGTAAGGAGGTGGGTGGAAGAAGCAGCAATTTGTTATTGTCCTGCTTAAATGTTGAAGATTTTACAGATTTATCCAGTCCCTACATGGTGTCTGATTAGCATTGCAAGTTCACAGTGTTGATTTTTGAAATAAGCTCTATCTAAAGATCACCTTAAGAATTGGATTGCATCATTCTTCCACTTTGTCAGGTACTAATTTTATGATCTAAAGACAGACACTGCTGGGACGGTTCCATCAGCTTCCATTTCACTGGGCTCAGAGGTCATCTAATGTCACTTTAAATCTGGAAGGAAACTAACTCAGGTGGGAAGGGAATCCTTAACAATCCAGCCTTATAACTGGTAATATGAATTGAATGCCTACATTAATAAAGGATATTGTACATATAAATGTTGTTTTATTGACCCGTGAAAATGTTTAATTCTTTTTTAGTTCTTATTTTCAGATGCAGTCTTTAGTAGGCTCATCAAGTTTGGTAATTTTTATTCTGGAAAGAGAAGATGCATAACACAGTGTTCATAAAATACTTCTGAGATTGACAGAATGTGTTGCAATGCAGTCTCTCACCTGAATGTCTAATAAGCACATCCTAAAAACGTCAAAATCTTACACTGAAGATTGGAATAGCTTCAGGCAATCTGCAGCATTTTGGGAAAAGCCATAGAGAGAGAAATGGAAATAGTTGTATATAATTACAAATTACAAAATTAAATAATTAAATAGTAAACATAGTTAAATAATGAATGCATTATTTTCAATCAATTAGGTATCACAATTAAAATTTATGTATTTATTTATTATACTTATATAATACATTAAAGTTTCTGGAAAGCCTCTTTTTCAGAGATTATAAAAACAAACAACTAACAAAAGCCAAACAAACAAAAAACCAAGCCAAACCCACAACACATTAAAAATTATAACTTTGTATTTGCTTGGTGATAATACATGCTGAAAACAAAGATTTCAAAGTGATGTTCCTTTTTAAAAAATTTCTCATACAGGTGTGGAAATATAGACTAATGTGTTTTGCTTTCTTGCATCTTGTCTTTTTCATGTTCTAAAAATACTGAAATAAAGGATATGTTTTTGAGGCATTGAATTTAAGAAAATTGGAGCCTTACAAACTTGTGATAATGAGCAAAAGGAAACAAAAATGATCAAAAGATGGGAAAATCACCATCAAGCAAAAAAATAACTTGCACATTTAGTATTTAATATCAACAAGCATGCTAATTAAATGACAAGCAGATAAAAAGCCATCTTACCTGGGAAGAATAATAATAATAATTAAAAAAAACGTAACATCCATAGCAATGATGCTAGAGTTCCCACAGCAGTTCTTTGTGTTTTGGGGGGTTTTTAGTACACTTAGGATGAATAAGTTTCTAGTGCAGAAGAAAGGGGAAAGAAGACTGGAGTAGAAATTCTTATTCATGTTAAATATTGCTTAATTATAATTACTTAATTAAATAAGTATATATAAATAATAATTAAATAATAAATAATAAATAATTAAATAATAAATTATAATGTTTTATCCAAAAGATAATATTTTAAAAAAATTATAACATAATATTTACTGTTTCTTTTACTATTTGCTATAATACTCATTATATTTCTTGATTGACAACGGCATTAGTATTTGCTAGCCAGAAAGACAGTTAATGATGCAGATCAATAACTTGGAACTTCTTGTTGGCGGCAATATATTTTATATATGTATGTATATTTAATTTTAAGACAGGCAGCATTTTTTTAAGTTGAAGATTCATTGACTATTTAACAACATAAGAATTCATTCATTAAGGACAAAACCACAGCATTCTTGTAGGGTTTGTGGGAGGATAAAATAACCGTGGCAAGCTCCATACCTGTTTTGACGGTGACTGTGATCATTTCAGTTGAGCTTGTGCATGTTGGCTGAAGGAAAAGACATAATGACTACAGCCATTAGTAGTAAAAAGCATGACAAGGCATGATCCTAGACACCAAAATTCAATTCATCATATAGCTTTGTCTCAGAGCTCTCTCTCAAATTAATTGCTGGCAGGTTTAAAGGTCTAGAATGCCTAAGAGTCTTTTCTGTTTGCATGAAGCCACCCTGTTCTCACAGTTCAGTTTCAAAAGCTTGGGGGATGGCCATTAGTCTCCTAGTGCACCTGCCATTAACAAGGGAATAGTTGTATTCCTATTGATTCATAGTGCTCCCTACTGCTTTAATTCAAAGTACATGTACACAGTATATACCCATATGTCCCATTCTGTTAGTTACCATGGCAGGAATTCATCTCATCCACTTTTAGATACCAAAGAGTTCTTCAGTCTGTATGCAGTCTAAAGTCAACAAATCAGCCACCCTAGAGCATAACACCCTAAAGTCAACAAATCACGCTCTAGAGTATAATGTGGTGATGATCTTGATTTATCTGTGCAGGTATACTGCTCTAAGTATTGCCACCATTAGTTGTGTAGAAATATCTGTGCACTACTATCTAAAATTGTAGTTCAGTTTCAGCTGAGGACATAATGTATATCCTTTTCCACCTGAAGTCAGTCTAAAACAAAAACAAAAAATATTTAACAACTTATGAATTTAGGAAACTGATTCAAGAGTACTGAAAATTAGTCTGAAATGTTTTCTGGATAAGGGAGAAATTCATGCATATGAATGACTGTACTTAGACAAAAAGTTCTCTTACACATCAGAGTTTTTAAATTACAGTTAAAAGCACAAATCAGGTAATACTGATTTTTGGAAAAAAAATATGCTTTTCTACTCAATATGTTCCCAATTTTTTTTTTAACTGAAATACTTCATAATGAATTTTTGTCAATCCGTTAGGGATTTATGCAAATGTAGGTCTTATTAAAAAATCAGATTTTCACAACTTCTGTGTGTTTGTTAATATGTTTGCAAACAACCTACTTAATATGGAAATTATAAGTATGATCCTTAATAAACCAACAAACAAACACCTGATTTTTGCAGCTGTGATGCACTTTCTTTTAGGCTTACATTTTTACATTGAGTAAGTAAGCAGAATTAGAAAAAAACACCTCATAGAGCTCTCTTTCAAATTTTCAAGGTTTTTAAGCTTGTCTCCTCTAACTCTTTTTCCTTTGGTTTATGCGCATTTTTTCTTCTTTGTCTCACTTGCTATGAACAGCATGTTTTGAGGTAAAAACTGTTAAGGAGACTCTGATCCAAGGGTCAGCGTGAGTTGGTTGTGAATTCAGATCAAATGCAATGTCAATGAGATACTTCAAAACAAGAAGCCTAGAAATTTAGAAAGGATTGTCTTTTTATATTTTTTTTTTAATTTTATTCCCAGGTCTTCTATGGCTTGCTTATTAATGTGCATAATAATTAGAGGGGTGAAAAAAAAAAAGAAAAAGTCATTGTTGTCTGTCTATTGACTAATTAAGTACTCTGTAGCTGCACTTTTAGATTAGCCTTAAGACTTTGAATTCAGTCTTTGAATGACTGGAATACATAGAACTCTGGCATGCAACCAGCCCTCTTTGTAGTGAGGCTCTTTTATGTAAAAACAGCTGCAACTTTCATTAAGTGTTTGGATGCAGCCAAGAAAGACAGAACAGTTAAGATACAATGGAAAAGTGATAGAAATTATGATCTCCACTATAAAATAATCACCCAGGAGAATAAGTTGTCTTCTGCTTCTGTGGCGACATTCACTGCAATATCTGTATCTGAGAGTAGCAGAATATCAGAATTAAATTGAGGTTACTCATTGTTTTCACAAGTGCTTGATACTTTCTGAGAACACAGTACAAGGAGACAGGAGCCTTAACTTCAAAGTACTGGTACTTTTTGGACATCATCATGTCTTTGTCTGGTCAAACACAAATAAATTCTTTTGAGCTGCACAAACATCTAACACAAGTACAGTAATGAATGCTCATAAAATTGAAGTTACAGTTTAAAACTTAATTACTTTGCAGCAACCTATGTCCAATAAATTTGCCTGTTCCCAATATTTTGTAATAAGTTATTAAAAAGTGGATCTTTTTGCTGTGACCTTACTACGCTATCATAAATTTTTCCAAACAATATTTTTATTTCAACTTCATTATGTTGCATGTATATTTTCATCAATAAAAAAATGTTAGAATAGCTGAACATGATATAATCCAGATGGTTCTTCCTACAAGGATACTACATTCCTCCTACATAGATACTGTGGAGATTCCATGTACTGTAGAAGAGTCAAAATAAATGCCTTTTACTGCAGTGAGAAGCCCTTATTCATTACACTAGGTTGCAATAAGCAGAGTTCCTTTTAAAACTTTCATATCTTTTCTGCTTGATTATGATCAATTAAATTCACTACAGAAAATTGTAGCTATATTTCAGCAGAAATAAAGAAGAGAAGTTTACATAGTTTATTCTCAGAATCCAATTTCACTCTTATGAAGCATCTCATGTTGCACTCCATGATGTACAAAACAAATTGCTTTCCAATATTAAAGGTATCATCTATCTTTAATAGACTGTGTGGACATCACATTATATGTATTATGCCATCTTTACCCTGAGTATTTCCACTGTGGTGTCATGGACTGAAATCTCTTTAGCAGTTTGCTGTACATTAAATTCAGTTCTAGAGCAATTCCTTGAGTTTGGTTTCATTTGAAAGGGAATTAAGTCTGTAGGATTCAAGGTTAACCCACAGCAAACACCAAAATTAAGTAAAACGAATGATATTGAAGTCCTACTCAAAAGCACTCTCCAATTCTGAATTAAAACACTAATGTGACAATTTTACTTTGTGACTTTTATCTAAACCAAGTAGTGTAGGTTTGCATTTAAAGAGAATAAAGAAGAAAAGCACAATTTACAGAATGTGTCATCTAGGCCTCCGACTATTCTGCTACTCAGTGAACTGGTAAGATACCTACAGTAAGAGAATAGTAAAACTGATAATACCTAAACTAATAATGATTTAGTTGAAACAGTAGATCATGAGTAGGTGAATAAGAATATTCCTATTCATGAACTTAAGTCATATTTTAGGACTTTTCTTAAGAGGTATTTTTGAATATGGCTTTTTTCATTATGCTAAGGAATCTGTGAGTGCTTTCGAAAAGTATTTCCTATTGTGTTTTCTTATTGCTTTTTTTTATTTTAATAGTAGTGTCAGCTCACATCTGGTATGGTTTCTTTTGAACATAAGTACAGAATTACAGCAATAATATTTCCATAGTTTTCCATAGGGAGAATAGAATAGAATAGAATAGAATAGAATAGAATAGAATAGAATAGAATAATTTTACTTTTCACATGTATCAAGTCAGTGTATTTAGTAAGAAAGGAGTTCATTCTGCTTTCATTAGGGAAAATCCTGTATAATCAAGCTGAAAGTGTCTCGTGTTTTCACTGTAGGGTGAAAATTCCATTTAATCTCTCCATTAAGTTTTCATATATATTTCCATGTGAGTTGTTATTAAGTGTGGAAAACTTCTATGAAAAAAAATTAAATCAACCATTGTGACCTTGACATACTAAGAAGCCCACAACAATTCTTTCATTTCATTCAACACTTCTATGGTGTACAGGCAGATACCCATTTGTTGCATTGTTTATGATGAACTGATTGGCCATTGTAATTCTTTGCTCTGTATCTTGTATCTTTTTATTTGAAATTAAGATAAAGTAACATAAAGTAATGGTATGTTACAGACAATAACATTCCCCTTTGGTATGCTATATCGAAGATTCTACATATATTAATGAACCACCTTCTAAAAGTAGGTTACCTTTATATACTATGACAGAATCACAGAGTGTTTCAGATTGGAAAGAGCCTCCAGAGGTACTCTTGTTCAACACCTTTGCTCCAGGTGAGCCACCCAGAGCAGGTTTCTGAGGAACATGTTGTGAGGGACTGGAGGTACTGCTGGCTCAAGACATTTAGGGTGCATGTGTGAGGGGAAGGGGCAGGTCAGACCTTACTCTGGTAAGGCCGTGGTCCATTCTGCACACCCCCCTCCCCAGGCCTGTATCCCAGCCTGGCAGTGGCCATCAGCCCACAATGCTCCACACCTGCCTCTGGAGCCCCCATCTAGCCCCAGAGTGACCAGATGAATGGAAGTGCCACCTGTGAGAAAGGAAAAAATGAAAGCCAAAGGATATTTAACCCATGGCATAAAAAAGCATATGTTTTGACTTTATCTCTTCTTGGAATTTCTATCAGCTGAACACCACCAGGCTTAGGAGTGGTAGCCATACTTGTTATTTTCTATGCATTTTCTCCCTTCTAATTTCCTCTTCTCAGAGTTTTGAGTAACTTAAAATCAAATGGGCTTGGAGTTTTCCTTGCTGAAATTGGCTAAGCTAGGGCTTTGTGGAAAGTTTTGTTGACTGAATGCAGCTCCACGCTTTTTGCCAAGGTTCCTGATCTTCTGAAATTACCAGTAAAGTTTTTTATTGTTTTGATCTCTTGAGAATATCTTATTGGTGTTTCTATAGTGCCCCTAATTCAAAGTACATGAACAAACAGTAAGCTCTTTTAAGAGGCTCATAGAGCAAGTTTTTGGTTCTTACATGAGTCTAGTCAACTTTTTCTTTTCTCCAAGAAGAGCTTGTAATTTTGCTTAGCTGTCTGAACATCAAAGAAGAATTTCTTTATGTCCAGGTAGAATGTCCTGTATCTCATGTTTTGACCACTGCCTACTGTCCTGTCCCTGGATACGATGGTCTCTCTGTTCTTGTAGTGGGTCTGGCTGGGATGGAGTTAGCTCTTGCCATGGCAACCTGCAGGGTGCTGGCTTTTGCATTTCTGGCTAAACCAGTGTTGATAACAGAGTTTTGTCTGCTGCTGAATACTTAAATGGAAAGCATCAAGACTTTCACTTCAAACTCTCTCCAACTTCTCCTTCCCACAAAAGCTAGGGCAGGGTAGGCTGGGGATGGGTAAGAGGCTGTGAGGGGATATAGCTAGGGCAGCTGACCCAAACTGACCAAAGTGGTACTCCACACACTGTGCAATAGCCTACAGCATCATCATAAAGGTTGAAGGGAAAAGAGGAGGATACAGAGACCTTTGTGGTTTTGTTATTTGTCTTCCCAAGAAACTGCTACTCATGTAGAAGCCTTTCTTTCCTGTAAAGAGGATTGGTGTTGATGGAAAATAGTGAATAAAATTAATTTTTAGAATTTTTTATATGTGTAGTTTCTGGTTTTCCTTTAAAATCGTTTTCTTCTCAATCCATGACTTGTTCCATCTTATTTTCTTCCTCTGCCCCATTAGAAGGGGAACAGCTGGTTGAGGTTCTCCTAGCCAAGCACCCACCACAATCTACATCCTCTCTTCTGACTTTTGTGTGTATTGATATGGTCCCCTGAGTTTTCTTCAGGCTGAATTAAAGAAATTAAACCAGTAATTTCTTGTGGTTTAAGATTAAAAAGATTAAATATTCAGAAGGTGTAAGCAAAGTCTCTGACTTCAAAGACTTTCTCTTTGAGCAAAATGAAATTGACTTACCTTTATGCATGAGAAATTTTTTGTTTACATATTATTTTCTATACACACAGTTCTTCTGCGCATTCCCAAATACAGCACCTGTGTGACAATATCTAGAATTACTGTGTATTGCAGCAGTGTTTTCCAGCCAATATTCAGGAGAGTTATAGTTTAAAAAACAAACCTTGAGAAATATTTGCTTTCTCACTACATTGAAATGGAAATCTAGTCTGAAAAACATATTTAAATAAATCTTCAGGAAACATTGGCAGAGAACACATGCCCCCTGTTCTTGTGTTAGGTGTGGAAGAAACAGATTTAAATTAAATAAACTGAACTGGACAAAAGACACATTTCAGGAAAAGGTCTTGGTTCCTGAGCTACTATTTTTACTTGTTTGCTTTCAGCTTCTATTTTAAGATGATGTCGGTTACCTGCTGGGATCATAAACTGGAGTGATCAAAAGGAAGTAAGCTACTACTTAAAATAAATTCTTAGTACTTGACACTTAAAGTCAAATCAGAAAATTTTATCTGTGTGAATGTTAGATTAATTTAGTAACTACATATACCTGAACCTCATATCCAAAATTTAAAAATTGCTTGGAGGTTATAGTAGGCAAAAAATAAAATGTGAACAATGACAGGGGCCAGGTAACTGTTGTGTAAATGGTCAGACTTGAACTTCTGATTTCTCAAACACAAATTTGCTTGCTAGCTACAATTGGTTTAGGCTGATTATACATTTTGGGTAAAATGTGAGCTAAGGAAACAAGTCCTTAATCCTTCAAATAACAAAAAATGAGAGAGAATTGTCAATTAGAAGGCTGTTAATAGGTTCTGCACATACACTATTTAGACAGATACAACACTGATCTTAAAGTCCTGGAAAGGAGGTGAAGATCTCTGTTGAAGAGAGAGGTCTGGGAAGTGGCAGATCTGTGCAATTAAGGAGACTTGTCTAGATATTTTCTGGAGTTTAACTAGTAACACCTGGGACTAGTAAATGCAAACAGGTGCCACAACAGGTGCCAACATGATGTTTTGCCTGACTGAAAACCGCCTCTTCACTTGGGGAAGAGAAGGCTAGATCTAAGGAATATAAGTTTAGATCCCATCTCGGAAGGTGAACAGCCTAGTAGAATAGCCTAGTTTAAGAATATGCTTTTTTATAAATTCTGTATCCCTATCCACTACAGTTTTTTTACTTTGTCCCACCTGTGACAAGAATTTAATTTTGTTTTAAAAAGAAATAAGGTTTAAAGAATAAAAAAAAAGTTTAAGCCACATATCATGGGACAATTTTAACAATACCATCAAAGGTATACCTTATTGTTTGATATACGAGTGGCTCCTCCTCACACAATCTTTTCTAAACCAGACACTTCCACTGAATTGCCAGAGGGAAAAAAAAAAAATTAATGAGTTTTAGGGACTATACCGAACAAAGTGACTGTAAAAATGGCATGTAGATGTAGATACATGTAGATACATGTAGGGCTTGATGAAACCTTTATAATTGAATCACTTTCATATTGTGCAATAATATTAATAAATAATTTTATAGACTTAAGATAGTGGCACTCCAGTTGTTTAGGTGACTTATTAAAGTTTTTTGTCAGGGAAATGCTTTATTAAGTAATTGTGCTCATCAGCCTGTTGCACTTAAGCTTTCAAATTAGGATGTTCAAAAGTCGCTGTTGATGATCTGTTGCATAAAAGAATTCTAGACTATTCATTACATACAACAATACGACTTAACAAATGAAAGATATTTATCTTTGTGAATACAGAATATTCCTATTTATTAATTTCTCTTTTTTAATAGCTTCTTCATCAAAGTAATATTTCTAATTGATGATTTTACAAAACTTACTTCATGTTGTATTTTTTGAGATATTGTAACTGGAATTTAGTTTGATATCTGACTCAGATAGCACAAATAGGGAGTACTTTATTTCAGTTTAGTACAGTTTTTGCAATCATAAAATGTCTATTAATATCAAGCATACTGGTCTTGCCAAAAAGGACTCGTACAAATTTTTGGGAGGGAAAATGTAAAGGAAATAAAAGAAGACAAGTAGGGCTGGGAGGAAAGAGGCACTCTCTAAAATTGCTGACTAAAAGCACTCTGTAAGGGAAAGAGCCAGAATTACATTCTGAAACAAACAAAGAGAAAATATAGTGGAATGGTTCAAAGAAAAATGCTCTGAAAGAATTAACTGCCTTGTGGCTAGAGGTGACATTGAAAGTAACATGGACACAAGTTGATTAAGCTGCTGTCAACATATTTGGCCCCAGGAATCAGTTACAATTGATTTACAACTTACAGTAAAGGAAAAATGCAGAAACTTACAAAAAAGAGCTATATTCAGTAAATTCTATTAGCATATTCACTGCAAAGAATGAAAAAAAACCAAGCTGGAATTAATCTAAAGAAAAAAATCACATCAAAAACTCTGTTAGAACCAAAAGTTCCTTTTGTGTTGCAAGCCCATGAGAAAAATGAAAGCACAACAGGCTTTTTTATTTTTTTTTCCACATCCTTAAAATAGTAGACTTTTTAAAAACAGTATTTGGTATATGAAATCAATGTTTTCCTAAAAATGAAACGTCTGTTTCATTCATAAAACACTCATAGCATGTTTTTTCAGGCATTCCAAAATGCAAAAATATGACTCCTCTTCCCTGTATAAGTGATTGGCTTCTCAATTGTTTAGACCCAAATATGAACAGAAGCCAGTCAGACCTGGAGAACATGTGCCTGTCACATGGGGAGCTATAGCTGCCAGGAGAATTGTCAAAGACTATCATAAAGCACCTTGCAAAAAGAGATACAGATAGTGCTACTGTAGAAATGGAGATACAGGAGTTGTTAGCAGCCATAGGTCATGTAAATGGGCTATCAACTACAATGAAACCAAAGTACAGACAGCATAATTCATAATACCAGGACTTGATAAACTGATCCTTTAGCCAAATTCAACTAGGTATATTCTATAGACAACCACAGAACCAAAAACAAACACACAAAAATAACCCAAACAAACAAATAAACAAATAAAAGCCAGGTGGTTTTTTTCCCCACATGATATTATATGGAGAAAACACTTTTGCTCTGTAAGTATGTATCTAAAGTATCATCTGCCCACTTAAGCACACCACAGAGATGCAACCCTCCCTGTAATTCGTATTTGTACATCTAATTTTTCTAACAGCTGCAGATAGCAATACATTTTCTTCTTTCTTTTTTAACCAGTTTTTGCAGGTTGGATGTTTGACTTGCAAATTATGTGGTGAATCATTCCATAAAACTTCTTTTAATTTTTATTACTTTTTTTCTGTATCAAAATAGATGTTATAAAAACAGTTTTGGTGTTGAATGTATGTTTCTTGATTGCTCAATGCAGTTTCTAATTTATAATTTTGCTACATTTTCTTTCCAGCCTAATAAATGCAGAAAAAAGAATGAAATGTTGTAGTCTGTTCTTTTCTTGAAAACCAAAAAAAATACCTGAAACAGCTGGATCTGCTCAAATGAGAAGCTGTAACAGACTGGGGCTTGGAAAATCGGCCAGATATTTTTGCACATTTGAGACAAACTCAAACTAAATACCGTGAGCTATGAAAATTAATAAGGTGCCCTGGAGAATGGATAGTCTACCATGCAAAAGAGTAAAAATACTCATTCCATGAAGCTAATAAATAATGTGTGAAAGAGGATATGGTAGCCACTCTGGGATAAATGAGGAACAATAAGGATTTATTAAGCTTCAGAATAGTACTGTGGCAGCACTGTCTTGTAAGATAAATAGTCCTTCCTGAAGTTTATCAGCCTACCCTTCACCTAGTATGACATGTCAGATAAGAATAAACGAGTGTCTCTGAGGAGAGGTAGTGAGCATATGAGATAGGGAGGTGGTTCCAAGTATCAGAATTGTAGTGGCGCTATCTTAGACCACACTGCTCTCTCAGTTACTAAAGCCAAGCTACTTTGATAAATATAGTCTCTGAGAGAAGTGAAAGTGCTACATAACTCAATCATTTTACTATGCTCTGAAAATTTTAGGTAGTGTGAACTGGGGAGATTTTAGGTAGTGTGATTCATGTGATCTCATCCACATATGCAATCCTACTCCACAACCAGCTGTCTGAAGTAACAAGTTGGTTTAACAGATTTATTAAATAACATGGTTACAAGTTTAGCAATCTGCTTGTTTGTTCCTGCAGTCTTGGTTCTCACTATTTGCTGGGAAGTTTTTACTTCAGAAACTTGCAGCTGTAGGAATGATTATTCTCTTTCTGCAAACTCAGTGAATAGTTTCTGCTGATCTTTGTAACTCTACAGAAATTTAACAGAACTTTAATCCACTATGCAAGTTTTCTTTTATGTGCAGACATTTTATTTTGGGGAATGTTAAACTCACCCGTATTAGCAGAAAGCAATTAACTCAATGAAACACAAGCATATAAGAAGAAAGCAAACTTAATACTAGAGGTCAGAAGATAGTTTTATTGAAGTGTTCTCACCTCTCTGAGTAAGAACTGTCAAAAAGCAGGAAAATGATCTCAGGGAAGTAATTCTGGATCATAAGTTTTCACATTGTACTGCCCTGTTCAAAAACATGTTTACAGTTTGTCTGTGTTACTTCTGAAGGCACAATGGCACATAAAACTATAATGATAAAACAGCCATGAGCATTTAGCATTTAGATACCTGGAGGGTAAAGCAAAATAATTAACTTATCAACTAATAGTAATCATATATTTTGTTCTCCATGAAGATTAACATATAGAATACTTATTTTTTTTCAAAAATAAGTGTATATTTCAAACAAAAAGGGAAACCAGAAAATTACTGAAAATAAGGAATTACTTCCAGGTTAGTGTAAAGGAATCTTTCAAGTTTTCCTTTTAGTGCATATCCCTTTTAGTTTTCACTAGAGACAGAGGCCATCTCCACTGAGATCTGAATGTATATACCTAAATTTGTTGTTTTCTATGATTGAAAAGGAAAAGAGAGGTAGATGGAGTTCTGCTCTTTGTTTCTCTGTAAAAAGTAATATTCTTATGCAAACTCATATCAATTCCTCATATTAAGAAAGAAGTATTTTATTCAAATAAAACCCATTTTATAAATCATCAAATGCCGACTCTTTTTTTTTTTTTTTTTTTGTAAAGTGATGCAGAATGATTTCTTTGCTTTTTGACATATAGCTACATTTACTTTACCAGACCTAACTTATCAAAGAACCAGTCTGTGTTATATGATTGGTGTAGTTATTATTTTCTTATCAATTAGCAATATGGTTTTCTGTAGATAAGTTTTTGGTTATGGAGGCTGTTCCAAAAAAATTGCAACATGTTTGACATAGTAACTGTCCTGGTAAAATGCTATTAGCAACTTTTTTATTTCATTGGCAACTTTTATAGGTAGGTGTTTACTGTATTATTTTGGTTTTCCTGCTTCTAACTTATATGTTTGTGTGTTTGAACTTATATATTGTTGTTTGATTCATCAGAGCCTGATGATTCTATCTTTCAGGCACAATACTAAAAACAGTTTGTGCCTTGAGACTGGGTTTGTTCTAAGACAGATCACTAAAAGCTAATTGGTGAGATTTTCTGGAAATTATGAGATTGTTTGGACAAGAAGTGTGAAACTAAGGATATCCTACTGTGTTCTTCACATTTACCCTGAATTTTTTCATAGTTGATCATACTCATTTGGAGCTATTTTATACTTGACACTAAAACAAAATAAAAGGCCAGTTTACTATTCCAAGCAGTGGAATGTGTAAAATCAGTTTTAAGTTTATTAGAAAGTACATCAAACATTAATAGAGATTAATAAACAATTGAATCAGAATATGTGATATATTAATGAATGCAATTTCTTGTGAGAAGGCATAGATGAAAGTTGTGTATTGGACTCATTAGATATGGTACATCTTGGCAGATGGTATTTCACTAGTGATAACAACAGCATTGACTTTAAAGATAAATATATAATATTTTGAATGTAAATTTACACAGTAGCTTGTACAGGTAGTGGCACAGCATTATTTTTTTTTAATTAGCTTTTTATTGCTATAACAAAGCTAAATTAAAGTTTAATGGAAGCCTTTACCATTGCTTTCAGAGACTTTGGACAAACCCTAACTGAGATCTTAAATGCAGTTAAAGGAAGAAAAATATATTTAATGCAATGTCATGATTGCTTTAAGGAATATTGGTAAAATAAGACATAAGTCATGGTGAAATATAGTGGGCAGGTAAGACTAAACTGCAGAGAAAGTTTGGAACAGGAATTAACTCTGAAGAGGCAGCTCAATTAATAAATGTAGAGACAGAGAGGGAATGTATAAATATGAAGAGGAATTTCGAAATACATGCATTGAAAATGTCAGATATTTTCATTTCTGATTATCCATAACATGATGCAGAAAGAATGCAAAAAATAAAATGCTATATTCCTGGGTGATCAGGAAGGCAGTGAGACTTTCTAATACCATTACTGATTATTATAATAATGCTTAAAGCCTGCAAGTCTATACTTTTCATTGTACCTATATCATGGCTAGGGCAAATATAAGCAAGAAAATCATCACAGTTCTATAGTTTAAAGCTGATCACTAAATCAAACGTTTCCTTCATGCCAAAATAGTGCTTATTTCAAAATTAGTATACTAATATTCAGACTTGCCTAAAGTGTATTATTGTATGAAAGTCTGCCTTACTTCTTAATGGTGTCAGAAAATAGCTCAATATTTTGAAGGAGTAAAGTATGTAGCATAAGAATGAAGCAATTCTTTCCATTATCAATCACTGAACGACTAGCAGATTTTATTAACTGTATTATAATAAAATTATGAAATATATATTTTTTACAAATTGAATACATAATATATATGTTCAGGAATAATTATGTTAAAGGGAAAAAAAAACCAAATGTCTATATGATAAGTTTTCTTGCTGATTTTGTATAATAAAACCTGAAATGGCTTTGGCCTTGTAGAGACCTGACTCAGCAACAGTATGTCCTTATTTATATCTGCAGATCTAATAATATTTAATAAAATACCATAGTGACAAGTTACAATGGGATGCAACCAGTAGTATCAGTACTTGGCTAGTTATCTCTTATCCAACATACAAAAAAAAAAAAAAAGAAAACAAAAACCAGATTTTTTTAGTTCCTCTCAGCTTTAAGAGATGTTGATAATTTTCAGTTAAAAACCAAACAAATAAACAAAAACCCCAAAAAAACCACCACCACCAAATCTAGTTCAAACAACATTATGCACAAGACTCACGGATCAATGTATGTTCGTAGTTGTGACAGATCAAGACATTTCAGGATAAAAGCCATGGAGTCCATCTTGACATCTTAGAAATCCAGTAACATAAAACTTGGTGGTGCAGTAATGATCTTGATGGGTCATGATATTGTTTCTGCTTTATGTGGCTATGTTTTCACATGTAACATTTTTTATAAACTGTTGTAGATCTATGTGAGAAAAGAGGTTTCAACTGAAGTATTATTCTATTCAATCAGTTAACCCTAATGCTCTAAGGACCTTCCTGTGCAATTATAGAATCACAGAAACACTACATACATCCTCCATTGATACAACTGCAGAGAGCAAAAATCCCTAAATATATAACTTCTACATTCATCTTACAGAACCATATTGATATAGAACTTACTTCAGATAATCCTTAGGCTTGTGATAGCCTTTTCTCCACAGTTTTGATATTTTTTAAAAGATCCATCAAAAAGTAGTTAAAAACAAAGCAAAATAAAGAGTCTTTTGTAATTGGCATTTCTCAACCCATGCAGATTTTTGTTGTTTTCCTTCAAAAATCATACATTTATCTTAATTTAAGCTTCCAGCTGTGTGGATAATCTATTTTAAGCTAAAAGGTTCTTAATTCCTATTTAACCATAGTGAAAAAAATGAAAGATATTTTAGAAATTATTAAGGAAAATAACAATCCCTTTAAGGCACATCCATGGCTCGTATTAATTAATTTTAAAAGGCAAACATTATATCATCCTCTTGATTTATTGACAGGACAGAAAACAAAGAGCCACAGCTACAATACATTCAACTGTACAGCAAAAAATACAGCAATTTTTAGGTGACAACCTAACATATTTGTGTTCAACACATC
This sequence comes from Cinclus cinclus, assembly GCF_963662255.1. NCBI lineage: Eukaryota > Metazoa > Chordata > Aves > Passeriformes > Cinclidae > Cinclus > Cinclus cinclus. Next base: position 19,238,016 of record NC_085050.1, on the reverse strand, counting down.
ATGAGGGATATTCTCATACTTAACAAAGCAAGCAATAAGATAAAATGCTTCTTGGTTGAAGTTATACATTATGGTTCATATTTTTACATTTATTTCTCTGGAAAATGTAAGCAAAACCTTTTATAAATCTTGGGCAAAATTCTAGCTTATGGTACATAACTGTTCTGTGAAAGACTATTAGAGGAATCAAAAATGGAAGTGAAACCACATTCCTTCTGCTCAAACTAAAGAAACAGTTCACTATTAAAATTATGAGAATTTGGTAAAAACTGTAGTTTATAGAACCTTTTTTGCATTAGGTCTTATTACTAGCAAGAGAAATTTATAAATGGAGGTTCAATAGTAATTTTATTAGTTTTGGTATTGAAATATGTGTTTCTGCATAAGAAGAATAATGTTAGATGTTGTCCATTGTCTCATCTTGGAAAATTTGCTTGTTCCATAAATGTACATTTACTTCTGAAGTGGAACCACAGAACAAGTGATAGTGATCATCCCCAGAATTTACTATTGAAAGCTAGTTTGCCAGTTGAAAACAGATATACGAGTGAAATGTCACAGTAGTCTTAATAAGGAAAATGACATATAGCATACACAGCACAGAGGACTAAGAAATCTCTGTGTATTTATATGTAATATGATCCCAATTCCATTTCTCAGTGGGCTTTTCCTAATGGAGAACATTCTTCTCCTCCCCCTATCCCTTTGCACAGGAAACTGTTCTCCTGCAGTGCCTGAGATGGGAACCAAAGTTTATAATCTGATGGAGAAGTGGAGCAATTTTTAACTTGCAGATCATCCATAAGTTATACTTTTTGTAAGTTACTCTTTTCACGGATAGAAAATGCAATTTAGTCTGTCTAGAGCTTTTACTTTTCTCAAAACTTGTATTAAATATTAAACTAATACAGCCATATAGCAACTGTAAATGATTAAACCTACTATAGTAATTCAAATACCTTATTTTTTTCCAGCTGAATAAAATTCTAACTATAAAGACTGCTATGAATCATGTTATATTAGCATTTCAAAACAACAATAATGACAGCAGTGAAAAATATTTCACAATTCACTTTTTTTGTAAAACAGATATGGCTTTAATCTCTATTATAATGTCACCTGCTGCTGCCAATATGCTTAAGCATCTTTCACAGTTTTCCCATATCCTCAAAAGCTTTTATTCTTGTGCATATCACCTGTGAACATCATTCCCAGCTTCACAGGGATGTGACATTCAGTGCAAAGCAGAAGGAATTTTCTTAGCCTGTTTACTAAAGAGTTTTATTTAATCTGTCTAGTTTTAATAACTTTATGAACCAATTGCTCAATTTCAACTAATAACAAAATTACATCAAAAGCTGCTAGAAAATGACCACTTACATGTAAAGACCCAAGATCAGTGTCCCTGAAAGAGCGAGAGCAGAAATCTGTCTGCATACTTCTTTTAGGATTAGTGGTTTGTCCAAAGGCAGACACATTCCCATCATATGATTATCTTGAATTTCCCTGTAGACTAGCATTGGTGCAGCTGTTTCTTGCCTAGGATGAATATTGCTGAAATATATGAAATATGAAAATATGTGGGGGGGGGGGGGGGAAGGCTTTGACAGAACAGCTGGCTAGGTGAGAAAACACATTAAGTCATAGGTATTGTTTTCATCATTCAGTAACAATTTGGTTTTCTTTTCTGTTTTATTTTCACCATTTTAAGTTGGGGTAGAATAAAAAAAAGATTCACATCAAGGAATTCCTTTGTTCAAATGGTTTTTATGCTGAAAACAAAACAAAAAACCCTCTTGAAGATAACATATAGTCTGTAAGTTCAGGGGAAAAAAAACACATAAAAAGTTCAATCATTAAATGTGAATTTGACATTTTGAAAGAGATAAGGGATCAAGCTCCTCACATTCTTAAGTTCAGTAAATTTATTGCCAGGTTTTCTAGAAATACATGATTATTCTTTTAGCCAGAACATTCTGAAACAGCTGCATAGTGTCATAGAGCTCAGATTCCTCTTCTCTTTCTTAACCACGGTAAATCATGCTTGTACACACTTATCACCAGTTAGATTAGAAAGTTATATTCTTTTAGTAATACATGTACTGTTAATATCCATGGTTTAGCCAGGATAATCTCTGGCAATTAAAATTTTATCCATGAAGTTGGCTTAAAATATTTGATCCTTAGTTTGTGAACCCAAGTGCAGTGAATGGGTTTGTTGCTGAAATGTAAAGTTTAGCTGTGTGGAAAAAAATGTTGCTTTTGAGCAGCATTTTATTTTGGTAAATCTTAGAATTTCTACCTTTTAGAAGCCCAATTAGTGAGGTAAACACCCACTTGTTCCCCTCAGCCCTCAATAAAAAAAAAAAAAAATTAACCTAAATTTTACTTTAGGCATTGCAGTGTGTTTTTAAAGGTCCATTTGTTTTCCATATCCATCATCTTACTTTGCACATATACAGATGAACAGATATCCTTAGAACTGTTTTGAGTTCACATATGGTCACAATGTATAAATGGAATTACTTCTCACCTAAAGCTAATAAATATTCTCTAACGATCTTGCAATTTTAACCCGTTAGAAAATTCTGTTGAGGTAGAGGAATGCACTGCTTTCAATCTTTACTTAAAGCAGTTAACCCTGTACAGAAACAACTGAAATATCTTGAACTTTGCCTCTTTTCAGCAAAGAGTGGATTAATATTAGGACAATTAATTGTTCTTATTGTATCTCAAAAGCTGAAAAGTTTTCAACACTCTTTCATAAAGTAGCTTTAAAATAAGTCTAAAAAAGTTTTTTCCTTATATTTTCCCCTGCAGAATAATGCAAGGTAAATGGTTGTTTACAAAATAAAGAAATTTCAGTAATTAAAAAAAAGACAAAGAGGTATCAACTACTTAGGAAAATCCTTTCTTACTGTTCAGTTACATCAACTGTAAAAATAGCTACCAATTTCATAGGATGGGAAGTAATCTAGAGGAAGATGGATGTAGAATGATAAAGGAATAGAATAAAGATTCAGCCAGCGTAGATATAAATCACTAGACTAATTTCAGAATCTTTTCATGGTCTCTTGCCTCTAATAAGAAACATGGTATGTAGAATTAAATCCTAATATAAACTTAAACAAATTTCTGATAAAATAAAGTTCCATTACAAACTATGAATACATGCCTCATTTTATACTTCTGTGTTAACCATTAAGTTAATGAAGGCACAGCATTATGCTTCTCATGATTTTTATGGGGAAAACATACCTGGACACAACTAGTATTTACACAAACACAGCCCTATTTTACAGTGGAATCAATTGCTTAGTGGATCCTGAAACAAGCCTGATTTGTAGTGTGGGTCACTTATTCATCTTTAACATGCAACTGGAAGTTGCATTTGCTTTCCAACTCTGATATATAATGAAAATTCATTGTACCGAACAGTTTTTCTTGGACTTATTTAGAGAGAAAGATTTATTTTTGTCTTAGAGTACACCTCAATTGCAAGTATATGAACTTAACTAGGACTCAAGGAAACCTGGAACAACAACCAAGGATGGTTGTTTGTACATCCAACACAGGGATGACTTGGATATGCAAACACAGAATAAAGACACTCTGGATTCTGAGATGCAGCTCCACCAAAAGGATTTCCTCTTCTCATCCATTCTTACTGACATCTTGCTGCTAAAATGCAAAGTAGATTGTCTTATTTGGTAGTTTTGTATTTGTGGAATGCAACCTTCTGTCCTATAAAGTGTTCTGATACTTGCTAAGGTGAGTTTTCTGGATTTTTTTAAAGAAAACTGTCCATCATAATAATGTAAGAGTCAGTGAGCCCAGGATCAGATACTTTGCTCAAAGGAACTAATTAATTAAGCAAGGTTGAATAGAACAGCACGAAACAGAAGAAATATAAAGTACCTTTTTTTCCCTCCCTGTTTCTGCACTGTGGTGACTAATGTTTATTAAGTCCCCATAGTGAGATGCTAAGAGATTTTTCCCAAGATCTCACGCTGTTTTAAAAGGAAACAATGGTTTGTGGTAAAATCAACTCATGCTGAGCTACATTAACTTCACCATGTTATCAGCTGATAATGGTGTTATTATCACATTACCCACTGTGTATATTTGTGAATTAGTATATTTCCTTCTTAATGGAATTGAGCCATTTTCTTTGAAATGGCAAGTATTAGACCTTTTGACACCACTTTGGAGAGGCTGAGAATACAGCCCCATTTATTGATTTATTGAGTAGATTTCTCTCTCTCTCTCTTTTTTTTGTTTTTTTGTTTTGTTTTGGTTTGGTTTTTTGTGGTTTTTTTTGTGGATCTTTACCCTTTAAACTTCAGGAAGTATGTTTACTTTTACTTCACTGTCTTACTTTGAGATTTCATTGAGACTATAAAAAGGGCATAGTTTTTATAATGAAAAAAAATATAAAAACATGTTATGTTGGAGAATATACTATAAATTCTGAACATTTCAAAAGGTTACCGAGTAATACAACAGTAAGTCATGACTCTTACATTTCATTATGTAAAACTGTTCCGTAAGTATAGCAATTGTTTTTTTTTTCCCAGTTAGGTAGTACAAGCCAAAATCTGGAGTGTAATAGAAAGTCGAGTTTCTTGCTCACTAGAGGAGAGTTGAAGGCAAACACATTCCTGTAAATTCAACATAATCAGTAAGACCCAACTACACATTTGTTACACACGACCAAATATAACAAAATGTACTCTTCCTAAAAACAACGCATCAAGACATGTGGCTGTGATTTTCATGTTTATTTGCTTCCTTCTGAACCTAAGGCTGTGACATGAATAATGATGTAATCATATAAATACAGGGAATAAAATGGCACCACAATTATGTGATTAAAAATTACCTTTATTTGTACTTTCCTGTGTAAGGGAATTTGTAGACATTGGCAAAAAGAAAGCAATGTTTTTCATCTATATTTTTTTCATAAACTTGCAATAGGAGGTAAACTAAAGAATTTTTTTAATATTTGACAGGAAATAAAAAAATCCAAGGACTATTATTCCAGATTAGGAAACCCCAGCAGAAAAATATTTCTTCTGTATTTCAGGAGATAATTATATTAGCTCTCTGTCTATTCACAGCTTCATAATTTTTTCTTGAAAATATTTCCAGCTGAAAGTAATTAAATAGTCTTTATGAAATTGATAAAGATACATCTTGCTAGAAGCTGTAAATTTTCAGGGTAACCAAAAGGTTGCAGTCTTTTAATTTTGTTGTGCAAAGAGGGTAAAGACTCAAAGTCACACAATATGTGTTGATATAAAGCAATATTATGTAATCTGTCATAAGAGATACATTCTTCACATTTCAGTAACATAAACATACAACCATAAGCCAAAAATGTCTCAAATATGTATCTTCATCATTATCTTCTAAAGGTTTTGTGAATTAGCAGTAACTGATGTTAAGAAAATATTGAATTATCTTTCTAGTTCTATTATGCATATTCTTCAAGCCATTGGGTTCCTTCTTTATCCTATCTGACTAAGCTCCTAATTTGTATCATGGATGTAATTTTTTTTTATTTGTCAGACCCATCTGTACTTATATTTATTTTTTTTAATTCAAGCTTCCACTTTCTATATACTTGGATGGTAACAATCACAATGCAACTCATCACTGCATAAGTTTTGAAATGCTTCTGAAAGAAAATAAACCATGAGAAAATATAATTTGCACTGCAGATGATTATAACTAAAGGTCTTAAGACTTAAATCTCCTTGGATCTCCTGGACCAGAAAAACAGAGATATGAAAACACTCTTTATACATTCGACAAAACTTCAGCTGAAATATTTTTGTTTCCTTTTTCCAAGCCAAAGGAGGCTAGATTTTTACTGGTTTGGGGAAGTTTTTCCCAGATTTTACACTGTGAATGCAAGACAAGACTGTATTTCTTTTATGTGCCTTTATATATATATTTTATATATATATATATATATATATATATATATATGTATATATATATATATGGAGATCCCTGCTGCAGACTATATAGTTCAGCCAATGCTTCATGCTAAATACAAATATTTCATCACACAATAAACTAAGGCATTGTGAGTAAAGTTCTGTGTAGTTTTATAGCTATTTTCTAGCATATAGCCCTTAAATTAGCAAGATCTTTACATTTTTTCATTCTGTGTAGCAAAGCAGTCCCGCCCAAATTCCTCTGCTGAGTATGAGAACATGTTTACAGAAAAATCATAATGACTTTAAGAGATAAATATTTAAATATGTCTCTATGCATTGAATGCTTATGTGTTATAGACATACATATAATTTATACTAAAAGTAGACCCAGCGCCTCGAGAGAGTTCTGGTTTCTACAGCCAGTATTTAATTGTTGCATAAATGTAATACAATGTTCCTAGTGCTTTCATCGATATTGCCGTGGTATACACTCACCAACAAAACATGCGGCAACAATGTTTTTGCAGAGGAAGAATGCCCCCCTGAAATACTGGTACCGAGTCTCACAAAGGGAGAAAAGGTATTGTTTTAAATACAGTCTTTTCTGGTTTCTTCTTCGTTTTTCCTCTTCATAATCAAAACAAACCAACGGGTAGATATGCAGATAACATAAATACTGAAGAATTTGCAACAGATAACTTAGGTTAGCATCAGTTAGATTGTGCAAAGTTGTTGTACCTGTGAGAGGCTGTGCATCTGTAAGAGTTTCAAGCAGCAAAGTAATAATCCAGCAGCCATTTCAGAGTGAGATGACATCCCTCTCAGGTGTCCACCCATTTAACTCTTGGAAAAGGTGTTACCTTTTCTCTTTGCTCTACACCATTTTGCTAAATGGACTTTGAATATCATTCTTTAGACACTGCTCTTATGACCATTCTTAGAGCTCAGAGATGCTGAATACTACACAAAATGAATTTACAGTTGATGTTAAATTTGGGTAGATAATTCAGAGCTGGAATTAGGAGTTAAGAAGATAGCCCAAATGAGAGACTATCAAGGCTGACATTAATAAAAATATCTGACGACATAAATAAACTCAAGTGGCAATGGTTTCACAAAATAGATATGACTTCACAGCCTACCTTTGCTTATTCACACATTTTGGTAATCTGGAAAAAAATGTCATTTTTCCTGCCAACAAATAAATGGAGGCCAAAGTAGCACAAGTGCAATGCTGGGAGTTTGTGGCATATCTCTTATCCTATATTGTTTCTCCTTGGAATGCTTTGGATGAAAATCCATTGCCCACTCAGGAAAGGTGGAAAAGGAGTTGCAGGAAATCTTTTTATTGCCATCTCTCTTTGCTTCTGTGTTTTCCTCTCCCTGTTTTCTCTACTCATATCTGGCAGTGAACTGGAAGGATAAGACAGTGTTTTGCACAAAACTATGCAATAACATTTTTAATAAGTAAGTTGGAAATTCTTTTGTAATAAAATATTTATTTCTGAATACATTTCTTTGCAATAAAGCAAAGAAAAGGGAAAACATATTTAGTTTGCAATTGAAACAATATAGTATTGTTTTCTAAATGTATGATGCTAGTTAATTTCACTGCAACATTTCCTTATTAATTTATGCAGTTGATTAAGTTTAACTGGCATCTACAGGAAAAAATGATCTTACATTTTGATTTGCAGCAGGGGGAGATGTACTCATAATGAATATCTTGGTTGTGTTTTCCCCACATATTTTTAGTTAGGAAAACTGTATTTCTAGAGGGGTGTCCTCTGAACAACAAATATTTTCTCTTTGCATTTTCATTAAAATAAAATAAAAAAAAAAACCCAGTGAGATAATTAAGAAACAATTATGTGTTTTAAATTTTAAGTATTTATTAGCTTATTTCTAGATACAAGTTCTGCAATTTTAAAGCTTTTCTGAAATGAAAAATTAATGAAATTGTTTTATTACTATGATGTGTACATAACTTGGGGATTATGAATTGATAGGAAGAAATGGGATCCACTTGAGTAAGAAGGCCAAGTGACTAAGTAAGGGGCATAAGCTCATTTCAGCTAAGGAAAACAACAAAAAATGTACAAATGGTAAAGTCAAAGTACGTATTTAAAGAGATTGCTAAAGATGAAAATTGTCATTTCAGCTCAGGTTCTTTTTTACCACACATTTTTCTTAAAATCACCTGAAAATTTATAGCTAAGGATTACCTGTGTCTGTCTATGTATTTCAGTATGGCTGCTGGCAATGAGACCATGAGGGGCAAGCATGTCATGCAGCAACAAATGGCATGGTGATTTTAATTGTATTACTCAAAATTGTATTATGAATCTTAAACATACCTTTGTTTTACTAAAGCCTTTATAAGTACATAATCAAGGTCACAGTAGTCCAGTCAAGAAATGTGCATAGTAATAGGAGAAGTTTGGCAAAATTGTTTCAAAATTTAGAAACCATGGCAAATATTTCTTGTGTGAGAGTTTCTCCAGAAGTATTGTGAAAGACATCACTTATAAAGTTGAAAGGAGTAAGCATTGGCAAAGCTAATATACAGCCTCTAAATCATTATCTTCTTGGTAGCTAAAAGGAAAAAACAAACACTAATTTAGGATATAATTTTCTTTTTAAATGAATACTCAAGTTTTTTGCTTTAGACATGAAAAAATCAGGAATAAGACAGTAGAAGAAAGTGTGTTTCTTAGGTAAGTCAGGTGGAACTAGGTTTACTTAAAAGTCTGAGACATTATTATTATATTACAATGCAAATATGTTTTGTCAGTATCAGTCACTCGATGAGAAGCTGTCTCATGTCAACAAGTGTTACTCCTGGAAACCTCTGAACAGCTGGTGCTTGAATGAAATAAGGATCTGGCAATTCTAGGACAGTACTAGGCAGAAAGAGAAAATGCTCTACAAGTGAACAAATAAATTAGTCAAATTTTAATATTGTGAACAAACACAAATGGCTATTACCATTAATTCATTCATATTGGTACATATACTCACCATCCAAATGCAAACCTCATTAGGAAAGCTACAGTTAGCAGCTGTTATATCTTAAGAAAAATAATCCACAAAACTAACGACGGAAAAAATATGAAAATGAAAAAACAAACAAAATAGAATAAAAACCACCAAACCCCAATGAAAGCTAAACTTGTTCCTCCTTTGCCAGGTTCAGAGACAATGACCAGCATCAGATACAGCCCTGTGGCTGTGCCAGGTTGTTGGAGCCAAGGCAGGGTGAGGTCAGGCCAGGACTTCAGCCCAAAGCTCAGGGTCCCTGTCTGGATAAATAAGTGGCCCAGTCATGCTTTAAAGGGCCCTGGACTAGTCTCAAATGAGAGCAGTAGGCACAGACAGAAAGACCAGCCAGAGTCTCCCTGCTGGTTCTCTTGGATCTTCCACTGACTCCTCTGCTAGATTGTTCTTTCAAAGTCACCTCTGCACCATCTCTAAGTCGGCCATGAGCCTCAGCAGCCAAATCCACCAGAGGAAGGATGTTTTCATGGCCAGTCCCAGTATTCTCAGAGAACCTAAGCCAATTCCTTAAGCATGGGTTCTGAGGTGTCACGATAAGCTGTTGGCATTCTCTCAGGATCCAAAGAATGGGATTTCAGTCAAGGGGTTGTCTTTTCCCTCTTTGTCAGGAAAAATACATTATTGAAAGATACAGTTTTTGTCCTTGCTCTAGGGTCTACTCGGGACCATTATTTTGTGTTTTCTAACATACTTTATCCTTTGTACTTTCTTTACTCTTCTGTAACACTATGTTGCATATGACTTTGGCAAATGGTGTCCAGCGAATCCATTGGATACACTTGCTTCTTTCTCTTACAACTAAAATCTGTTTTGCTCAGCTTCTAAGTTTGTATTATCAACACAGGAGCTGTTGATACACTTATTAAGTCTAATATGTTATTGTGTGCATACTCTAAAGCCCTCTGCTGCCACCCCAGTCCTGTATTCTTAGAGGTTTCATGATTATTACAGGGCCATGGATCGCACATTCTATACAGAATAACTAAGTGATGTTCCTATCTACATAAAATTTGTTAACGAAGTTGTAACACTCATGTAAAACTGAAGTAAACAAAACTTAAGTAATAGCCACTTGGTCACTAGATCATTGCTCTTTCAGCTTAACTGATTAAAACAAAGCTCCAAGAAAGACAAGATTGAGTCCAGAAAAGGTAAGCCTCACAGCCCAGCCCGAGGCTCTGCAAAATTAGTAAAAACTCTTATTACCAATGGCAATACTGAGTTTGTATGTTACTTTTTTAACTAAAAAAGCTACATTTAAAAGTTAGCAGTCTTGCCCATATTTTCAAAGTTTTAATATAATCATTTAACCTGCCATTTACCTTCTGAGAAGTTGATGTCAAGGTAATAGTTTTAATACTTCTGGTTTTCTAGGACGTGTCTTAGTACTATGACACCACCTAAACTCAAAACCTACAAATGTGAATGTAACAGCGTATATAGTAAGTAGCACGTGCTATGTTCCTTTTTTTGAAGTGTTTGTTGTTGTTGAAATCAGGACCAGAATGGAAGTGGATAAATGAATTTTTAGCTTTGTTAAATAAAGATTAATTATACAGTAAATATGTCTGTGATAGGTTGGAAATAGGGAAATTCCACTTGTCTTGAAGTATTTCTGTGCTATATCTAGCACTTAAATGAATCATTAACATTGTTTATCACAGATAGCATACATGAAGGGTATTTGTCTGATCTTTTAATTTTTTCAATATTTGTTTTTAATAAATATGCCACTGACCCATAAAGGCTTCATAAAAGGCTTTCTCTGTATTTGTGACTCAGTTTAGGACCTATTGTTCCACTGTGATGAAACAATAATGGCAAATCTTTAAAACCAGTTATTGGATCCAAACCTACCTAAAACCAAGAGTTTACTCATTTCTATAAGCTACATCATAAAAATCACTCCTTTTGATAGCAGTATATTCCTCTTTATATTTCACATACATGCAAAAACAAATAAAAAGCAGTCATTCCTTGTAGAACATGTTGAATATTAGAGCTTGTATTAAGAATTACGTGTGGATTCAAAAGTTTTTAGCTTCAGATGGTGATGGATAAGAGAAAGTGTTTAAATATGCATACAGCACTTCCAGCTCAGAATCTGTGATCCAGAGAGACTAAGAAAGTATCCAGGGGAAATATTGCTACATATTTTTACAGTTTTGTGCTTTCTTATCTGTGTCTGCTTTTGGCTATTATCAGGGAAAAGCTTGGATTGGATGTACCTTTGAGCTAAACTAGTGCAACCATCCTATTTTTCTATATTACTTGCCACAAAGGTATGCCTCATTTATAATCATATCTAGTTATTTGCCTGAAACTAGACAATGTGGGAATAAAGGGACTCCATGAAACATCATAAACACTTTCTAGTTCCTTATCAAGTGACATTTAACACTTGGCTTTTGAAAATCAGATCAACACATTTTAAATTTAGATAAAATATCATTTATAGTCCTATAATTTCCTAAATTAGAATCACTATTGAAATACTAATCATCATCTCTCTCTCCATGGGCCATCTGAAATTTTCTTCAGATGGAAGACTCCAGATGAAAAAAGATACAAGAGAATCTACAGATGATTCAATGTGTCCTCCAGAAATAAGATCTATTCCCAGAATTTTGCAAGCAGCTCTTCTCCTCATGCATACAAAAATTTTTTTTGACCGGGAAAGGACATGATATGAAAAATCTGAGATAAGACAAAGGTAGTAGTATAAACAATAAGTGACAATAACACGGAGAGTTCACAAAAGGAAAAAAGAAACTCTGCAATCCCAAAAAAACCACACCAATCAAAGAAAAAGAACCAAAAAGGTTAGGACAACCAAGAAGTTGTCATATTAAGGTCAAAGCTGTCACAATGATTAGGTCATTGACAGACTAGTTTGAAAGTGGATAAAATGAACTTAAGACATTAGAAATAGCAAGCAGAGTGAGGAATTAGGGCTAGAGTGGTATGGGTACACAAAAGAAGAAAGAATGACTGCAATACAGGAAGATTATGCAATTTATTAATAAGATTTTAGAAATTAAGTTAAAAAGGTCAGGATTTTGGGAATGAGAGTAGAGGCTAGAATTAACTAACAAGGAAAAGTGGAATCATTGGGATAGACAGAAGTAGGTAAAGTATTGTGGTGGTCCTGTATCGCTGCACTGCTGAAAAATATAATTTAGTTCAAATTGGTTACTAATATTCAGTAAGAAAAGTAATGTATGATCCAGGTGTTAAATCCTGTTGCAGGGCAAATCCAAGTTAAGGACTTCAGAAGTGCTATTTTAGTATAATTGTTGAATATTATAGGAACTGGACTGTATTATTTTTATGCATGTGTGAGAAAATAACAATTGAAGAAGTTAAAGAAAATATGAATATCATGACATTCATAGAGATTTCATTAAATGTGGTGGCTCTTGAGATGCATAACTTTTCTTTTGTGCCTCATTGTGTACCACATTAAGGAAGTGATGGCTGAAATTCATTTTGTAAATAGATAGGTAGCAATGGTCAATAAATTCCTTTCACTGCTTGACTGTGTATATGCATCTGTGACATCATTAATATATAATTTTACAAGCAAATGATGGCAAACTTCGGAGGTTGTTCATCTTTTCCCTTGTCTTCTTTTTCCCTGTTTTTCAAATGTGAAGTTTCAAAAGTGATTTTGTTTCAACATAGTAGGATAGAAGGGAAGCCATCATGTATCATCCAAAAACATTGACTAATTTTAAAGACTGTAACCCTGGCAGTATCCAGCCACCATAGTGTAATATGCAAAATGTACTTTAAAAATAAGTTCTTTAATGGGACTGCACTACTGCAGGTATGGAATTACTGTAGGTACATTCTATGACTCTTTTAAAAAGCACCTTGAAAATTTTATATCACCTGATAATTTGAGTTATATTCATTCTGTCTACTCAACAAAAATGTGTTTAACCAAATAATAGTAAGGATCTAATGTACCAAAAATTCCCAAGAATTCCATGTCCATGAAGGATAAAAGTATTTTCTGGCAATTCATGTCACATATTTGACAATTTGCTTACCCAAAAATGGAATACATGTGCAATTTTAAGAAATAGGAATCCAGCTGCGTTAGGCTCACATTTAAATTGTAGATCTGTCAAATCCTTTTTACAATGATGTTACCCTGTCAATTGTAATTCTATTTCTATTTCTGGAGTATGGCTTAAACATAAATAGTTTTACATGCCTACATGCTTATTTTAAAACTTCTCTGTTTTCAGGTAAAAACACAAAATAATTCTGGAATTATTTCTTCTACTTGATATTTTCTCAGTGTGGGTTTTTCTCTTCTTCTTGCTTCTTCATTTAATTTCATGAAAGAATTTGAAACACAATTATGCAGAATATTGAGCAGTATTTAAATTTTAATAATGAAAATTATAAAACTCCCTTTTTCTTCGCCTCTTGAGGAAAGGTAACTGGTGCCCAAACCCCACTCTCAAACTGAGATCCTTCAGGTTTTACCTGCCACCTAATACCCTTAGACTTGAAAAAAAGTTATCTCTGGTAGCAATACAATACATTTTTTGAATCTTTTATTTTTCCTTCCATTTTGTAGTTTTCTCGTTCCTCTCTTTATAAAGGTCTACTAAGGACAATATATTTGTTATTGTTTAAGACTGAAAGCAGTGCTCAGAGTTGCCTGGCAGAAAGTTTGTAATACTCTCAGTAATTAGGTCATGGGAATTGGGAGACAGAAGAAATGGATCTTTGCAGACGAGAGGGAAATATGCTAGAGCCTGACTGATTCCAAAGTTTTGGCATGGAAAACCTGTCATTTGATGATTAGTTTCCAAATCTCTCTTATGTCAGATAGTGTTGTTTGTTCATAAAACATGCTACAATGGTCTCTCCCCAAGGCTAACTAGAACAAACTATGTGACAACAGAAAGTTGCTGGGCGTATCAGTAACTGCAGTCAATATGATTTAATGAGTAACACAGTTTAGAAATTTTTTGCCTAACTGTTCTTTTCCTGTTCATATAAGTGGAGCAGAAGACCTGTTTTCAATATGCATATGTGTATACATGCAACATTTATGTATATGTGTATTTAAACATTATTTGTAGTATATTATATGAACTGTAAATGTTGAGATATTTGTTTGAAATATAGAATAGGTCTGAAAGTTGTAAATATGTATTTTATAAATTTATATATGAATGTGATCTTAGTGATCTTCCACAGTAAGGAAGTCTCAATATTAAAGACTTCAGAAAGACAAAAATTACTGAAAAAGTATTTCAAAAGATGACTGGGGTGCTAATTGATAAGAGTTGAATAAGACATCATTGAACACTTCTTTCAGATTGCTGCACATTGCTACATAAAAATTATTATATTTTAATAATAATTATTATAATAATTATTATTAATATTATAGGCTATTATTTAGTAAATAAAAGCAACAAAACACATTTTCACTGCTGGTATATTCTAAACCCAGACCATTTTCAAGTAATTAAAAATATCATGACACTTACAAACTTAGCCATATAAATGTAGGGACAAAATTTAAAACTTTAACCATGCTGCAAATTTATTTGTATTATTTGGTTCTTTCAGATTGACACTGCAGAAAGTTTTCAAAAATTCCTACACATTGTTAGGTTTCATATTTACTAGCAGTAGTGTGAGGCAAGGATTCCTGAGTATGAGCATAGACTGATAGAATAAGCCATGAAAACAGAGTGATAGTATGATAACCAAGGCTGAGTGCCAACTTTGGTGCCACAAGTGTGAATATGAAATAATTTTAACAGTGTAATAGAGTACAGTAAAGGAAGTAATGCCTGCTAAGAACTTAATTCTGTGGTGTTGTATGGTTCATAAATAATAATAAAATACAATAGTAATCATCATGAGGTGAAAGCTGGAAAGCTTTCACAAATAATAGCAAAGAATGATCATGGTGTCTGAAAACATCATGTGCTTTAACATATTTAAGCACTGATTTCAGAGATAAGACTGTCATAAGAACCCTCATTGGCCTGCTAAAACCATAAGGAAATATCTCAACTGTTTTAAATTATCATAACTCTGTTGAAGTAATTGAGGAAACATTAGTTTATATCAGCACAGGTTATGTCTCTTTATTCTATGTCAGTTCAGGACTATTACTAGGTAACTGATATCACAGAAGTAATAGCAATAATAAAAATATTAACAGTTTTGATCTTATATCCTGATATTATCAGATTGAAGGAGAATAAGAGATAAAGGAGAAAAAGAATCCTTTGTGAAATCAAAGAGATAGAGAATCATTAAAGTTGGAAAGGACCTCTAAGGTCATTGCGTCCAAGGTCCATCAAGTGCAGGGCCCAGTCATTTCATGAATACTTCCTTGAATACTTCCAGGAATGGTGACTCCACCACTTCTCTAGTCAGCCTGTTCCAATGCTTAAGTACCCATTCCATGAAGAAATTCTTGCTGATGTCCAACCTGAATTTATCCTCATGAAGCTTCAAGCCATATCCTCTTGTCCTGTCACTGGTTGTCTGGGAGAAGAATCCAACTCCCATTTGTCAACAGTCTCTCTTCTGGTAGTTTTAAAGACGGATAGGATCTTCCCTGAGCCTCCTTTCCTCCAGGCTCAATAACCTCAGATCACTTATCCTCTTATCTATGCTTTCGGTCTTCAATTCTGTCACATTAATGAATAACCCCATACTAATCTGTTAGGTTGTTACAGAGCTAAATGAAATCTGGGAACATTAAAGCTCCTCACGCACTTCCAAATATCATCATAAGATGAAATGATGGGTTTTGATATTTAGGATGTCAGTGTGGATTGTCTGAAAATGAATGTAAAACAAATGAAAACATGACCTAATATATATCCTTTTTGTCAAGGAAGGTGTAACAAGAAAGTTGTCTGACAGACTGTGTAGAGTAAATTGTCAGGCTGTAGATATCTCTGTCCTGCTATCACTGATACAGACCTCTTGAACAAGTAAAAAAAAATCTGGTTTCACATCTTGTACTAAAATTTCATATAAATATCTGGTTATATGATTTACATTAACTTGTGTTCTTCACAACTTTTCAAAGTCCCTCCTTTATTACATACCCCTTAAAACATTAACCATTAAAATAAAAATAAACAAACAAGTTAACATTCGTGTAGTAAGCAGGGCAAGGTGTCCTCAGCAGCAGAATTTCTACCATAACATTTTTTATTTCATAGCTAGCTCATCAATATTAATTTTGTTACCTAACACAGACTGCAATGATTTTGCATTAGTTTCTTAGTTGTTTCCAAGAGCTCTGGAAGAAGGTTACAAGGAAAAAATATATATGAAAGTGAAAACCAGAAAAGCAGAATAATTAATAGATAAAACTTCTGCTGAATAACATTGAAATGGTGATGTTTGCAATGCTAGTATGTTTCTGTTCTGTAATATGCAGAATTATCCTACAGTTCACATGGCACATTTTCTCCTGGGTTATCATTTCCAGAGTGATATTCACTTCTAGGATAATCACAACATAGTTTAGGACTCAGTTGTTCAGGCAAAATGATTGTGAAAGCCCTGTCAGAACTAGTTCTGTCCTCCCTGACATTTTTACCAGGAGAAGTATATAGGGCCTGATTCCAGTTTACTCTAATTACTTTAAATATACAGGTTTTCACTGATTCAGGAAATTGAAATTATATTGCTATTCCACAATTATATATGATAGATTAGGCAGATGTGTTATGAACTAGATTTCATTAAGTCATTTACTCATGATCAAAATCTCCTGAATATACTTACCTTGTAAGTTCTACATCTTTCATATACAAAATAATGTTTCATAATGTAATGTTGAAACATGGTTGATGACAGTAGACCTGGTACTTTTATTTAGTGGTGTCAATTTTTAAACTAAGAAGTTAAGTCCCCAGTAGGCTCGTGCATAGCAAGAAAATTAAACAAAGGAGACATTTAAAAAAACAACACATTTCCCATGCAATTATTTATTTAAAATTTTATTATTTATTTAAATCTATATATTTTCAAGCTGCAAATTAAATGTCTACTATCTTTACTTGATAAAAGAATTTCAAATGGAATGCAAATTAGTATATGTCCTGTGAAAATCAGTAGGATTTACCCACACCAATTGCAGCAATTGTCATGAATATAATTTATCATCTGTCAGTATAATATACTATATACAAACTGTGAGGTGACACCCTGGCAAAGTTATTTTTCAGATATAAACTAATGCATTACAAACTGTCAGTCTAGGTCACAACACCAAATATTTGAAGACAAACAAATATATAAAGTATTTCTCTGTTGAGATATTTTTATTTTGAACAGTAACTCCTCTATACCTTATTCTGTTTATTAACTTGCTTTGTTTTAAACTAATTTTTATTTTAAACTGCATAATGGAGAAAATAGATGCAATTTTAGGTCCTTTTAAGTAATTGTCAAAATCCCATTTTTTTACCAGAAGAGAGAATATCACCAAAGAAATACATATAATTCACATATGCTTATAGGTACCAATAGGAAAATAAAGGGTTTTAGAAAGTAAAAACTTAAGTCTTCATTCTTTTAGAAATTAAATACCTTTTAAAATTTTCAATTATCAAATGCTATTGGCAAAATGAGCTAATCAAAAAAAAAAGTATCCATGCTTTATAGTATGTGTAATAAGCACAGTGTTTTCGTCACATTATTGATAGTATATAGCCTGTGCTACAAGCATAACTGCCACTATGCTCACACCTTTAAAGTAATAAGTACTTGGAAGCAAAATTTTTTCAAACCTCAAAACTGGTATACAGTATCCCACAATAGTTAATTATTTTCTTTATTATTCCTGAAGCATTCATTAAGAAAACTATGTTCTGCAGGATTTTTTCACATCATAATTGTTTTTCTTTCTAAGGGACGCTGAATTGTTTTAACACAATTTTTTTTAGCTCTCATTTAATTGTTGGTTCTATCTGCTATACATCCTGAAGAAATAACTTTATAGGCTCCAAAGAATTTAAGAGACAATATTAGCACTACAACTACAAATTAAAGAGTAATAATAATATAATCTATGTTCTCACCCCTTCTGAGTATGCTATTTTAAGAGTGAAATTTGGATTTGAGTAGAATAAAAGGATACCCTAGAACTGGACCCTCCTCACTTAGTGCAGGGTCTATTTACTTCCTTTGCTCTATTTATCCTTTTCCACCAAGGAATAGTTTTAATTTCAGTAACTTATAGGAAAAGACAACTTTTAACAAATTTGACCTAGTGTTTTTCATGAAAGTACAAAGCTAACTAGTAAAACATTGTATCTACCTTTTATGACTTTTTGTTAGGATACTCATGCCAAAATAATGGATTTGTTTTCATAAGTTTTCATCAGAAAACTATCATGCCATCAAGTTTTCACTGGAAGTGAAAGGGATTTTTCACAACTGGCTACCCTATTAGATGAACTTTATATTTTCCTCCCCATATTCCAAGCTGCATCGGCTCTGACAGGCACAGTGATCTTGTGTGTTTCATTCATGCTGGTGCCTAAAGAAAGCTTACTGTCTTTTCTCCAGCAACTTATATTGTTCCCACTTTTTTTTTTTTTTGCCTCATATTTCTAGTATTTTGTTACTTGTAGCAAAAAAAAAATACTCCTAAGATCCTTTTATGTGTTGTTGCAATTGCCTTATTTCTTCCAGCAGATACCAGCAGATACCAGCAGATTTTTATTTTTTTCTGTATAAAAATAGAGGAATAGATAAGCAAGACAGTGTTCACAATACCCAACTATCTCATCTAACTTGGTGGTAGGTGAAGAAAAAATATAATCCTTCTGGTGAGTGAAAGCAACATCGCCAGGTTGTTGGCAGGGTTGGTGTGTTAATTGCCACATTCAACATGGTCACTGTGCCACGTGATGGACCACCAAGTGATTTGTAAACCAGGGCAGACTCTGTGCAGTGTGCCCACCCTTCTTTAGTTCTCAAAAGACATATGCTTTTCTAGGTTTAGGGAAAACTAAACCTTCTCTGAAGAATGCTAAGCCTTACTCTGCTTATGAATGTCAGAAGTAGAAGCAAAGCACAGAATAATTTGGTCTGTGGAAAAAAAAATCATTAACGATAAAATACTTTGTAGTTCCTAAGTACATCCTTACCCAGGTTTGCCTAGGTTTCATCTGGAATTCTACTTTGGGGTTGTGTAAAAATTAATCGAGTATAACATGTTTTGAGAAAGGTTTGTGATTCAAGTAATAACAAGTAAAAATTTAAAAATCCACAGAAAGTTTCTGACCAACTTTATTCTTGGACGCCCAGCAGAGCTGTTTATTTCCCCAAGTGTTTTTAGCCATGCAAAATCTGCTAATGGGAAAGACGCAAGAGGCAATGTCCTAATACAATTGTTTTACTGGTTCATTATTAATTTATATTTGTTTGTCTGTTTGGGGTTAAAATTCAGAAATGATGCCAACATTTTATTTCTACATTCCTTTCAATTAGTGAATTCCCCCTGAAAAGAGACTTTGGGCATGAACGCTAATGGAAAATTATGCTTTGGCACTGACTCACCCTTCTTTCATTGATATTAATCTGGAAAGAAATTCTTACTTTTTTCTAACCAGTGGATTTCTTCCAAATTTTATCTTTACCTGCTTACATGGTGTAAATAGATCTTGTTAATCAGCCTTCCTAAATTATCCTTTTAAAATAATTTTACAAGTTTTTATCATTTTTTTCCTAAGTCTATAGCTATGATTCCACATATCACCCTGGAACCCAAGAGATATGGCAGTTTACAACAGTTAATGGTCTGTTTCATAATTATCAGGAACTGAATACTGTGTATGTTGGCACACTGCAACAAATTTAAATACCCAGAAGCTAGGAAGCCCATATGTTTGAGTTTTCTATTTAGAGGGGTATCCTGGTGGAATTTCTTGATTTTGAAGTTCTGATTTTATAGGTAGATTGGAAACAATGCATTTAACCTTGTCTCAGAGTATGTTCACTTCTGTTCTTCATCTGGTCTCCATACCTTCATCGCTTTCACTCTCTTGAGTTCGCAAAAAGTGTGGAAGTAGCACAGCTTTAACACATGATTGTGAGTCTTGGTGGAGCCGGGCACTGAGCACATGCAGTCAGCTGTGAGTCCACAGAAATGAACTGCACATAAATCAAGTCAGATGCAGAGATTCAAGCTGCATTGCAAACTTGATGCTTGAAAACTTGAAACATTGGAGCCTGCATTTGTTGGTCTGGCAAGAGTTTGGGCCTGCTGATACAGGAGCAGCTACGGAAGATGAATAGCAATGTGCATTATCTGAGACAGAGTTTGGTTTTCATCATGAAGTTTCCTCTGCCTGAGTGGTTGTAATATGTTCTTTTGGGGCACACAAAAACAAAGCATAATGTCTGCTCCCATTTCTCCTCTCTGTCATAATAAAACTTCTACTGCTAATATCCTTTCCCAGTATTTGCATATTTTATTTCTTTTTTAAATCTCAGAAGTATACTAGTGCTGATAAATATGCTAGCTGCAATCACTGCATACCAAGGACAAAACTGTGTAAGTGTGCTAATTAGAAATTCAAGACATTCTGAGTGCTTCACATGTGAGTTAAGACTTTCTCTCCACAGAATTAGCACTATTATCCAGCTAAGTAGAACGGAGATTTATTTGGACCTACATAGACAAAACAATGTTCAACTTTTGATGTCTTCATCACACATATTCTGAAAGCAGGTTTGATGTAGTGTGTGAGCTGCATAATGAGATATAGTGAGGTTTTTATCCAAGAAAGAAATAAAAGAACAAAGAAACTATTTAAAAGTTCAATGAATGTCACCTTATGTCTATACCTCTGCCATGGTTTATATTGTGTTAGAGAAAACAAACATGTAGGTCATGAAATATAAGTCACTGTTCATAAAATGCAAAGTATTAAAAAATGCAAAATATTAAATTTTATTAATATTAGCATACACCATATAAGAAAAAACTTACACCTATTAAGAAGTTCTTTGTTCTGGGAGATACTGTTGTCTCTTACTTCCTCATTCTATTGTTTTAATGGATAAAATATTCTGATATTATTTTTGTTCTAGATTGACATGTAATTCTGGTTAAGCTTATAATTAACCTTCCTTTTGCTATCAAAATCATAGCACAGTAAACTGACAAAATTCACTTTATTTTTTTTTCTGTACCAAAGAGAAAACCAGTTTTCTAGTCCATTATTACATTACTTTACATTCACTTTATGTTTTATTTTATAACTGTTAACATTTTATTTGTTCTAGTTGTTTTATATTGATAAGATTAAAGTCATTGTGTCAGCTCTGTAAAGAAGTAGGATACTCAAAGGGTGTGTGAATCCCTGCGTTGAAGGGATAACTGGTTTGAGTGAGAGTATTGAGTGAGTAATTTACTAACTAGTAAACAGAAACAAGAGATAGGAAAAATAATAAGTAAATACACATACTGAGTCAGGAGATAACAGTGAGCATAACAAAGATAAGAGCTCCCCTGCCACCAGTGTCTGAGCCACTGGCACAGTTGCTCAAGTGCACCATGAAGAAGTTTAAACATAACCTTGTAACTGATGGGAAGGGAGAAATTAGATTACCGTGGGACTCATGGGAATGAATAAAGGTTTTTTGGGGGGATATATCAGGGACCTGGTGGATTATCCAACACTTGGTAGGGGTTGTTTTAAAAAAATGTAGAAATGTGCAAAACAGCTGTGGGGTGTTTAGACAAAGAACCATAAGTGGGGACATGTAGGGAGAAATTTGGATCAGGGAGGACCAATATAGAAGTGGGGAGAGAGAGTAATAAAATATCACATTTAAGCAGGGTGCTGACAGTACATGTTTTTTGGCCAAGCACTGTGCCAGTAATATTAAACTTACAAGTCGTGTACAAGTTATTAAACTCTCTTCCTATTTTCTATGTGATTTAGCCCCTATTTTCTCTGTGGTTTAGTTCACTATTCTGCGTGTGAGTATGTGAACTTCAAGGTGGACTAACTGATGTGTAGGAGACCACCCTTGAGCTCAGGCTGCAGGGGAATACCTGCTCGGGCACATGGAGCACGTCCTTCTCCTTCTCTGACTGCGGTGTTCCTTCTACTGCTTCTCACCTTTCTGTTCCTCCTGTCTGGCATTTTCTGCCCTGTCTCAGACATGTTTCCCCTGAGGTACCATCAGCTTGGCTGAGGAGCTCAGCCGTGCCCTGTGGTGTGTCCACTGGATTGGGCTGGAGCTGGCTGTGTCTGAATGGGGCAGCTCCAGCCTCTCCTCCGAGGTGTCCCTCAGCTCCAGCTGCCAGCACCTTGCTACGTATTGCCAGTAAACCTTCCTAGTTTATAGCATGGAAATACGAATCTCATTCCTGAATCAGATGCCTCGTGAATTGGAATAACTGAACGGGTAACATTCTTTTAAGGAAAGCTGTAACCTTTTAACTGAGACATATCATGAAGGCATGTCTAATATAACTCACATAGTGCTGCATGAAGTATAGAGGCATTTCAAAGCAATATTTAAAAGGCTTATCCTGTGTTCAAAATTAAAAGATAACTCATGAATAAAATAGTCACATTGCAAGATTTAAGTTATTTGTAAAGTACTGTGTGATTTTATCCATGGGGATGAAAATGCTTTTATGTGCTCATGCTTGGGAATTTCCAGTCAAGAAGAGATGTAGTTATGCTCTCATTTCTCAAAAGTGAGAGTCTGAGTGCTGTTATCTTTCCCCTTGTAGCTTGGGACAAAATGGAAACAAGGGGAGGCTCAGCATATCCTGCTCCAAGTTCCCCTTTCTCCCAAAAGGAATTCACATTACTGTATGCCTCATGTCCAAGATAAAATACTGAGATGTCATATGATAGAGGAAAGTATTTTGATGCCACAGACAAAGTATTTTCCAAGTCCATTATTAATGGTTAAGTAGGCAGTATCTCTTTGAGCTAGCTAAAAACTGAAGGGAGAAAGTAAGCATTTTTTTTCCCAAAGGTAAGCACCTACCTGTAGTTCCAAATAAGCCCCATGAGATTATAGCTCCAGGTACAAAGCACTCTAGGATTTAGTAGAAACTGAAAAGTTGTTTCAGTTCATTTCCTTAAAAAAATAGGGGGGGAAAAAAAAAGCTTACACTAGTGCCCATGTGTAACAGTAGGGAAATCTGTCTCCTGTGTCTCAGCAGCCTACATCAGAGCTCTCCCCATCTGGGAGCATGGTCTAGAATTAGAAGGTAATTGAGCTTATTTTATTAATTTCTATTAAGGTAGAATAATAGACCTCACCACAGGCCGTGGGTGTGAAAGGTTAATATTTTCAGTGCTATACTTTTGTACATTTTTAACAATATTTTGGAATATTTTTAATTTTACTATGCAATAATTTATTTTCTTTTCTCATTTATTTCTAACAAAGCCATCAAAAAATAAAAACGCTGCTATTTTTCTTTTGAAGATAACTTTGGATTTTCTTGAGTAATATTAATAGGATATTATCTGTAAAGTAATGTAAAAGTAAACATTATGCACAGTTGCCAAATTTTATCAAAAAATTCTTAAAACCACTATTATATGAACCTACATTTAAAAATTACTTTTTCTTGGGTGATAGAGAGCAATAGTGTATAAATGTTCATTCACTACAAATTATCATTAATACTCATCTATACTCCTTAAAAATAATAGGGTTAACCATAACCTTGAAGCAAGTCAACATAATAAAAAAGGAGTATTCACACACCAGGTTAAGGAAGGTTTTGACTAAAACAGAATGCCTACAAAATACAGAAGGGACTGGAATTTTCTTTTTTTAAGTCAATTGATAATTGATTAATATTTTGAACTGTGAATAAGAAAAGTGTATCTTCAGTATTTTATTTACATGTGCAAATTTTGAAATGATACCATTATGAAAATAAGCATTCATGTTACTAATATTAAAGAAGTAAGCAGCCAAAAGCTAGGACCTCTTCTTTCTGTCTAATAAATGTGTCTCTCACTAATGAAACCTCATAAATAAATGATGATTTTTATGTTAAAATTGCTGTTTTCAGTTACTTATTCAAAACAGAGTGTTGCATATTACAGGAGATTTTTCACAGTCCTTAAGCGACTGCTCTGCTGGGATGCATTACCCTTGACATTCACCTGTCTAATTATTTGCTGGAAATGTACACAAACAATCAAAATATTTGGCTTTTGACTCTATATCAGTAGATGCTTTTTAATATTTAAGCCTAAAATTTGAAAGTTTTAATTTCTTAGTTGACATGCTTGTTACAATAAACAATCCCAGACTGCAATGGTATGACTGAGGAAAGTAACAATGTAAGAGACAGGCGATGCAACCTTTCTTTCCTTTCCAAACAATGGTTCTTGTCTGCTATCTAAGGCTGTGCTTCCAGAATTTATGAAAGAGTTTGGATGATTCTTATGACAGTGAATTTGAACACAAAATGTCAAATGCATATACATTTAAAACGTGGGGAAAATATACAAACTCTAATGACTAAATATGATCTTTCAAAGGTGAATTAAAAAGAATCAAAGAAGTATGATACTCTTGTCAGTCTAAGTACCTCCCAGCTACCTACATTTAACACTGATAAAACTTATGCATAAGAGCAAAGTTGTTAATAGAGGAATATGAAACTAAAAGATAAATAGAATGCCTACTACTATAATGAAAGGTAATTTGAGAACTTAACAACAACCTTAATATCTTTGAATTCATTTATTTCCTTTTATTTATTTCCTTTATTTCATTTTTCTAATCTCTCTAGGCAAATAAATAATATTTATAGTTCTTTTGGTAAATATGCATAATAAAAACCAGGAAAAATTTAATTTCTATTAAAAGAATGTAAAAATCCATAGCAAAGCTGAAAAAAAAATTCCATCTAAATGATTGTTTTTGTTTCATGGCTGTCATTAGATCTGCTTTATTTTAAAAGACTACTGCAAATGTGCGGTTACTTGGGTCCTTTTCTTTGTTGCTTTGTGATTTGTCGGTCTTACATATTTTTTGGTTTACTTCTATTTTACATTTGAGTTAATTTAAGAATTATGTGTTCTCTCTGAGAACATGTACTGGCTGGGGCCAAGACTCTGCCCTGGTACAAAGCCACATCCAATGTAGAAGTTTCCAGATGCACTGGAATTACTGTTCATGTGTGTTTTCCTGTGTGCTGTGTCACCAACCTGCAAGACTTGCTGTATAAAATTCTCCAAGAGAAGAATCTGTGTGCTCCAGTCCTACTGAAGTCAGAGACTTCAGTGACTGACTTCAGTGGAAGATTACTCAAGACCCTGTGACTGTGAGTCAAGTGCAATGTTTTTTATATCTCTGTTTAAAAATCTGTTACACAATATTACAATATTGTTAACAATATTTTATCTGCAGTCATTTTCACTTTTTGTAAAATCCACACTTAAAAGTGAATCATAATACAGATTAGCTACATATTGATTTTATCTGAAGTTGAAAAAATTTAATGGAGTATTCGCTTGGCAGTACTATAGTAGATATACATGTCACAGTCAGGCAAATATTTATCTGCAAATAGAAGTTCTCAGGAGAAAAGTTAACAAGTTCTCAGTGTTTAAGTCCTT
This sequence comes from Cinclus cinclus, assembly GCF_963662255.1. Taxonomy (NCBI): domain Eukaryota; kingdom Metazoa; phylum Chordata; class Aves; order Passeriformes; family Cinclidae; genus Cinclus; species Cinclus cinclus. Next base: position 19,212,371 of record NC_085050.1, on the reverse strand, counting down.
TTTAACACAGACTTTCCTCCCCTTTCATTCTCCATAAATAGATTTTAAGGTAAAACATTAATTTCTAAATTTTGACAAATGTCTTTTTTATTCTTCCAGTTTTCTTTAGTTGTAGTGTAATTGCAATGTTCAGGCAGCACAAAAAATAAAATCTGAGTGAAAAATGGAGTAACTAAATTACATATAACAAGTTTCTCTCTAAAATTGGAAAAAATCTGAATAGATAAATGGATAAATAGTGGATAAATTTGCCATTATTCAAGGATGGTTCCACCACAGGTTAAGTATTGTAGTATTTTCTCTTTATACTATTAACTTGTGTATTGCCAGCTCTTTATGATAATAAAATGGTCAGTTCTTTAATTTCAGAATATAGTGATATTTTATTGCTGCACTTACTTTTTCATGAGTAATGAGTCTAATTATCCAGATAGTGTATATATAGACCACTTGCGTGTTTTACAGTTTCAAGCTATTTCTTAATCTAGTATGTATTGCAGGTTTTTTTATTATATTGCATATAACTATTATGTAGCCAATATACAGTTATAGCAGTGACCGTGTGCAGCAGGTTGGGGATGGTTATCCTCCCCATCTGCTCTGCCCCACATCTACTCTGGTCACATCTGAAGTGCTGTGTGCGGCTCTGAACTCCCTGCTCCAAGGACAAGGAACTAGTGGAACTGTAGAATCTCTCTCAGGAAAAAAGGCTGAGAGAGCTGGGCTTGTTTCGCTTGGAGGATAGACAACTGAGAGTGGATATTATCAATACCAAGAAATATCTTAAGGACAGGTGTCAAGTTGGACCAGACTCTTTTCACGGCACTCCTGCCCAGTGGCAGGACAAGGGGCAAGAGGCACAAAGAGGAACACAGGAAGTTCCATATGTGTACGAGGAAAAATATCTTCATGTTGAAGGTGACAGAGCACTGGAACAGGCTGCCCAGAGAGGTTGTGGAGTCTTCCGTGGAGATATTCAAAACAAACCTGGATGTGATTCCACACTATCTGCTCCAGGTACCCCTGCTTTACTGGGGGGTTGGATTAGATCATCTCCTGAGCCCACTTCCAGCTGCAACCATTCTGTCATTCTGTGAATCTGTGATAAATGTAGATCAAGTTGTTGTCATTTGTGTTTTGTCAGACCTAGTGAGTCAATAACCGTGGGTGGTGTAAAGCAAAAAATCTTGTAGAGGAGTAGGATAATAGCAGTTTTACTTAAATTACAAAGCTACACATTTTAAAGGATTAGATGCTCCATAACATTTTGCACAGGGTATATATTTCTTAATTCCACTATTTTGTGTAAAACAGTAACAAACTCTCTATTTCAGTTTCTTATTCCAACTTTTAAATATCACTGAACTCTTCAGCATCTACTTACCTGCTGTTCTAAAATATCTGGAGTCAGTCTTGCTGTCAAGACGGTTCATGCATTTTATATTAATAGCCACTGAACAAAACCAGAAATGACCCTGGGACTCCCAAAACTAGTGAATAATTAATTTATTTTAAGTAACTAATTTAAATAAAAAGTGAGGATCAGCAGAATAGATTTGTTTTGACTTACAGAAGTGAAAATGTGTAAGGATAAAATAGAGAAAATGCTAATAGTAAGGTCAGTTGGAGTAAGATAGGACCATGTAAAAAACTATGCCCAGGAGACAGACTACTGGGAGACGAACAGCTTATAAATGCATTTATTACATTGAAAGTATTCAGTAAAAAAAAAAATAAAAATAAATAAATAAAAAAGAGAGAGAGAGAGCAAATGTAAGTAATTAATCATTGAATCATTGGAATCATTGCAGGGCCAACAGAACCATGAACATTTGAGCATTGCATTTAGCAAAACATCATGACTGAAAAACCATATTACAATATATTTTGTGTCTATAAATAAAAGACAATTAAGAATATCATTGTGTTATAATCTATAGTGAAATATGAACAAATGATATAGAAAAAACAGAATACATTTGAATCAGGACTAGTCTGAGCCAGCGTGGTGGATTAACTTTGGGTGGCCACCAGATGCCCATCAAAACCCTCTATCACCCCCCTTCTCAGTAGGATGTAGAGGAAGAAAATGAAAAAAATATAATAAAAGCCCCCCCATTTCTAGTCCTAAATTAAATACAATAGGCTATTCAGTTAACTGGCATTACTGATCCTAATTCCTAACTATTTAATTGAATCTCTAGTATTTCTCAGTGTGAACATTTCTGATTAGCAAGATTTTTTGGGATGATGTAAGATTTTATTTTTAAGTTTCTTATGTACTACCAGCTGACACACATTTGTTTGAGTTTCCCTTTTAAAATGAACTTGTAGGGAAATTACTGTAATCTAAGATGTTACGGCTGCCTAACAATCAGCATTAGCAAGTTCATTGTTTTCAAGAAAAATATATGACTATCAAATTCCAGTCTAGAATTTGAGAAAATTAAATGCTATAAGTTTGGATTTTAAAAAAATCTAGAAAGATATTAAGCAACATAATGTTTAAATCTTCCACAATCTTTCCTCCTGATAACTTTTTAATTAGATTATCATCTTTATCAGGTTTAAAACATACACTGCAGAGGCTGGCCTTATGGTACTCAGTGCAGTAGACACTGATGGCTTAATGCCATTAAACCCCCACGTACTTCCCCATGCAGAGAACAGGAGTGTTGAGGAGTCTGTGACCCAACATTTGCAAGTCTTACAAACAACAAGGTTTTTGCAAGCTGGCTTTGAGTGTCATGGGAGTCAGTATGTTGTGTATTTCCAGGTTTGACAGCACCATTCCCCAGCACTGGCCCAGAATGGACTGGAAATGACAGTGCGTTGTGACAATCATGGAAATGCCAATTCTGAATATCTTTTAGACCTAAATAATCTGAAAAGTGTTTCCTGAGTACCGCTCCAAAGAAGGCACAACTGTTAAAGTATGAATTATATATTATGCTGTTTCGTTACTTGTATTATTAAGTAAAGAATAACTTTCTGAGAACAAATATATGAAATTCATGTAGCAGGCCTAAACTATATTAAATATCACAAAACCATGGCACTGCAAAGGTTAACAAGATGAATTAAGATTCTATAAATCCTGGTTTTCAATGAACCACTGTTTCTCTAAATTCTCAATCGGGAAGGTTCATCAGAATGATAAATTCAGCATGGGGCATTATGCAAGGAAACACAATGTTCTTTTTTAATGGTGTGTAACAACAGGTTATCCCAAGAAAGATGCATCAAGTCAAATAATTTAAAAAATTCATGGTTCGCTGAAAGTAGTGTTTAAAAATATGCCCATTTCCTTTCAAAAAGTATAAAGAACTGAAGGAGTTTAATTTCAAAACATTATTTCTTTTCTTATCTCCCCGTAGAAATTTTCTGCACTGGATTAGGAAATTCAGTATTTGATCTGTGTTTTGTATTCATATTTCACAGATTTTTTCATTACTTTGGTCTGCTTTCTCTTTCATAATTTCATGCTGATTAAAGAAAGCTCTCTGTGAGTATTTTTACACCCTATTAAGCCTGATTTTGAATAGTTTTGGAATTACTCACTGAAGAATCTATTGATGCCTGTAAGATGGATGGCTTAATATATCTATAACCATAAGGATATTCCACTGACCATACAAATAAATCCCAAGCAGTTAATAAAGGGGTGCACATATAGAGACACATTTTCATGCAAGAATGAATTTCTTGTTCAACAATTCAATTTCAACACATTTCTGGATTACTTTCTACGATGCAACCTGTTTACTTTAAAGTCTAGCTAAAAGAAGAAGGGGAAGATAAGAAGTCTTAGTCAATTTAGCATACCCTTCAAGGTTTACCTAATACACTAGAACAGTATCACTAGCCGTATTTCCTTTTACAGTTGTCACATATGTCTTTACATATCTTTACATGTGAGCTCCATGTGGTTTTACCCTCCAAGAACAAAAAGCAGAGTTAGCAAAGCACTGAGCAGAAGAAAATATATCCAACCTTAGCATTATTTGCTAACATAGAGGTTAGTGGTAAGCGCTGTGTTGACAATTTTTCACACATATGTGGAGCAAGGGCTGAACACGACCCTGTCTGCCTATGAAATTTAACAGATACCACCACTATATATTATTACTCTTTGGAAGCTCTCCATCAGCCACAGACATCTGTTCTTTAAAAGAATGTAGCAGCAGGGCATGTTCACCAGTTGCAAGGAAAAAAAAGAATAATGAACTTGATGATATTTGCTCATAAATTTCATAGATACTTGTTCACAACAGAAGAGTAATAAGATTTTAGAATGTTGCTTCCTATTGCACATAACAGATTTTCTTGAATGTAGATTATTCTACAAATATAATTTTTTCTTTCTATTCTTTGTTCTCACAGACACATCTTCCATCATCCCACTCAAATAGAATGTCCGGTTAAATAGTTTGGTTTTAATTACATTTACTCCATGTGGCTCTTCACAGCTCATTGTTCCTTAGTGTATAGCCTTCATTATGTAATGTACCTCTACAAAAAAAGGGATAAAATTAGAAAAACTAAGAGACAAAATGAGTTTTTGTAATGAAAGGAAAAGATAAAAAGAATCTTTTATGAATGCATTATAGAACAAAGTAAAATATATAGGTTAATTACTTATGGGAAAGAGAACAAATTATGATTTAAACAAAGGAGGTTTAAGTAGAATTTGCTTCAGTCTTTATGAATTTAATTGTGTCCAAACACATTACAACACTAATCTTAGCACAGAAATAGGACTGTAGGCCAGATTATAGAAAGAAGACACCGAGGAATACTTTCGTTCAAGTCTTCAGTGTCTGATGAACTGAGGAACTAAAAGAACCCACACTACTTTAAAAATGTTGAAATAAACTGAATTTCTAGTTCATACCTGAGTCCTTCATTCTGAAAGAAAGACAAAACCACTTAAAATTGGAAAGAGGCAAAAATAAATACAAGAGAAGACAAAAAGAAAATAATAGTGTTTTCTGTCTGCAGAGAAGAGCAGTATTTCATTATTAAAAATTAAATTTATTAATAACATTAATAATAACTAGAAGTGGTAAGATTTGGGGACTATATAAAACACTTTTATGAGCAACTTCATAAATTATGGTTCACATTTAACTGGTGTAAAATTGGTGTACAGTTGGATGAAAACCCACATTTAGTGTTTAGTACTATTGATTCACTGTCTGTTGGAAGAATTTCGAGTGAGGCAGTTTTTTTTAAAACTGATTTTGTTTAATATTTTAGTTCGTGATTTAGATGTTGATATACAATAGTGTGTAGCAAAGGTGTTAGATATGAGGGGTTAGGAGTGCTTTGGAAGATCAGAATCCAGTGTGATTTGGAAAAAATGGAAAACTGTCCTGAAATCACCAATAAAAACAAAGGATAAATATCATAATTAAGACGCATAAATAAAATGTATACAAATATGAAATGAAATTGTCTAGGCAGCAAGGCTGTTAAAAGTAATGTATAACTGCGGTGGGGACACAAATAAGACAAGATTTTATATATTGCTGAGGCAAAAAAACAACAGTTACACTCCAAGATTCACTTAGACTTGAAAAGTATTTTGCATCACATATGGAGAATAGCATTTCTGTTTGCTTTGGGTCACTCGCACTGCCCAAAAAGAAATTATTATTTATGTTGGGCATATTACATGTGCTCTAAATAAACAAATGGGACATTCACTGTCATGCCTGTGACTGTCTGGAGGAAGGAGGATGTACAAGTAGAGATAAAAATGGGAGTATAAGAATAACCTACATAAATCACAGACCTGTACAACAGCTGGGCCTGGAAGAGACCTTAAAGATCATCTTGTTCCAATCCCCTTGTGAGGATCCAGGACATCTTCCATTAGACCCAGTTTCTCAAAGCCCCATCCTGCCTGGCCTTGAACACTTCCAGGGATGAGACATCCAGTTTCTCTGGGCCCTTTCAGTGTCTTACCAAGCACACAGTAAAGAATTTCTTTCTAAAATATAATCTCAACCTACTCAGTTTAAAGCCATTCCCTCCTGTCCTATTCCTACATGCCCTTGTAAGCAGTCCCACTCCAGATTTCTCACAGACTTCCTTTAGGTACTGGAAAGTTTCAAATAGGTCACCCTGAATCTTTCACCTCTCCAGGTTCAACAACCTCAAAGTTTCAGCCTGATCCCGTAGGAAACATGGTCTCTCCCTGCCTGTAATCAATTTGGTGACCCTCCTCTGGACTTGTTCCAAAGGTTGATGTCCTTCCCTGTGCTTGGGACCCCAGAGCTGGGTGCAGTCCTGCGGGTGGGGTCTCAGCTGAGAGGAGCAGAGAGACAGAATCACTTCCCTTGTCCTCCAGGACACATTTGTTTTGACACTCAGAACACAATTGGCTTTTTGGGCTGCAACAGCACACTGCCAGCTCATGTCCAGCCTCTCACCCAGCAGCACCCTCAAGCCCTTCAAGGCAGGGCTGCTCTCAGTCTGTTCATTCCTGGCTTGTATCGATACCAGGGGTTACCCTGACCCAGGTCTGGAGCCTTGCACTTGGCTTTGTTGCTGTAATGTAAGTTGTCCTCACAAAGGAGATGTCTTTGCAGAAAAAGATACCATCTTGCTAAATGAAAAAAATGTATTTCTGTTTGATAGTAAGAGGAAATGGTCTAAGTGTAATGTTAGCCCAGAGTGCAGTAGGTTACACGACACTGAAGAGAAATATTCTTAAATAGGACATTAAAGGAAGGTTAATTGGATGCTCTCAGATTTGATTCTGAATATAGCAATGTCACTTTAGTGAAGACAGATTGAGCACATGGATTTTTGGGGTCATCCTTAGAGGTCTCCTCTAATTCTGTAATAAAATTATATTTACTTCATAATACCTGGCAGGGTAAATAATTGCACCCAAACCCTGTTGTGAGACACTTAACTAATGTGATTTATTACTATATCTATCTAGAGAAATATTCTTTGCTGTAAAAAAATAATTAACTGACTATAAAATATTATATTCTTTAAAATAAAATTATTTTCTTCCATTTAGTGTTTTATTAGATTGTGGAGGCCAGACTACTGACAGAGGCAGGAGGTATGATGATAGGTGAAAGAACAAAACTGCACAGCTTTGACACTCTTACTCATCACACCATCCACAGCTTATGTTAAATGAGTGACTAAAATGTTCCCAAGGGAACTCTCAACATTGCAAGCTTCCTTGGCAACCACAAGTGCCTACAGAGAGCCCTGCCCATCACATTTTACAGAGTTTCTCTTTTCACATCATCTTGTTGCTCTGCAGCCCCAGTGCAGTGTTCTTCCTGCAGGGGTATTTTGCAGTTCACTGCTGTCTTCGCCCTCCCATTCCTGTCTTCTGGACTGTTTTAATTCACAGACTTCATATGAAATCTTTATCTTAATGTGACAAATACTGCTAAAAATGGAAAAGAGGGATTTTGTCTGTGTTGTTTGATTCTGTTATTGATGCGAAAGGCTAAGGCTAATTCCATACTAATGTCTAACTTCAATTTTGTCCTTTTAATACCTTCAAAACTGCTCAGAACTTTTGCTGTTTGACTTGATGGATAGCTTTGTGATTCAGAATTTCAAAGATATTAATTTTATTCAGAATTAATTGCAAAGATAGTTAGATTTAGCTGCAAATATTTTACTCAACAAAACCTACCTGGTGGTTTAAAATATCTGAATTTCTAATAGAGCACCCAATAATTCTTATTCTGAATGCTGAGCCTTAACTCAGCCCCCATCTAAGTGATTCTGAGTCCCTCATGTTGTGTCTTTTTCCCCTTTTTTTTTCCAATCTAGGGTATATTTCAATAAATCAACCTGTGTGGAAAAGAAATTGGAATTATATTTTAGTAGTGATAGTACTAATTATATACAATACAGCAGTAATAGCAGTGATCCCTGGGAATTAAAAAGAACTGGATATACCACCCATAAGCAGTGACAGCAGCACATATTATTGTGTGGACATTCTGCAGTGAATAATTTTTAATCTCTTCTGTGAAGCTTCTCCAATTTTTAATTTAAAAAAATCGTGATGATAGATTATTTTTCTTTGAAGGAATTAATGAGCTTTAGAGAGCTTATGTTGGACTTTTTCATGGGAAAGGGAAACCTGGACTGTGCATTCAAGAGTTGACATACTTTGAGAAAATCCACTCTGAAGATGGTGATTCAGGTGCCTCTGGACATTATGAAAGCTCTGGAAATCCTTCGTCTACTCTGTTGAGAAAATCTTGTTCTTTAGATTTCTACTTTGCTGTACTCAATCCCTAATTTAGAACTATTGTTCCCAATAGTTTAAATCACATAAATTTGACATGTTCTTCTAGGCATGTAGTTTCCTTCAAAATGTAGTTTTGATTATCTGCGCTTATTTTTAATAGCACATCTTTTGTTTTGGTGGACTACTCCATAGTTATAATTGGTAATGACTTTCTTTATGAAGGTTAATGGTACTTGCGTTATGATCTACAAGATTCAACTAAATCTTACATATTGATAAAAGGGTTTAAAAAGAGCAGAGAAAAGATATAGATTTGTTTTATGCATCAGATGAATGAGGAGGGTTATGTTCATGCCAAATTTCCTGAGTAATCTTTTTAAATGATATTTTATCTAAATTGCTTCATTGAGGCTTTTTCCTAAAATTTTGTTGTTCTTTTCTTTTTTAATTTCAGCCTATAGTAAGTCTTTTGACCAGTTTTGTAAATACATGAAAACAAAATTAATATGATACATGAAAATATGATGGATCATCAACTTCAAGAGTACCAGGGAATATGACACAAATTAAATCTTGATATGTTTCCCTGCAAGAATATATTTCTTCTGCTCTCTGCAGAAGAAAATAACGTTCTTGTTTCTCTACATTGCTGAAATTTCAACATTAAAATATTTGAACATGAGAAAGGTCTGTTGAGCACAATCCCATGTGAAAAATCTATGTAGTAGATGGCAAACACCTAGATTGTGTCTGAATAAAGTATGTAGACTCCTGCCTTCAATTGAAGTGGTAAAACATAATTTTTACCGTTGTTTTAGTAGAAATCTAACAGTAAGAGAAGTTAATTAAAGAAAATTTTTCTTTATGAACTTTTCTTTACAAGGATTATGAAAAGGATTTGGAGAAGCACATGGACACCATTTTTCACACTGAAACTACTGCATAATGAATCAGTATACTTTGCTGCTTTGAGTAAGCTTTCCATTAGGCTGTTTGAAACAGCAAGATATGTTAAAAGCATCTGTAGTTGCACCTATATTGATATATCGTTATTTGTGTGTATATAATTAATATGTGCATGTATATTTATTTATACATACATTATAGAAAATATACAAATGCATCACAAAAATTATTGTATGTTTGATAGATGTAATTTAATGTGATGTCAACAGGGTTATCATGGAGGTTGCTAAAACAATATTTCATATGTTCACTGATTTTTTTCAAAATGTTTTTAAAATTATTGTGAAAATTATTGTCAATAATCCTGAGGATGGTTTCCCTTTTTTGAATTTGTATTTATTTATCATTGAATTGGAGTTAATTTTTATTATTTTAGTTCACCATTTTTTGATGTTCTTTATTAATAATAGCAATTAATTTTGTCATCAGCTATCACTGTTACACTTTATTGTCTCATTATAACTAATGAATTTATTAACCAAGGTTCATCCCAAGACGAATCTTTAGCAACTTAATCAGTAATCTCATCTAAGACTTAAAGTTCCATTTTCCACACTACCTCTTTCTGCTTTTCTTTTTTCTAGTTTATATGTTAAAGATATTTGGTCAGAATCTATTACTTTACTTATATTCTCATGTGCAGCACCATTTCAGATACTGGGCAAAAAACAAAAATTGTATCTAATACATTCCAGTGCCCAAAACTCAAAGAAAGAATGCTGATATGTCAGTTTCCATTAATCTGAGAAGAATTCTCTTCTGTCACTGTCACTTCAATATCAAGTATTTGTTTTGCACTATTGCTGGGTAACCAGCCTATATGCTGTAATGCAGTCTGATTTTTAAAAAAATAAAGAAAAAACTTTTTTTAACAAAGTTAATTTGATTTTTCCTAGTGAACCTCCATTTTTGCAAAAATTAAACCAACACAGAAAAGGAGAAAAAAAACAAATTGCCTTTCTTATATTGGTCTTTAAACAGTCTCTGTTATATTTCTTTTTGCTGTATACACATTCTACATGATGCAGAAGGTGAATCAGGCAGGTTTGTTGCTAAAATTTATTATCTAATATTTCGAGGTCCGCAGAAAATTGAAGCAAACAGGTAATAAAAATTGGTTTTCTGCAGTAGAATATGAGTAGATAAATATATATCATTATCCAATGCTCAGATATATTTTCTCTAGTACTGACTGCTGGATATTTTTGCTGGTGTGTGATTAGTGGTAGCTCTAGAGCACTAAAACCTGAAACATCTGCCTGTTTTTTCCTCTGCAAGCTTTACATTTTTACTGATAATTTGCCATCCTCTTCAAAATATAATAGGAAAGAATGCATTTAAATTTAGCACGTAAGAATGATAAAGTTTGATGGGGGTATTTTATTTTTGTGTAGAATCTTCAGCAAAATTGGTGTTGAAAATGTGAGGGACTGAAAAATAAAGAAAGTTTGGCTATATATGTGAGGAAACTAAGAAATAGATAATGTTTTAAAAATAGTCAGAAGTGCCTGGAAAAGGAAATGTGTAAGGATGTGGTAAGGATTATTTTGATAATGAAGGAGTGAATAAAAAAAGGACAAAACACACAAAATAACTATAATAGTGTTAATTTATTCCTCAAAATTTTAATAAAAATTCAATTTATATTTTTTTCTTATCATAAATCTGGTGTGATAATAGTCTGTTGACATGTTGAATGCGAATGTTTAGTCCCCTAAAGTACTCCACATTTTTGTTTTAAAACAGCACTATAGAAAGAGTTACATTATATTCATAATGCTTAATGAGCACGCCAGTTTATGAGGATATTTTCATTGATTTCTCCAAGTTTTTTATGTTGAAAATATTTTTCTTTTAAGGTAAATAATTAATATTTTTCTCTCCAGCGTATCCTTGAACATTCTAGTTGTATGTCCCTTTCTTTGGGTAAGCACTGTCAAGCAAAGTCCTTTACTGTAGATCACACTGGAATAGGGTATGTATTTATTCGTATGGGTGTCCAACTTCTGTAAAGCAAATAAAATAAATCTAGTGACTACGGTTTAAATACCAGTCTCCAAATATTAAAATAAAAATATTTATATATAAAATAGACAAGTAATAAATATTATATATATATATATGTATATAATACCTTCAAGAAAAAAATGTTTCTTAATTTAGATAGTGTGTGGCTTGAACTGCAGCAAAGATTCAGAACTTTTCACTTTGGGGAAGATCAACAAAATAATATATTAAAAGCAGAATATATAATAGCCATCAGGAAATTCTTCAGTGAATAGAATTGTAGATGTGAAGCTGCACAGAACATCTTCTGGAAATAAGGTCTTTTCTAGTAGTTTTGTGGAGGCACCAGGCTTGAAGGATGAAAAAATAGAGACAGTGATAATTTCCATATTTTATGATATTTTCCTCTCTTGATGATAGCAAAAGTTTAAAATTTAAAAAAAAAAATCAAAGTCAGGACCTTGGACATTAGAAGAACTAAAGTAAATATACAAAACAGAAATTACTACAGTGTAAGTATCTTAGCCACATACCTCTGTCTTCCTCAAAACCATTTTACGGAGGAGAGGCATAAGAAGCAGCTAATACTATGCATACCTTTAAGTCATTAAGATGTTCTAGGAAGGTGTCTTTCTGACCATTTCTTCCCATTTTCATGTGGGAGCTGCAAAGAATAGTAAGCATAGAAAAATTCCAACAGAGTATGACAATTCAGTTATATTTTGAAAAAAGAAATGTATTTGGATTTCATTTTACCTACACAAAAGCAGGATGAGGATTTCACAGGAGTTCATTTTATGGTGGGAGATGAGTCATGCACTGAAGAATTCAGAATCTAGAGTCTTCATAAATTAGCAATTCTACTATACTAGGTACCTAGTATATTAACACCAACAATCATTTTTAAAATCCTTCACTGTGGAGATAATGAGGTAAAAACCTCATGAAACTAGTGGATGAGTCACTACTGGGAAGTAAAGTGACTTCTACTCAAAGAGACTTCCTCAGGCATTTTCTTTTCATGACATGTCAGTATTTCTCAGTTCACATATGGTGTTAAATTAAGCTTAGCTGTTTATGTTCTGTCTGGTTTGACTTTTTGACTCTCCCTTTTCCATCAGATGCAGTGGTTGTGCCCCAAAATGTGCAGATATTTCATAATATGTTATGTGATAGAGAAGTTTTTTAACATCTTAGTTTAAAAATCACTTTTGCCTTTTGATTTGATGGGTTGTGCTGAACTTTCTAACCTCACTAAGAAAAATAAAGTGTAAAATAGGAAGATTTTAATATACTGCTCTTAGGTTAGGGCAATACTAACTTAATACTTTCATGCATTGAAGATTCTGCCCATGGTTTGTAAGAATAGGGTTATTCACAAACTTATTTATAATTCTATCAATCTAGAATTTAAAATATAAAGCACTTTAAAATATGGAGCATTTGAAAAATTAATAATAGCATATTTTATTACATTCAAAATATTTCATTTTCTCATTAAAAATATGCTAAAAATACTTATGAAAATACAGATGTAATACTAATCACTAATTTAAAAAATTGTTATGAATTTCAGACAGTGAATGATGGTTGTAAAAGCTTCGTGTTTCAGAAGTTAGCTTGTTCTTCTACCAGTTCCCTCAAGACCTACAGATGCAGCTTGTCAGGTCCCATGAGCTCGTACATTTTCAGGCTTATGGCCTCAGATCTGGTTTTCTCTTACAGTGGGTGATTATTCATTCTCCCAGTCCCTGCTCTTGCCTCCTGTGACTCGGGTGGCATGGCTGGGACAATTGCCAGTGAAGAGTGAAGCAAAAAATTAATTTGGTACTTGAGCCTTCTCCATACCCTGGGTAACCAGGACTCTCATTTCCTTCCAGAGAGGGCCTGTATTTCCTATAGTCTTCATTTTAAAGCTGACACCTATAGAAGCTTTTTTTGCCCCCCTTGATGTCCATGGCCGAGTTTAATTCCACCAGGATTTTAGCTTTCCTGTCTACTTAGAAAATCTCTCTGCATTCCTCCAGGCTGCTTGTACTGGCTTCCAATCTCTGCAGGCTTCCTTTTCATGCTACATTTTTCCAGGAGCTGTATGCCAATCCATGCAGCCACCTTGGCATCTTTGCCCAGCTTCTCTTTGATGAGATGAATCACTCATGAGTTCCTAGGAGGTGATGCTTAAATATTAACCAATTTTCTTGGGCCCCTAGTCCCTCTAGAACTCTATTCCATGGCACACTACCAAAGAGAAGAGCCCAGATTCTGCTCTCCTGAAATCCACAGTGCGCTTGCTGTGTGCTCTCCTCACTGCCATAAGGATCTTGAGTGGCATCATTTCATGGTGACCACAGCCAAAGCCATCCTTGAGCTTCACACTCCCCACCAGTCTTCCCATGCTGGTGCCTGGCACACCACCTCTCCTTGTTGACTTCTCTGTTACTCAAAGAAATGTTCATCACAGCATTCCAGGAACCTCCTTAAGTGCTTATGTCCTGCTTTGTTGTCCCTTCAACACATACCAGTGTGCTTGAAGCTCCTTATGAGGACCAGGGCTTGTGAACACAAGGCTACTCTGATCTGTTTATAGAAGGCTTCAGCCACAGGGTCTTCCTGGTCAGATGACAGTAGTAGACTTCCATTATAATGTTGTCTGCCCCTGCTCTCATTTTAATTCTGATTCATAAGCTCTAGGTCAGCTATTTTTTTATTTCAGAATGTTGAGTATAGCCCTATTGCTCTGAAATAATTCAGCATATTTGTTAACTTTATTGAAAATGTTTTTTTTTTAAACTGGGAAAAACACTTATTTATGGTTTATAAGATACCCTTCCATAAGATATAGCACTAAACAAGAATGGATAGGGGCAGCACAATCCCAAGACCAACTAATCATGGCAATATTATGTTGAGAAAATAGCTACAAATGCATAGGCAAGATAAAATATGATCCAAAAATGCTAAGGGAATGTTTGCTGTTTACTTTTTTTGTTGTTGTTGCAAAGAGAATTAAGCTGCTGTGCCAAAAAATAATAGATGAAGAGATTGACTTTGTGGTCACTTGGATGTTACATGCTCGGTATGACAGATGTTCCCTCACTGGGCATTATGCCTAATAGTGTTGCAAGGAGCACTTCTGCTTAGATAAAGAAAGTACAGTTGTTTTATTACCAGGATCATCTTTTCAGATTTAGTAGGTCTTCTCAAACCAAAGAGTTGACAGGTGTACATCTGTCCAGGACTATCAACAGTGATTGCAGGGTGTACTCTTGAAGGGTTGGAAATGCACAAAAAGCTATTGTAGCAATAATAGATAAAGACTCCATTCTTTAAAACCTACGGGGGAAATAAAATATAATTTTACCATATGTATTAACTTCTGCATTGAACATTTGGTTCATGAGTCAGAAGGACCACTTAGCCCAACCAGTAGAGGTGATTTGTTAATACATGGATAGTCAAGGTTGTCTACAAGCTTGTAGAAGGACCTCAGTAAGGTGGAGGAATGAATGTATAGGTTCCTTGTGGATTAGCAGACATGTGAAAATCTTGCATCTGAGACAGAACAACTCTCTGCACTAGTGCAGGCTGCAGACTGGCTAGAAAACAGCTCTTCAGAAATGGACCTATGAGTCCTGGTAGATTATAAACTGAAAAAGTCAGCCATGCGTGCTTAAGATAATTGCCTACTGGGCTGTGTTAACAAGAGCATAAACAACAGCTGAAGTGAAATGCTTTTTTCCTTCTACTCAGCATTCATGAGGTCAAATCTGAAGCACTGTCCAGTTTTGTGTCTCCCTGCAGAAAATACATAAGTAAACTGCAATCCAGTGGAGCGTTATTAAGTTTGTCAGGAGCCTGGATCATGTATCATGTGGGGGAAAGATGAAAGGAGCTAATTTTATTTATCTTGTAAGGATAATTAAAGAAGGACAAACTAATTGCAGTGGTCCAGAAAGCTGGAACCAGACACTTAAGTGCATGGCAAAAGGGTAAGGGATAATGGTAACAGGCTACAGCAAGGGAAATCCTGATTGAAGGAAAAAGAACTTCAGAGTGATTGTGATGCAGGTTGTCCAAAGAGGCTGGAGAACCTTCATCTTAGAGATTTTCAAAACTCAAATGGATATGACCATAAGCAACCTGCTCTTACTTTCAAATCAGCACTGCTTTGAGCATAAGGTCAAACTAGATGATCTCCAGAGACACCTTCCAACTTAAATGCAATTCTCTGATCAACATAAAAGTGACAGGTTCATCATCTTCCTTACAAGCTGTTCTGCAGCTTTCAGTTAGATACACTAATTGAACTGCATCTGAAAAAATGTAAGTGCATGTAATCTCTTTTAGACATTGCTCTTGATTAATTTGGCATTGAATACCACAACTGGATCTTGAACAAAAAGTACATCAGCTTTTTCTCTCTCTCTTTTTTTTTTTTTAGGAAAAAAATCATTTTAATTACCTTAGAAATACATAAAAGAATTGGATAGGAATGAATAAAAATAAAACTGTTAGGATTGTCCACTAACAAGAATAATATTTGTATGTATTTAGATATACTTTAGAATAATGGTTGGTATTTTACTGAGCTGTATAATTTGTAATAATCGAAATAGACACAGACATAGAGATGAACTGCATTGAGTAATTAAGTCTGATACTAGTCAAACATAATATAAATGTTATTTATTTATTTTCTACCTCTTTAAGTTGACCTTACCAGTTATTGCACAAATTCATTTCTCACTTAACAAGCAGTAGGAAGATCTTGAACATGCTACACTGTAAAAAGCAAATCATTAAGAATGCATACAATAATGGAAAGCAGAAATATGTTGTAGAAAAGAATTAGATTGATGGACTTTCACTGCTTAAGGAGAGAGGCTTTGATGGAAAGAGAGGTAGGAAAGAAACCCTTACAAAATTGTATCCAACCAAACGGAGGCAGCTTTGATTAAGTGAGTAAAGAAATATGTTTTACAGGCACTAAATCTCATTTGTCTTGAGGAATGTAAAGCATTTCAGAGATACAGATTCTGATTGAATTGACAACATTAGAAAATAAACCATGTGTAATGAATACATTCAATGGAATCAGTCAGATTAGTAGGTACCACATACTGAAAATGAGTTTTGAAAAAAATGAAACCAGATAAATTTCAGCTATCAATTTTATTCTTGGTGTGTCTGTGTGACATATGCCATTAGCTCCATATAGAATGTTGGCACTAAAAAAATTTAAGTTCTTTTAGCTTCAGAATATTAATTTTTGTCTATGATCTGCAGAGTAGAAACAAAATAAAATTCTGCATGCAATTCAACAGTGGCATCATAGGAATATTTTTCTACAGAATTTTATCTATGTGGATTTTCACTCTCACATCAACATAAATCTTAAAGTATCTGTGTCACATACAATTCTTAAAAGACTTAAATAAGCTCGAATGGAAAAGATATTAACCTGAAAATGATGGCACTCTAATGGTCTTTTGCAATAAAATGGTTAACCAGATTATTAGGAGAAAAAGCCCTGAAACAGAATGAGTGCATGCAAAAGGGAAGGAAATAATATATCACCTTTCTTAAAGTCTCCAAAAATGCTAGTTAGAACACTTTTTTCTGACATTTTCCTATGTTACATTTCTAAGGATTAATATGTAGCCTCAGTGTCCAAGTACTGTGACAGCTGAGCATCCTGATGTAACTCCAATCAAAATGGGCTTGTTGCTGAAATACTGAATGGATATCATAATATATCTAAGCATTAAATGGAAGATCCAAACAGATAAAGAACAATGTAAAATGCTAATGGGCTTAAAGCATATTTAATGACTGATGCTCAGGAGAAGAGGAACAGTTGTGTGTATTTTATTAGTTACTTAAAAGAAATAGAATATTTAAAATGTCTTGAAACAGTAGCCATTTTTGATTCCTTTTTTAAAGTTCAAAATTTTACATACCTTAAAAGAGAAGAGTCTTCCCACAAAGTTTAACCTAGATATTAGAGTATCTTAAAGGACGAGGAATGAGAAATGATAGAAAGAAACAGTCAGTCCTTAATGGTATTCTCTGCTTTTTGTGAGTGTACAGATGACACTTATTGTTAAACTGCTAAATCATCATGATTATTTGTCTATGATTTGTCCAACGGTATTTAGCTAGACTCTGGTTGTCTATATGACATTGATTGAGAATTTAACTATTACACAAAAAAATCCAGAATTAAATTAGAGTTTGCTTGCTTTCACTTTCAAACATTTGCTGTCTGACTAGATCTACCTACAATGTGCTCTTCTTTGCCAATGAGGTTTTTTTTTTTTTTTTGCAATCTGTTAATGGAATATTTCTTATTACCTAAGAAATATTGCCAGGTTGACGTCCTTGTTTGATGTGAACAACTTGGAAAGACTGGTAAATAGATTTGTTACTTCAGGGGGAGATAATCACACATTTCATATCTTGGCATTTCTGGTCTATAGCTCATCTAAAAGGCACCAGCTTAAAATTTTGTCATAGCCATCTGTTAGCTGTAACACTTCTGTTGCAACGTATAAAAGTTTGTTTCCAATAAATTATTTTTTTATTATATGGATTATTTATAATTGTGTATTGCCACTCCACTACTTCATCTTTTTGTATTTCAGTGACATCCAAATTAGGATGACATTAAATATTTTCTGCCTCTGCTCTCATAGAAATCATAGGATTGCTTTTTAGAAGATGCAACTTTCTGCCTGATCGTGATTTTAAATTCCATCGAAGAGGGCAAGGCTTTACCACAGCTTATAAGTGATGCAAGAGTTGCAGAGCTTATTAGTACAAGTTTTTATAAGAACTTCTGTATCTTTTGGGGAAAATATATTTATGTATACTTTTGTTTGGGAATTGTGGTATCCCTTCTTTGGAGCTGTCAGTTGTGAAAGAAGTAGCACATATTCGGAAGTACCTTTGAGATGCTGCATAAAATGGTAATATGATATGAATTCTTCAGACTGATTATTGTCATTTGTAGGTTTCAAAATTCAGGAAGGGAGTTTGAATTCCTACCAAGATCAGTTGAATTTATGAAGCGAATCCATCATACTTTCTAACTGACAGTTTAACAAACACACAAAAAAAAATATTTAAAAATTCATGAACTGTTAATAGTCTTCACTGAACTATAACAATAGCATATATGCTCTATGGTATATTAAATTTGCATTATTTAGTATTTTCATTCTCTTTATTCCTTTACAAGCAATATGATAAAATACTAATTAAAACCCACATTTGTTACTGAGGAGACTCAAGATTTGTCTACAGTTTCAACGATTAATTAACTTTTTTTATATCCTTAGGTAAGTTGTGCCTCCAGACATACTAATCATGGGTATAGATATGCACTTTCAGTCATGGGTTGCATTGATGGAAATGTGTAGAAGCCGCTTCAAAAAAGAAATAACTAACTTTTCTGTAATTGAAACAACAGTCCTAGAAATAATATCTTGATGATATTTTTAAAAACCAAAAAGAGGAACATTTGAGGTTGAATGAGCCTTTACATCTGTTTCTAAAACAGACGTAGTGCTTGAATCAGTCTGCGAATGCATTCTGAGTTTGGACTTGTTACTCTGGGGACAGGAATGTAGACTGGGACAGGGTTGTGATGTTTAACTGAGGTTTTTATTGATATTTTACTTCTTTTATTTCTCCTGAGACTCTTTTTGGCATGTGTCCAGGTTTATCACCTTCTACTGTTCATTAGTTTCTGTATTAAGAAAATAAAATGTTGTGCACTAACTAAACAGAAATATGAGGCAGCTTAGGTAGTGAAGAGGGAAGCTAAGGAGCATATAAAGAATGGCTCTCAGTGGGGATATTAAGGGCAGATTGGTTTATATTTCTTCAGAAACTCTTTGGCTTTTTACAGCTCCATTTTGAGATTTATGTTTTCTCTCGGGAAGTCATAACACTTGCAGTTAAGTACATATGTGCTCTATAAAATAATCTTCAAACTGGATATTGATCAATCAGTCAATTCATGTTAAAAAAAGAAAGAAAAATTTACAAGATTGTTTTTCTTTCACAATATTCATTACTTGGAAAATTTAGTTCAAAAAGTTTTGAAGTTCATTTATATTACACAAATAAAAAACTGCAAAAACATTTTGGTAGGGTTTTTTATAATTCAGAACCTAAGCATGTGTATTTTACTATAAAATTCATTTGGCATATTGTGTTTAATTATCTATAGACACTGAGAGATTCTTGTGATTGTTCATTCACTTCCCAGTTCCGGGGAGATAGGAAGGAAAGTGATCAGCAAGAAAACAAAATATTGAAGAAATCAGTAAAGCAAACCACAACTGTGGTATAAATACTTAGATTTATGCTTCCACTCTAAATTATAGACCCTATCAACTAATACCTTTTGTTCAGGTATTAGTCGAAGTTAAGGCTGATTTTAAAAAAAAGTTAAGGTCTTTTATGTTGATTTGGAGAGAAATTATTCCTTTCTAGACCTATATGAAGAAATAAATCTGTGGATTACTTAGACCACATTGCAAGTATTCTCTCTTCTGGTGTTCAACATGGTTTTTGCATTGCAGATTTATACTGCATACTAATCTTCATTCAATATCTCTCTTCTCAGAATATTTTGATCTCCATCATTTTATAAAAGTAGTGTAATGCTGAAATTTCATACAGAAATTTTAAACAATAAAGTTTTTATCTTCTTCATGTTTTCCTGAGAAACAGAGGATACATTTTTAAAAGATATGATTTCTTTTTCTTTTTGTTTACCAAAAAATCACAAATCATTTACTAATAAGTTCAGATTTCACACATAAGTAAAAAAAAATTAAAATTCTCTTTAGCAATTAGAAACCAAAAAAATATACTTTAATGTATATTTTGAAGTATTTTAATAAGTTTTAGTAATTCATTTTTCAGCTCCTTGAATATAAAGGAAAACATGTTTTCAAAGTCACATTGACCACTTATTGTCCTTCAAGAGAAATCTGCACAGGAGGCACCACAGAAATAAAGGTTTAGGTTTAGATTGCTATCTGAATCTGCATAATATATTCAGTTCTTCACTAGGAGACCAAAAATAATATTTTTTCTAAAGTTTTGAAATGGGGTAGTAAAATCCTAACTACAAGTATGGAGTGGTTAATAAAGAGCAAATCTGATTAAAAAAATGGCACTGAGATCAGGAACATAAAATTCTACTGCCAATAATAGTATCATAAATGAGATGGGAGAGTCAGCAGGTGATGGATGCAAACAGAATTGATTTGTCACACAGAAAAATGTGCCATCATCACACTTATTATGTTATGCTCTTGTTAAACTAAAATTAGGATGAACATGAAAAAAGGAAAAAAATTACTTGGCTATTCCTTACCAAGTAACTCTTTAAGGTGTGGCAAGCCTTTGTATAGAAGGTATTTCTGTAATGCAATGGCTTGTATGTGTATTTAGAAATATATCTTTACATGAATCTATGCTTTTCTAATATATTCTTTTTTTCTAATATACCTTGAGAAAGAGCCGTTAAAGTCTGCATTTATGGAAGAAGATGTGATGTAATAGCTAATCCAGAAGATGCAAGTAAACAGAGTTTTTTACTGGTATGCTAATAAAATACAAAAATGGGAATTTTTCACATTACTAGATTGGGAGTTGTTCCGAGGGAGAACTGACCTTAAGTTTAAAATATAGACTGACCCAATAACCACTGTGCACAGAATATTTTCTCAGGACTCAGTCCTATAAAAACAAAGCTATTTTTTTAGAAATAAAAAACTGCATGTTTTATTTCTTTTGTGCCATGGACAAAACACTTTATTGTCTATATGTAAGTATTTAGACATTGATTTACTGGTAATGCCATTGATGTAACAACCACGTCTCATTACCAAGTTTTGTGCACAGGGACTAGCCTATGGTCAAGCATAAAGTGATGATCAGGTTATGATCAGAAAGAAGGTTTGTCCATACAGAAAAAAAACCAACCTTATTATTGCTTAGTCATAGTAATAGAAAAATAAATTGGGATTTTGTTTGTTTGTTTGTTTGCTCACTTACTTGTTTATTTTAGATTTCATAGTGCTTTAGAATGGAATTTATTTTACAGTGAAAAGAATAATTTGTCTCATGTCAAGATCAAAATATTTTATGAAGAATTAGGCTCCATTTGAATCAAAGCATAATATATTTGGACATGAATAAAGTCTGTTCTTGTAATCCTGCACTCAATTAATTTGAGTAAAGCCACAACAGACAAAATATTTTACTCAACTTTCAACTAATAACAGCACAACTATTGTGAAAGTGATTTGCCAGCATGTCTAACCCATTTCTAGACAGCAGGTACCATCTAGTTATGAAAAGAGGTGCGATACAACCCTATACATTCAGAGTTACCTTTGTCTTTCAAAACTGGCTTGATTCTACCCTCATTCTAATCAATTTTAAAAAAAAAAAATCATTAAAACAAACAAACAAACAAAATAAACCCCAGGTAACACTTGAAAAAACAGTAGGCAGACAAAATCTGACAAAACTTTTTAGGAAACATTAGTTATTAGAAAATACTAGCAAGATATGGACTTGCACGGACCATTAAACACCAGGACTTAACTTATATATTTAAATAAAATAGTTCCTTTTAGTGTGAATACAATAGTAAAGTTAGTCAAAGGGCATTGTCAGCTGCAAAATCAGATTTTTGTTGAGTTTTTCCATGGCTTGTTATCAGTGGTAATGATTACCTAGTTAAACTGAAAGTGAATTCTAAGTAAACCATCACAAATCTTTCAACATTAATGAAGAGATAGATATATTTGTGGAAGATAAAAGTACATCTACCTCAGATATATGCAGTGAATGTACAATTCTCGCACTTATACTGACCATAGGATTCATTATACTTAAAGGTGACCAAAAAGAATTTGGATAACTAGAGTAGGTTAATCATTAAAATTTCCTCAACAGAGGAGAGACATAAATACTTAGTGCTTAGTTCCAGATGAAGACAGGTTTAAGGTAGATTGAATGACTCAGTTCCCAGAACTGCCTCTCTGTCTTTACAAACTCGGTGACAATTCTCATTGCCCATCTTCTTCCTGGCAGGAGTAGTGTTTAATCCACTGACTTGCTGACAGCTTTTAGAGAAAAATCTAGAACTTCATTTCTAACAATAAGATTTCTACTCCCCTTCAAAAGTTCTATCAAAGTTTCTATTTCAAACTTTCTTTCAAAGTTCAAAGGTGGCTTTAGACACCTTTTGAAACAATCCCTAAAAAGGATAAATCTAATCCTTTTTCCTACACTTTTGTGCCAAGAAAAAGAAGGAATTTTCCTGAACAATATTGATTTTGTTTTATTTCTTCATTATATTTAATGCTGAAGAATTGCTGAGAGACTGAATAGGAATGAGGATCAGATTTGGGCAAAAAAATCCATTCTCAGAAGATGTTTCTCCAGAGGAGTTACAAATACAGTTTCAGTAAGAAGGATGTGGGGTTTATTAGCATGCATTTGTATTAGAATTTATTCAGACATGAATCAGAGCTGTGTTCAGCAAAATATAAATAATGTAAAAAATCATCCACATCTTTTGCTTAAAAATTACCTATTTTCTATCCTGTGGATCTCATGTAAGGCTCAGAACAGAGAGAAGAAACTGAGTGACATAGGTGATGGATAGAGAAGTCTAAGCAGAATAAAATTTTCACTAAAGAAGGACACAACTACTTTGCAATTTATTTAGTTATAATCAACTCACAGTTGGTATCGAACTAGTTCATAAGAAAGAATTTATTAAGGGACAAAGCTAGTGGATTTACTGATGTAAATAAAAGTAAATAAAAAAAATGTCTACAACATAGAACAAGTTCAGTCCCTCTTATGGATACCATGTCATGATTTCATTATTGGACTTAAGTGTTCAATCTCTCTTTAAGGGAAATTGCTTTAACTGACTTTGTATTAGCTAAAATGATAGGAAAAATATATTTCTTTTGTGCCTTTGCTTGTAACATTTTTTTTTTTTGCTTTTATTTTCAAAACTTCCTAGATGTTACTGCTGAGAACTGTCAGAATGCAAGTGAAAAGCAGTGAAAAGGCTTGCGAAATTACTGCTAGAGATGCTCACTGTGCTAATAATATAAAGTCCCCAGTGATCCTGGCCTTTATCAGAAATTGTATCAAGAGTCACTTTGTGAGAAAATATAATGAAAGACATTTTTTTTTCATTGAGATTCTCACTGTATTAGCTGATTGGAGAAGTAGCAGCAGTAGGTAGAAGTTTATAGCAGGAGTTAAAGAGCAATAGCTGCTTTAAAAGCTGCTGCTTTGATCTATGAGAAATGGATCCATTATTACCCTGAGAAGAACCATTACTTTTTCTTGTATGCTTATGTGTCCAGGAGAAGAGTGACATGCTCCTACACCTATAATGATTCCCTACATTATCTGAAATTGTGGCTCTTAAAATTGAAGAAGGAATTTTGTTGTAGATGAACTAAAGCTCAAAATGGTATAATTTCTCTACAGATGGAGATTAATCAGATTTTAACAGACAGTGGAAACAACATATAAAAGTTTTAAAACTTATCTAATAAGAAAACAGGCAATGTTAGATCTCAGTAATTCTCTTGTCAAAGTAAAAGTTAACATTAGCATTCAGGAATTTCTCTGAAGTCTTATTGTCTCTTTAGAATGGCTACATTGCTTGAAGGACTGAAATAATTTGAACAATTAGAAATTCAAAGTGAGTTGAGCAATATGTCCAATACAAGATTTATTTTTATTTAGTAAGGCAAGAAGCTTCTGCTTGTGAAGATTTGACCATGGATGTGAAATGCTACTTGTGCTGTGTAGGTCACAGTGTAACAAAGAAACAGAACCACAGGGCAATGTGGGCAACAGAATACTCAGTCTTGAGCTAAAAAATCAATAACTCTTTTAGTTTTGGCAAACTAATCATAGCTTATACATCCTGACATATGCTTTTATTTTTCACACATTGAATATTTTAATAAAAACAGTTAAAAAAGAATATTTTAGTATTTCACATCCTTTCAAACCCATCTCCCTAGTTTTCTCCTGGTCTCATATACAGAAGACAAACATGCAAAGCATCAGTTTTTAATAAGAATAAACAGAATAATAGATAAGCAGTCACAAAAAATTCTGGTGTTAGCCTGTCTCAGGATCTGTTGACATAAGTCATAAGCACTTTGTTTTTTAAGTTTGGCTTATTTGTTTATTTCTTTAATATTTTAGATTCCAAAAATCTACATATAACATTCAAATAACTACAAAAAATATATTGGTTTTCATTTCTTTTTTATCCTTGGTGATTTTCAGCCTTCTTAGTTTCTCATAATACTGTCCCATCTTCCTCTTGAGAACAATACCCTTTTGTTAACAATTGGTTATGTCCTAAGGGGACAAGGATGTATGCAGCTAGCAGTGGACACTGATGTTTTTCATCTGCTCACTTCAAGGGAACTGACTTCTTCATTTCCTCACTTATGCATTCCATTACCAACTTGTATAAAAATTTGGAAAGGAGCATTGCAAAAACCCTTTCTAAACTTCTCCTTTCTCCCTCTTTTAGAGGCTGGAACCCGGGACTCCAAGGATCAATTCGGATAAGACACAAATGCCCACCCTTGATTCACCCAGGAAGAGCTGTGAGAAAGTCTGGAGAGATACGAGAAAGGTAGGATTACAGAGTTAGGATTGTTAATATGGCATTATTTGGTGCAGAAAGATTCAGGAGAGAAAATAGCTGCATAGAAGGTTATAAAATGTTAAAGAAAGGAAGGGTGGTTGAGCTAGTGCAGAAATGATGACTGGGGTCAAGTTATCAATGTTAGCAGAGATAGTGGGTGATGCCAGCTGAGCAGTATTGAAGTACTGGTCTGGCGTTTGCAAAGTCTGATGATGCTTCTCTGAAATTATGCCAGTCAGGGAAGAAAAGACTGCTTGGAAACCTTAGGTGGGTGAAAAATCCATTAATCTTAAATCCAAAAGTGCCCTAAAGATTGGGATAATTCTTGGAAGAGGAATGCACATTTGTGTTTTTCTGATCTTTATGTGCTTTTTCTCCCAAGATATCAAAAGTGTTAAAAACAAAAAATTGCAGCTGCCAGTGAATACAACAGATTATGCACAGTTATCCAACTATAAATATTGTGTCACTGAAATAGATCTCAAAGGTTCTAAAAAAGTATAGAAAATTTACTAGAAATTAAGAAAACAGAAGAATCTCCAATTATTATGCTTAGGAGGTTCCAGATTCTTCTGAGTCTATCCTAGGGCACTCTTTTTGGGGTTCATTTGCTTTGCTGATCCACCTGTCTTTCATTTAACTAGATAGCCTTCCTTCTGTAATCACTGTGTTTTTTCTGTTACATCTCTTTCTATATTAATTATTAGGCATGTAGGTAGCTTTACAGGGTTTCAGAAGGGGTCTAAAAATCCTAAATATTCTTTTAGAGGATCAGGCTAGACTTGGAGGCATGTATAGAAACTTAGAGGTACAGCTTTCAAAACCCAAAAGTCTTCAGCTGTTCCTATGGTAACCAATTAGATCACTGGATTGAGAGGTACAGCTTGTTCTGAAAATGGAAAGTTTTAAAACCAGGGATTTCATACCAGTTGAAATACTGAAATAGTCTGCTATCACAAACAGTAGGCAAGTGCTCTCCTCTTTGTTGCTTTCCTCTGCTTCTCTGACTGAGTTAGTTTTTTCTGTCTTTAGAGTTGTTGTGGCTTTGTGTGATTTGATCAAGTAGTCGTGCTTTTAAATTGGATTGGTCAGCTTTTGATCTGCATATATAAAACTCCAGAGATCAATTATATGAATTTCTTAGGTGAGTCTTTCAACAATTCTAAACCTGAAGGAAATAGTTTTAATAACAAACGCCTTTGCATATAGATGAAGTATGCACTAAATTTAGTTTTATCATTCAGCTATACTATTACAGCTTTTGTCTCTACCATTAATTACTGCAAAATATTTCTCCACTGCAAACCTATGCAAATCCATAAACAAAGGTAAGATGGCAATTTTTTGCAAAAATATCTATTTAAAACTGTAAAAGTATCTTTTAATACATTATTTATTATTAACAAGAACTATCAATAATTTAAATATAGGAAGTTTTAGAAAGATCAGAAGAATAATTTGTATTTTAAATACAGCAGTCTCTTTCTGTGTGTCTGCAATAAATAGTCAGGGTTGTTCACCACATGAGTATGTGAGAGAGACAACATGCTCACCCATATGGTACAATCTTAAATGGTTCATATTTATCAAGTAAACAGAACTGTTAAATGACATAGTAGAAGAGCAAAGCAGAGGAATAACTCGGTTATACTGAGCAGCATTTTTTACTTCTTGCATATAACCTTACATTTCTCTATTCTGGTAATATACTTGAAGTTGAGTATTCTGTCTAAGAAAGGCCACATAATTGCTCCCTCAACTTTCTGTCATGGTGAGTGGCATCACAACATGGCTAGTAATTTTAGGTGAAATCCAAAAATGGATTTGGAAAACCACAAAATTGCCTAGGATGCTTCTCCTGAGATATCTGATGAACTCAGGTGGCTAGCAGGCAGACACAGTAAGCCCCTTCAGGGAAAATAATCTGTCAGAGATGCAATGCATCTATCCTAGGGAGATATTCAGTTTAGTTAAGAATTAGGAGGAAATTAGGAGTAAACAAAATTAGATTTTAATAATATAATCCATGCGCTCACTTCTATCACTTCATTGGTTTTACTGCTCTCTCTGCACCATGGTTTTGATAATGTGAAATGAGCAGAGATACACAAGTGTGAAGCTGGGTCGAGAAAATAGAATCACCTGCCCAGAGCCCTTGTGCTTTTCTGATTTATTAAAAGTCAGGACAGAAAAAAATTGGGTAGTTATACTGTATGGGAATATGTCCTGCTGTTTCTAAGTAGTGACCTTGTTGACAGTTTCAGCACTTGTGTAAGCAATTCTATTTAATGATCTTTATATATTTTTTTTTTATAAATTTCATAATTAGAGTTTTTAAAATCCTTAAGCATTGTATATATGCTAACTCAATTTAGGAAAAGAAAACAAAAAATCAGAAAGCAGACTTTCCCATCTATAACAAATTTGACAACTGATAAAAGCATATGCATATGAATGTATAAAAAATTAACATTAATGAATATGCATATTTCCTATTGGTATATTTTTATATTCCTTACATGGCAGAAAAGGAAAGGGGAAGGAAAACTCCTTCTGTTGCAAAATCTCTTTAGTGCAAAAGATAATCTACTGGCTACTGGAGTTCTCATAATATAAGCAACCCTTTTCATGACTTTCTTTTGCTGTAGGTTTGTAATGGTCCAAGGCATTTTAATAATTAGTCTACAGGGAGCATTCATAGACTAGGGCAACCCTTAATTAATTTAATCCCCAGTACACGAGTTGACCAGGAGACATCAAACAACATTTTAGCTTGGAGGATATGTGAACTCAGAGGAAATCTCATTTTTTAGCTACAGTGGTGTGCATTTTTTCCTTCTAGCACAGTGTGGTTGTAGCTAAACACTTAGTGCCATTCTTTCCTGTAGTAACCAGAAGTTTTTATTTTCAGTAGAATTAATAATAAATGAAGATGGCAATTTCAGCATAATTATTTTAAGGTGCAAAAATTATAGGATGATGTTCATTTGTGGTTAAAATAGGCAATTAAGAAGTGATTCTACTTAATTTTTGCTATATCTCTGCTGTGTATTTCTGATGCCTTAAAAACCCTGGACCTGTTTAAAATACATGAAAACGTTTTTAGCTACAATTGGTTTTAATTAGAAATATTCTGTACTCTTATGATTTGGTACTGAGGACAGTATTCTAGTATATGATTATGTTTCAATCACGCTTTATATTTATATGATTCAGTTTGTACTTTATATTCCATTCCTGCTTCTTATCAAGATTTGTGGTAAGTCTTAATAGCAGAAGAATAATACAAAAAATAACTTCCTGAGGCAGCCTTTCTCTTTTCATTTCTATGTTACTATTCACCTATGCAGTAATACTTTTAATGAAGTGAGTGTTGCTTTAGGAATATAATCCAGAGGTACCTAAAGGTGTGTCAAACTAACGATTATCACTGAATTGCATGTAGGGACACTGGGCAGCCGAGCAGTGATGAAAGAGAAAATGTCAGTGCAATCGCAAAGCACCCACGTGAAAGACAAAGCCATTCTAGAAGGTACGTATGTTTCCAAATAAACATTGTTACCAACAGAACCTATTAAACACACCTACTTTAGAGTGAGCTGTTTTGGTGTTGGTATTATTAGCATTTCCAGCTGACTTCCAACTAAATATATGAAAGGTATATTTAAATTAAGTGATTTAAGAGAAAAATCACTGGGCAAAGATTTAATCTAAGCTATGACACTAAGACACTGCTTAGCTCTTCGGGGATACAATTTGTCTGTCCCGATTGCCAGATGCCTTGAGCAACACACTCTCCTTAATATGCTTTCCATTAGATCTTAACCAATATCTCTAATGTTACAAAAATAAGTTCAAAAATAGTAGTAATCAGGTTAACCACACCCTCAGCTGGACACTTAGACATCTCACTGTCAAGGAAAGGATATTAATTTAACAGTTGCACAGGATCTGAATCAGTGAACGAACTGAGAACAAAATGTGACATATAAGTAATAAACAAATAGGTTGTTTCCTGCAAAGTTATTTTTTAGCATTATGGAAAGAATTAGCTATACCTATGTGTATGGCACAGTGAATCATTATAAGAACTCAAAAATTGTATCATTAGGAAAAATGCACACACATTTGTTCCAGCTATTAAAGTAAAATTTAATTCACCTCATTAAAACACTTCCCTTCTATTTCAATAATGTTGCATGTATTCAAAGCACTACATTTTATAGTGAATTCAATTTCTTATAATATTAATCCCCTTATACAAAGGAAAATTCAATCTCTTTAAAAAATCTTGATGTAGTCAGTTTAATTTCCATAACTATAAATCTTTTATAACAAATGAGTTTTAATTAGTTGCTGTCCTTAGCCCTGTACAAGAGAAAGGAATCATCTTTCAATTAATCTATTGTTAGGTTATACTGAATTAAAAAGTCCCATATGCTTAGGATGTTCAGATTACTACCTTTCTGACTTAATAGACATCGATACATAAATTTCTAATATTTTTCAAGTGTTTCCCTTTGTGGCTGTTTTCGAAGAGAGTCCATTTTTTTAACTTGACGGGCTGATGAAAACTAGAAAATAATTCCAAAATAGTCCCTAGATATACACAGTTACAAACTGAATTGAAATCTCCAAACAAATATTGTCAAACTTAGTTTGCTTGAAACTTTTCAATTTTCCAATTTTCTTTTATGTGGAGTATAAAATTAATGGGTGTTGGGTTGATATAGGGTCCAACTGAATTGAGGAGTTATGGAACAGGCTTGATTGAACCCCATGTTTATTTCATTTTATATTTTACCATTCTAAGTTTGTAGTTTCATAGAGTAATGTGTGTTGGGAAATACCTCAGGAAGTCATCCAGTCCAGCCTTAGGCTCAAAAGAGGGTCAGACCAGGTCAGATCACTGTGCAGTCACTCTTGTAAACCTCCATGGATGGAGACTGCACTACTTCCCTGGCAGTCTGTCTCCCTGTCCCAACCCTGGCAGTGTTCAAGGCCAGGTTGGATGGGCTTTGAGCACCCTGGTCTAGTGCAAGGTGTCCCTAACCATGGTGGAGGGGTTGGATGTAGATGATGTTTAAGGTCCCTTCTGGCTATTCTGTGATTCTGATGAGGAAGTTTCTTCTTTCTCCCCAGTATATATCTGAGATTTTATGTTCGGTTTTGTTGAGAGCACCAAGAAGGGAAGGACAGGAAAGATATTATATGTAATTTATTCCTATGACATTGAAAGAAAAATAAACCTTTTAAAGTGACATTTCAAGAAAGAAGTGTTTCGAATGACCTGGAAAATAATGATTAAATATTACACAAAATTCTGTTTATCTAATGCTTCCTTTCACAGTGAAGGTTACTTTTTTAGTGGATGAACCAAAGACTATGTTTGATTTCTAATATAATTTTATTGACATAATTAAGCAGTGATACAACAGGAGTCATGATATTTGAGTAGGTGGTTGCTGGGCTTTTTTCTTTGTGGAATTTCCGACAAGCTAGCCCAATTAGGTAAGCTATCTGTGAGCTAGAAAATGTAACATAATGTGCTACAACTACAGTTTTTGTCAGGGTAGCAAGTGAGATACTGCATAATTAGGAAAGCAGCACGATTGTCACTCTTTCCTTAAAGGCAGCAAGCTTTGTCTGCATGATGCCAATGGGCCCCATGCAAATACTTGGTTCACAGCCACATCATTACCACAAAAATGTGTCTACATTACCACAAAACGTGTCTGAGATGTGAAATAAGACAAGTAATTTTACAAGTCTTCATATGTGAAGAAGTGAAAAAGGATTAGTTATGTAACTTCTATTAAAAATTATTCAAAAGCCAAGACTAACTTACCCTAGATTGGCATCTCTGCATTTTTCATCTTACCTCTTCTCACATGATCCTGCATACACTAAGCATCAAGGAATCCAGTAAAGCTGTGAATTTTATCTATAAAGATCCCTAGATGTCCAAAGTACCTTTTCCCTGTTTGGACAGCATATTTGGACAGTCAATTAAGTAACCAGGGCTCTCACCTATTCCCAGTCAGTGTTGTTATGCAGTGCTTATTTTCAAGTGATTCCAGGTTGGCAGTGCAACCTTGTGACAATGGAGGATGAGTCTATATGGGGCTCTATTAACAAGAGTGGAGACAGATCTTCAAGAGAAGTGATTATTTTTCTCTATTGTGCAGCTTGGGAGGCCATGCCTGGAGTACTGGGTTTGTTTACTGGCTCTTAAGTTTAAAAAAAAAATCGCATCCTGGACACAGTCCTTCAGAAGATAAGCAAGATGATAAAAAGAACTGGGCTACATAAAGAGTAAGAACATGCTAGGGGAGCTGGCTTAATTCAAAAAGGTTAGGAGGGCATCTTCTGTTTCTCTTTGGTTACCTAGTGGGAGGTTACACGGAAGATAGAATCAGCTCCTTGTCAGAAACACAGAGAAATTGATTTTTCCAGCAATAGACAACAATTGAAAACAAAAATAAATTCTGAGTAGGTATTAGGTGGAAAAATATCACAGTGAAGGGATAAAATACTGAACCAGGTCATCCAGAGACATTAAGGAATATTTATCCTTGGAGATGCTCAGAATTCAACTGGCCAACACCCTGAACAAGCTGTCGTGACTTTTCAATTGGCTCTGCTTTGAAGGAAGACCATCTTACAGGATTCTCCTCTAACTTTTTTTCTTTTTCTGTGAATGGTTATTATAACTCCAAGATTAAATGTATTCTATTTTTAACTGTGGTTTTAGCCATTACTGACCCTTCCTGATCCAGCTTAATAGGTTAGCAGTGAGGCTGCTGCAAAAGTTAAAAGGTTCACACAAGTTTTACAAATCTACTGGTTTCACACAAGCTTATTTGATCTGTTGAGTCAGCAAATAGTTAGCAAATAGTCAGCTCTGAGAATGCAAAGAGCTTCTTCCTGTGAGCTCTAGATCAGATTGGGGTGGACTAGCTGACAGAAAGCAATAGACCAAGGAGGGGACTCTAGTAGTAAGGTAGGAATAAAGCTAGGAATGGTTTGAACCAGCATACAGGAAGTAGGAGAGTGGCTAACCTTATTTAAGTAAGAGACAGTCTAAGAAGTGTGGAGAGAGCACTGGGAAAGACATACTACTACCACTCAGGTGAAGGCAACGCAGGATGGGCTGGCAGAGCTGAAGGAGGTCACAGAGAGAACTTGAGGAAAGTCTCATAAAGCATAGGAGCAATAAACCAGGTTGTGTACTGAGTGACTCCGAACTGAACAAAACATCAAGGCATCATACCCATTATCACCCTGCCACAAGCAGTTTTAGCTACAAGGGGCTAAAAAATAGCAAAACTGTGTTTTCAGAACAATGCTAACAAGAACAAATAGCAGCTACATGGATATATTCTGGGTTAAATCATCTCAACAGTTAAATCTAAGGTTAAAAAATTGTTCAGGTCACAGGGTAACATGACCTAGAGAGATAATAACATAGAGTAAATCAATCAAAATCCCATTTAAGTAGAATTGTATTCATGTAGCATCTTTCTGGTGGTTAAATGCTGTGAAAAGGAAAAGAGGATGCAGAAGAATCTTATCATGCAGCTTAAAAAAGTGGTAAATGGCATTCAAGGTATATAAATTAATAGTAATGAAAAAAGTATCAAGTAATATACTAAATTAGAAATAGAACCATACAATGATTTGGGTTGGAGGGAACATCCTGTCCAAACCCCACAGGTAGGGATTCTTTCTACTGTTTAGGTTGCTCAAATCACCCTTCTACCTGGCCTTGGACACTCCAAATGACATCCACTACTTCCCTGGGCTACCTGGTTCACTTTCTCACCACCCTGAGAAATTCTTAGCAAAGAATTTCTACCTAATGTCTAATCTAAATCTATCTCTTTGAGTTTAAAGCTATTCCCCTCATCCTATTTCTACATGATCTCGTAAAAAGTCCCTCTCCAGCTCCCTTGGAACCAGTACTTTAGGTACTGGAAAGCTGTTATTAGGTCTCCCTGACGCCTTCTCTTCTGCTGGCTGAACAGCCCCAACTCAGCCTGACTGCATAGAAGAGGTGCTCAAGCCCTCTGATCATCTTCTCCTAGTAGTGTCATTAAAATAAGAACTCTGGATACATTAATAAAATGGAGGGAAATAGAACAAAGGAATAGAGTACAAGCCTCAGCCTTAGTGCAAGGATAGAAAACCTTATATTGCTCATGACATGTATGGACCACCCACAAAAAATTTTTATTAGCTGACTCTTCAAAGTTAATGATTAAGATGCTTTGAGGCAATGGTAATTAAAGATTTCTTCTTTTGTCCCATAATTCATAGCATAGATAAGAAAATAAGGAAAGAAGTAATTTATTCAGCTATAACTGGCATGGATGTTATATGAATATATTTCAACCCAAACCAGAAAAAGCTACAAGTCTCAGCAGTCCGTAAATCCACATGCAAAATTCCTTTTTTCACTATGCCTAGCAAATCATCTGTTAGGAAGTGGCAGTTCAAATTATTGCTCCATCCAAGAGTTCTTTGGGCATTCAACTATGTGAAGTTTGGCAGTGCTGATTCATAAAATAAGAAACCTGTTTACTGCATTAAAATAGAGGCACAGGAACAAAGGATTGCATTATGTAGAGAGAAAAGCAAGTGAAAAAATAGAAGAAAATTCATTTTCTCTGACATAACATGCATGAAGAAATTACATGCTATCTACTGATATTAGTTTTGAGGTGAAAAAGTATTTAATAGATTGACTTAAAATATATACAGACCAGATTTAAAAAAAAAAACAATATTTTTTGATTAAACAGAGTTTTGCTTTAACAAAAATTGTTAGATCATTCTGATTTTAAGCATATATTTCAGGTATAATCAATGATGATTGAATACATTTGTATTGGCAAGAACACAGTAATAATTAAGTCATTATCAGATTTTCACTATATGAAATAAAAAGAGAATGTCCTTATTCATTTTTACCCATTTCTGTCCTTTTCAGTGCACATATTAGACTAAACACCATCAATATTCACCTGCCATACTCTATTCATGTCTTTAATACAATCTTTGTTCTGTAATTAAAGGTTCATGTACTCGTATAGTTAGTAGTGGAGTTGTGTAATAGAAGCATTTTATTCTTGCAGTATGTTATTTATCTTTACTCTGGAGGAACAATTCTAGACAAATATTTATGTAACTGAAAACATTACTTGGTGAATTTTGAAACATTTCAGCAAAATTATTCAGTTAGTATTTTAGTTAGCAATTCACCAATATTCACCTTGATCTAATTGTGAAGTATAACTATGCATTTTACTACTAGTAAGAATATTTAGATTGTTTTTATTTCTATTAGAACTGTAGAAGCAATAAACTTATAAGAAAATGAAAGTATAATCTTTTCTTCTCTCTTACTCAGTCAATGAAGTGATTTAATGAAAATGTATTTAGTCAAAATCCTCATCTCAGCAAGCCTATTGAGAGCTGAACAGCTTCACTTCTCTTACACAGTTAGGTCAGTTAAACTGGTGAGAGTGATCAGCTGGATGGCATGGAGATTATTGCTCAGATTCAAAGAAATGAGAAATGTTTTGATTTATAAGAAATATTAGCTGAGACAACAAATTAATCTAGTTTGTTCACTTTTGCTAATGAATGAGGTCTGTATAACTTGGATCGAGACCGAAGTATTATGGGTAAACTGGATTGTGGAATAATGGTTGTATTGAAAAAAATATTGAGGCAATAAAATGGAATTACCATAACATTGTTAAACCTATGCTTTAGAGCATATAGTGAAAGTAAAACAACTAGGAATTCAAATGTCTGGTATGTTATAGAGGATTCTGTACTTCTACAGTCTTAGTGGTAATCTCCCAGTTCATAGATCTCAGTTCTCTGATCCACTCTGAGCCATTAACATAAAGGTATCAGATTAATTTTACTTTTCTTCAGGAGGATTATTCAGTGGGAAATGACATTTCTGTAGCTCCTCCCTATCTTTTCTACACTTAATAGCTTTTCTTCAGATTATAGTGTTAGCCATTTCCATAAAATCATAATGTCTATTATAACCTAAGTTATCTGAATAACTGCAGAAAAGCAGACTGAGTTTAATATATATTCCTAAAGAAAAGAAAAAATCTCTATTTCTGGAACAAAGTTTATGTTCTTTATACAATCTAAGTTATTGTAAAGAAATATATTCAAATAATTTCTAGTGTTAAAAGAGGTACTGTAAAGAGGCTTATTTTAAATTATTTTATTTATGAAATGCATTTTATTTTTTCAGCATTTTCTATGTCATGACTGTTGGTATTTCAATATTTGGGGATTTTCCCCCCTAATTTAGCCATAAACCCTCCATATCTGTTAATGAAGCTACGTGGAATGCATTTGAATACAGGGACACTGGTATAGTAATGTACTAAGTATATCAGTACAAGTGAGTACTGCCCTGAGCCCATCTCCATCTGACAAAGCACCACCCCAGCAACAGACATGGCTCCACAGAATGCATGTTCACTCTTGGGTCATCACACTGTGCAGACAGAATATTAAAGCACCATTGGTCCTTCTTAGTCCACCAGCAGATTTATGTCAACTTCTTAATTTTTCACTTAGTAGCTTATATTAATATTCTAGACTGTAAACATATCAGGAGTGAAAAAGTATCGACTCAGGATAGATTAAAATATCTTCTCGGGATTGATTCAGCATGTCTCTCGGTTTGGAAAAATAAAATTTGTCATATGGTCAAGGTAAACAGCTAGGAACGCTTACCACTTTAGTTATCCCAGATACATCTTGAGGAGAATTAGCACCTCTGCAAAGTCTCTTTTCACAGGACATAGCACCAGCAAATTCTACAGTTCATATTCAAAGTAAAGAGAACCCTCTTAATGCCAAAGCCATGGAATATTAAACCTGCAAGTCTTAGGAACCTACGTATATGTCTAGTTCTGCACTTAGACCAAACCAAAAGAAAAGTCCTACAGGAGTGAAAGACATGAGTTTCACAATCAAACTTAAACCACAAGCATCAAGATGCCAATGAGGAGAGAAACACTCACAGATGCAATCACACTATCAAACTATTCTTTCATCTCTGATCATGATTCAATCTGGTTTGCTTGTGATACTTCCTATTTTATTCTTACATTCTTTCTTGCTTTGTCCTTTTCTGAAAATTAAAAGTAAAAACTTTTTACCTCAAGAAGAAGATTCACTTGCTCTTCTATTTGTGGGGGAGCTAGAGAAGAGGAACAGGTAGAAGAAAGAAAGTTTGATGGGAATGCAAGTGCCATCTTGTGAGTTTCTGTGAACACAGAGCAGGAAAACTTGTAATATTTTCATTACTGTGTAAGACAGTCAAGAAAAAGTACTAGAAGAAAGAAAAAAATCAGAGTAGGTCAAAGTTTCTCAGTTAATGTTTTGATTTTCAGAAGTGATGAGCCTTGATTTATCTTCAGAGATCACCACAAACTCTAGTTGACTTACTTATTGTGAGTGATCCAAAGGTACATATACAAGATTTACTACATAAAGACATTGTTTGCATCTGACATTTCTATTGAAATTAACAAACAGCTCTATTTGTGAGTCTGCTGTAGGCACTCAGATAAGAAACATGGCCTAAACACTATTACCTTCACTCTCATATTTTTAAAAAAGGTTGCCTTCCTAGTCGAAAATACTAGGCTATTATTTTTTTATAGATACTATTTTAGTAATATTTGTTTCTGTGGACTACTTCTGAAATTCCTGAAAATTTAAGTATTGAATCTTTCTGAACTCCATCAGCTTGAATCCCTATAAATACAGAAGAATTTCACTTTTACCTGCAGCTACTTTATCATTTGACAGAGATCCTTCTAGTATAATTTGCACTAATTCTTACTGACTACCCTTTTATTTCTAGGTAACATATTTTAAACAGCCTTTGAAATTTTGTATTAATAAGAAAGATTAATAGCTCTACTAGGTTGCTAAAGAATAACACCTAAAAAGTTCCTCATTTTGTAAAGTGTTTTCTTTCTGAAAGAGGTGCTAGGTTAGGCATGTAAAAATGGATATGCCAATAGTCATTAATGCTTTAAGAAATCATGAAGGATCATGTCAATGAGTTTCTAATAAAAATTTCCCATGGGTAATATATAACTGGTCTTAAAGCAAAATGGTGTCTGTGCCATGCAATGCCATTTTATTTTGTACTTTAATTCAGGATGTCAAAACATGTAAAGTGGTAGTAGAATGCCAGGAGCAGATACAATACTAAAGGCCTTCTTTTTACTCCATAACCTCTCATCTTCAGGTGACATAATAAATTGTTGTCACTGTCAGAAGGCTGCAGTGAGCTGTAACATTATTTCCCCAGCTACTGTAAAATACCACCTGGTACCCTGCATAAACTACATGGTAAATCATGGGAAAAGTGCAATGTTATTTTACAATAACGCTGTAAATAACCTGTGCCTTGATCATAAATCTGTATCACCAGCAACAGCCCCAATCAACAATAGCAACTTTGAGACTGAAAAGATCTTTCTCCTTGCCTGTAAAACTGCTCTTATTATTCTGGCTTTGCCTAGTGTCTAGTAACTATATCCTCACCTGCTCTGTGAAAATGATCTTTGAATAAATATTTGAGATGGGTAATTTAAATACATGACAGCATTTTTACTCAAGCATCACTATATTTTCTGATTCAAAAATGAATGCATCCAGGGGCATTTTCCCATACTGCTTTTTTATTATTGCTTAAGTGGCTTCCAACAGTACAAAAGCAACCATCCACTGAGCTTTGATACAAAAACAAAATATATAGATTTCTCAGATCTGGGCCACAATTTATTCCTGAAGTTACTCAGAGGGTCAGAGGAATAAAGAGAGACAAAAAAAAAAACAACAACAAAAAAAAACAAATGGATGGTCATAGGTAGAGTATGTGAGTTTTTTCTATGTGTTAGATTATGGCCCACTAGGGCACTAGTAGTCATATTGCCTATTTTTATAATCCTGTCCAGATTGCCAGTACTGGAAAAATTATTACCTCTGCACAAGATATGGTAACCAGGGGATATGACTTGCTCATATTTAGTATTCAATTGTGTTTATTAAAACCCATATATTTAAAAAAAAAAAAAAAACCCACACATTTTTAAGCGGGAGGAGTTTTAACTGTCTTGTTGAAAATTTAACATGTTTTTCAATGTGTTCCTCAGAAAGCTGTTAAGGGAGTTATTAGAGCAATACCTGCCACTTTCTTACTGTCATTCTATTCAGTATCCCTTAAACACTATAAAAAGTATCTACTAAAAATTCAAAACTGTGATAAAATTGGCATGTCACCTTCCTCTTTGCCCCTTTCCACCACTGTATATTTTATTCACAGTTGCTTCATCTCTAGTCATTCCAGAAAGAGTTAAATTTAAAAAAAAAGTACAGTTTTAAATTATTTCATGTTTCAATTTGCACATAAGGAGATACTGACTTTAAAGATTCATGCATGCTTTTACTGAGTAGTTTTATATTTTTTCAGTTTTTTTGCTTTCAGATTTAGCAAAGCCCTGCCAGAAGATGTTTAATGCTGTCATCGATATTCACTCTACTGTCAAGGATATTAAACTGAGAAGAAAGACCTGGCACACTGACTTCCTCTTGAAGCTTTGATAGTATGTTGGCTACAGCTTAGCAGTGTGAAAAATAGTGTTGCACTGCAAGCAAAACCAGGGAATTTTCTTCTTGTCAATTTAGAAAAGTCGTGAGGAAAGTCAGCTTTAGACAACATAGGCTTTGCAGATTAGAAGGATTGCAGTTTTGTTTCATTTGCTAAGTAAAAATTTGCCTCATTTATTTTGTCAACATTGACTATACTGTTATAAGGCACTGGACTTTATGAGGCTATTTTAGTTCTCAGAATCCCAAGGGCTCTTGTCCAATTCCATCCCTTTACCTATTCAGTAGTATCAATGAGACAATGTGCAAAACATCTAATTTTAACGTACTCAGTAGACAGCAATGAACCTGGAAGAAAGGAACTGATTTGTGTAAGAGTTTTAAGCATTAGCAACTAGAAAGAACAGACTGAGACAGGTTTCATCCCTCTCTTCATCCCTGGCAAGCCCCCATCTGGAGTGCTGTGTCCAGTTCTGCAAGGGAAACTTGGAAGTAGTGAATCTAGTGTAGAACCAGAAAGATGATGAAGGGATAGGAGAACATGTCACATAAGGAGAGGCTGAGAGATCTGGGACCCCAGCCTAGAGAAGACTCAATAAAGGGTCTTATGAGTGTGTATAAATACCTGATGAAAGAGGGCAAAGAAGACAGAAGCAGATTCTTCTCAGTGGTGTCCAGTGAGGGAATAGGAGGCAATAGGTTTCAACTGAAATACAGGAGTTGTTTAAACGTTTAAAAATAAAAATCACCCTGAGAGTAATTAAGTACTTGGACAGGTTGCCAAGAAGCTTTGGAGTCTCCATCCATGGAGATATTAAACCCTAGGAGAATATGGCACTAATCAGCACACTCTAGCACACCCTTGTGCAGAGGGGTGAAAGTTGATAATGTAAGTTCTCTTATGCCTTTGCCCTTCCAAGATTCTGCAATTCTTTGAATGGAGATGCTCGGGACTTGCTGAGTGACAGTTTTAAATTATTACTATTAAGGTGGATTGTCTGTAAGTAGGAATGAATGAGTTTAAGTACTGCAAGTCAGCAGGAAGAAGAGTACCTTGATTTAAGGCTAGAGGCTAGAAATATTCCTTTAACAACTTGTCACATTTCCTTGACAACTTGAAAGACAAGATTCTAAAATTCTAACTAAATTGAGATTAAAAGTATGCTGGCTGTATCACCTATCTAACC
This sequence comes from Cinclus cinclus, assembly GCF_963662255.1. Lineage (NCBI taxonomy): Eukaryota > Metazoa > Chordata > Aves > Passeriformes > Cinclidae > Cinclus > Cinclus cinclus. Next base: position 19,172,560 of record NC_085050.1, on the reverse strand, counting down.
ACTCAAAAAATAGTTGAGAGTCACATTTAACCAGAAGATGAAAGTCATACAGATTATAACAATTAACCAGACAAGTAATCTCCAGAAATAATTTTTTCTTAACCTATCAAGATTCAAATACATCTAGGATTTTCGCACATACTATTCAATGTTCCCACTGACTCTCCTAATTTCCTATCTCTATTAGACACTGGTTATTTTCTCCCTGATGATAAAATTTATGATATCAGTCAGAAAGTTTCTCAATATGTTTTGTTTCCCTGCTTGGAATTCATGAGGGAAGTTTCCAGAACACACAAGTTGTGCTGACTGGTGAATAGGAAGATGCTTCTTTCCATGCTGCATTGGGTAAAAGAGGTGGTCTTGACTCTCGTCTGCTTTATTGCAATCTGTTCACTCACTTATACTGTTTAAGACACTGACATCAGACTCTTTTTGTGGACTTCAAGTAACATTTAATAACATTGCAATCACTTGTTTGACTCTTTTCACTCTCAGAAACCAAATGGCTGGCTATTGTAAATTGCCATGGCTCCACAGTCTTTGTTAGCAATCATCAAAATTTGGTCCTGAATTTTTTTACTGCTTTTAAGCAGAAGAAGTTTTACAAGCTTTATATTTTATTTAAATAAGAACTGTGAAGTGCAGCTGAAAAACCTTAAGTTTGGACTGGTTTGTAATTCTGAGTGTTAACTGAAAACTCACAGAAATATGCTGCCCAGGGTTCTATGATAATACATGTCTTAGCAATTTTATTGAAATTTTAATATCATAATGTGTTAATATCACAACAGAGGATTTCCTTTTAACTTTTTTTTTTTTTTCAGCTTTACCAGAAGTATATGCTACATGGTCTGGTTGTTCAAGGCCCTAAACAATCTGAGTTACATTTTGGAATTTGAGCAGATGATATCCAGAGATTTCAGTATTATTATTTATTCTAATTAGTTTAGGTTAGGAACATAAAGGATGACTGGGCAAAGAATTGGCAAGGTGTGCAACACATTTTTTGCAGACACTTTATAGAGTTGGTTGTGGCAGTCAATGAGTTAATAGCATTCAAAAATAGAGCTCTTCATTTGGGATTATTTCAATGTATTTTTCATATCTATTTCATATAAATGACAAATAAATTATTTTACAGGGTGGGGCTCAGGGGAGCCAGATTCAGTGTGGTAGAATTATTTTGGGAGGCATTTGCATTCTAAAGGGACTGTTTTATGGAGAGCAGTATTTGGAGTTCATGTGTATGCAACAGAAGCTGAAAGTTCAGAAAGAAGACAGAAAAATTGTTTCCTTCTAGGGAGATAGTTTGAGCCACTATCTAATCAGGACATTTTAGGTTGCAGCTAAAGGAGCTATTGGGAGAGTAGTAGAATTTACTCAGCTCTTATTCTACTACAGTGAGCTGAAATAGTTTGAAAGTATTTATGATTTCTATTAGTCTGAATTTAATAGTTCATATTTGAAGAAGAAAATGTGTACCATTTCTTAAATCTCTTGAAAAATTGTTTTTGGTTTCATTGGACAAGAGAGGAATAGTACAGAGCTTTGTCATCACAAAGATCTTTTTCTCCTATGTCTTTATAGAACCATTTCACTTGCATATATGCACCACCACAACTGGGAAATCACAAACTGATATCTACAGACTGAAAAACAGATGAAGAATTATGCTAAAAATACTGCCTCTCTGCCAGGGGTTGGAAAGCAATAGGAAAACTGAAAATACAGAAGCCTAGGATCTGGCTTAATTAAAATTAACACTGCAAAGCTTTAAATGCTCCCTCAGTTGATATCCACTTAGCTGTAGACACCCAATTCTCTTCCCACAAGCATGTATATAAGGTGGTGTTAGGTTGCAGAGTGAAAAGAGTTCCCTTCTACCTCCTTTGTTCAGCCAAGGCCTTTCTCTCTGCTGTAATAGGTCAGAGGCACAGTGGTAATGAAGGAATGAAGAAGCTGGCATTCCCTATAAAGCAAGCTAACCTATGGGAAAGAGATAGAAACAAATGGAAACTGTAGGATGCCACTTATTTAGAAAGCATCTGAATGTTAAGAATCAGTGAGATATAGTTCACAGTGTTCAGACAGGATTCTGTTTCTCTTGTTTTAGATAGATATCAAACTATAGAGGAAGGGAGAAAGCAAGGACAATAGAAATTATAATCCAAATTGTTTATGTCAGCCTAAGGCATGTTCAGTTATTGAATTTGTAAAAGATCCCCACCAGGACATGAATAAACTGCAGATGGTGCAAGTTTCCTGAGCACACAGGATTCGTGCCCATAATCAGAGAGCTTGATGTTTGCTCTCAGGAAATTTCCTCCTGGTTTACAACCTGATAGTCTTTTCAATTAGATGCAGGAGTACACTGAATGGGAGTGTGAGTCATATTTATTTTCCAATAAGTCATGAAAATAGCTTCAGTTCAATTGCAGTGGTTCTATAAAAGTATAGAGTGTTTTCAGTTATGGACAGATCATAATTTTTGGACTTCCATATGCTTTTGGTGACATACAATGAACTCATTGGGCACAGAAACAGAAAGTCCTTGCCTAGAAATTACAAATTGAGATCTAGAAAAGGGGTGAAATTTTTACATATGTTCTTGAATTCTTCTTGCATACAGCGAAGCTGAAACTACTTTTCTTGTTAACCATCATCTCAAATCCCACAATATTTCATTGATGCATACTAACAGCTTTCATCCAGAACTAGACCTTGAGAGTGGATCTGTTCTCATGGCATGCTATGCTCAACACTTAATGATCCATAGCTGACAATGACTGAAAGCCACTGAACGCAAAATGACCATAGTGTGTGTGCACAGAACACTACAGAGATGGTTACTGTAGGACAGTGCTAGGATTTCAATACCAATTTTCAATAAATGTACAATTGTAATACAATAATATTTAAAGGCAGAGGGAATGGTTGTCTAATTTGGCTTATTTTCTAAACCACACTGGCCTTTAGTAATGGCAAGCATTAATTTCCCAAAATATATCTGAACAGATATTTTACTATGGTAATACCAATTTTTTTTAAGGTAGACTTATTCTTTTCATTATAAGGTTCTACTTTCATTTGTTCCAAACATCAATAAACTTCATCTATTTGGGTATATATTTTTCCATTGCAAATGACTGCTTCAGATTGATTTTCTTTGTGGTTTTCCTTTGTTGTTTCAGCTTTAATGTCATATAAAACAGCCCATTTATTTCTGAGAATTAAAGCAGAAAATAATATATTGTTTGCCGATGTTAAATAATTGCCAGACTTTAAAGAAAAAAAGTCACAAAACATCACACTTTGGAACAGTTACTTAGAAATTGGTTGGGAGAGGCCTTTGTTTAAAAAATAGTTCCTTCATCTTCTATATGAAAATCTGCTTCACGAAAAATTTTCAAATCCAATGTTAATAAACAATATAAAGATAATTAAAAACACATATATCTTTGCTTATGTAGAACATTCTCTGTTCTAGTATAAAGGTGAACTTCCTTTTAATTTGAAGCTCCAGGACATGGTTAAATAGCAATTATAGATTATTGATGGTATTCTTATGGAGATGTGACAGAAAGAAACTGGCCAGTTCAAGTGAAATACAGTCCAGTAGAGACCAGAAAGCATAAATAGGAGAATAGGATGAAAATAAAAATATGAAGTTAGCAGTGAAACAAGCAGCATGAGAAGATAACTTCCAATCTTAAGTTTCACCTTAAATCTGATCTTTAGTTTCAGCAAGCATTGTCTCTATTGGTTATAGAGAATAAGGATAAAGGTGGGAAAATTGTGGAAAGTGAGAGATTATTATTTTTTCATAGGCAACTTTCCATTTCATAGAAAACATATTGAACAGAAGACCCCCATGTTCTGCAAATAAAGTTATGCTTTATTGTCAATCCCCATTTTATCCTTAGGCCATGAAGTAAAAGTGTCACGGTGAAGTGTCTTTTAAAGTGTAAGCCAAAGCAGACCAAACTAAGATTAAACCTGCAACTGTCTATAACCACCTGGATATGGTGAGATGGTGTATGATAGAAAACACAAGGTTTGACTTGCAGTACCTAGGATGTAAAATGTCTAGGCACTAAGAAAGGAGGAACATGCTCTCTGTTCTCTAAGATAATACACTGGTGCTAAATTCCACAGTACCTGCCACTGATAGATTTTACCAGTCCTGTTCTTATGTGTATGGCTGAACAGAACTCTGGGGAGAGTTTAGGATTAAGTAAGAGTCAATAAGTGAAAAGTTCAATACACCTAACACTCAATAATTACTTGAATTAGCATCATAGGTTAATAGGATAATTCAGATAATTCAGTCTGGGAGGAACCTGTTGAGTTTTCTAATGCACCCTCCTGCTCAAACACGGATCAGCTGTCAGATCAGACCAGGCTATCCAGATGGGTCTGGAAAACTCTCAAGGATGGCTATTTCAGAACCTGTCTGGTTGCTCCAAACACTTGACTCTCCAAATACTGAAAAAAATTGCTTTATATTCAGGACCTAACTTCAAATTAAAACTCATTTGTCATACTTTCTTTAGAGAGTAAGTGATTAAAAAACAGAAATATTTTATAGAGATAAGCAACATCTGGAAAACAGGAAACATTTCAAATGTCTCAAGAAAACATGTTTAAAAGCAGAAATCTAAAATGTTGATCTCGTATTACATGCAGATATTATCTATCTAGATGACAGTTATACTGCCTGTGTTTAATCTCTAGTACATTACTTGCTACAGCAAGCAGTGATTTGGAACAAAATGAGAGTGTTTATAAGGTATGAGGGAGGGAAACACACTACAGTATGGAATATTTTAAAATCAGGAAAATGTTTCATTATGTATTAATAAAGATGATAGAAAACTTAGGCAGACTGTAATTCCTTTTTGTGTGTATCCTGCCCCAAGAGTATCCTTCCCTACAAAGAAAACATCCTGCACAAGTGAAGGAAATTCTTTTAACCTCAGGAAGATGTGGGACTGAGATTGCTAGACTGAGAAGATTTCAATCATCAGTTTCAGCAGAATAAAACTCAGTTCTTCATGGACAAAGACATCTGCATTTAGCCCTGAGAATGACCTCAACATTTTTTCATGAAGAATGGTGCATTTAGTAGAACTTGGTGTTACCAACACTTACCTACAGATTTCATAGTTTTATTGTTCTTCCTATTAGGAATATCTCAAAGAAAAGTATGCCCTGCCCTCTCCAACACGTACTGGTCAACTGCAATGGTACCCATGTTTTATCATAATTAACAAAAAGTAGAAAAGTCCCTCGGGTTTCTAAAAATTGTTATAATAATGGTAAGTTTATACTTCTGATCCAGAAAAGTAAAACAAAAATTTAATAAAATGGAAATTATTAATGGACTCAATATTGCCATCTTACTGCTAATGGTTTAAATAAATTATTGGTATAGAGATTCCCTAAGCTGTTTAAAATAGCACAAGTATCTCCAATTATTCATGCTTAATGTTGCTCAGTGAATGAGGGTGAATCTTTGACCCTATTAATGCCTTGTTAGAAATGAGATGGATGTCTAGATTTTTCGGGATCATACAGTTTTATTACAGCAGCTATATAGAGTACTTATGCAGCAAAAGTTATAGAATTGTTAGAACCACTTAACATCAGGAAGTTTTACCAGTACTAAACAGAAATTTTGAAATAGGCTTTGCATGTGTCTATATCTGGATGCACATATGTCCATGCATATAACACAAGAGAGGCTTAAAGAACACCACACAAAATAAGATTAGGACAGTCTATTCAGTATCAAGACAGTACTAAAAGAGACTATTGTTTGTTCTCTGTTGGAGAAGAAATAATGTCCTCCTTGTTGAAGAACCTTATAATTTTCTGCCAGGTGTTGCTTTTTACACTGCGCCTGAATTATCAAATACCTAATTCTGTTAGCTTGGGTATAACCAGCAAAATCCCAATGCAGGCCTACGGCATAGGCAAATTTCTTCATATTTCATATGAATTGTGGTAATTTGCAGTAAAATATTTTTGCCTAGATCCTGTGCAATTTTTGTGTTTGATTCTCCTAATATTCTATCAGACTATCATTCTCCAAGCTATATCTTTTGGTTGAAGTATAGTTCATGAAGTGGATTGATACAGAGTGTTATCAAGCTGTGGGAAAAGCCAGATCTCCTTTGTAGCTCTACTTCAGACATTCAGACATGAACTGTAGCTGTAACCTTGGTACCACTTTTTTTTTTTTTTTTTTTTTTTTTGGAATCAGTTCTGCAAAATAGCTCATATCCTCATTCTTTTATATCTGTCCTGTCCTGCTAGGGATCTTTTAGAAAAGAGAAACTAATTTCTCTTGTTTATTTGCTTTTTTAGTCCTTTGCCACTCCTGGTTATGATGATTAAATTCAGAGATGAAAATATTCTTTCCATGCTTGATATAACTGTCATTTTAAATGTAAGAAAAAAAAATAAATAAAACTTGCACAGTATTGCTGAACTCACCAGAGATATGCTGGATTCACATAAGGATATGTGACCTGCAGATTTGCAAAAGATTTCTGATATTTTTTGTCTTCACTCCTGATCCAGTTCCCAGGATGTTATGTACGATAAAATTTTTGTGGAATTAAATGTGTTTTAAAGCACAAATAACCTCCTAAAGAATACTAACTAGCTTTGTAACTACAAACATTTTCAAACAGAAAAGTGCTTAGAAGGCATCTACTGGTTCTTTTAAATGGGGCATATTTTCCTTTTTTTAAAAAACTTACCTGGAATAAGGCAGCATTCATTTATCTTCAGGACAGGTATAAAAAGCATATCAAAAAGTTATTTGCAAAGGCTTAAAAAATTTCTGTGCATCTGCATATTTCTAGAGCGCTGCAATTAATACTCTTGGCAAAACAACTTGTTGAAGGGTTAATAGTTTCTGCTACTGAAAGAATATCTAATGTGGTTTTAAATGATACATGTAGAAACCTAGCTATTACAAATTTCAATACCCAATACTTTTCATGTTTTCATTACATTTTATGTACTTTTAACAATTATAGAGTGATAGGAGGTTTTAATTTCTTAAGATATGGATATTTATGCACTTTCATTATTGCCAGAAAGCCAGCATCTTCTCAACGGTCAGATGAGGTGGTCTCCAAATTGTAGAACTACAACATTAGTTCATATATTATTAATAGAGCTCATAAATACCCATGCCACCCAAAATAGCCTTAAACAACTTCACTTGAGCACAATCTGAATTATTTTTTTCCCCAGGGAGTTCTATTTTATGGTGTATAATTATGTGTCATCAGCTGTGACTGGAAGAACTCTGCTCCACCCCATTTCTTACAATAAATGACAGATATAATAGCCTACAGCTAGTAAAAATATTTGACTAACTAGAAAACAAAAACAAGAAACATGGAGTGGTTATTATTTTTGACAAAAAGTATAACTATATCACTAATAAACTTTTTTAAAGTCTGCTTTATATACAGTTTAAAAGACTGCTTTGAAAGAGATGGAGTCCAGCAAAACCCCACAGCAAATTTAAAGTCATTGCAGAGAGGAATGTAGTAAGTGACCATTAAAAATGTTTGAACTATAAATTATAGTAGCCCTTGTATATATGAATGGACAGATTTATAAATAAGTAGAGAAAACATTATCCACAGCTGTATACTCTGCTCCTAATTTGGAGGTTTGCAATCCTTTGCAATGAGAACAATCTACAAACTCCTAGAAAAAAAGGGATTTTTCACTGAGGCTGTTTTTTTCCTTAACATACCAAACTCTGAAGTGAAGATATTTCATAATTTTTTGTTGACTGACCTGTTTATGCATAGAGGAGACAGACCAAGGCAGGTCCCACAATGGGTTCAAGACTTTCTGCAGTAACTCAAGTACATTACCATGTTTGTGATTAAATCTCCTAAAATGTGATCCACTGGAGAAACCCAGACTCATTATTCTTGCCTTCTATACACTTCTTTAAAGTGATTTTCTTTAAAGTGACCTTCTTTTAAATTATGAGCTATGAATCAATAGTACAATGGATCATCCACAAGGAATGTTATCTAACTATTTCTTAATTTGGTATTTAAAAACACATACATTGTAGCTAAGACAGCAACAAATGCTTGTCAAACACAGAAAAAAATAAGTCTGACAATATGAAAATAAAAACGGCTAAGATTAGAGCTGAGGGGGTAAATATACCTTGACAAGGTGCTAAAAGGAATCACACTGTGATGTGTTGATCTTGGCTGGATGCCAGGTGCCTACCAAGGTGCTTTGCTACTCCCCACTTCTTATCTGGACAGAGAGAGAAAATAAAATGCAAAATCATTCATAGGTTGAAATATGGTAGTTTGCTAAAGCAAAGGTGAAAGGTTGTGCATGCACAAGCAAAGAGAAATAAAAAAATTGTTCTCTCCTTCCCATCTGCAAGCGATGTTCTTCCTGGGAAGCAAGGCTTCAGCATACAGGAGTTGCTCTAGAAGGCAAACGCTGTAAATAACAAATGCCCCCCTTTCCTCCTCCTTCTCTTAGATATTATATCTGAACTGGCATCACATGGTTTGGAATATCCCTTTGGTCAGTTTGGGTCAGCCTGGTTCTGTCCCTTCCCAGGATCTTGCCCATTCCCAGCCCTGTGATGTGGGGGGGATGTTGAGAGACAGTGCTGCTGCTGTGCCAGCCCTGCCCAGCAGTACCCAAACCACTGCTGTGTTAGCAGCACCTTTCCAGCTACCAGTGCACAGAGCAGCACTGTGAGGGCTGCCATGGGAAAAATTAATCTCAGCTAGACCAAATACAACCACATACGATACTGAAAATTCAAAATAATATTTAAAATCAAATAGTTTCCTGGAAGGAAAAGAGGTAACTAACTTAGCAGTGGAATAATGACTTTCAACCCTGACATTGGAATATATTTTTATAACAGTTTTATTCAAGAGTCATCATGAAGCCTTTTTTTAAGTACTTGAGATGGATGCACATAATCTCTTGAAATGGTAGCTAAAACAACACAGAGGAAAATAAATGTTCTTTAACAAGGAATTTTGCCTTAATTCTGCTCATTAAACTCATTAAAATGTATATTTACTTAAATTAAAAATGGTTGTCAGAAAATTTCTCCAAGTTACAAAAGAAAAGGAAATAGATAAATGGCAAATGCCTGTAAAAACCAAAGTTATTTTGGAATTCTTCCTGTGGCCCTGCTATTGATGTTGATTTTTGTTTCAATGGGACTCTTAGATTATATTTCTTAAATTGCGTTTGTGCTGAGGATCAAAATCAAATATGTTCATTTTCTGATATTTTGATATAAAATTAATTTTACATTAAAAAAGAAACAAGCTAACAAAACCCCAACTTGTGAAAGAACAACAAATCAATAGGGCACTACTGTATAGAAAAGTACACATAGGTTTTGTCTGATCATATTTTCAAAAAATCAAAATGCCATGCAGATGAAGGAGAAGGACTCTACTGAAGGAAAAAAATAACCAAAAGAGACGTATCCAACATTGACTGGAAATGCTGAAGAACCTCAAATAAAAATAAATAAATAGCTTGTGTTATTGAGATTTAAAAAAAGATATTTGAGATAACATCCTCACTATCTGCAGACTCCTTTGTGCACAACTATATTTGTTATTGTATTTCTCTTGTAAAGCATTCAGTGACTCCATTTTAATTAAGATAATATTTCTATCTGATTTTCTTTGGAAAGGATAAGATCTTAAAATGAAGATCTTAGAATACTTGGATTAGACTTTAAAAAAATAGCTGGATCCATCTTTTTTCATAAGATCATAGAATCATGGAAGATCAGGTTGGAAGGAACCTCTAGGTTCATCTCCTCCAAACTTTCTTGCCAAAAGCATGGTCTAGACAAGAGGGTCCAGCGTCATGTCCCACAAAATCCTAGGCGTCCAATGTTGGGAAATCCTCCTCTTCCCCGGCATGATTATTCCAATGGCTGATTGTTCCTTTTGTGTAAACTCTTTCTTTTGTGTCCTGTTAGAATCACCCTTGGCACAACTCCCACCCATTACCTTTTGTTTTTTCCAAGTGACTCTTCGTAAAAATGAATCTCCATTTTCTCTGTAGCCACCCTCTAAGTACTGAAACATGGGGATAAGGTCTCCCCTAAGCCTCCATTTCCTAAAACTAAAAAAACCCAGCTCTCTCAGATTTTCTTCATATGTCAGGCTTCCCAGTTCTTTGACCAACTCTTTGGCTCTTCTCCAGACCCTCTCCAGTCTGTCCACATCCTTTATTGCACAGTGGGGACCAAAACTGAACAGAGTACCCCAGATGTGACCTGACAAGTGTTAAGTGTAAATAATGCTTTCTTTCTCTCTGCTGCTGATGCCCACATTGATGCAAGCCAACATCCTGTTGCCTTCCTTTGATGAAGCAGCACACTGTCCACTCATATGGAGCTTGCTGGCCACCATGACCTTCAGGTGCCTTTCCATAAAACTTCTCTCCAGCCAAGTAGACCACTACCTGTGTTTCACTCCTGGACTATGCTATCCTATGTGAAATTCCTTACATTTGTCCCTGCACTTCTTAAGGCCCACTCTTTCAATCTATCCAGGTCTTCTACAGGGTGACTCTCCCATTGGAAGTGTTCATTTCACCGTTCAATTTGTCAGTAAATTTCACCAGGGTATGCTTAATCCCATCCAAAATGAACAGATTAAATACTTCAAGAGCCCAGGAAGTTTCATTACATAACTACTTCAGAGTCTGAAGTAAAACCGTATATTGTAAAGATTTTATATTTTTCCCATATATCGTGCTGCATTAACGTAACATATCTTGATATAAATGAAATAATACCAAAATAACCCAAAATATATAGTCAAGATGTATAACCCAATATAACCCAAAATGTAGTCAAGAATTAACTTCTGGAATCTCTTGAGTTTAGCCATTAGTGAAAGAATTTTTCAGGTCACATTTTTCTTGTGGGAACAGAGGCTCCTTGTGAATCTGTTACCCAGTTTCTGAGTATGTTCTGTAACTGATAAGCTATCAATAAAATCCTTTTACATGTAAGAAATTCTATTAAAGATTTATTGAGGTTATTAAGGATCATGTTAAATCATGTCATAGAAATTAAAAAAGAAAAAATTATAGGCACTCAGAAGGCACATACACACAAAAATTTGAAAATTGAATTAAGCTAGTTTCTATCTATTTATTTAAACATAGAAAAGACAGTTTAATAAAGCATGGTTTTTCCTGGCTAGGACAAGTAGCTGGGGTTAAAATAGGAGTTTGTTTCTAAACAGCTGGGGTTTTGCACCTAAAAAAACAAATAAAATATTATTAATATATTTATGATTATAAAGAAAAAAACAAAACAGGATGTGTAATACAAGTATCAGGACTGCAAAAAAGTTAGTAATGCACAATAGAAAAATCACTGAATAGTTGTTTCCAGATTTTCTTTTTGACTTTTTCACACGTACACACAAATTTTATTTAATGTATGTCTTTACCTTTATTTTGAAGAACACTGTTTTCAGAATTAGTTTGTCTTAAGGAGTTCTCAGCTATCAGTGCCAGCTATGCCATTTTCTCAGTTAAACTAGCACAACTGTTTGCGGGTCTGGACTGTGAGATTGAGAAATTGACCCAGAATAAAAATAAGCTATTTTTCCTAGTTATTTTTAATAAAGGGAAGTAAAGATAAGGAACATCAGAAATTTAGGGACTGCCTGAGACACCACAGGTGTTGAAAGGAATTTTTATCAAACTATAGCCTTTCATGTCTTATTCTACCATATATGTGCAAAAGCTTGAATTTAGAGGTAATTCAATCATGAATCACTGACTGCAGTAAGGCTATATTATATCCTTTTATTTTTTCCCCTTCTGCCTATCACAAGGGCATGAAGGAGGACCTTGAAACAATTTTTGGGGTATCTCATTTTAAAATATATTTAGTACAGATTTTATTTGGGCTGCAAAGCATTGTCATTCACAGAATATCATGAAAACTTCTCTAAACAGAAGCAGAGACAATAGAAATCCCACAAAAATATAGATATTATGATGAAATGAACTGTCTCAGGGTAGGGAACAGCAAACAGAACCTGACTTTTTTTTCAGTGTATCTGTTTATCTGCTTTTCCAGAGCTACAAATAGGTCTTGAAATTATATCTTACACATTTTGAAGATTTTGATAAAGTATCTTCTTACTCTCATGAAGTGTAATTATAACTCATATGGTATAAAATTGAGCCTCAGAAATCCCTGAAGCAGAGCCCTGTGTCAGCCTCCCTTAGTGCTAAACACATTCCAGGCTGTGGTAATGTGACAAAGCTAGCTCTAATACAAAAAGTGCAGACTTCAACATTTGTAGTCTTTAAACATATAAGTGCTTCAAAAAAAAAACCACGACAGAATTCTTAAGGTACCATTTTCATGTGCTTTCTAGTACATGGACGCAATATTTGCAGCTGCACTCCAATGTCTCAAATAATCAGAAGAGGAATTAAGATTTTTTTTTTTTTTTTGCTATTTTGTAAGATGTAAACGTGGTGATCAAAAAAATACCTACTGCCTGAAATCTAATTTAACACAAAATAACACATTGTTCTTGTTGCATATTTTCAGCATGGGATGCTAAACAAACAGATTGCAGTAGTTTGCTTGAAACTAAATGAGACATCTCAAAGACAGCATTACCACTATATAGATATCAATAAATAATGATTAGAAACCACAATAAAAGGATTAAAAATCCAGCAGAACTGTATATATAAAAGAAAATTTCAAGCCTTATTGTTTTGTATTTCTCAGAAACATGGTTTCAAAACACTTTGTGGAGGATCAAATTATTATCAGGCTTTGCCATAATGAATCCAATAAAAATTTCGACCTTGCTGACTGGTCAGTGTGATTGTTTTTGAAAATCCTATATGATTATACTATAATTGCAGTTCAAAAAGCAACATCTGAAACACTTTTCTGAGTAAAATATATACTGATTTTAGAAATAAACTAATTCTGAGAGTAGAGAGGATATAAGGAAAATGATGCATCTAATTAAGCTAATATGCATAAAATACATTCTTTTTATTCCAACAATTTTTAAAATTTATTTCATATTTTTTTAGAATTCAAGTTATATATGCCCTGATAACAGTTGTTAATTTTTTTATTATTTCTAGTACTCTTTATTAAATTAAAGTACTCTTTATCAAATATAAATTGAGTTTTAAGGTTGAACAAAGAGATGAAAACCCTTGACATTTCCACAGATTGAAAAGAAGTTCCCTCTGAACACACAGGCTGTGCCCAGGGTCCCACATGATGCACAAAAACACCAAAGCCTGACAGTGACAGCAGCACTAGTCCCAAAGTGCCTCCTTAAGGCTCCCTCCATGTCGTCAGCATCGGTATTAAACCTGCATTTGTGGGAATCGAGCTGGCTGACATCCAAAGCCAGACCAGTGTTTTTGGTGAGTTGCCCCTTGGCCCCAGACCTTGGAGGGCATTTGTTGAAGTTTATAACAGTTCCTAAGAAAGTTGTCAAAGGTTTTAAAACTGTTTATGGCAAAGCTTTATAACCCTCATTTCCCACTGGTTGCCTCTATTCCCAGTTATGTCATCCCTTCTCTCCTCCCAGTTCTGGAAAGTTCTTGTATCCTTGTACCCCCATTGGTTTATATTCACCGCATTGTTCCACCCATCCTACCTTACTGGTTACTGCCCCATATTACTCCTCCCTTGCACCACTTTTCCCTTTAGCCATTGGATTCTCACCCTGGACCCACCTCTCCTCATCCCTTATAAACACCCTGGATTTTCCCTCAGCCTTGTCTTCTACCCTTAGCTCTTTTAGTGTGTGCACGTGTTTTGGGCCTCGTCCCGCATTTTCTTTTATGGTTATTAAAGTATTTAGTTGCAGAGCTGTGGTGTGGACCCGTTCCTCATTTTGCCACCTTAGCCCTGATATCAGGGGACCTTTAGAGGTTGGTCGGGGAGACTGCCCTCGAGTCTTGTGCCATAAGTATTGAAAAACAAAAAACCCCGACATGCATTGTCTTTAACATATGAATTAGTGTCCTGACAATGCTTTACTCTGCCAGGCAGCTACCCTGACTGACTTGTCTTTAGGTTGAACCAGGGTTGAACCCTCTGCTGGCCCTAGAATGGTTGCCAGAAACATCTGTGAGAACCTTCTGGATCTGCCTGCCTTAGAGTCACTTCTCCAGAGCTTCCCTGCCCAGCCAGAGACGTCATGGACAATCTGCATAAATGAGTCAGTCCTCCCCTCCCAGAGACCAACACAAGTGTTGGTTTATCAGTGCTTCCATTGATTTTTTTCTATTATGTATACATTCTTATTTTATCATGTAGGAGAAAGTTATCATTTGTTATCTAATAATGAAATAGTGTCTTAAAAATGGAAACATTTTTTGGAACTTAAAAACCTTTTAATATTTTTTAATACTCTGTATTATTTTTTTGTCTTATATTCTGCACTGCAAAGTATATTTCTATATTGCTCTGTGAGTTTTTTTCAAATCTCTATGTAATTGTAGTACACAATGTACCATAGGATACTGTTGGAAAATGTCTGTCTGTACATGAAACAGAAATTCATACTGGAAAGTCTAACAAGTCATTTCCTTTCTGAGATTTTTCAAAAGAAATATGGTACGAAACAAAATACATTATCCATGTTGTCCAAGACCCAGCTGCAAATAATTCCAAAAATTATGTATCTACTGTGTCTTTAAATTATTTTTTTTCTAAAATCAATTTGGGTTCATGATTTAAAAGCTCCATATAATCTTTCAAAAATTTGTATTTTTTATTTTAATATTTTTCAGCATCAATTATTGTGAAAATGCTATCCAAGTAAAAACTTTTAAAGACTGTAAAATTACTTTTGAAAGTATAAGGAAGGCATCTTCTTCTTTTTTTTCCATTGAATGACCAAGGAGTGACCCTACTGGTCTTTGTAACCACATAAAAATAGGTAGTAGCAATGCAGAGGTTGGTCTCTTCTCTCAGGCCACCAGAGAGAACACAAGAAGATGTGGCCTCAAGCTCCACCAGGGGAGGTTTAGGCTGGACATCAGGAGGAATTTCATCACAGAAAGGGTTGTTAAATATTGGAACAGGCTGACCAAGGAGCTGGAGGAGTCATCATCTCTGAAGGTGTTCAAGATATGAGTGGATGTGGCACTCAGTGCCATGGAATAGTTGACAAGGTGGTGATTAGTCAAATGTTGGATCCAATGACCCCAAAGGTATTTTCTAACCTAAATGATTCTGTGATTCCATGACTACAAATAGATTTCACAGAATGTACTCCTTACACAAACTATTTAATTTTCAGCCATTTTTAAAACTGTTATAATTTCAATTGATTGAATATACAATACAGAATTGAATACATTTTTTGCAGTATTCACTAAAAATTAAAGACATTGATCAGTAATGATTGTTACAAAAGTATATTATATTTTGATCTCTTTTATCTATGACTATAAAAAATATTACACCTGTTTATACACTGTTTCATAAAAAGGAGAAAGCAATTTTAACAAACTTTAAATCTGTTCAGTCCTTTAATATTATAAGCCAGAGGCATGGAGCAGGCTACAGCAAGATACACTGGCCAGGATCAGTGCTTACATTTAATTGCTTTTCTCATGTTTCAGAGCAATTAATTTAATTTGGAAATATGGTATTCACAAAGAACTGTACAGTCCAATCTCTTTCTCACTTAGATAATTGCCTAAGTAAGAGGATGGTTAGAAGGTTTGAAATTCCTGTTCCTCACTTGTATTGTAAAAGAAAACTTTATTTTAATAAATATGCTATTTCTTTTGTGAATAATCACTTAGATTAATAGTACTTCATTATATATTATATTCTCTCCATGTTTCTTATTATATATATATGAATAGGGACTCAATAATGTCATTATTTGGACCCTAATCCATAACATAAGTCACATTCAGTGAATGGTAGATCCACCTGTATAATTTCCAGCATCAAAAGAGGTAAAACACAATATTTATTCCCCTCAGAATATGTTCTTAGAAGGCTACGTGTTAAGAAGTGAATTCTAAAGCCTATTTTAAACTGATTTTGAATTTGTCCTTATTTATGTTTCTTTTATGTTTATTAAAACAGGGAAAAGAAGGGGGTTTATTATGATATGTTTCCTTTATTTCAATGATATGTTTGAAATATGCTGTTGAAAAGTGAGGGGTTGTAGATGAATGTGTTTTATACTCATTGGGTATGTGCTGTCCAGACTGAGTTCTAACAATAATCATAAAAAGCAAATCCAAAATTAGGCTGCATTGGTACTACTTGGACAGTCTTAAGTGTCTGATAATGTTAGTACCTGTTAAGGTGACAGGCATTTCTAAGGGAGTCCCCAAAGAGTGAGACAATTTAATGAATTATTTTTGATTTTGATTTAACTCAGAAACAAGTTGTGAGGGTAGGGTGGTCTCTGTTCACTGTAAGGAACTTGACATTCACAATTAAGGCAGAACAGATCACATCCTGGTGGAGGGGTCACATTACAGGTCAATGTCAGGTGCATAGTTTGACAATGACTAGTTGAGAGAAGTGAGAATAATAATGAAATTATGTCTGACTCTAAATATCCCACAAATACTAGGGATGGAATGAAACGCACAGCTAACTACAACTGAATGTAAAGAATATCATACATTCCAGCGTCATTATTAGGAATTATTTTCTATATATGCCATTATGTTCAATACAAAGAAATACATTTTTTTAGCTGCATTTTTTTTTAATCTTGGAACATCCCATGTGTCAAGAGTTCATTTTCTCCTCATGATTAAGTCACCAAAACAAACTACAATTCATTTTACCTTCCCACAATTAGATAAAATTTTATTTTATTAGTGCAACAAAAACACTTTTAAAGGCATGTTGAATCCTTTCAACCAAATCAGGGTGAGACTGACCTTCAGATAAGTTTTTACGAGATTTTATCCATTCTGATAATCCTTAATTATTTAGTGACTAAAGGTTTCGATCAAAGTTTTTGTTTTCCATTTGCACACAAGTTAATAAAAGTCAATTCCTGTCTCAGTGACCTTTAATAAGCTTGGAGACTGAAAAGTAGTTGTAAGTACAGATAATGGGAATTTTTTTCAAGAAACCTCAAGATCCAGGTCACCCAGAAAAAAACCTTTTCTGCTGAAATACAAATAAATACATTAGAGAAGATATGCTGAAGTAATGATTACTTCTACATTTGCTAGGCTGTAAGATTGTGCCTTTCATTCAGCACAGTGAGAAAAAAAGGTTCACTAAACTCTTTTACTGAAACCTTTTTTGCTATAGTACATGGATAATATTATTCTTTCATTATACACATTGATACACTAAATAACCAAGTAGAATAAGTCCTAAATTTTCTAATATCAAGGCTGTAAATTTTTTTAAAGACATTTTGAAAGTAACTGTGATTTTCATAGTTATAATTTAAGCTGGAGAAGACTTCCAATCTTTAACCTACACTTCAAAGTCCACCATTAAGCCACATCTGGAAACACCACATCTGCAGTGGTTTTAAACACCTCCAGGAATGGTGACTCAATCTCTTCGCTGTGTAGCCTGCTCCAGAGCTTGACAAGCTTTTCTGTGATTAAATTTTTCATAATATCCAATCAAAATCTTTGCTGGCATGACTTTGAGGCTATTTCCTCTTGCTCTGTAACTCATTACTTGGGAGAAGAGGCTGACCCAACCTGTCCACAATCTCCTCTCAGGTAGTTGTCAAGAGTGAAAAAATCACCCTTGAGCTTCCCATTCCCCAGGCTAAACAATCCCAGCTTCCTCAGCCACTCCTCATAAGAGTTGTTATTAAGGCTGTTCACAGTCCCACTGCCCTTCCCTGGACACTCCAGCACCTCAGTTCCTGAAGGGACTGACTCAGAACTGCACAAGCACTCGAGGTACAGCTTCACCAGTGCCAAGTACAGCTGGATGATCACTGCCCTGGTCCTGCTGGCCACACTAGTTCTGACACAAGCCAGGTGCCTTTGGCCCTCTTGGCCACATGTGCACACCCTGGCTCATGTTGAGCCGCCTGCCAACCAGCATCCCCATACATCTTTCCAGCTACTGTCTCCCAAGGCTATAACATTGCCTGCAGCTGTTCTGACCCAGGTGCAGGATCCAGCGTTTCAGCTTAAACTCATCAAGCTGCTCTTGGTTTACCTCCACTGTTGAGATCCCTCTACAGAGCTTTCCTACCCTCACACAGATCAACACTCACACCTAAACTGTTGTCATCTGCAAATTGGCTGGGGTGCAATTGACCCCTCATTCAGATCATTGATAGAGATATTAAACAGGACTGGTCCCAGTATGAGTCCTGAGGAACGCCATCTGTCTGTAACTCCACTCACCCCCATGCCTGGGCCCCAGTCATCCAGCCAGTTTTTTTTACTCAGTGAACCGTTCACCCATACCAGCCACAAGAAGCCAATTTCTCCCGGAAAATGCTGTGGGAAACAGTGTCAAAGGCTTTATTAAAGTCCAGGTAGACTGGATGGGTAGATGTCGGGTTGTTTGTTTTCTTTAAAAGATCTGAGCACCTATTAGCTGCTATAAAGTTGTTTATTGTAAAGGCACATCAGTCTCGAAAGGCAAGGAGTCACAAGCATTAAAGTCCATGAGAAAGTTTTTGGTATAGAGTTCTAAATTGCAGTAAAGTCCCAATTAGAAGTAGAAGCTGCTCCTTCGGGGCCCCAGGAGGGTTGATGCTGCAGCCACAGCTCCTCTGTTCTTCTGGACAATGATGATGGCAGTGAAGGGAGAGAAGCAAGAGAGTGTATAGACTCTTATACACAAATTACCCAATAAGATAAAAACATGAATCTAAACCATTTATTCTTAACCTATTAGAATTCTAATATCCTTAGCATGTTAGTTTACATATAAACTATGCATAAAGTATATCAGTTCTGTCTAAAAAATGTAAGCAATATTGTTATTATATTTTTATTATGTCTAAAACAATGTTTTTGGAGCCTTTATGGAGACTTGTTTTCTACACTGGTATCCAGGACTGTTTTTCAGCTCTCACTGCTACTTGTTGATCTCTTTCTGAGGAACTCAGAGAGACCTCTGTTTTTACAGACTCCAACAGGTAGACAGTCCACAACTGATTTAGGTAAGCTGTTCTTAACTGTAATATAAAGGTGTTCCAGGTATACAACACAAACACCTCCTACTGCAACCAATTATTTTTGTTTTGAGTTTGGTGGCAGCATTGACAACAAATGATTGCTCTCCTTGCAACAATTTGAATATTGGAAGACTTAACATATGACACCAAGGTTCTCTTTTCAAGTTTAAATAAGAAAGACTTTTAATATTTTTCATTCATTCTTTGAGAGTGGCCATATTTTCCATATCTATTAACCTTTTGTTGCTTCTATCTCATCCCGTCCTTTCCTTAGTACTTAAAACTTCATTCAGTAATCCTCTTACGGCTTCACAAATGCTGACTGGAGTGAAATAGTTACTCTGTATGTCTGAGGACTTACATATTTTAAATCATCCTTTTTCTGCTGGTTTTGCAATATTGGCTAATGTTACATTTGCAACCCATTGTAATCCTGAGTCCTTTTTCTGCAGTATATTTGCCTAGCAAGCCATTCTGCATTTTACATTTTCCTTCCTAGGCAGTTTGCATGTCTTTGTTATATCCTATTTTATTGCTTTGTACCATTTCTCCAGCTTATCAAAATTGTGTTGAATATAATTCTACGTTCCAGAATTTCTATAACCTTCCTGATGAATGTTATCCACAAATACTTGTCCTTCAATTGTAATAAAAATATTGCATAATGCTGCACTCCAGTTATTTCTTTCAGGTTGTCAGTAAACAGATGGTAAAATTTTTCTAAGTGATTCAGCTGATTTTACTGTGATTTCCAATGAGAACATATTACCATACTTCTGACAGTGTCATATGGAATTATCATGTGCCAGCAAGAAAAAGTACGTAAATACTTTCACTTTACTCACTTAATTGTGCTGCCACGGAATGGTATCAGAGAGGCCTGTTGTGATTTGCAGCTCTGTTGTGATTTCAATAACTCTCTTGTGGTTACTTTTAATCAACTTTAGATTTTCTAGGTGCTCAGAGAGAAAAATCACTGATTAATAATTTATTGTCTTAACATTCTAAGTGTAAGGTAGGGATGCTGCATAATACTCTTTTTCTTTTTAGTTTAGTAGTTGTATTTTTCCATTAGATGTCCCCTCAGCCTTTATCTCTTCTGAAAAGTTCTCAAAGGTGACTGCTAATGGTTCAAAGAAGATTTGAGATCATAATTACTTTAGGGAAAAATGTTGTTAAGTTGTGGTGATCTAAGAACTTTTCTGTCTGTTAACCAATTCTGGCTTGTAGTTCTAGCACTTAGTTGCTAATGTTAATTATGTTAAGCTTCTGGTCACAATTAACCTTTTTGGTGAAGAATGAAGAAAAATATAGTGAAGATTTTGCATGTTGTTATTTGGTCTTCATTTCTTTTAAATAATAGAATTATTTCTTTCATCTTTTCTTTATTTTAATGAATTTGAGAAACTTTCTCATATTTATTTTTACCCAAGTTGCATATGGTGTGCATTTGTTCCTTGGCTTTTCTAATTGAGTTCATGAACAATTTTTTCTTTGTTGTTAGAGCTCCATAATACTTACCCACATATAGGAACAGACTCTAAACCAGGTCAGACTGAGTCCTGTAAAAGACAATAGGAATTGCCTCCAGTGACTTACATAGAGAAGGAATTTTATCCAAAAAATGCAAAGGTTTTTCAAGGGCTTGTATTTGGCTAGGATAAAGTTAATTTTCTCCATAGTGGTTTCTATGGGGCTATGTTTTGGATTTTGTGCAGGAAACACAGTTGATAACACAAGGATATTTTCACTGCTGCTGCTTGCACAGAGCCTTTTCTGCTTCTCACTCCACACCAGCAGCGAGGCTGGGATTGCATAAGTTAAAAGGGACACAACTGGGACAGCTGATACAAACTGACCCAAGGGATGTTCTCCACCACATATTCTCAGCACATAAAACTGGGGAAAGAAGAAAGTGGGGTGGAGACATTCAGAGTGATGATTTGATCTTTCCAATTCACCCTTCTGTGTGACAAGGCCAGGTGTTCCTGGAGATGCCTGAACACCTGCCTGCCCATGGAAAGCAGTGAATTCCTTTTATTCTTTTCCTTGCCTGCACAGATTTTGCTTTACCTATTGCTTCAGCCCATGAGTTTTCTCACTTTTCCAACTCTCTTCCCCATTCTACTGCAGGGGAGTGACAAAGCCCCTGAGACAAGTTTAGTTGCCAGCAGAGGTTAAATCACAACAGCCCTTGGAGCAGAAAAATCCCAATCACATCCCAGAACTGAAGACAGCTGTGGAGGATTGACCATGGTTGGATGTCAGGTGCTCCCTAAAGCCACACTGCTCTCCTCAACCAGATAGGGAAGAGAAAACATAAAAAAAGTCTTGTAGGTCAAAATAAGCACAGGAAGAGATCACTCGTCAATTGCTGCCACAGGAAAAAGAGACTCAACTCAGGTAAATTAATTTATTCTCAGTCAAAACCAGAGTAGAGTAATGAGAAATAAAACCAAATGTTTAAACCATCTTCCCCCCACCCCTACCTCTCTTCTTCCAAATCTCAACTTCACGCCTGATTTCTCTCCCTCCTCCTCAACCAGCAGTGCTCAGGGAATGAGGGTTGTGGTCAGTTCAACACACACTGCCTCTGATACTTCTTCCTCAACAAAGGGAGGATATTCCTCTTACTTCCCCTGCTCCAGTGTATAGTCCTTCACACAAAAGTCCAGCACCAACTTCTTCCACCTGAATCCTCCCCACAGGCTACATTTCTTCACAAACACCTCCAGTGTGGGTCCCTTCCACAAACAGTATTCAGGAACAGGCTGCTCTGGCATGGATCCCCCAAGGGGCTGCAAGTCCTCTAGCAAACCTCCTCTAATGGGGGCTCCTCTCTCCAAGAGTCCACAGATCCTGCCAAGAGCCTGGTCCAGTGTGGGCTTCCCACAGGGTCACAGTCTCCTTTGGGCGTCCATGGGCTGTAGGTGAATCTCTGCTCAACTGTGAACCCCCATGGGCTGTGAGAGCACAACTGCCTCACCATGGTCTTCACCACGGGTTGCAGGGGAATCGCAGCATTAGAGTCTGAAGCACCTCCTTCCCCCTCTTCTTCTCTGACCAGGGTCTGCAGAGTTCTTGCTGACACATCTTCCTTGTGTCTCTCTTCTCACTGCTGTTCCACTGCAGTTTTTTTCCTCTACTTAGGTGTGATAATCCAGAGGCCTTGGTTAGCAGTGAGTCCATCTTGGAGCCAGCTGGCATTGGCTCTGTTGAACATGCAGGGAGCTTCTGGCAGCATCACACAGCAGCCCACCCTGCGGACCCCCCTGCAGACCCCCCACTACCAAAGCTTGCCGTGCAAACCCAAAACAGCAGCCTAGCCATGTTAGTGCAGCTCTCCACCTGTCTAATTAGGTTGCCTCTCAGTGGGAAACTGATTCATACTTTGTCAGTGTCTCTGCATGAAGCTACTCTATCTCACAAAACTGTTTTTAAATTTATTAACAGAAATTTATTCACAGACAATTAACTTTATTCAGAACTAATCTCTGAAAGCAGTGCCACTAGTAACACATCCTGAACATATTCATTCTTTATTTATACTTTTTCAGTCATGTTTTGCTGCATGTAATTTTCAGATGATCCTTTTTTTTCTTCTGAACAGTATAAACATCAAGATCAGTGCTCATGTTTCACAAAGCTAGTCAGCTCTTCTTTAACTTTTCTGTTCAGACCAACTCTTTTCCTACTCAATTATTCTAATACGTAAGTTCTCTTTTTGTTTGTGAAAAGAGACAGATAGGCATACATTAAACAAGCTGGAGTTTAAACTATCTAGATGCTGCCTTTGGAAGGCATGTTGTGCAGTTTTCAGGAAGATTCACTGAGAAGTATCACACCTCATGGCCTCCAACAAACAATATGTTGAGAAGAAAGGAATTTGCAGTTTTATACACTACAAACATGAAATTTGCTCCACGGGATCAGCTAAGTGCCAATAAAACCTTTTGAGATGGTGATATTTAAATATAAACCTTTTATTTATTTACCCTGATGCTACTGAAAAATAAAGTACACATATGAAGTCCAGCTCCATAGCTGTATAAATTTGTAAGCCCCCAGTGGCTCCAAGAGAACTACATGTATTAATGAGAGTTGCAATATTGCCCTAATAAGAATAAATATCATTTGGACTTTGCATTGACCAACCATGTCCTATAAGAAAACATGGATTGTTAACATTTACCACTATAGTACAGCACTGCTGTGTAAAGCACAGTTTTATATTAACTCAAGAATTAATATAAATATGAAAGAATAAATTTTACCGTCCTAAAATCTAATAACCCCAGGGCTTTGGTGAAATCACAATCTATTCATCTTTTCATTGTATCTTTATCCTTATCAACCTGCAAACAGCATCAGAATGCTGTACATATAAATGATGGATTATTGCTATTATGCTCATGAGAATGGCAGGCATGAAGTATAAGAACAGAGTTCAGCCAGCAAGCATGACATAAATTATGTATAAGTAGCTTTTAGAGTCGAGCCCTTTGAAAAGTTCAGTAAGTGCATGTAACTGAAGTTAATCACCCTATGCCACCACAGAACTGTTTCTTTTAAGAGTGTATGTAAGGTATTTTTCAACATGCTTAAAAAGTTTTTAAAATATCTTAATTATGTAAGCAAAACACTTCTCTGGACATAGAAGGAGAAAATTTGCAGAACCATTGCAAGACCTGACAACCTAATTACAACCAAAGTCCGATTCAAGATCTAAGCTAAGATTTTATGGCTTGAACTAATGGGGCTCAAGTGTTTGAGTATCAACCCCATCTGTTTTCTATACTGTTACTCTTATATTTCACAGAGATCCTTAGTATGTTTCCCCTCAGCTTGAGGGGACAGTGCAACTTGGGACAGGGCACAGAGCCAGGATTTTTTCCCCCTCCTTCAATCACTGTACCTGTGCATACTCACGTTGAATCTGTACACACTTCAGAGTTGGTAGACTACTGTTAGTTTCACTCTAACCTACACACAGTCACTGGCACGGCAGCACACACACACACACACACACACACACACACACACAACCCAGTGGGATTAAAAGCACTGTATCTGGTGAAAAATCAGGAACTACAAAGGAAAGTATTTTCTTGTTTGAAGACTTGAAAGAACCATTCTTAAGAGAAAAGGGAGGAGGCTTCTGATGTTAGGGATCTTGCCCCTTTCATGTTTTAAAAAGACTAAAGGTACCTTCCTCTTTTATCAGCCTGAAGTAGAAAAGAAGTGGTTTTCCCAACTCTAAATATTTAAAGAAGCCTTCATAAAACTTGGAAAAGGTTTGAGCTGTTTCTTTGTGGGACTAAATTCCTAAGGGTATAGGAAGGCATACATTGATATTTACCTCTTATGATATTTTACTTTTTCTATAAGAGATGTATTATGAGACATTGCTATTATTTTCTATACCTCACAGCAATTTGTTTTATATACTTTCAAGGAATCTATACAGTGTAAATTCTAAATATAAAGATTTTTAATACTCTTTTATGTGGGAACATAGATATAAAAAAAATCAAAGGTAAAAGACTATTGAGATATATCCATGATTTGTGTTTCCTGGTAGAGTTCACTGTTGACCTGAGACAGGCAAGGAAAGACTCATCATGTAGCAGAGCTCACACAGCATGCCAGGTCACATGAGGGATTCCTCTGCTGGATTTGAATGTTTACAGAAATTGAGGGGAAATAGCTGAATTTGTGGGCTAGCTCATCTTTGAGCTGAAATCCATCAAACTAAACAACCCAGAGTATAGCTTAAAGAAGTCTTCTTTCTGTTGAAAATAAATCACTGGAAAAAAATGAATCAGTTTGCAGTTCTTACAAAGCATTTTAAAACATTATCATATGGCCATTTAAAAGTTTCCTTCTTAGAAAACGAGATAATTGCAGGATATTTTTAAAGATCATAATTTTCTAAATTTTTAAGCAAATCTGCCTTGAACTGCACAGATATTCTCATTATGTGAATGTCAATTATTCTCATAGTCAGTATTTGTAAAATGAGAGTTTATTGCTTGAATACTGAAGGAATATTGTCTCTTGTTCCTACATATTTACTATACCATTATTTATTTGTAGTACAAGGGTACCTAAAGGCACCAGGAAGTGTCAGACAACCATTGTACAAAGCAGTGCACAAATACATGGGAGGACACCAGTGTATGTGCTGGTTCACAGGCCAGCTGACAGCCTCCAGTGCTTCAAGCACACATGACTATCAGCTCTGTCTGTGACACCTTTGTATGCCTTGAGCAACCAGTGAACTTTTAAGGCTAGCTCCTCAGCTGGCACAGCTGAGAAAATGGAAACAAAGCCATATTTATTCCCCTGACTTTAGAATCAGCCAGGGGCAATCTAATCCATACTGCAATTTACAGCAGCCCAGCTGCCCAAGAAGTTATTCTGGCAGCTGAGAAGCACCAGAGCCTAAGGTCATTCTCCACTTCTCCCAAAAGCGCCTGCATGCAAGGTCCAGAAAGTGAACAATATTAAGTATTGCTTTTGCTTTTTCAGCTGAAGTGTCTCAAAGCAGCTAGAACAGAATTGATGACTGTCCTGTTAATATTGTGATTTCTCTTAGTTTCATTATTGGAATAAAGTAGCCTTTGAGAAATAAAAGGATGCTTTATTTTAAGTGTTGATTTATTTTTCCTTTATGTGTAAATGTCAGTCTGTGGTAATTCTACATATGGATATTTGGTTTTTTGTGAAACAAAAACAAATTATTTCATTGGTTTTAAAAAAAATCACATACTGCAGCAATTTTGTCTCATATTTACAAAACATTTTTATGTTTGCTGCTGTGTACAATTTGGAAAATCTGTTTCATAACAGGGGATGATTTCTGGTTGATGGCTGGGAACACTTAAAGAGTGTTTGCATCAGGATATAGTTTACATTTTAAATAAGGAATTTCTTTTCCCACTCTTTCAACTTATCATGTTATCAAGAAATGCCAGGGAAACTTAAAGCAGAAATTCTTTCAGCTCCAAAAATATTCACTACTGTGTTTTAAAAACGATCCAAGATAAAATAACACTACCTTCTCAAGAATCTAACCACCCACAATCCCTTGTAGAGGGAAAAGTACATTTTGAAAAGGCAATGCAGGTAAGTAGTGAGTCACACATTGCAGGGGAATGGGAAAAAGCTCTCTCAATGGATACATTAGAATGGAGGAGCCTGAGGCCAAGCCCAGAGCAGAAGGCAGATAGTGGAAATAGTGGAGGAGATAATATCTGTTGTTCATCTGATGAGTATACTCTCCAGAGGAGACCTACTCCACATGACACAACCTAAGCTGAAAAGACTGGAGAAACTTGTGAGATAGAAAGTTTTAAAAATTTGTCTTAAATCTCCAGATTTGATTTACCAGCAGAAGCTAAGAGTTGCTAGCTCATTAACCTTTATGGCATTAGCTGTCTTGGTGGCACAAATAATCTCCAGGTTTGGCTGAGATAAATTTCTTTATGGTATCTTGTACGGGGCTGTGCTGTGGGTTTGTGACTGTTCTGGTTGCAGAGAATGAGCAGAGCTCAGTGCTGATGGAAACAGTGCTGATTATTACAAGGTTGGTTTGGTTACTGCTGAACAGCACTGACACAGAGCCAAGAACTTCTCTGCTCCCAGTCCCACCCCACCAGTGAGGAGGCTGGGGGTGCACAGTGAGCTGGGAGGGGACATGGCCAGCACAGCTGACCCCAGCTGACCCAAGGGATATTCCATACTCTGGTATCATGCTCAGCATATACAGCTGGGGGAGAAGGAGGAAATGGGAATGTTTGGAATGATGGTGTTGGTCTTCCCGTATCACTATTAGGCCGGATGGAACCCTTCTCTCCTGGAGGTGCAAGAACACCTCCCTTGCCATGGGTAGCAGTGAATTAATTCTTTGTTTTAGTTTCCATGCATTCAGTTTTGCTTTACTTACTAAACTGTCTTTATCTCAGCCCATGAGGTTTTTTACTTTCACTCTTCTGATTATTCCCATATCCCACTGAAGAATGATGAGCAAAAGGCTGCGTGGTGCTTAGCTGACTACCAGGGTTTAACCACAACAGCCCAAAAATGAAAAACTCTGGGAAAGACCAGGAATAAGCTACTTAAATGCTGTTTAAGTACATACCCCCCAGATCTAGATGGAAACTGAGCAGAATCCTTGTAGATAAAACTTAAAATGCAATACCTAAATCTAGAGGTGGGCTTCCAAAGACAGTCTAGACCACCTGAGGATCAATTACATTGAAAGCATAAAAACATCAGCTGGGCAACTGATATCACCCACTGAAGTGTATTGGAAAGCCTTAAGATACAACTGCAGGTATTCACTTGAAGTTATGAAGTAGAATGCATTGTAAAAGGCCTTTGGACACACTTTGTCTTTATCCCACCCATGCTTTGCTTTTCAAGTTAAATATCATGGCCATTCTAATTTGGAGAAAGAGGAAAAATTTTCTGCAAAATTTTGTTACAGAATTGCTCCTGGAATTTCATTAGAGTTTCTTCTGCAAGCTACAGTTTATGTAGATTCTGTGCTTAGAGCAATTCTGCAAAACTGAATCTTTAAAGAATGTAATAATGAAGAAGATCTCAGGAGGAGGATGTGTGAGGGGTAAATGTAAGTTGTTGTTGTTGCCTCTTTACTGAGTGAAAGTAAGAACATTTGACATAATGCTCTGTTATGAGGCAAGGCAGAGTGTTGTCTGTGCAAGTCTGGAAACAAGGATGCCCTGATGTCACCACAACATCACCATAACTGCAAACTGCAAGTCTATGCTCTTATTTTTTGCAAAAGAAAAAGTTTTGAATTCATTCATGTAAATGAAAAATATTTTAATATCATATATTTCCCCTTAGAATAAGCATAAATAATTTCCTGCTGCCTATATTAAAAAATACTAATGGGAAAAAGAAACAGGTTCAGTGACACAAAGACAAAGAAGTGAAAAGAAACTCCAGAGTTCTTGCTGAAGACTAGAGACCCAACTTTCCTTCATCTCAAAACTGATTGTTTTTTAGTGAATGCCAGTGTAATATGACACAGATTATGTCAGAGTACTACAGGGCAATTTACTTCCAATTTTAAAACTTTCTTTTCTGCAAGGAAAATACTACTGAATATTTCTAAATAGAAAAATTATAAATTGAAAAAATTCTAAATTTCTAAATATTTCTAAATTTTTAATACTGAATATTTCTAAAAGTTTATATTTTCTTAAATATTCCCAGACTGTGTATGTTATTTTTAAAAAATACTTATTTCATATCACTGGCAATAAATGTGGCAAATTATTCTAAAACCATGAAATATGTGTATCTGCTTATGTTGGTATAGAAACAAAAGGTCTACAGAACTGTTCTTCCTATAATTGCTCTTCACTCCAAAAGTGGTTTTTCAGATGCTTTGTTCTCTGAGGAAAATGGTGGAAATGGTATGCTAGAAGGCATATCAGAATATCAATGCATTCAGACTCCTGTTGTTTTTCATACAGTTATTATCCAAACAGAAAATCCCTATATTCATAGTCTAAAACACACATTTTACTCCTGTTCAGTTCTTGGCAGATCTGAGTAGGTTCTTGCATAATTTTCTGGGATGAATAGATCTCTGTGTTTACAGTTTTGGCTGCTGTCTGTTGTGCTCTAAGATAGCAGACCTCTGTGCTATGCCAAAAGACATTCATTAAAATGAAAAACACAAACAAGTAGTTTCCACCAGCTGATGAAATGGTACCCTATGCTGGTGATTTACCTATTGTGAAATTAATCTTCCCTAGAATGTCTAATGATATCTAATACTAATCTGATACTAATCTAATACAGCTTTTTATCATAGCAAATTGAATACATTGTTAATATTTCTTCTTGAGTGGCTCGGTTACAGCATCCATTATTTTACATTGTAAAACTAAAGATGAGGTGTTTTGTAGGGAGCAGAATGTGAACAAAGTACAGACTCTGAGAAATACTTAAGAGTCTCACAGCACTGACAGCAGTCTCCAGAACTGTTTAGTGTCTGTCTTTCAAAGGCTTACTATAAATAACTTACACAGTGCTTTTACTGCTTTTGAATATGGTTTCTGTGCCTACAGCAATGCTGGAGGAAGCTGAGATACCCTACTCTAGGCTGAATGATTGGGAGTGAATATTATACCAGTTTGTCCAAGCTTGCTAAGGCCAGATCTCAGATCTTCTCAGGATTTTCAATCTTGACAGTGTTTCCTGCAGTAGTTTTCATAGACTTGCTCTAATGGGAAAGAAATGCCAACAACTGTACTTTTAACACCGCAAACAGCAGCTTCAAATGTGCATGACAGGAAGATGAAAAACTTGCTGAAGGAAAATGTCACAGTACCAGAGCTCTCTGGACTGACACTTTTCCAAAAGTAGGTGTTCATAGCCTGCAATAACAACATTGTACATCTTCATTTGCACCAACCCCAACTAATGTTAATACAAAACCAAGCAGTTACTAGACCTGTACTAGCCTAGAAAGGAGCAGTAGTTTGATCCTGCATCACTGCAACTTCTTTCCAATTCATCTTTCAATTCATTTACTACCATTCATTTATAAGAGAAAGTTTTTTGCATAACCCATAGAGTCTTGAGTCTTTGATAATTAGCCCATGATTTCTGGTATGTGACTACCAAAACGGCTACATTTGTAATAGTCAGCAAACTTCCCATCTACTTTTTTATGCTTTCTCTATGCTTGTTACTTCAAGGATCTTTAATTAATTTCTGAACTACCACAAAAATATTCAAAATAATCTCTTTGAATGGTTGTCCCTCACCAATAGCTGAACCTCATTTAAAGCAAGCTAATGTCACTTTGAAAGCAAAGAAGTGACCTGAGCAACTTCCTGGTTTATAAGCCGCTTCCAGTGATGCACAAAGTGGTGCTCATTTATAGTATGGTAGAAGTGTAAGATTTCCTAAGTTCAGTGCAGACTATGTCTTAAGCAGAAGCCTACCTTATCTTTCTGATTCACCACCAAGTACAAGCACTGGTGTGCATAAAATGAACATATTGGTCCCAGTTTGATATATCCTGGAAAATACCATGTGTATAAGAGGAAGGACCATCTGCCCATCTTAAGGTCTTGCAATATACACTGAGATACATAATACCTACAGTCAGACCAAAAACAATCAGTCAGTTCAAATACAGATGCAAATGTGTTCCTCCTCTCTTAGAGAGAGGAAAAAAAAAAAAAAAGAAAGAAAGAAAGAAAGAAAAAAAGAAAAAAATAATTTAACTTTTCTTGTGTTGTAATTCCCTAAGACTAAAAAGTTGTATCTTGCCCTTTGCTTAACAGTACATAAAGTATGTTTGCTATGTACAGAGAGGGAAGTATTCTTTCCTTTGAGATTCTGTTCTTAATTTATCCTTTGAAGAGGTTAATTTAAACATGTCTTAGTGTGTGAATGAAGAGAAAGAAAAACAAATTAGACAGATTTCTATTTTTTAGCTCTCTGCCTTGTTTTCCTGTATGCCTCCATTAACATTGCAAGTTTCCAGAAGGCTTCCAGATTTAATATTTATTTTTCAAAGTTCTATCAGCTTATTAAAATTAAAGGAGAAAACAAGAAATTACCACAGCACTGCTGCAACTGAGAGATAAGTTTTGCCTGATAATCAGAAGTGACCATCTTAATTTAATTAGGCTTTTCATTAATCCTGTGAAAACTGATTTTAAGTCTCTGTTTTTATTTATTATCATATATCTGTCCTTCCCTTTAAGATACCACTTAGCTTTATTATTAATCTGACCTTTTTGTCTTTTAATGTATCTAACTTTAAGCTTTAATTATTTGTAAAGAGTTTTCATCTCGATGAGAATTGTATCTGCACAGTTTTTGCTATGTGTATTTGCAAAAAGGCAGTAGGTTTTAAACATAAAAAATCTTTTAACTTTTGTATAAATTGTCAATATTAGACTTTTCTGACTTTCATGTGGAGTCAACAGTTCAAATAGTAAATAAATTTCATTTTCCTTTAATGTAATTAAAACATGCATCTTAATAAGTTACAAAGATTTTTAAGTCTGTTATGAACTCTACATTAGAAAACATCTTTATTTCAAGATCCAAAGCAGTAGTCAAAGGATTGATGAAGGTGAAGAGCTGCAGCTGCATCTTCATTTTAAAGAGAAGTAAAACCCTGCTGAAGATCAAAGGATAAGGACACATTGGACCGGAAACTTCACTTGTTACTATTCTATATAACCTACAAGTAAATTAAATGCATAATGTAATGAATTGGCATGTCAAAGGCCAGTTCTTTCCTAAGATCAAAAAGGGACAAGATGAATTACATACTGTAGTTTACTTCCTTTACTTGATATCAAAAGAAAATATGCACGAATATTGCAGGTCAAGGCAGAAAGCAAGATTTTGAATAAAACCCTCCAGATTGTCACATATATGTTTCTCCAATATGGCAGAACGATAACTGCAGAGACCTAAAATGATTTCTGCATTTGCACTCATTGTTGCATTGCAACAAATGGAATATTTTCCAAGTGAAGAAATTACATTTTGAGACACAGGATATTAATGTCTTTCTTCTTAAAACAAACTGAAATGGTCAAACTCATTTTGGTACAGTCCAAGGAAAAATGAGGATTACAGATGTAACTGTTACTTATACAGTGCATGTGTCTGTACATGTATGTAGATGCATGTGTATTGTATGTACAATATTTTGGACTTTAAAAGATAAACTTTTCAATACCAGTGGTCGTAATCATGTGGTCCCAGCTCATGGGAGTATTCAGATGCAAACAAGAGGCCATGAAAAATATTTTAATGAAATTAAGTGACTGAAGCAACAGAGGGTACTTCACCCTGCTTTTACTAAATAATACCTCTTTTCAGGTCTCTTTCACCAAAGAACACACAACATAAAGTAACATGAATGGAGCTCAAGTCTCATGGAAAAGTCAAACAAAACTGTCAACTGTGTTGAGACAGCAATTTTAGACTTCTCTAAGGCTTTTGCAATTCTGTCCATGGCGTTTTAATTTTCTATAATGCAAGATTTTAATCAAGAGGAAACACATTAGATGAATTAAAAAAGATATTATTGGCAGATATCAATGAGCAGGGCCATCCAAGGAAGGCCTCCTGAGAGAGATTACAGTTCCAACACTATTCAGTACATTCTTAGAAACAATCTAGATGATGAAATAAAATCTTAACTGATTAAATTTGCATATGACACAAAGATTAATGGTGTACTAAAAAAAAAGGAGGGCAGTTTACTGTTAGAATTTAATCTAAACCGCTTGGTCAGATTGTCAGAATCCAACAAAATGCAGGTACAGACTAATTCACTTTGCAACAAGATCCACAGGTTGTACTATCAGAATTTTTGTCCAAAGAAGCCAGTAATTTATAAAATATTTGGAGGTCACCTTTTAAGGCTGCTTCACCATGGGCTCTCAGAGCAAGTGGCAGGCATTACTGGAATGAACTCCATCGAGCACAACTTAACAACTTTAATCTTAAACAGAATATAATCATGGTAACTAATATAGGATAGCTTGCAAAGGATGGTAAGGGAACAAATGAACATTTAGGGCAAGATGAGGTGATTTTATATGTAAAAGTATACAGTTTCAGAGTAATTTTACAGTTTCTAAAATAGTTTCTTTATTCAGTTACTATTATGATCTCTAGCAGCTTTTAGTCAATGAATCACTGTGGAAAATCCACTGGAATCAACCTCTTTATGCCTTTTTTTTTCTCTTTCATGGATAAAGATATCTTTTTACTCATAGCAAGCAAAGATATATATATCTGACATACAAAATATATGATAGATGTTGTGAAAATCTGTCCATGTGTAAGTGTGCACATATATGTATAGAGATATATTTTATGCATGTTGTTAGGCCTATACATCTTGTTATTATTACTTTTTTTACAAATTCAATATTTATATACATTTTTAAGTGAGAAATATTTTCTTTTTATATTCTAGCACACAACCTGCAAATAGATCTCCATTTTTTTCTTCAAGCAGAATGTAGTCAAAATTAATTTCAGAGAGAACTACAAGTGATTAATTAAAAGTCTTGTGAAAGTTTGAGTCCTGTTTTTCGTGCCTTATGTAGACAATTAAAACTGTATTTTAATTTTATTAAACATACTCTATTAAACCTGCTTTTATAATAAACCTGCTCTACTGACTTCACAGGAGTTCCATAGTTTCACAGTCAATAATATAAACAAATCTTTTCTTCAAATTTAAATATCAGCAAAAATCATACCATTTTAAGATGAACATGAAAAAGCTCTGACCTGTTCTGCTCCTTTTAGGACCTTTCTGGTGGTGGGAAAAAGCACACTGGAATCGATGTCCTTTCCAGCAGCTAGTCCTGTGAAGTGAATGTGGGATCTTGGAGATGTGACATGGGAAAGAGAGAAGGAGAAGTCATTGCACCAAATTTTGTTATGGTTGTATCAGTATTTATATCAGAAAACCCACCAAGAAACTCTCCATGTCAGAGCCTAATATGATGTGTTGAGCTGTATTAATAAGGTAGTAGAAATAGGCAGCAGAAATGTGTGAACCAGAACTTAGGAATTCACCAGCAATAATTCCTATCCACCTCTATTATGTGTCATGCTGTATATTTAAACTACATGTGCTTTGCATTACGGACTGCTATGAATTTAAAGAATATTTTACATTTAATTTTGTAAGTCTTGTTACCATTTCTATTTTGGTTTAAGCGGGGGAGATTGGGTATTTGATTTTTTTATTTTCTATGAGCACAGTTTTTGAATAAGTCATTGAGAACAACTATGTGATTCATGTTAATGAATGAATTAATTAATTAATATAAAATTTTGCTTTCAAGAATTTGACCAAATATTGATATTTATGCTGTGTGAATGAAAAAAATATTCAACAAAAAATTATGTATCACTCAAAGAGGTGAAAGCGCTAGTATTTTTTTAAAAACCTTGTTTATTCAGAAAAAAAGTATTGTAACAATTTTTTTCTCTGGCTATTGTGAAAATGTGTAAGTAAGGACCTGATGTCTAAGTTTAACATCAACTTTTATTTTTTTGTGCCAAAGAAATCTATAATAAATAATATAAGCTGCCAAGTTTACATTTCATCCACTT
The DNA here is from genome assembly GCF_963662255.1 of Cinclus cinclus. Taxonomy (NCBI): domain Eukaryota; kingdom Metazoa; phylum Chordata; class Aves; order Passeriformes; family Cinclidae; genus Cinclus; species Cinclus cinclus. The sequence continues at coordinate 19,138,169 of NC_085050.1, read as the reverse complement.
ACAAGATTATATTTTCTCTGGAAGGGTGGATGGGTAAATCAGATTAAAACCACACCTGACTGTCATCCAGTAAACCCACTCTTCCAGTTATGTAGTTCATTTTTCTCTTACCTCTTTGAATGAGTCTCAATGTCTAATAAAACTTTATTTACTGGGAGTGCCAAGAAATGAGTCAATAAATTTATTGAGCAAGATATGAAATAGAAATGTCAAAGATGAATAAATTTTAGCACAGTGTTTACTTTATAATTGTATTTTTTTTTCATGGAATTCAATTTCTCTGTAGACTCTGAAGCATAACAACAGCAGAAAATGAAGTCACAGTACCCAAGATGAAAAAATGTAAAAGAGTAAACTTCTTTTTAGAGCAATAACTGGAAACATTATCAATGTTGTGAGTACTTAATAAAACAGCATTTTCTGCATTACCGTCCAAATTCTAGTCTCCTCACGTCCATCTGTACATTCCTGTGAGAATTTTGTTTCTTTCTCTTAATTTTTATACCTAAATAATTAATCTGGAATAGTCAGTTTGTCCATGTATGGCCTGAGTTTCTGTAGTACTTTTCATTTGTATTTACCATAGGCAGTAAGAACCAAAGCAGGAACATAAAGCCTTAATCTAAGCTACAAAACAAAGCATGTTTTATATTCTGCCATGAGAACTTTCATACAATTATTAAACACTCAGTGATTTTGGAAAAACAATGGCTTCTGGGATAAAAACTGATGCATTTTCAATCCCTATTTTAACCACAAAACCTCCTACTGCATTCAATAGAAATAAATTACCAATTCAACTCTCTTCAACAGAGCTGTGGCTTGTTCCAACAGAGCTGTGGCTTGTTCCTTCATCAGACTTACTCCATTACCATCTGGGATTTTTCTGCATACACATTGTACGCTACACATAGTTGAGCCCATGCTTTTCCAGACAGCTTGGATTCACATAGACAAGTCTCAGAATTTCCTTGGACAGCAGGAAGGATATGTATGAACCTTCTTCACTAGTGTCTGCAATACAGCTGCTGTCATTATAGTGAGATCTAGACAGATTTGAGTTAACAGGGAAGCTAAACCTGTCAAATGTAATGTTTGATTCCGTAGCCTTCACTGGACTTTGATGTTCTGAGGACTCAAGTTATCTAGCTAAAAATTAGTACAGATTTTTCATTACACAAATTGTGGTGACAACTACAGAGTAGACACATGATTTGTTACTGTTCAGTGCTTTTTACAGTCTTAAATCTCAGCAATTCCCGTTACAGTGCCTACATATTAAGTGCAAGTTAGGTTTAATGAATTCTCAGCTGAAAAAAAAAGTCTCAGCCTCAAAACGATAACTGTTTGACAGCTTGTGAGTAGACAATATTGAAACTAAGTTATCTGATCCTCCAGCTTTTTTTGTTCCTTTGGTCCAAAACTACAGAATATTAGAAAATGCAGTAAGAGTATTTATAGGTCTTTCCTAGAGGCTTAATAAAATTCTGTTCTTGACTGAGCTTTGTAAGGGCAATAATTATAACTTTATGGCTCACAAAATATTTAAACAAATATTTTAAATCAGTCATACATAAAACAAAAGAAAGAATTGAACTTTTTTAGCTGAGATTCAAACACATCTACAGAGGTTAAAGAGAGGTACCAGCCTTATCCTCTGTTGTGCCTCAGAATTGAACCCATTTAGAAACAGTATAAAAATAAATGTGACAATATGACTAACACAATTCAATTTCATTCCAATTGCTTTGACAAAAAGAAAAAAAACATAGCACCTTTAAAGAATGAGGGAAAATCACAGAATTTTAATGAAAGGTTTCTTAAAGCAGCTCAAAGATACAGGATTTAGTTTTTATGCTAATGTATGATACAGCAGAAGTACTGAGAGAAAATTAATGGAAACAACTGAGTAGTGTCAATTTTAAATGGCTGCAAAGGTCTATCAGGACCTGCCTTTGCTGCTGCTTACATGGACCTATTAAGTGCTAAAATATTTCAGCTGAAAGGACTGTGGAAAGCAGGTGAGATCCTTATCCAAATATGAGGGCTTGTCTGTCAATTATCTGTATTCCAGTCTCAGTCCCACATGGGAAGATGTGAATAAACGTTAATAATTTGCTAGAAAATAATGATAGTTTGTATAGAATATCTTATATTTTTATTTGATGGATAGTCTTTTTTTAAAAGTGCTTTAACTCTATTACTATGTTTTTATCAACAGTATAATAGTATATGTTCTGACATGAATTGCTTATAGACTATTTGTTTTTTTGTGATTAACTCTTTCTAAACTGAGAGCAACTTTATTGTGTTTAGCTTTAATCTCCTCTTGATCTCAGCTATTTTCCACCTACAGTCTTAAATCTTGAGTTCATTTGCAGTTTAATATTGGAATAATAACTTCAGATAACCCATACTGCTTTAAGCTTAGCCCTATTTGACCCTTTTAAAGTCAATATTAACCCATTTCAAGAAGATTTTTGTATGAATAAAATATTTAGTATCAAAAGTCAGTTACAGGCATGTAATCTTGCATTAAAAAATGTATTCCTCTTGAATACAGGGAAAACAGTGGTCAAAAATCCACAGCAATAATTTCACCACTTTGATCTCAAATATTTTTCTTTCTGATTCCTCTAGTGGTTATATTCACAAATCCATCTCCAGGATATATGCAATATAAAAAAAATTATGTTAACAGCCAGGAAAATTTCTAGTCCACAGATTTTTGCTTCTGGTCAGCTCTGGGCAATGGTCACCCATGATAACCTTTCCAGGTGGCTTTTATCTTCTGTTCACTTATGCTGACAGGCTCAAAAATGAGATAAAGAATTATTATTTATTTTACTTCCACTGTCCTGTTGCTACCAGATACAAAGGACAAATTCCATGTAGGAAAACTTCACATTCTGCAATGGGATTAGAGATTATTTTAGGTGATAGTGGTGGATAAGGTGATGCAGGGTTTGATTGCTCATTTTGTTAGGCATGGCATGCTTTAAAAGCCTCATAATATAAATTTTAATTCACACTCCATTTGCAGAAATTGTAACACGTCACTATTCAAAAGTATTGAAGATCAGACAGATGTATTGATGTAAGGACATAACTATTATTAAATCCATGTTACCAGAACTCATTATTGAAATCGTAGTCTTGTAATCACACATAGTTGCTAGTAGCCTGGTTATTTTTACTTGTGTTTGACCTAAGCAGAATATCTCTTGGGTGCAACTTCCCTACTTAGCTTTGTGAATTGTTAGAACAAAAGAATACCAAATACATAGTAAAATTGCAGCACTAGTATTTCATTTTTCTATTGAATTCTGTATTAGGTCAGAAACAATATTTATGATGGTGGGTTTTGAATAATTTAAAATAAAAATTTACAAGCAATGAGATCATTTGAACATCACATTTCTTGCACTCTGATGAGCTTTTTAATAACTTTCTGACTGTTCAACCTATGATAATAATAAATTATATCTAAATTATGTATTTGCTTGCTGATTAATAAATGCTGAACTTTTTGTGGGTATGTGACACCCTACCCTAATGCATCTATGAAAGGAAAAAAAACATTTGGAAGCTGAACTTGGTAATTAAAACAGTTGCATTTCCAGGCAAATGGTATGTTCCAGTGTAAATTAATCTTCTGCTACAGCAAATTACCAAAATTGGTCTAGGCACTTTAGTGAAAGCAGAGTGTTAACCGGCAAATACAGAGTCCTCTAAAAATCTGGTTTCCAAAATGTGTAGTTGCTGGTAAAAAACACTGAGAGAAGAAGAAAAGTATGAAATTCACCTTTCTTAACTATGAAAGCCCCTTTTTTGAGGGCGGAAGCTCAGAGTTTTGGTGAATTTTCACCAAAGTAATAAGCCATTTCTCCCTTTTTTTGAGTCTGTTTTTACCTTTTCAATCAACAGGTGTGCAACATGGGAAGTTATTTGGAATATGAAAGGCATTAACTCTCTTGGTTTTGTTGTGTTATCCACTTCAGGTATAGGAGCCTGGATTAATTTTGATCCATTCTGATGCTAACAGAGTATTACAGATTTTGTGTACCGAATATACTCTGTGAGGTTCTCTCAAGTTCATCTATTGAAAATACACCTCTGAAAGACCTGAAAACAAGATGGGCAACTAGATTCATTATACTCCAATACAAAACAGAGTAATTTCAATTATTTGCATTTGAAAAGGTTCAGGAAATCTAGTTTTGATTACTAGAAAATATTCTGGAAGGTAGAGTTTCAATCTACTTGTAATTGGACAAAAGCAAAGTCCTTTGAAACTCAGGTAAGTTCTCCAACAGCTGAAATACAAGGACTAACTTAAGAATGGATTTCCAAGTTTCTGAGGTTTGTATGGCCTAGTTAAATATGTGTGTTCAGAAAAAAAAATATTTATGTTGATGTTTTAAAGGCTTTTTTCAGCCTTCTAGATTTAAACATCCTTCAGTATTTGTGAGTTAATGACTGGAAATATAATAATTTATTAATGATGTTTTAGGTATTAAATAAACTTAGGAATCTCTAAGATTAGGGACTTTAGGGGATCCATGTTAATTTTTTATTTCAGATTTGGAGAGTGTTTTGAAGAGAATCTTTCAATTTTACCCTCTTGCCATCCTCTGATTTAAGTTCTGAATAAAGAAATTTGATTACATTGGAGTACATATCACTGGGAGACTCACTCCACCTGCTGAAGCATAGCAGTAGAGTAAAGTAAACCCCACAAAATTAGTAGTTTGTTGTCGTTTAGTCCTCAACACCAACCATTTCACAATATGGATCTACTCCTACACTATCACACTAATTATGATCATCTTTTAGGGATCTTAATTTTGATGGTTATGACTTCACCCTTGCCTCAAACACTGTTAAGACCACAAGACTTTGCCATGAGATAAGCACAGGGAGGAACAGCAGGATGGGTGTGGTTCCAGGCCAGAGGAGGTCTGGCTGGCACATCCTGGGTAATTCATCCAGGAAAGAGTTCCCACTGTGACAATCTGTGCAGAGGGACTACCGCCCGTACAACCATCAAGCATCCTGGTCAAGACAAAGCTCCCCAAGTTATGGGTCAGATGGCATATGTGGCCACTCATGTCCCCCCCTCCACTCTGAATATGCTTCTGTGTATTCCTGTAATTTGAACTGTAAGTCTGATGGGAATTTAGGATAAGATAAAGACAGCACTATTATCCAGGTGTTATCTCAGACCTAAGGGAAGATAAAGGAAGCTGGGGCAAACTGATAATGGACACAAAGAATCCATAAAGAAAGCCAATTCAGTAACTGTGCTGAAATCAGGTCTGATGGAGTAAAGGGCAATTCCAGCAGGGGATGACTGTACACAATCCACTGACTCAAAGAAACCCACCAACTCAAAAGAAGAGTAAGAGCGTGGAATTAATTAACATTAGAAGCGAGGGAGTAATTTAACCAATGGAATAAGAGAACTGTGCAGCCAAAGAGCATTAATTCCTTTGTTTGATAGCATGTATAAATAGTAAAACATGTTGAAAAACTTTGGGACCCCCACTATTGAGAAGCCCAGAGTGAAGAAGGACGAATGGGATGTTGGAAGATACACAGGTGGTGAATATCTTCTGCCTAATCTGTCTCTCTCTGTCTGCCGCCTTTCTGTTTCTTTCTATCTCTCTACCTTAATTTTACCGTAAAATAAAATCTGTATTATTGCCTTTGCCATATGGTCTTGTTTGCACTTTGATTTGGGCAACGGAATCCAAATAATCGAACATTAATATGTTCAAAGAATGTAAAGGATCCCTGGATTTTAGAAGGGATTTCAGACTATTCAGAGATATGCTTGGAGGAGTCCAGGACAGCTGGTTGATATTCAAGGGTCATCTCCTGAAAACTCAGAATAGTCCATTCCAAGAAGTAGGAAATAAAGCAAAGGCAGCAGGGGGCCAGCATGGTCAAGGAGTTCTAACTGAACATGGACATTGAAAGGGAATGTACAAGAGGAGCAAGCAGTAGCAGGTGAACCAGGAGGAATATAAAGCTGCAGTCTAACTGTGCAGAGATGCGTTAGGAAATCAAAGGTTCACCTGGGACTGAATGACAAGGGATGTGAAGGGACACAAGGAAGGGTTCTAGAACTATATAAACAGTAATGTCAATGAGGAACCAATGCTGAATAGGGCCAGGGTCTTTGTGACAAAGGATATGGAAAAGCTGGCTACAAGTCCAGGAGGAAAGTCTGGAGTAAGGTTTATCCTCAGTGGAGGGGAGCAAAGCAGGGAGAGCATAATCAATCTACACATACATAAGTCCAAAGGCCTGATGTGTTGCACCCAAAAGTACTGAAGTCCAAACAGCGTGTGAAGGGATAAGGGTTTTGTTTTGAGATTAAAAGAAATAATGAAAATATTAGTCACACTAAGTTGTTCTTCCAGTATTTAAATGTTGTCTTGGAGTTTTTGAACTCCTGAAGTTCAAATAAATAACAATGTAATGTCAACACTTAATAAGCTAGAACACAAGAACAACCTCACAAACATTTATTACTTACTTCATGAAAATGAGGGAAATTAATCCATTCTAATGATCATATCAGGTTGAGCAGAAGAGGTGGGTAAAATTACTTTCTCAATTCTGATATCCATAGAAATGTGTATTCTCAGCTTGCAGACCTGAGTCCAGTTATTGCAAATCAACCTCACTCTTTTGTTATACTGACATCAGTTATATGGATATCAATACTGACTTTATTAAGATTGTCATGAAAATAAAACAACAACAACAGCAAAAAAAAAAAAAAATAAAAGAGATCAGTTCCATCAATTGAAGCTCAACAAATAATGGCATTTTAACACAAATTATTTTGAGATAAATACCAAAGCTCTTAACCACTTCACCTCCGAGAAAAACAACTTTGGTCTATTTGAATGAAAGAGGACTTTATTCTACATTGATTGAAGATGGCAGTGATTTTTCATTCTTGAAACCAGGAACGATTATGACTCTTTGTTGATTTGGTTTTTAAATAAATATTTATTTAAGGTAATTTAAATATTTGGAAATTCAGTAGATTCTAGACAGCTACAATATATAAATTGTATATTTATAATATTTTATAAACTGAATAAGTAACTTTTCTTCAGTATTTTTCCTGTTCTGTATTGTTGCATATTCAGCTAGAGCTACCTGATGACACTGAAAATCCTTAAATTATGTGGAATGGAACATCAAATCTAAAACCAATCTCGTGCCTTTCGCATTTCTACATGTTTTCTAGTCAGCATAACAAGTGCAGAAAACAGGACTCATCAATATTGTTGTCTATTAAAGGTCATCATAAAATGCAAACACTACATTGCCAAATATAATATTGAATTTAACTGCTTTTTATTTGGAAACTTTAAATATATTTATGTTTTCTCTTATCACTTTTATTAATTTGTCCATATATTTACAGTAATATATCTCTGCCTATTTGTGTGATTAGCCCCCCAGCTTGACCTTAATTTCACGTGACTTTACTCAAGTGATATTCAGCAGTGGCAGTCATAATGGAGGTATCTGATCTGGTCATGATGGCTGCAACCAACTTGTAGTGGATTTGGGGGAGACAGATAAAAACACAATAGCAAAGAGCTAATCTGAGCAATGTGCCTCCCCTAAACATGATGCTGGTCAAGAGCCCAGTCAAGCCAAGCTGGGAAGAAACTAATTCTGTTGTTGGTATGCAAAAATGACTGGGAAGCAATTATCTTAGTCCATAGAAAATGGACGGTCCAGGGCCTGTGGAGCTGTCCTGCACAGCGGTGGGCTGCAGACCAGGATATTCCCTTGAGTAGTGGTACCTCTAAAGGCTATCTCTTGAGGCTGCCATACTCCTTCCCACAAGAGGTTCTCATAAAATTCTCATGATAAATTTTGAAATGTTAGCTAAGTCATATAAAGAATTTAGTGTCCACACAGAATCCTTTAGATATAAAACATCGATCAAGCTCTGGAACCAAGTCTGAACCCAAACACACCTAAACTCCCCTTTGAGAAGGACAAACAAGTTTAGAACACAAGGTGGCCCTTTCTGAACCTCATGACTCAAGAGGTCACCCTGACAGTTTTGTTTGACCCAGTCCCCTGTGAAGTAAATAATTTAGTGTACCTTGCCATAGAATCTTCTTAAACTATTGTTTCACTTGCCATCAAACTTTGATAAATCACTAATTTATAGCAATAAATGTGTTGCTACTTCTATCTTACAAGTGAAGTGTATCCATTCATCTGTAAAAATTTGTCACATAATTTGTGTTTACAAATAAAATGGAGAAATATGTGAATAGGTAAATATTAACTATCATGGCTTCTTATGGGAATTTTGTCCATGCAAACATGTTGAAATGTGCCCTGGAGCTTTCTGGAAATCAGACTTCTAGTCACCAGTGACTGCTTCAGCTGTTGTTGTCATACTTAAGAATAAATGTTTAACTTAAAATCAGTCAATTCTCCCTAATGTCTGGGCAAATAAAGGATACAATGAAACTGTCCCCACTTCTCATGGGCTTGCACAACATATAGCTTAGGTTAATTTGGCTCTGCTTTCAGCTGTTTACAGCTGGAAGGTTAAGGGGAAAACAGCTTTGAATCCTTTCTTACTCCAGAATTCACAATAGAATGAAACAGCTTTGGAGTTTTTAAAAAATTTCTTTTATAAGTAGAAAAGGCATAAGTGCTGTTACTTTCAGATGAGGAAGCTCACAACAGAAAATGAGATTTTTTTTTTCCATACAAAACTTATCCTTCCCACCAGCCACTGGTGGGCTAAGGAAATTCAGACACACTGAACCTCATTGTCTCAAATTTCTTCTTAAAGTCACTCTGCTAAACATAGGTGGGAAGATAAAACAACCATGTCTGCATAGAGCAATTAACAGAATTTTTAAGTCATCCTTGGAAACCTTTAGCAAACTCTTTCTTCAGAGAAAGAAATAGTATGTTCTGACCTGGTAGTTTCTTTGAACCAAATAAAAGATTAAAAGAGGACATACTGTGAAAGAGATTACACTAACTGTGCTGTGCAGCTATTGCTGTTTTCTATTAGACAGCAAGAGCACTTACTTGATTATAGTTTTCTAAAAGCAAGATTTGTGTTTACAAGCAAAATATCTAGAAAGTAAAGCAGGTTATGAAATGATTTATCAGTAATAACCAGCATCTGGAGCCAAAGGCTGAGAGAGACTTGGCCTCTTATTTAGCCACTTCCAATGCCTCTCTTAGCAGAAAATCAGTTAAGTGACTTTAGACTAACACAGGTGTATGTGCATAGCAGATACAGAATTTAGCCCAGAGGTATTGCTTTTCAGCCTCCAAGATGATGATCATCTGAGAGTTTGGCTGAGGGACAGATGTCAACAACACAGTGTGACAATCAGATGATGAGCATAAAAAGGAAAAGCAATAATAATAATACAAATACTACTACTAATAATAATAATTATTATTATTTTTTTATTATTATTATAGAATAAAAAAATTGGTTAAACATGAGAACTGAGTGGATAAGTAAGAGCTAAAAATTTTATTCGAATATTGTTTTCATGGAACAGTGACTTTAGAAAAGAGACTATGAGAAAAATAATTTTAACTGTGTCTGAGTTTGTCTGTGTCTCAGAGCATTAAACTGGAGTGTCTTCACTGTGAAGTGAGGTGTGAACTGAGATAATTATACTAATTCTTCTGACTGGGAAAGCTGATGGTAGTTCGAGTTAAGGAACAATTTTTAGAGGGCATACAAGAAGCCAGGTGACACAAATCTTTTCTACCTAAAAGGATGCCACATTTTATTATGGGAATTCAAACGTGTGGAAGAACAGTAAAAAAAGAGAAAGAGGAATGTTGCACCCTCCCTGCCTACCACTGCAATTGTGCAGCTTGTCCTGTCCTATAAGCAACAGGAGGCATTTGAAAGCCTCCTCAATATCGCTTCCTCTACCTTGTATTTATCTCCATCCAATACACCTGGTCACAGTAGCTACCAGTCACATTAGTTTGCCCTGACAACTCTACTTGCTCTGTTTCTGATGCATTGCATTCAGTACAAAAATGTACGTGAGACACGGGACAACAATGCACACCTGACCAAAAATATCTTGAACCTATTACTTCAGGACTTAGCAAGGGAAAAGGAGACCAGAGGGATGGAGGAATATAAACACAATTCTGTGATTACTGTTGTGATCACAGACTGTTATTCCATCATTTTGCCATAACTTTCAGTTAGCAATAGTGCTGAAATAAATGGTCCCACACATACCTATGCCAGTTCATTTGCTATTAGCATTTGTAAGGCCATTAAAAAGAAATTGAGATGAGGAATTAATCTGGAATACAAATTGAAGTTTTTTCTGTACCTTTGTATTACTTCCTTGATGATATTTTTTCATTAGTTTTCATTTCTTCACTGCTTTCAAAAGTAAATACTGTACTATATATAAAGAAACTTATATATGGTGCTTCCATAAAGTATTATGGCGCTCAGACTCCTCCAAAAGACCTCAGTTCCTCTTGTATTGGCAGGAGAGACATGAATAACCATGCTTTCTGTTCCTGCCAGTACTGGGCAAGAGATTTCCTCAGCAGCAGCTGAGTTAATTTTCCAGTAAGTTAATGTTTCCAGGCACTGAAAAAGATGAGTACTCACCTCATACTTAAATCTTCCTCAGAAACATCAGCGCTTTCCAGCCTCATTAACTGGGGAGAAAATTTTATGGTTTGGGTTTTTTTAATCTAGAGATTTTTCTCTTTCCTAGGACTTGGAAGAAACCTCCCATTTGAAGGACGTGAGCGCAAGATCTGAAAAGAGTGAAGGCTCAAAGATCCTATTTTATTCTAAAAATCTCAGAATCCAAGCCTTACTAGTGTAATACATCTGAAAAAATGTAAACAGATATATTTTTCTATCAAATATTTACTTAATGCAATGGTGAGTTGCAAAAGCTGAAGCCTTTACTTCAACAAATCAGCCAATTAGTCAGAAAAAAATACCAGTTGATTTTTTTTTTGTTTTTTTTTTGCTATAGGCTAAATCACAATGAGAACTTGGTTCTTTGGAGCATGAGTCAAGTAAATGCACTGCATTATGCAGAGGTATGTATATGGATGAAATGTGGAAAAGACTGAACTGTTCCTTCTCCATTCTATGTTCAGAAAGACTTGGTAACTCTTTGAAAACCTTAGAGTGAGCAATTTGAATATGTCTTTCTTATGCTGCCCAGAACAAAAGATATTTTAAAGTGCCTATTGCTGATTTCACCCTTTCATAACACATTTGGGTCCAGGGAAGGTGAATGACAGAAACCATGGAGATTACAGTGATAACTGCTAATCAGCCCTAGATATAGAGCAAGTCATAATGATTAGCCTCAGGCTTCCTGATTAACAAAGCCATTAGTAGCTTGTGCTGATGATCCACTTTACAATGTAATAGAGAAGACAATTACCACATAGGAGGTGAGAGCAGCACACCATGTGTGGATCTCAGACATAATACCAAAGACTTCGACCATGAGGAAATCCTTTTACACGGGGTGGGCCATCAGTCAGAACAAGGACAAGGGCACACACATCGAGCATGAGTATTCTGTGAGCCTGGATCCTGCAGCCCATCTAACCCAGACCAGAGGGAAAGGGACTATGACTGGTGTATGATGTGTAAGACAGAAACATTAGACTAGAAGTTGCACTCTATCTGACCCATCCTGCTTAATAAATGAATTCCCAATCTACTGAATGATGTGGTTCTCCACATGGCATGGAGAGGTATGATTCTCTATTTTTGGTCCCCTACCCAAATCCCCAAAGAAATTATTATTTTCATAAGAATCAAAGGAGACGTGGTTATCAAAACAATTTTCCCGAGGTGAAGCACATGCAGGTAAATTATTAGCTTGTCTGTTTCCATGGGAGAAAATACATATGTATATAAGTACTACCTATCTGCAAAATGTGAATGAAATTACCTATGAAGGTAATATGTATTTTTTACTCAGTAATGTGATTTTTCTTTTACATACTCTTGGCAAATGTTGCTTTACAGAAGCCATTCTAGTAGATCTGTTTTTGCCCCCTAGAGTAAAAGAGTAGTGGTCATAGGCTAAAATGGATGAAGAGATCAGTTCAGGCAAGAAGTAGCCAAAGCTATATCTTATTCTCTAATAATTTATGTCTTATTGCATATGATAACAACAAATTCACTTGTCATCAATCCCCCTTTTTAATTCATATTGACCATGTCAGCAGTCTATATTATCAAATGTAGTTCTGTTGATCTCAACCACCGTCCTTGGTTCCTTCCACTTATCCACCATCCTCAACATTATCAAAGAGAGTCCTTCACCCCTGATAACATTCCAATCATATGATCTATCTTCAGCTCTACTCTGGCCTTTTCTTCTAAGGCTCATTGCCCTCACAAAGAAAGGCATCTAGGAGCAACACTCCAGTCTTGGGGTTCCCATCCATGTATCAGACATTCATATTAACTGGCAGGGTCTTATGTATATCACTAAAATGAGCTTGCATCTATATAACAACACTGCACATTTATCAGATAACAGTTATTTCGGAAAAAGAAGGTTACACTTTGCAAGTAAGATCTTGTCTTATATAGTAATTCTTCTCCACTCCACATTGCAAGTGTAGCAGAGATGTCTGTGGTGTTGACACAGCAATTCAATAACTACATCTTTTGGTTAAGAATTACTTGGACATTACAAGGGAAATACACATAATTTTTATTTTTTCAAATTTATTATGTTGGGAAAAATCTTACATTGTTTTATTTTAATGAGGTAGTTCTGACACTTTGCACCTGAAATAGCTGAAAGGGAGGACTAGAAGTAGTCAGCATAAAGCTATCTGCCAGGGTATTTGTCTTCAACACCTGGAATGCCTTTGATTTACAGTGCCTTGTAAAACCTTTTTCTCTGCTGAAATGAAAGAATAATAAAACCGTAAAGTAGTATAGGGGTTGACTAATCAAAATTCTCCTTGCTTCAGGATTTCTTAAGCTCAAAATGAGGAAGGAAATATTGTTGACCAAACACTACAGACAGAAGTAACTGATCTGGCTTCTTTGCTGGCTTTAAGTCAGTAAAGATAACATTTAATTACATGTCACAAATGGAAACAAGAAGAAACTTAACTCTTAGGAATTGTCAAATTCATTACTCTGTGCTAATCATGTTTATTTTACATTGAGTTTTTTGTAGATCCACGTGTCCTGTATGATGTTTACTTTCTCAGTTACATTAATATCTGTGGAGTTACATTATGAGAATTACAAATGAGAACACATTTTCATCAAAGACTCTGTGAGTCTTTGTGAGAACTTGCCAGTCTTCTGTGTTTTGGAATAGGTATACTTGATGATTCAGAATTGAATGCAATCAGATCATCTGTCAGCTACAGATGTGCATTAATCGTACTTACTTGATCCGATGTCAGTTTTACCATCTACTGCTCTTTCTTTAGCTACCAGCAGTTTGGATTCAGACTTGTTCCACCCCTACCCCATAAAAATCAATAAACTTGTAGTTATTTAAGAGTAAATATAATGCTTGGTTGCAGGCAGCACAATTGACGGAGAAAATCTGAAGCAGTTGATTGCAAGAAAATCTTCACAATTAAACTGTTAACACTGGGAACTAAACAAAATTAAAATATTTGCTTCTGGCCATTTGAGTATACTTGGGATGTTTGGTATCATTGTTAAAAAAATAAAGATAGTAAATAATATTTATTGAATTTTTTTGTGTACTTTTTTTTTTTAATTTTTTTTTTACTCTGTGTATACTACAAAAAGAGATTTCAAGTCTGTGCTGGTTTTACCCTGGGGAGGGCACACTAGGAAGTTTTTCTCCATGAGAATTTCCTCTGTGAATTGATGGGACCAATTGGAGGCTGGTTTAGTTGTTGATAGCCTGAGAAACCAACTGAAGAAGTCAGTTCGCTCCGTGAAATCACATTTGAAGCAAGTAAAGCCCGGGAAAGCTCCTCTTGCATTTCCAGCCTCTCACAAGGTAACACCGACCCGGCCCGGGCCAGGCAGGGCTGGGCTCTGGAGGCTGCCGGGCCCCGTTTCCAACCAGGAGCCCCGATAACCAAAAGAAGCCGAGCCCATTGCTGAGATCCTCGCCCTTTTCCCGGTGTGTCCGTGGCTCGGGGGGCCCTGCCCTGCCCTGCCCCGGCTCGGAGCAGCCCTGGGGTGGCCGAGCCCGCCCGGCCGCCCTCACGGGCTGGGGGGAGGCAGCCGGGCCCGGTTCGGGAGAGCCCCCAGGGCTTTGTGTGCTGGGCAGGGCAGAGGGAGAACCCCCGGGCTGCGGCTGGAGCTGGGGGCGGGCAGCGCCGGGGGAAAGCCATGGACACACGGCCTTGGCACCCATTTCTCCTCTGCGTGCGCTTTGCAGTTCTCGTCCTGCCCCTCCAGCGTGGCCTGGGCACCCTGAGATCCTGACACAGCTCCGGCATGGCCTGGCACAGCCCCTGAAACTTCTGTGTGAGGTTTTAACTTTTCCAATGCTCAGATAAGACTTACAGACTTTCCATCTTTCCTTGGGTGAGAGGCAGAACAGAAAAAATACACCAACGTCAATGAAGCAAAAGGTAAGTTCCCAGATGGAAGGAGAATGAGGAGATGCCATGAAGGTTGGCTGAAATATCTTTTTGTAAGTTACAGGGGTGGACTGTACTACACAAAAAATTCCTTTAAACAATGGAGAAAGACATGGGGGGATGGGGTGAAGTGTAAAGTGTTTGGAAGATCCTTTGCCCTGAGAGAAAAAGGGGGATCTCTGTTCCTAGGAATGAAGTATGAACAGAGAGAAGTGAGCTGAAGAAAACTTTTGGCTTTGAGTGACTCATCCTTGAAAGTAATACCCCATGACTTTAATACAGCCCACAGGCACAGCTCTGGGAAGGCTGTGAAGGTAGGAGGAGTTTCATAATGGCAGTGGGCAGCTGTTATTCATGGAAAAAGTAAAGTCAAGAGAAAACTGGTTATTTCCCCTCTTGAAAAAGATCCTTATAACTGAACAAAAAAAAAAAAAAAAAAAAACCAAAAAAAAATCCAAAAAAACAACTCCTCTCCCTAAAGTGAACTGAAAAAGATTATTTAAGTAAGGAATTGACTGAAGTGTCTCTGTATTTTGTTAAGCTGTGGAAAAGAGGAAAGATGGAGTGGTCTGAAGATCTGTTCTGGATTTATTATTTTTTTTCTTTGTGTTGTTAATAAAGTTTTTCTTTATTCCCTTTTAAGTTTTAAGCTTGCTTTACTTTTACTCCTAATTCTATTTCACAACAAAAAGTAAATATATTAAAACTGGCAAACCTGAAGTGTAACAAAGTCTGATCTATAGACGAGAAATTCTGCCATTGCCAGTGCAAGAGCTCCCTCTCCATAAACAAAAAAATCTCAAAAATAATAGCTACCACTGACTTAGCTAGATGCAAAATATGATGGGTTTCGCTATTTCCAGATGTTAAGTTCACTAATACAGAACAGAATAAACCCCAGGGTAAGGATTGGACTCTGGGATTTGCAGTGTCTACTATCACTGAAAAATATTGTTTACTTCATGGAATCACATTGTTCCTCTGTTGGGGAATGGAGGAACAGGCCCTTGCCCCACAGTCATTGTCTCTAATTTTGTAGTTGAAGGACTGGCATTTTCTCATAATTTTACCAGCAAAATTTTAAGACTAAAGCCTTAAGCAAGAAGTTTTGACTGCTACATTGTGATATTTTTCTATACTGGTCTTTTACTCTTTCTACCAGAGTTTATAGATATAAAATCATTTTTTTATTACTGATAAAATAACAAAACCAACCTCAGTTTCTTTTTTTGACTGTTATATAATTCTGGAAAAATATGATGCAAGTCCATAGACATTGGCAGGAGGTAAGCGAAAAAAGGCAAAATTGTTTTACATAATTTTTTATTCAATATGTTAAACATAATGTAAAATATTTTGAAGATCACAGTAACAAACTACAGTACTTTAGAGAATTGGTGTTTATACAGTGATGGATATAGTGCAGTCCCTGCAAGAAAGGAGTAGCAAGAAAAGGAATAAACAATTCTGAAGATGTGTCATAAGGAAAAAATGGTAGGATTCACCTAATATTTCACTGTCCAGAAGTTAATCAAGTAGTCTAAGGTACTTGACTTAACTGCTTTATGTGTTGGAAGAGAAGGAGATAAGCTTCTCTTAAGGACAATTTATCTTACCTTACTTAAATATTGGTCTTAAGAATGGATGAATAACTCTCATGAGTCATCTCTTTTTGTTTCTTCACTTTGAAGAAAAAGCATGAAGGGCAAGCTTGGATTAGGCATCTAACTTTGAGGACTAAATTAGGTGAATTGCATTTTAGCTTTATTCAAGGCATAGCTCTTATTCCAAGGGATACGTGCATTAATTTGGTCTCCTAAAAGCATAGTTTTCAAAGGTCTTAATTCTGCTGCAGATAGGCCTCTAGTGGATTTTAAAAGTGTATAAATAACAACCTCAACCTTGCAATTATTTGGGCCCAGAAGCACAAGGACTTTACATTCCTAACTCATGTATATACACTTAGTTCTTCCTAGATTCTACTGAGAATTACCTTTTTGAATGGCACTTTCCAGTTTTGCTGCATATTTGTACTATTAAATGGCTGTGAAAAGTTGGCCCCATATTGCTACAGAAAAACTGGTTTGAAACATGATGTCAAAATTTTTAGAGATATCCTTAATTAATATACATAATGTGTTAAAACATTGTTTAGGTGAAATAAACTCACATCAGCTCACATAGATTCACTTTTTTCACTATGACAGTGCACTGGACTGGTCACCCAGATAAACTGTGGATGCCTCATCCCTGGAAATGTTCAAAGCCAGTTTGGATGGGGCTTTAAGCAGCTCAGTGTAGTGAAAGCTGTCGCTGCCCATGGCAGAGGGGTTGAAACTAGATGATATTCAAGACATCTTCCAACCCAAACCATTCTATGATGAAGCTTTCCCATGCCTTAGTACAAGACAGATATTAAAAAAACAAACAAACAAACAAAAACACAAAACAAACAACAACAACAACGACAAAAAACCTAAATGAAAGATCCTCCTGGAAGGATTAATCAACCCATATGGAATTTTGTGTTCCTTGCACTTTGGAATTTCATCTCATTAATTTAGAGCTAGAATATGTGTCTATGCATCATACTGCTGAAAAAAGAACAGAAACACTATAAGCCAAAGAAAATTACTTTGAATACTTGCTTTTCTTGAATTGCAGATTCACAGTATTTCATCGAATTATGGTGCATAACATATAGTTTTGTAACTTGAAGTACGATACCCTTTATGTATCATGTTGCCATCTTCAAAAATCACAAGTCTTTGAAACCAAGACTTAGAGAAAGCAGGCATATAGAGCTGGTAAACAACCAACTGTATTTCTTAGCAAGGAGTGTCAAGTTGCTGTCGTATTATCTACACAAAGAGCACCAATCCACAAGCAATTGCATTGGAAAAAATATGCATTTGTTAGAATTCATTATAGATGGACAGATTTCAGTCAAAAGTAAAAGTGCACATTGCAAAAGAAGAGAAAGCGGTAAATGAAGAAAAAGTGCATTAGTGCATCTCATATATATGGGTATATATATGCACAAAAGAAGCAAGGCACTTCAGTATCCTCAGTAATTCGTTTATATAGCAGGTATGTGGGGAAATAAATAATGAAGATTCCTAGTACACTACAATACCAAAATTGTATTTTTTTAAAGAGTTTAATTTATCATTCAAACAGAAGTTTCTGAGACTCTTTCCAGGGGCTACTCCCCAAATGCTAATGCTTATATGTTGCATTCTTTTCTGAAATCAAATAAAAGAAGCTACAGACCCTTTCAACTTTGAAGAGTTAGCACACATGGGGGAAAATTTCTTGTTATTTTATTGTTGTTGACATTTTCTTTACAGATTGTCCCAGAGACACAACAGCAAAGAGACTGCAGAAATGTCCTGCTCAAAGCAAAAGTAAAACTTAATAAAATATTTCTTTATTTGAGGAAAACAGTTATTGAGGGAGGAAATAAAAAGTGCATCAAATTGTTTTATAATTGGCGATGATAATGACACAATTGAAAATGAAAAATGGTAAAACTATGAGATGCACAAGTTGAGATACGCTCCGTATTACCTGAACATTTAATTTCTGTTACTGATTATCTACATTCTAGGACAGTCAGTGGATATGTGTCTCTTAGTGTTTACAAAAGTAAAATTTTTGTACCTAAGATATGGCAATTAAATCAAGAAGAGAAATCTACTGTTTTGATCTTCAAAGGTACTTTTCTCATTTCTTTAATTATAAAGAAATTCACACACTGTAAGCTTAATTCAGTCACTTTAAGATTGATTACTGATAGCTTGCTCATGTTTTTTGAGATGGGTGTCAGTAACAGAGCGCATTACCAGTCCTCCATCTGCTGAGAACAGTGGATCCCCTAAAAGTCTTTAGTATCTGATAGCCTCATGGCACTGTCTTACATATTGAAATATTGTAAATATTTCAAATGGTCTTGACATATATATCCTTATTTTTGAGAAAGTGAATCAATATCTTTAGGAATGTTAGGTCATTAGAATTTCAATATGAGTGTAAATTATATGCCTTGATTAAGTCCATTGAAATTGTCCCGAAGTAAGTAACTAATAATTTGAATAAAAGTCCTACTGGAAGTGGGCATTAAATGAAAAAATACAGGTGACAGATGTATGTTCTAATTTAAATTAGCAATTTGATGGACCTTAAAGAAACTTAGATATAACTTCATTTCAGCTGATCTTAAGTCTGTCTGATTTTGTACATTACCAACGCATACTCTACAATGCACACATATAGTGCCAATCCACAATATAACAGGCTTGCTTGCATTTTATTGCCAATGAAATACAACATTCACTACCCTCTGTAACAGCTTCCAGGACTGAGTTATATTTTGGCATACTCCCTTTCTTTCTCTTAGACTGTTCTTCTGGAATCTTAATTTAAGTGGAAGATGTTGAACTATAATAAACTTAGCTCTTTAACAGAAAATCCTATATACTATTCTACATACCTAAATGCGTAGATATACTTAAATGTAGCTAAGACAGAGAAAATAAAAGGCAAGAAAAATCCTCTCAGAGAGCTGTTAAGTGATGCTACAGACTTTATTCCATGTAATATAATAGATATTTCACCCCAAGGCTCATTCTGATCAAGTTTTTTGTCTCAGTAATAACCTCTGTAATAAGGTCAGATCATTTGGATATAGTCAAATCAGTCCTCAGTTTTATTTCACAAGTCAGATTTGTTTCAGGTATTCAAAAATGTAGGCAAAGATGAACTCTGGCTTTAAGGAAAGAAAGTAGAAAGGAATATTAAACAAGAGGCTTTGAGAAAGAAACAGTGGGAGCCTGAGAGGGTAAAAAAGGGCCTGTTGAGTTTCCAGAGGTACTTAGAAACTTTCAAAGATTTTGAAAAGCTGAAGGCTTTGCTTGTATTGCTCTCTTTTTAGGATTATTTATTATTCTGTTTTAAATATATTTTGTGTTACAAGTTTTAGACACTGATGATTATCTCTAGGTTCCCTGGATTTTAAATTAAATCAGTACTTGCCTCAGAAACATCACAGTGTCCATTAATATTAGACTGACACTGATAGAGATGAGATTGTTAGTTTTCTGTTAAATCAGCTTTATTCCAAGAGCATCATGTTTATAATATAGCCAGTTGTCAGCACACTGGTTTCTTCCTTAATGTCCAGGAAATTTGCAAGGGTGTAAATATCATCAAAAAATTCAATACAAGGATCAAAACCAGCAGCAGTATAGATTAATTCTTCTGTTTCTTGAAAAGAAAGCAAAATTTTAAAAATCACCCTCCCCAGTATTGAGAGACGTTGAATGTATGTGAGTACTTAATTTGAGTATTATGAATATTTTTTGAGTGCTTACTTTTCTGGACATGGATAATAGTGTGCTGAGTTTATATTAAATAATAATTAGTATATTGATCACAATATTGTCTTCAGTCTGTTAATTTTTAAAAATTGTATTATTTTGTCTTGTTATTTATCCAGGAAATATCTACAACATTTAGGAATCAGTATCACATTGAAATACTTCAAGTAGATAATTTTTGTAAATAGTTTTATATTAAAAAAGTATGTGCACAGTTGACCTTCTTATGGAAAGAAAATAATTGTGAAAATATCTGTTTGAAAATTTCTAGACTTAATCTAATATTTCTAATAAAATATAAAATAGAAAAAACCCAACCAGAACAAAAAAAAAGGGATTAATACTGCTTTATGAAATAATTTCATATTTTCAGTGAGTAAAAATAGTAAATAGGGTTAAGAAATTCAGAGAGGAAATAATTATAGAAAAATAATTTTGTCAGGAGTAAAAGCCAGCATAGAATGTCTAGTCTGTAGAGACTTCCTGAGCCTCTCTCCTGTAGGAAGCAATTTCTTAACATCACTACATAATGCAATTTTATGTACCTTAAGAAGACTGAAATCATCACCTGATTTGCAGTATTCATGTTTCAAGTTAAAGGCTCAAACCAAACTGCCATCACTTTCTTCAAATGTTTCAGCAATGACTTATTCTGAATATTCAAAGTAATCATTAACTGTGTTCCAACAAAGCATAAAAAACGTAGAAAATATGCTTGTGTACTCTCAGCAGAGAAAGCTGCCACTTCCCTGTGATACCGTCTCCTTTAGCAATCATTTGAATTTGTTTTTCAACTTCTTAGTCATACTCTCCCTTGCTTTCCTACCCAGAAATGTTTGCCTCTGTCTGTGTCACTAGGTTCTCCTCAGTACACTGCTGAACTTGGATGTCATCCAGTGAAGAGCTGCGGAGTTTGCTCGTGCCCTACCAGGAGGGAATCAAGATCTGGTGCATATGCAGCGTGTCATCCAGTTTTCTCAGAACCTGCAAAAGATCCAGCTGTGCTGCTAATTTGATCAGGCCTCAGGCCTTCCACAGCACATCAGATTTACGTTATGGAGCCTACATTAGATTTCTAGGAGTCAGTGTGATATAGATTCTTACCAAGGTCCTCACACTGAAAGAAAAAAGTAAGGGTCAAAAAAATCTAATGGATATAATGCATTCTGTAAACATGTTTTCTGCATGTTTATTTGGGAAATAATTTTTCTTGTGGTATATCTCACAAGAAGAAGGATCAGAAAGAATATACTTTATTTTTCAACATTTATATTTTTAAATTAAAAAATCCAACATAGGAACAGACAAAAACTGGATATTTGGCTACTTGGAAATTAATTTACAATTGCTCTGAATATACAATATTATTCCTTTTGTCCTGTTATTTTAAAGTTATCATTATTATACTGAAATAATTCTGTCAGTTGTTTATACCTTTTTTTTTTCATATCTTGACAAGAAACATCTTGAAAGCAAAAGAAATGTAAACAAGAAAACCTGAAAGCACAAAGGCAGCAAACTCAGATGGTCACTGCAAAATTTTTTACTCATATAGAAAAGTTTCCAGGAGTGTTGCAGTAAAGTGAAATGAAAAATCATATGCATATACTGAAGGTGGATATTTTCAAAAGTAAGAATTGGGTACAAGAATCCAAGCCCTTCAAAGGAAAAAAGAACACTTCATAAATTAAGCAAATAAAGGAACATTTATTTTTTTTTAAATGGTTTCAGGGGGTCAATTTTTTAATAAGGATAACTGAAGTATTGAGAAATACCTAATTAAGATATTTCTTATTAAGTCTTCTGAATATCTGTTAGGGAAAACTTCCTGTCTGACCATTCAGGAGTCACTCTGGCAATCACAGTTCCCCCACCTGAGGCTTTAACTCAGGTTAAAGATTGTTCCAGTGACCCAAGGGGGCCCACATGACTGCCAACCTCACCACATTCACAGAGTCAGACCAGGTTTTCCTACCAGCTCAACACCAGGCTTCCCATAAGTTATTTTAAGTAATTTCCCTTTAAGTAATTTCATCATGGTGCAGCAACACGTTAACATCTCAGGTTGGTGTTTCTGAGGAGGAACCACTAACAAAGGAAACACTGAGCTTTCATTCCCTCGCAGTCTAAGCTTGTGAGAGTCTGTGGCAATTGGCTCCTGAGTGTCTGGCCACCAGGCTGGTGCCACAAATTCTCACACTGTTTGCAATGCAAAGATCAGTGCCAGTTTACAGTCTCTTGCCTCCGGCTTACACTACCCAGAGCTCAACCTGCAACGGGCACTGTAGCATCACACTGAAATACCTGCATTAAATATATTCTTTGGCATATTTTGTTGACAGTTGGAATTAATAATCAAATGAAACAACTGAAAATCAGAGGGTTGGGGTTTATATTTAGGTACACATGGGTTTGGTAGTGCCCCTTAAGGAATACTGCAGAAAATGGATATTGAGAATTTTTATTAAATTATGTAAGTATAACATCTTGTGACACAGAATCACAAAACCACAGAATGGGCCAAGTTGGAAAGGATCACACTGGGTCATCTGATCCAACCTCTCTGCTCAAGCAGGGCCATCCTAGAGCACATGGCACAGGACTGTGTCCAGATGGTTCTTGAATGTCTCTGGTGTGGGCGACTCCAAAGCTTTCATGGGCGATCTGTACCAGTGCAGGGACACCTGGACAATAAAGAACTTCTTTCTCATATTCAGGTGAAGCTTCCTTGCGCATCAGTTCCCACCCATTGTCTCTTGTCCTGTTCCTTGGCAGCACTGAGCAGAGCCTGGCTCCATCCTCTGACACCTCCCTTCAGATACTGACAGACATTGATGAGCTCCCCTCTCAGTTATCTCTTCTCCAGGCTGAACAGACCCAGCTCCCTCAGCCTGTCCTTGTAACAGAGATGTTCCTGTCCCTCCATCATCTTTGTCACCCTGCTCTGGACCTGCTCCAGGAGCTCCATGTCTCTCTTGTACTGAGGAGCCCAGAACTGGACACAGCACTCCAGATGAGCTTCACCAGGGCTGAGTAGAGGGGCAGGATCAGCAGCCTTGATCTGCTGGCAATGCTGTCCCTAATGCACCCCAGGTACCATTGGCCCTCTTGGCCACAAGGGCACTGCTGGCTCAGGGACACTTGGTGTCCACCAGGAGCCCCAGGTCCTTCCCTGCAGAGCTGCTTCCCAGCACGTCAGTGCCCAGCCTGTGCTGGTGTGTGGGGTTACTCTTCCCCAAGTGCAGGACCCTCCACTTGCCTTCGCTGAACTCCAGAGATTTCTTCTCTGTCCATCTCTTTGATATCAAAATTCAACTATATTAAAACTGAAAAACATTGAAAGAATAATTGACTCCCAAAGACTGCTAGTATATGTTTTAAATATAAGAAATTGAGTTAGTCATGCATGTATGTACAATATTTGCAGTCTCTTAATAACATAGATATGAGAATGCATTTTTTTGTAAACACATAATAAACAACTGGAAGAAACAACAAATTATAAGAGAAGGAATATTAAAAAAATTGATCAGGATCTTGACATTTGAGCACTTCTGCAGGTTGGTGGCAAATTTGCTAGTTTTATAAAAAAGTTTTATAAAAAAAGTGAAAACTCTGAAAAAAAGTCCCAAGTATTTTTAGTTTACTACCAAAACAGTAAAATTAAAAAATTTTAAAAAAGGATTTGTGAAAATGTGTAGATGACATAACTGTGCAAGTTTCTGAAATTTTCAATAGTGATTAGAACACTACCTTTTATTTTCTTTTGCTGTGGCTGCACTTGTGGCTTTATTTTGGTTCAATATGGGCATTTCTCACTGTCATACACCACCACCAAAATTGGATGTTTTAGTCATCATTTGGCTACCCAGACATCCTGATTGAATCAGAAAAATAGTTCTGCTGGAAATTATGAAAAAAAATTCATACTTGCTTCATAGAAATAAAGATGAGGTAATGAATTTTTATCTACTGGTGAATTTTGAGGAGTGTCTTAAAGAAAATAGGAGGCCAGATACAATCTTTACTTTCTCCAATTGGATCTGAACCCAAATTTCCCAGAACTGATCCTATTTCTGTTTCTCCAGCTGTTGATTTTTCCCTTGGGGAATAATTAGGGATTCCATATGCCCAGTTCCTACTTCATGCCATATGTGTTTCCTTTATATCTGTACTTGATATCTCGGCATTCCGATATTTAAAGAACCTTGAGCTCATTTGACAAAGTATCAAATAGGGGTAATATGATTAAAAGGGAACTTAATTTTAAAATTTTCCTACTTGTAACAAAAATTGAAATACTCAGTTCTCATTAAAGTTGTTGATAATGGTATATGCAAGTGATTAGAAGCTAAAATTAAATTATCTAATATGAGACTCTTCCCTTTCCTTCCTCCATTCCCATCTCTGTCACTGAACTGGAAGTTCTACTATTTGTTCTATCCTATTCTATATGAAGAATTGTGACTAGGAGATATTTTGAGGCCAAATACTTCACAGAAAGTTGTAAAGTCATCAAAAATACATTGTTGTCTTAAATAATATTCTTTTTGACTAGAAAAAATACTGAATATATCTGTCCATAATCAAAGGTTTCAGTATTAATTCATGCTTAGGTAGTGACGGGCAAAACCTTAAAAATAACCACTTAATACCAACAAGAATAAGGGCCATTGTGTTTCAAGAAATATATTTCTTAGAATATGTTTAGAAAACAAAGCATAAGAGCCATTTATTGTAATCCAATAAATGAAAATTTCTGAATTTTCATTTATTGTATTTCAAAAATGAACATTTTTGAAAATAATCTTAATAAAATTAATCACAAAACCTCTTACATTTTGATTCTATACTTCACGTTGAATTGACTATGTGGCATTATTTACTTAATTTAACACAGTTTCAGTGGAAATATGTGAATAATATCTATGAATTCCCAGGCACTTAAGAACTTGTAGGTATTCTCACTTTCCACTCGCTTCAGAAACCATTTCTGTTGTAGGAAATGCAACCACCATCTCAGGATGATAAATGAAATTTATGTCTCCTTTCTTCTGTTGTTTCAACAGAAGTATTTGGATGAAAAATATATCATGTTGGAGGCCATTCTGTGGTCTGAATTCAAGTATTATCCTTGACTCCTTATACTGTAAGAAGACAGCAAGCTCATGTACTTAAACTTCTGCTAGTTGATGACATGGACACAAGCTTGAAGACGTACAAATAGCTTATAGTTCTTTTGCTTTTGTTATGACTCAGTGAATCTCCTAGTTTTAGCAAATAAGATACTTGATTTGTTTATTATAGTTCCAATAAAAGACTTGTATTACCTTTATAGATATCAAAATAGAATTGCCAAAACCCAAGTGAATTACTAAAATTTTCCAAATTGAATGATCCCCCTTCTGTAGCTTCATACTGCTAAACAGTGTCTTTAAAAAAAAAAAGTAAGCAGTGTTTTTACCACTTTATGCAATTATTGGTGTAATTGATTTTATGCAGGAGGTGCTGAGATACTACATGAATGCATAGAGCCTCAGAGTATTTGGTAGTTATGACCTGTCCCAAAGGATAATGCCGTGTCTTGAAATATGAGAAAGGCCAGTGCAAAATATTAACATCTCCTGAGAATTTAGGGCTCTGTTCCCTCAGTGATGCACAACATATTAGAGTTTAAATGAGTTACAGCAGTGATTCACTGCACATTAATGCAACTTAAGTTCCCTGAGGTTCTTTCTCCATATTTCGCAGAGTTCTGCAAAATATGAGTTTCATTAAACAAAGAAAGCTTTCTAGCTCTTCTGCTTCTAAAAAAAAGGGGCTTTAATTCTGGAAATAAGTGTACTTATGTATTGTTTACTCTCTTCCCAGGTAACAGGAATAATAATTCCAGTAACATTGAAGACTTATTCATCTTAGTGTTGAACTGACAACAATGCCAAGTTGAAAGCTAGCATTACCAGCATGTATTTCCAAACAGAGGGAGTTAAATAAAGGAGTTAAATAAACAGAGGATGCTATTAACTTACACTATAGTTCACATTATGAGAACAACTTTGTCTTAGTATCTTTCAGAAAACTGAATTGATAATATTTTTCTGCAAAAAAAAAGGGCTTATACTATTCTACCAGTGTTTTAGAAGCACAGAACTATAGAATAGTTTGGGTTGGAAGAGACCAAACATCTAGTTCCCACCCCCATCACATAGGCAGACACCCTCTACTAGATCAGATTGCCCCACCAAGCATGGCTATGAACACTTCCAGGGGTGGGGCATCCACAACTCCTCTAGGCAAGCTATTCTAGTGCCTCACCACCCTTACAGTGAAGTATTTCTTCTTACTAACTATACTTACTTTCTTTCAGTTTAAAACTATGCCCCCTCGTCCAGCCACTACATTCCCATGTAAATATCCATGTCAGTACCTTTAGGTACTGCTTATAGGCAGCTTATAGGCTGCTATACTTCCTCTGCCAGGTCCCACAGCACCCACAGGTGTGTCTCATCAGGTCCCATGGACTTGTGTATCCTTGTGTTCTTTATGTGGTCTCAGACTTGATCTTATTCTACTGTTGAGTATTTCTTCATTCTCCCAGGCCCAGCCTATGCCTCCTGCAACTTGGACAGTATGGCTGGAACACTTGTCACTGAAGTCCAAGGCAAAAAATTATTCAGTCTCTCAGTCTTCTCCATATCCCAAGTCTCCCATTTCCTTCTGGGAGGGCCCTGTAAAAGACTGGAAAGATTGCTGGCTTGAAACATTTTGGGTGTGTGTGAGGGGAAGGGGCAGGTTGGGCCTTGCCCTGATGAGGTGATGTCCTGCTCTGCACACCACCCCCACCCCCCAGACCTGTACCCCAGCCTGGCAGTGGCTGCCTATCCCTGGCACACTGGAGGCAGTGCTCCACACTCTATCCTTGGAGCCTCAGTCTAGCCCCAGAGTGGCCAAATGACCTGGGGGAAGGAAAGCCAAAAGGTACCAGATAAGCTTTTGTATGATTATGGAATTGAACTTGTATACATTTTCCTACCTTCTCAGAAAAAAGCATGAAATCACTATACCAAAGGAAGCACATGGGGTAATGGTTATCAATGTGTAAAGCATGATTGTACAGAGCAAAAATATGTAGATTGGTTGCCCCTGCAAAGAGAGGAAAAAAAGCCTTGCAGAGGAGCAGAAGTGGCAGCTGGAAAGTTCTCTCCAGTTGTAAACAAAAAATGGTCAAATGAACAAATTGAAAATTTTGGATTTGAGAACCAGTGAAGGGTTTGATAAAGTTTGAAAGGTATTTGGTTTGAAACTGGGACTCTGAAATAATATGCTAAGGAGGTTGGAGAAACCCGAGTTTCATAAATTTTCACACCCAAGCAAAAAGAAAAGAAAAAAAAAGGCAAAATTAAGACATTCTCACAGCACAACTCCAATGATAATAAAATCAAACTCTTGCAGACTGAAGGCTTCTTTCACTCTACTGAAATCCATACAAAATTTTTAGCAAATCTAAAGGTATCAAGTTCCTCTCAAGAAATAAATTCAACACGTAGATTTCCTCATGCTCTATTCCTTTGGAAATTTAGGACATTTTCTGTATTTTTTGGAATTATAGTATAAAGGATATTTTACCTAAAGTTAAAGAGCTTGGATACGTATGCATACATGTGCATATGATCACAAAACATGCATATGTATGACAGTGTATTGATGGTCACAATTAATGTTCACAGAGGTAATCATATTCATGGCAAAGGGAGATTCGTGTTCATTTTACCTTAGAGCAAAGATGTGAATAACACTGGAATGGAGAAACACCCAATTTAAACAATGGTAACCTTTACTCAGGAATGGGTTTACAGGATTGTTTTTCAAAGCTTGTAATATAATGGACTCCAGGCTATATAGTGTACAAAAGGGGAGTACAAATTGTCAACAAGTCATTAGGAAGATGGCAGCACAAGGTCAGTGCTGGTGACAGTGCTTTACTTATTGTTCATATCAAAGTACTATTGCTTTACTGTTATTATTTCCCAAATAAATTACATATGCTTTTTGGCTGTTATAGCTATTTCATCTTTTCTTCTTCTCTCTGGTTTCACACCTTTCCTTGTGGTAATCGTCAGGACTGATGACTGACTAGCAGGGGGAGAGGCTCCCTGAGCTGGGAAGAGATTGGAAAGGAAGAATCTAAAGAAACAAGGAGGAGAATAGGGCATGAGCTTGTGATGTTTTGTTCACTGAAAAGCATATATGAAAACCTGCATATACAGACATGTTCATCATTGTTGCTGACAGTATACAGGAGAAAGATCAGCCATGTAGAGTTATGATTTGACTGAAGAATTAACTTATTATTTAATTGGAATTCTCTACACAAGCTTATGGGGTAAGGGGTGTCTTGTTACATTTTGGTGGGAAGCAGGAGAGGGCTCTTATAAGCTATTGCTGCTTGACGAGTGAACAGAGATAATGATTTTATTCAGTTCAAGTCTTTGATCAAAATATAAGTAGAACTTCTACCCCTATTATGTGCTTTTGAGGCTGATGTGTAATGGTGTTTCTTGACTGATACTATGGATAATTCATCTCACACCAATTTCTAGGTCATGCAGCATACCTGTAGCTGATCCTGATGGTCTTATGAATACTCAGTACTTTAAACTCAAGGTCTAATGACCAAAACAGTTTTTCAAATTGAGCACTGTGTGATTATTCCAACTTGTGGAGGGATCCTAGGGAGTCTCCAGCTGCTTTGGGGCTTGTTAAAGTCACTAGTACTCACACAGCCTGAATTTGCAAGAGTTTATGCATTCCATTTAAAAGAGAACATTCAGATTTGAGCTGGAGTTAATTTCTTCGTCAAAGTAGCATAGCTATGAGTTTTACACATTTGAGATTCTTACCATGAATTTTCCTTCCACTTCAGAAAGGTTTAATAAAGTAAATAATAGCTTGAGGAATCCAAGCTTTTAGAATATAATGGCGAAATTATCTCAAAAATACGAATGTTTATAGACTAGTGAAAAAACTACACAATCTCCAGGTTTAAAAGGAAAAAAAAAAAAGGCAAAATACTGAAACTAAAGATAAATAACTTGACAGTGTTCTCACAATCAGCTCCCTCTCCCTTGGGAGTCATGCACAGAAAATCTGCAGTGAACAGTGAGACTAGCACAATAAAAGCAATATATTAAAAAAATCCCGCATAACTAAATATCAGTGTTTTGATCTGTCTCATGTGCATCTTGTGTGCAGTGTGACAAGGTAAATGCTGTAGCATAGCTAAAGTTTCTTTCTATGAAGAAAGACTCCAAGTATTTAAAAACAGGAAGATTTGAAACATTTAATTTTAGATAGAGCAAAGCTGAAACATTTAGTGGTTATGCTAGGGAGAAAATAAAATTCACACCCCAATGTATGAATTCCTTTAGTTTCTTCAAAATAGGCTTTGAGAATTGCTACTATCTAGTGATTTGTTATGCTGCTCTTCATAGTTATTTCCAGAACACAAATATGTGCCTGACAGTGTTTTAGTCTTAAGAGCTATGAAAAGGCAAAATATACCGAGATGTGTAGGTATAGACACAGCCATTTTGTTCCCCCAGCTGTATCCAAAAAGAAGGGTTAAACTAACACTGACATTTGCATTTTATTTTAAGAACATATTGTTTGATAAAGGCTGACTTGTTCCATCAATGCCATGGAACAGTGTTGATGCAAGTGCTTATATTTTTTGCTTATCTCCAGGAAAGGAATACAGGCTGATTTAAAAACTGAAGGAGAGAAAGAAATTGAAGTTTTGAATTTATTTTTAAAATATATATTTTCTGCATTAAATTATTGGATTGTTCTATATTTTCCCCCTTTGTTTAAATTTTATTTGCTTCACAGCCATGGCAGAAATGAGTGATATTTATCAGGTTAATAGTCTCAGGATTAAAGTATTTGGATGAGTTGAATAGATCCCACAAAGTTGGTAAGAAATAACAGGTGAGAATGCATTGGGATGGGATGCAACCACCTTATACCTATATTTATAGTAGATACAAATTCTTAATGGTGGAAGGTCATATCTCTGAAAGTGCTAAGATTTTTGTATCATTTTGTCCTTGTCCAAGAATGAGAGACCCATACATTAGTATGTTACACTCAAATTATGTTTTACTGGAAATCAATATTGTATAAAGTAGAGTGGGTATGTCCATCAGTAGGTAATAAAAAAGTGTTATGTAGCATATTCAAAAACAAAGAAAGTTTTATCTTATGAAACAAAGATACTAAGATATATTTTCTATTTTTCAAATACAGTTTTTGAGTACAAATTCATTTTTAATAGCACTAAAATTAATTGAGCATTTTGGATGTGAAGTAGAATATCTGAAATCAAATAAGGACTGCTTAAAGGTCAGTCAGAACTGTTGGGAAGAAATAAACCAAGTCATTGAAATGTTACAAGCTACAGAGGTAAAGTTGAACAAGGATTACGAAGAAATGGTAGCATACATTGAGGCGGGAGCAAAATTTGCAAGATATTTAGTAATCCACTGCATTTCAGTCTGTGAATTCCGTAAGAGCACTTTGGCTCTTTATCATATCCTTTTTATGCAACTCACATGAGAGCAGTATTTTGGGATGAGATTGCAATATTTGAAGTGAAACATAGTAAATAGTAATGCATTAGGGAAAACAGTACAGAGGATCACAGAATACAGATCATAATCAGCAAATATTACCTACTTCAGCAGCTGTGTCTAAAGAGAATACATATTGGTAAGCTTGATTTATAATCTTAAGTTTATTTGACTTTCAAAATCTTGGAAATCACACGGGCAGTTTGAGCTTTATACCTGTGAAAGAGTAAATTATGTGTTCATGCTTGGGAATATAAGAAGTCAACTATTTGTTGGTGTTTTTATTCATAAACACCTCTTATCTCTGCTTTTAAAACCTTATTACTCAGGAACACAACACCTGTTACCAACATGCTACTTTAGCCCTTTCTTCAACTCAGTCTTACACCCCAATTAGATAAACATCTAGCATTTCTTCCACTTGTTGACTGCAAACATGAAATAATACCAAAGCACTTCAAGCTAAATGCAGATGGGCAAGGAAGATTGCAGAGCCCTGAGAATGACCAGCCACAATTCCGGTAGGAAACTGCTTTTTCATGAGAAAAATTACCTTGAAGAACACTGGTGCATTGTATAAATGTTTTTTCAAAGGCAGGTTGGGGGTTAAAAAATTACTTTAAAAAAATGTGAGGGTGGCAGTTACTGTTACTTTTTTTTATGAAGGTTTAAAAAAATACTCTAATCGACCTTGCCGTATCTTATCAAATATTTCTTTCTTATCCTTAATCATGCTTGCTCTACTTACAGATAAATCAACTCTGCATCTGATATACAGATGTTCAATGCACACATTGTAAATCTTGCATGATTATTCTTGCATAGGCAGTTTTAACTGAAATAATGAACTCTAAAGATGGTCTTGTATGAAATGGATACTTGGATACTTTTCTGTTAGTTTTTCTTAAGGTATACATATGATTTATGTATAAAGAACATTTTGTTCCTTAAAGCACCAGGATAAGCACATAGAAAATTAAAAAAAGTATTACAAACCTCACACTGACTGCATGAGAACTGACTATGGTAAAGGTGAAATCACTGATTTTACATAAGATTAGCAGGTTGCTCTAGCAAAACTCACTACTGTGCAAGCAGTCCTACCAAGAAGGGCACATGAAAGGTTGGTAGAATTTCTGTACAGAATTTAGATTAGCTACTTTAGTGTACTAATATAAGTTTTAATATCTTCCTTAATAATAAAATTCATTTATATCCCAGACGTCAGGTTATTGGTCTCTCGGCCCCTTCGAGTAAGTAATTGAGCACCTGTATGGGGACAATGTGAGTTGAGGAGCTCTGATTAGTTTTCTCTAGTTATAAATTATTTATCACCTCGTTCCATTTTCCTCTTAACACCCATTGGGATGTTTTCACAGTCTTGTTGCATAATAAGAAAGTGAACATCAGGATTCTGTTTGCTATGGTTCACCCTCATGAGCCATTTAGCATTTTGTAATTCCACAGAAAAAGCTATCAGATCAGCGGAAATGAAGTGAGAGTTTTATAGATGTTTTCTATTATATTATTTCTTTTTTAAAAAGGTAATGACTGACATATTTAAAAATGAGTAAATTGGCTAGCAAATCTTAACCTGTGATATTATACAGGACATATACTGCTGAAAGTGCAAATATCTGTCCTAATTCCAAAATACATACGTCATAAAATCCATACAGAATGCTTATAATTATTCAAGTTGAAAGCGAACACCATGTTTTAACATACCTTAATACATTTAAAGTGTGCTTCTGATTTTTCCATTTTGGGAAATGGCTTTCTTAGAGTGGAGTGCTATAAAACAGTAATCTTTAAACTAATGCGATTTTTCACACCCACTTCCTTCTGTACACCTTTTATCTTAAAGGAATAGACCACAGTTTCTTTCCCACCATCTGCAGGTGAGACAAGATGGTCATGTAAAATTCTTGATAAACATTTAGCCCTATGAATAGAAGATAGTCTTTTGTACTCATTGACTCCATCAGTTTGGACTAGGAACTGTAGATTAGTGCCTTCTCAGACCTCTTATTGCATAAAATCCAATAACATAAAATACATTGTCATGTATTTGGGTTTGCATATGAAAGGTCATACAAAAACCAAAACATCTGTAATCAAGAGCTTGTTAACTGGAAAGGACTCAGTGGCTGTGACACTTGTTTGTAGCATGGCTATGACCTGCCACTCTGCTATAATTAAAGGCCAATACAACAGTACATAGCTTACTAGAAGACTGAGTAAACTTGTGAAGAGATCATAAGCTGAATACTGTGCATGCTTCCACGAGTTCATGTTGCAGAAGGGTACAATGAAATATGACCAGGGGAAAAAATTTATAAAGAAATATCACCTACTTTGAGGCCTACTTCTGAGAACAGGCTAATCTGGCCATTCAAGCTCCACGTTCTGCAGCAGCTTTCCAAGGTAGGAAAGACACCAAACTCCCTGTAATTGCAAGTTACAAGGTATGGGATGAATGCCTATGGTAGCAGACAACTTGATTCAGGAGCGCTCTTAGCTCAATCTTCCTATGTTCCTTTGGCATTATTCCTAAGAATTGCCGTTGTTGCGTGCCGGGAATACTGGATGTGCCTAAATTCTTCACATGATAGCTGTGTGCTGGACTCAGCCCCTCCTTGTGTTACCTGGAGAAGGTGACTGGCTTCCCCCAAGCACAGACTTGTTTGAGACCCAAGAAAGGCAGTTTTGCTTCAGCTTGTGTTATGTGAGTTTTAGTCTAGTACTATTTAGAAAAAAAAACCAAAAAAACCTGCAATTCTGCAAGCTGTGAAGTCAGTTGGAAAATTTACAATGACCTGACTAATTAGGCCATGCTATGGCACAGTCTCACATAGTTATTATTGCTCTATTTTAAGGGTGGCAGAAACTCCTCATAGATTGAAGTTTCATCTAAAAGGAGTATATGAATGAGAGCATGTTCCTCACCTCCTGAAGAGACAATGCTTCCCTGAGGCCTCACCACCCACTTCTTCATGGTTCTTTATAACAGCATTTGTAGGAGGCAGTATAGAACATGTTGACATCCATTTGGCTTATTACAACTAATTTGAATAATCTGATGCTTTGAATTAAACTTTCCTCTTCTGTATTGTCAATGATATGATACATATTCAGGGAAAATAATAAATTTCTTGTTAAGAATTACCAAATCTAGTTCTATGGACAAAGACTGGGTGAAAAGCACTGATGATGTGTGATGTATTCAGTATCTGATCACTAGAAAAAAGGAAACAAATTGAATAATTCTACACCTAATTTATTTTGTCAGAACATATTAATCATATAGGGCAATGCTGCCCTCACATTTATAAATTAATTTTCAACTGGTATAATAGGCATTGTGATCAAATGTCTCAAGGCAAAATTAAACCCCCAATTTGGATATTTCTTGAACTTGGGTAGCTGTTTGACTGTCCTATTCTTTTCATTATTCTATGGGAAAATAATTATTTTTGGTGGATTGCATAAGGAACCATCTCATTTGTTTTGCAGAAAGAACAGACATACAATTTGGAACATCAAAAGGAAGCTCTTCAGGGGGAAAATGGCAGGTCAAATCTTCGCTTAATGCACTGCAATACAGCCAGGTAGATAAAACGTGACACAATATTTTTCAGTATTCCTGTTTTTCATTGCATCAAATTCAGGTTTATGATCTAATAAAATTCCAGGCAGGAACTATAAATTCTGAAAGAAAAGGATATTCAGATAACTTCTAAAGAACAAGCCAGAAAATGCTTAGTTTTAAGAAATTACTGAGTACCATTACTATATCCAAGAAAGGTCAATGCATCCACTTTATCGACTGAATTCATTAAATCCATCTGGAAGGAAGAATGTTGAATAGTAGAGGTATTTAATTAAGAAATATTATATTCACTGTGAAATGAAGATACTTGAACACTGATGAAATAAAGATATTATCTATTTATTTACATTAATGGTTTACTCAGTGTTTACATAATGCTAGTCCTTATTCTGACACTAAAAATGAACATAGCACTCACATGGAATTGAAAGATAATTGAGAAATGCTGTTGAAAGATATATTCCACAAGCTCTTTTCTGGTGGGGATTTTTTGATTGTTGTGGGGGCTTTTCTTTTTTTTTTTTCCTTCCTTTATTGGGGTGCAACTAAAATTTATATTATGAGGCAATTTTGAAAATAAAAGTGATTGTTTACGTTGTTTAAAACTATTTATTCCTAAACAATATATCTAGATTCAATACCCAGATTTCTTTTTTGGTCACAGATGGTAACTGAACCCCATTAGACCAGGAAAACCACCTCATTTTTTGTGTGTTGTCTTATAAACTAACCAACCAAGAAAGAAAATGCATCTGCTTTCCATTCTTATCAAACTTTGACTGCTTCCAATACTTATTTAGTTTCTCAATGCAACTGGAGACCGTGCCAAACTGTCTGGAACACCTTAAGAAAAACAAAGTGGTTTTGTTCTTAGGAAAACCCAAAAACTCTCAAAAAAAAATATACAAACCTAATAATTCCTGTTCTAGAATGAAATGCCTTATCATTAACTGTGTTCACAAGCATGAACTGAGCCATAACTATGGCTCACAGGATATGGCACTGTGATTGCCACTTTTAGATAACCTTCCAGTCCTGTGCAGATGAGGTGCCTCTTACATCTGCAATCAGATCTGCATCAATGATGATCCCTTTGTGTTCTTTCCATTCAAAGGAACCAAAGGTGAGCAAAATTACTTTTCAGGTTATTGCCAACGTTTTAATTTCTTGTTTCCCAATTTTAAAGAAAAACTTGTTTATATTTTCTGCACCTTTTTAGATTTGTTTCTTTGGGTTTTTTCACTCTAACATTTCAGTTCACCATTAAACTGATAATTTAAAAATTTTAATCAACCCCCTTCAGCCAGATTCACTGCATCCCGAAATTAGAGTGTACCTGAGTCATCCAATGGTGAAGACAATATGGGCAGAGAACTGATTCATCAATACATTAATTTCGTCTGTTTAATCATTCCATAATATATTGGGCAGACTCAATGGTCTCAGAATTCTTTCCCAACACAATTGAATCCGTGGTTCTCTGATTCTGTGATAAGAATGTGCTGCTACTTTTTAAAACCGTATGTCCATAAAGTATGTTAGTAGATTAACGGTTCGCATACAATTCCAAATCCAGGTAAGGACAAGAATCTAGTTCTAAAACTCTAATTTCTTATGTGTTTTTTTTGTTATTTTTACTTATTTTCACCCTGTTCTTCTAGTCTGCCATATTTCAGATAAAAAGTGTAGACTAAATTAAGTTTCTTTCATTGTTTTTCTTTGTGCAGACTATAATTATATGGACCACCATAAGAAATATTTTTTTTACAGAGGATTGACCTGAGAATTACTTCCAGTGTTATGGCTATTACTGCGAGTAGCAAACACTCTTTGTAGAAGGAGACTTCTTGGATTCAAATTGCTTGTTTGTCAGACTGTGCCTTAAACATGAAAAGAATTTTTATAAAAGCATTCCACTCTTCATAGGAAACATATTAAACAGCAATTAAAAATCTGATATCTTTCTATGCCCTCAGAGATCAGATGAATAGGATCACTGGAGAAATATTAGACACTTTACTAGTATCATATTTTAATTAACATTGATTAAAACAACATTTTATATAAACCAAAACATTATTATCCTCACAGGAAAGAGTAAAAAAATTAAATTAATTGTTGCATTACAATAGCTATGAAAAATAGCAATAGTTTATCATAGAATTGGGCAGTGGTTAAAAATTCACTTTACCTGCTCACTAATGATTTCTCCTTTCTCTGTTCTTCCAGATCCATTTTTTTTTTTTTTCTGTGACTTCTTATCCAAAGTATGGTAAATTTTGGGATTATGTTACAGCTTGACCCAGAAGACTTCAGTATAAATCTGGGTTTGTTCCCTCCTTTAGGTCTCTGCTATGAGTTTATATTGAAGTAGTATTGAATGAGGAAAAAGCTGTGGTTAAGGATGATTGCCTAAATAATAATTTGATGTGTAATTGTCTTTCTCTCTTTACATAACATTGTTTTCAAAGAAAATATTCATAACATTTGTTCTATTTAAACCTAACCAGTGAAGTTAAGAATAAAAGAATGGTAATGAAGAGCTGAACATTGAAATATTTCAACTTTTGATTTTGAAATAATGTATCATTTTGATTTTTTCCAAAATTAAATTATTAATATAACTATTAAAAAATAGACAAAAAAGTTTAAGTGCTAATGAAAAATTAGTGGTTTCAGGTAACATTATGTTTGGAAGAATGATCCAGAAATTCTAATGAATTCTAAGGAATCTATATTTGTGTTTTAGTTCACACTATCAGTGTAAGTTTCAAAGCAACTTTCCTTAGCACCTCAGTGTTAAGCAGTATGCTCTGCTTATATAAGAGATCATGTAAGAACATATCTCATGGCCTTCACACTGACTTCCTTCCAGTAACCCTAAGCCAGAGGGGAAACAGGAGTGTACCTGATGTACCACTGTCCTAGGTTGCAATCCAGGATGTGCCCAAAATCTATTCTATCACCACCTTCATGAGCTGTTAATGGGCCCATCAGTGCCTTGCCCTGACTCCTAGACAACTCCCTGCAGGAGCTATCTCTGTTCATGGGCAATCAAGGACCTGCTGCATCCCGTTATGATATGCTCCGAGCGGAGGGAGGAGCCAAGGATCCTCGCATGGATATAATGTGGGATTTGGACCCTTACCCACTAGATCTTTCGCAGAGGACAAAGGCTACCAGACGTTCTCTATGAGATCACTGCTTCAACCAGACTGCTTCATCTGGACTGCTACCACCAGCCCAGGATTTTCCATGGCTCCAGCTTGGTGGTCTCGGAGTTCCGCACCAAAATCAGACTGCCCCAGGTTTTGTAAAACAAAGCCCCTCAAGGTCTCTAGTTCTGTTTACTTTTAATTCTGTAGTTATTATTGTTCTTTGTTTCTCTTGTTATACATATTAGTAAAGAACTGTTATTCCTATCCCCATACCTCTGCCTGAAAGCCCCTTTAATTTTCTAAATTATAATCATTTGGAGGGAGGAGATTCGAATTCTCCATTCCAAAGAGAGGCTCTGCCCTTCCTAGCAGATACCTGTCTTTCAAACCAAGACAACCACAAAACCTAATAAGCCTTTGAACCACAGAAATACTGGAAAGCAAGCACGCACAAATAGTGAAAATATTGTACACCCAGCCCCCTAAAGATGCATCTCCTAGTGCCACACTTTTTGTTGATGCAGACACCAGCTTTGAGCTCTTTTTTTTTTTTTTTTGACTGAAAATTGCAATCTATTTCAACAAAGGGCAGTAGTCACTCAAAATATGTTGAAAATGCTATAATGTGAGCAAATAAAAAACACACACAAAACCCCAAAACACCTTAAGATCTGTTGCTCTTAGAAAAATAACTGAGAACTGATTTTGCTGAACTGTTTAAGCAGTTACACAGGAAGAAAACAACATAATGGGGCTGTGTAATGTGGAGGGGAAAGGCATGCTAAAAAGGTATTGAAGCAAAACTTAACTATATTCCAAAAAGAAATTTAGCACACAGATTTAACAGTACATCTAATTAACTACTATAAATAAATATATTTTTATAAATATATAAATAAATCATTAGAAGTGTGGACAATTTTCTGTCTCCTTGTATCTAGAAAGTACAACTTTTAAATGCTCCACTGTGTTGCCCTTTGGGATGATTGATACCTCTTTCCTGTACTTTGTCAAAACTGCGAACTATTTTGTCTCATTTCAGTATAAACAGATCATGTGAAACTTGGTGAACAAATTCAGTACATTCTTAGGCAATTCTTTTCAATTTTGAGCTTGCCTGTATACATCTGGTTTTACCCTCAGTAGGAGTTTTCTACAAGTTCTTTAAAAATAAATAATTCTGTACAGCTTTTTGAGAGGTATATAACTATGGAACTAAGAAAAAGGAAGTAGCAGAAATACAGTTTAAGCCTTAAGATTTGTTGGCTGGTGAGGACAAAAACTCTAGAGCTCTACATTGATGAAGTGGGAAGATTAAACATATGTTTTACTTGCTACCATATTTATTTGCATATGCTGCCTCCTAGATGATCATATGGTCCTTTTACCTTTTGGCAAGATGACATATTCCAAAGAAATACAACAATATGATCAAAGTTTGTAAAATGTGTCTATCCTGTATTATGCTTACTTCATCTGTTTATTGTATAGAACTGCAAAAATTATTCACAGATAATTAAAGACATTGAAATTTGT
Source organism: Cinclus cinclus (assembly GCF_963662255.1). NCBI lineage: Eukaryota > Metazoa > Chordata > Aves > Passeriformes > Cinclidae > Cinclus > Cinclus cinclus. The sequence continues at coordinate 19,099,204 of NC_085050.1, read as the reverse complement.
TTTCCAGTGATGTCAATTTAGGAATGTTCATATGGATTCTGTAGTATGTCAAGCCCCAAATTTACAAAAGAAATGTGATCCTTTGAAAAAATACTTTTGTTCCAGTATATAGACTAACCAGTATCTTTAGACCTGTGCCTTTTGTAAGATAATCAGTTTCCAAGTCTTCTGGCTTTAAATTAACAAAGAGATTGGGAATGGTCAGCTAGGACCCAAGATAACTAAGTCTTGTGTGGTCAGCTTCAGCAGAGAAGGAAGGGAACTAACTCAGTCTGGCATTAGCAGAAGACGTTCTCTGGTTATCCATGCATTTAAACATAACAATAACTATTTTAATAAATTGCACTATGTTCTCGGCAATGTGTTCACACAAGACAGTTGAGCATTTCATTTGCCAAGTAAAGTGAACAATTCATATTTTCATGTTTCAGTTTGATTTGCTTTTGTATAAATGAGAAAATTAAAATAGCCTTTTTGAGAAAGCCTTCTGTGTCTCTTTTCTATTATTATATCTTCCTGAGAAAGGGCAATTGCACTGGATCATAAAACACAATCCCACATAGAACATACGCAAAAGAAATACTTGGGCTTGTTTTTTATATAGATTGGTTTGTCAGTAGATCAAAACCATAACAGAATGACTGCAGTAGCCCAGATCAAGGATTTATTTAGCTCACCACTCTCTGTTAGGTAACTGTTTGATGCTCTCTTGTTCCAGAAGAGACTGTGAAAGGCTAATGCCATTTGCTTGTTCCTTGGCACTCAGAAATTTACTAGAATCTGTCCTTTTGCTCCCTGCTATCTCTATGGCAACATTAAGAGCATGGGTCTTTGTTTAGTGTTGTGGGTTTCCCCCCTCTTTTTAAGAGTTGTCCCATATTATTAGTTTTAGCAAGCTTTTGTCAGTCTTTTCAAGTTTTTTGTTACCCTTTTTTCAGACTTTGAACAATAATCTCATTTACACAGAGACATAAAGATACATTTTATTTTTTATTCTATTCTTAAACTGTAAAGTTTGGGGCTTTTTTTTTTTGCTTTTTTTTTTTTTGCCTTTGAGACAACACTCACAGTACTATCACCAAGATTTCTCTTTTGACAAGTCTGTTCAGAATTCATCAAATTAGGTAAAAACAAGAATATGAATTGCTATGGTTGAGGTGAAATATGCAATCAAACTAAATATAGATTATTCACTATGATTCCTGCACACAGTCAGCAGAGAATGTCTATTTCGGAGATGATTCAGACCAGAAGCCTGAATAAGCTACCTTCTTTCTCCTAGCAATGTGATTGCTTAAGACACAAACTTGGCTTAATAATGGGGCTGCCTGAGGCTGTCTTATTTTTAAGGAATGATAATTTACAAAACATGTTTTGTTGAGACAGAATCTTATTGAATGAATGAGCAATGAAGTCCCAGCCATACACTTAACTTCTTTTGAATATTTTGTCTAGATATTGTTACTAATACATAGATGTAGTTTTACTGGTTATGGAGGACAAAAAGCTTTCCCTTTTCCCTTTAATTTTGGCACGGCTGCCTGAGGAACGGAGTGTTCAGGTGATATGATGCAGCTCTGCAGGGACCTTTGGAGCCCCCACCACGGCTGGTTTGAGCCCACTCTAAACCACAATTTGTTACTTTCATAATGTAGTATCATGTGTTAGTAATGAGTTGTGTCAAGCAAATTACTTCATAGCTGATAAAAGGGATATTCTGAAATATTTTGTTATTCTCAGGTTCTCCTATGAAAATTAGTTGTCTCAGCTAAGTGGGAAACAAAACATAAAGCAATTCTGGTAATGTTAATTTTTTTAAGTTTTAAAAGCTATCTTGCCTCTATTGTCAATAAAAATATGAATCAATATGCTGAAGTAGCTGGGCATGAGGCAAAAGTTTGATGCTGTATCAGATTTGAAAATTCACAAAGATACTTTGTTGCTTATGGATACAGCTAATTACCTCTCTGGTTTCTTGTGGGATATTTTTGATTTATTTTGTTTTTCATTATTATTATTCAAATTACTATGCTTAAAAAATATACTAAATAAAAACAATGTTCAGTGGAAGATGTTTGCTTAAAAAATAAAAGTGTCAATGAACAGCCAGAATTCTATCACTGGAGAGGTACAAGATAATGCAAAATTTCATACGCTCTGTTTTAGCAATTAGACTATGCATTTAAATGCATTAGACCAGAACAGACACTGATAAATGAACATAATGGTACCTATACATACTAATTGCCAAAAGGACAGCACAACAGATAATGGCCTAAGTGACAATAATATTATATAGATTTTGCTTAGGGGGAAGAAAATCTTAACTGTGCCTTGAACAAAATTTGTTTCAGTTCTATTTAGGTTATCACAATAGCATTATGTCTCAAAGAGGGGTCTCTGACTGTCATAAAACACAACCTGAAATGGCTCCTTAAAAATACCCCAGATTCTATGATAAAAAGAACAATTTTGATAATAATTAGAATTGATTTTTTTTTTCTTTTCTTTATGACTGCCACAAATTTGCTTTATATGTGTCTTTTTGTTCTGGAAACATTCTTATCAATAGCAAATTTCTCAGATTCCCATGGAAGATAATCAAATACAGAGACTACCTAAAAAAATATTTTTCCTAAGGTCAGCTACAGTTAGAAACGAATGTGTATGCTGTTTCTGATTCTTCTCTCTGTAATAATTCAGAGTAAATTATAATGTATTATGCTGAAGTCCATAACCTCAGAAAATAAGAGCCCAGTTGGTGCTTGACTTACAAGAACAAAGCAAGCTTACAGAGCACAGGTCTCTGTTGTTTGGCAAGTAGTCAATAAAACTGTACCTTATGAATTTCTTTCCTAAAGGTTCTAATCAAAACAATTTATTTCAGGCATGTAAACTCTGCTGTTCAGACTTCAGCTACTGTCAGCGTACGACATCAGCATCTGCAGGAGCTTCCACCACGTTAAACTGAGTCCCAGAGCTCCCCCATCTGTCTCAGTAACAGACAGATTTCCTGCTAGATCAGTGTAGTGTGTCAGCTGTGGTAAAAGAGATGTGGTTTTTTCCCAGCTTTTACTAGCTTTTACAATAACTACTAGAATAGCTGAAATCTTCCTCATTCCAAGGACTACATTTCAGACAGTTATACAAAGGAAAATAATTAAAAGCATTATTCCACGCGAGTAAACTATGATGAGAAAAGAATACAAATTAAAAGCCCAACTACACATGATGAAGTCAGACTGAAAATTGTAGGCAAACGTTTAGCAAATTAGAAATCCTTAAAGTGAATGCATGCAGTCACAGGGAATTGTTTTTCACAGTTAATCTATTCCTAGTATGTCTCTGAACTATGTTTATTTAGGGCTGAAGCAGAATATATAAACATGTATAGGTTGGCTATTTTTCTTGAACCTTATGGTCATTTTATTTTAGAACATTAACTGAATACTTTTTTTCATGCTAGAGATAAGGCTCAGATGGCATATATTATAAATTTACTGCTCTCTGAAGTTACATTTTGATGCACCTTCCTTGATAAAGCCAGCAAGCAGATTCCAATCTCAGCAACCATTTTTTTTTTTTCTTAAAACAAAGAAAGTATATACCCTGTTTTTCTGAAGACCCCCTGAGGGAAACATACTCAAAGAAAATGAAGAGTCTCCTATTTTAGATTCTTGTTGTGCAAACACAGTGGGTTTCCGCCTGCCCTGACACACTGTCAAGCTTCAGAGGATGATATCACTTCTCTAAATGAGTTTGGTTCTGATTTCTCACAGATTAACAGCAAATATCTTTCAGGTGAGATAACTTTTATTGGAGATTAAAGGGGAAAACAAACGAAGTAAAACATAAAGTACATATGGAGGAACATCTAATATACAGCTTTTGATAACACCAACTGCGTCAGCCTAGCTCTTAACTCATGGCTCTGCTCTTCCAACAGGGCTCACTTCGGTCTTAAAGGGGTATTCAGAAAAAGAAAATGGCCTAATTCCTCTTTCATATTGACTGACCTTTTCTAGTCAATCTCCTGCCAAGGAATAAACAAGAACCTTATTATTGTGGGACACCAATTTTTGTCACATGAGCATGGTAGCTTGCAGAAAAGGTTTTTTAAATAGTTAAATAGTTATGTGGTGGACCTAAAAATAACATTAGTAACCAAACTATTCAATGATTGGATGTTTTGTGCTTTGTTAGGGACAGAGCAATCATTAATTGATATAAACGTGCAAGGGTTTGTGGATTTCATGCGTAGGAATATTTTTTTTAGGAATAGCATACTAATGAGGCAAGTAAGTACTCATGTCTGGTCTTCTAAGGTAGTCACAAAGATCAGAGGGTACCTGTGTACTTACAGATCTTGTTTTCTTCCATTAAATTAATTCCATTCTTTCAGATCAGACAACCTGATGTATGATATTGATTCATTGTTCTTTGGTTCTTGCCCAGCTTTGATTGTCACTATCCAGCTGTACACCCTGTGTCAGAACCAACAAGGACTGATGCTGCCCATGTCACCAGGAACCTGTCAGAAAGCAAGCATGTATTTACCTTCCTACTTTGTCACTTCTAACTGTATTTTTGTCCTCATTTTATTTTATTTTATTTTATTTTATTGAAAGCTGTGTACTTAAATAAGGTGAGCAGGAAAGTTGTTGTAGAACTCCAACAGCGTTAATTAATGAAAGATATGTGTAATTATTTAACACTTTTATTGACAATGTGCATTATTAATTTTCCTATATGAATGAAATCAGATTTTTTTTTAAAAAATATGCAGTTGACTATTGAGGGCATAATCATGTATTTTTACAATTAGAAGTAGTTTGAAACTGGTCAATAATATTTGTGCGGTTAACATGTATCAGTTCAACACATCCACGTTATCTCATGAATAACCCTTAAAAAGGCTTTATTGCCTTTAGTTCTGACTTATGAAACCATTTCAATGCACTTTAGAATTGTGCTAAAGGGGCAATTTCCAGTATAGAATCATCATGACTTCACTGAAAAAGCTACCTAGGCTTATAAATTATTTTATACTGTTCTTTTTACCTTAATAAATGTAAAAATATCTGTCTAAAATTCTTTCAGCAACTCACATCATTATATTTCAGCTTCTTTCCAGACTCCTCCTTCAGAAGATGTTCTTTGCTTCATATAATGCAAGTGATCATGATATGTTAAACTCAGGTTTAATGATGAGATGTCCATTATTTCAATTGCATTAAGAAGAAAATAGACAAGGAAAAATATTAGCAAGAATGCTATGCAATGAATGAGGTTGTTCCTCTACATCTTAGGTACAACTGAGATGAATATTGCCATTCCACAAAATCATAGCATCACAGCATAATTTAAGTTAGGAAGGAATTCTGGAGACCATTTAGTGCAAACCTCTGTTCAAAACAAGTCCAGCTAGATCATGTCTAGGCAGTCCTAGAGATTACCAATTTCAGTAGTAAGGGAATAAGAAATACCTCAGTCTATGCAAATAATACAAATTCTAGATGTATGTATGTTTACACAAGCCAAAGCCCCCAATATTCCTCTCTGTTCTTTTTTAACAGAAGCAAGCAGATAAAATTTATGCCAAATTTGGGAACATATGTTATTTGGCAAAATCTATGGGAAAATATAAAGTAGCTGTTTATTATTGTTGTTTAATTGATTGAAAAAAAAATTATCTTTCAGATGCTTAAAGAAAGCTAGTATTAAAGTAAGAAGAACCCCAAAACATGCTGGATCACTCAACTCAGACAGCTAATGGTGACAAGCACTCATTTTTGCTGATGGGGGAGGGTCGAAGCAAAAGAGAAGAGAGTTTTTCTAGACCTTCATGAGATATATGTACACTCTGCCATACCACAATATATTTATTATGTTAATGCTGGAACTGTTGCAGAAAAGAAAAGAATCTGATCTGGAATTTGGAAAGGTGATTTCCACCTTAGCACCTAGCTGAAGCAAGTTTCAAGGACAAACCAATTGAAATTGAGGACATGGCACCTATACTAAATGTATCTCAAAAGGCTTATTTTAGACTAGCTCTAGTCAAATCCTATCTAATATCTATTAGCAATTGCAGACTCACTGGGTACTCTCCTTGGAAGTGCAGTTGAGTTTCATTTGAAGGGAATTCATCTTGTGTGCTCTGAAAATTCTCTGCAGTGCAAGCAGAGGGTAGCAAGTGAGAACAATGCTATTGCTTTAAAAAATCATTCCTCTTATATCTAAAACCCTGATACAGGAGGATCAAAGGAATCAGAATTACACGTATGGCTTCTTATATGGAGAATTAGGGATCTAAATTTCTTCCAGATCTGGGAGGGCAACTTTAGAAAAACATTAAAACTTTAGCATTTGTATTTCTCTTCTGTTGGCACCTAAATTAATTATCTGTTTTGGAATCCTTTCCAGTGCTGTACAGGTCTCAGCAGGGTCCTTATCCCAGTACTCCTCCACCTTCTCAGATCCAAAATCTCAGTGTGATCTGATTCCACCACTTATGCGACTTCCACATTAGAAACTGACACCATGAGTGCTCTCATTCAAAATTACTGGAGTGGCATTCAATAAAACAATTGAGACATTAAAACTGAGAAAATCCTTAAACCTGAGATCCTTTCTTACAGGTACCTTAGGATGGCAGTTGTTTATCAAAGTTTTTACTGGATTTAATCAATTTACTACAACTCTTTTGTAAAGAGAGACTAGATGCAGCCTTTCCGTTGTGGTTTGGGCTGTTGTTTGTCTATGTTGTGATTTATATAAAATGAAATTATTTTTAATATATTCAATGAATGTATTGTATTTAATATTAGAACATGACTCAAATTTTGGTAAAATATATGTCTGATATTAAGAGCAATATTATGATACCTAAGCCAAAGATGTTTGCACTGATTGCATGATGCAAAATACAGGAATTAGGTTAAGAGTAGTACCTTTCTTCCTCTGGGTGGGCATCTAAATCAGAAAATTATATAGACAAGCTGGTATTATTCTTCTGCATAACATTATTAAGAGAGAGATGGAGACTCACTCATGGTCTCAAAAAAAAAAAAAAGAAAAACCAAACCAATCCAAAACCTTTATCAAATTTAATGATTCTTCCTGAAGTATTAGTGGACATAAAGCATTTATTTTAGAGCAGGACCACATAACTACTTTTCCTGTCTCATGACTGGCCACTCACAACTTTTGAATTAATTGAGAGAGGTCAAATAAAGACCATATCTTGTCCTGTATTTAAACAGTAATTTAAACTTGCTCTACTAAAAAAAAAAAACAAAAACAAAAACAAAAAACAAACAAGAAACAAAACAAAAACAAACAAAAAAAAAGCAAACAACCAAACAAATTAAAAAAAAAAAAAAAAGCCACAACCAAAGAAGCATAGTTATCTATTATGGCTAAAAGACCAACACTGGTACAGGGAAAATACCTAGTTTTCCCCACTGTATTTCTTTTTCACTAGTTTATTGATTCTGTTACCTTTGTTGTTGCTTTGCCTCCTGTTCTGAGGTATCTGATTTCTTTTATCCCTATTTAGGAGAACTGGGCAGAATTATGGACTGTAGACCTAGAGGAATTATGATAGTGGCTGGCATATTGATGTTCATCATTACAAACTATAAATCCTTTTATCAAATCAAATTTACCTTTCATTCTTCAGTACAAAATTTAGTGAGTCTAACAAAGAAACAATACACATCTCCCTCCCTCAATCTTTTTCTATTCTTCTTATTTCTGTTTATAAAAACACCATAAATCACCTTGTTTTCCACATTTTTACCTCAGAAATTTCATTGTAGTGGAATGTTATACAGCTGAGAGGCAACATCAAAGTAATGTTGTCTGCCTTGTACTGCAAGAATTTCACATTGTTAGTTCATCAGTTAATAAAAAAAGAGTGTCTAGTAAAATACAGCTTTAGAATTGTAACAGCTTCATCAAATCAGTCTTTGTCATTGCAAAAAGTGGCCTTCTGTACCCTGTGGGATTAAACAGCAGATCTCTCCCAAACACTTTGGCCTTCAGGAATTCAGATTGCCTCTGTTGTAACAGCTTAATACTGTGGAGAAACATAGGTATTCAATGTGTTGGCTCATACACACAGGAACAAGACAGTCTTTACTGCCAACTCTTCAGTCTTTCCACAAACAGAGAAGCAGACCTCATGATGTGCAAGTATAATACTCTTTAAACTTATGCATTTCCTCTCTGATGCACTGTATATACAGATAAGCTGAACTGTTCACTGCTATTCATGTTCTCGAATGGGAACTTTTGCAAATCAGTCACAGAAAAAATGGATAATTTTTTCTTACCTCTACACTTTTAATGTTGCTGTGCTTTGCTCAGTAATGTAGAATTCTTTCTCCATCTCTCCCCAACTCCCCTACCATATATATATATGGGATATATGTATGTATAAATATATATATGTATATATTTTGGACATTTTTGCGATTATTTATCTGGAAAATCTATGAGGTTGACATGGAGTAAACAGTGGGAAAAATTTTCCTCATATATTACCATCTTCTTGTCAATAAAGGCTATGTTATTTTTGACAGAAACAGTAGAGTGTACATAATAAATCTGTAGGTAATCAAGGGGAAAAAACTGTTTTTCTTTCTCACAAGTGGTAACAAAGCTGCTTTCCATCTGATTCTTCATTTTGGTTGTACTATCTTGTAAGGGTTACAGGTGCTGGACCTATATTGTCACCTTCCCTTGTAGTTCCAGAGACAGGATAGCTTGCAAAATGAGCTTCATTTTGCGTTCCTGCAGTGTGCTGAATCCTGTGAAAGATTCCCAAGTACTTTGTCAATCCATTATGATTGTATCAGCTTTTATATGTTTCATAGTAGGAGACAGACTCAATGTTATATACACATATATAGCTGTGTATGTCTATGTGTGTGTGTGGAGATGCAAATGAAGGCAGAAGGAGAAAAAAAAAATAGTTGTCAAAAACAGTATAATCCCATGATATTGCTAAATACATAACCTGCTCAGAAAGCCACCTAAGGTACAAAATGTTAATTATCAGTAGAAGTACAGTTAAAAAGGAGTAACACTTCCCACCCATCCTTGAGACTACAGGCCATTCCTTTGTCATTGAATGCTTCTTTAATTGCTCATGTTATTAGCTGACAGAATATGCTCAACCTAGTAAGTTATTTTTTTTTTTTATTTAAAGGCAAAAAAGAAAAGGAGGATGGCATAACAGGAAAGAGATGCAAAGTTAGTCACAATCATGAAAGGATGCTTGCAATAGGGACATTAGCCATTTAGAAACTCAAACTTTTGGAAGTCACTTGGCTGAGAAATTAAAACAAAGAAACAGAGCCTCTCCTTGGTCTTTAAAGCAGAGAATCTCAGAATTTTCTTCCATCTTGCTACTTGAAATGCAAGAAGTGAAAGTGGCAGGCTCATTTCTTATCTGGCAAGAATTAAACGACCAGCAGTGAAATAATGTAAAAATAATTGTGGTTTTATAAGTCAAAATTCCTTTTGAAAACTGATCTGATAGTCTGTCTGTTTAAGGATAAAACAGCTAGTTGGAGTCATTGAGCTGTTGGACTGAAAAAGCTAATCTCTAGGATTCTTTTCTGACTACTTTGCTTTACTAAGTGTACTTGGACGGCACCAAAGAACAGTGTCCTGCCCAGAAACAAAAAAGATCACTTTATTCTCAAGTCGTAGTTATCTTCCCCAAACCTCAGATGGCTCTGACACAGCTCATTAACGTGTCATGCCTACGAGTTTCCTTCTTTCACCCAGTCCTACCTCTTTTTTCCCTGAGGAGCTTTTCTGCTCAGCTCAGCTATGCACAATACTTGCCTGCTCACTATGGGTCCTTCACACCACCAGTGCTGTGAGAACGTTTTGCTGTGTGAAGCTTTGCACATGTGCTTTTTCTTTCTGTGCTAATTGCTCAGATACAGAAGACCAGAAACTTCATCACAGCAGACTCTGGATTAAGGTTGATTTAGATCACTGAGTAGCAGTGATGTGATATACATTCTTCAGAAGCCCTCCACAGTTTCCTGATGTGTTGTGCTTAATGAAGTGTAGTAATTAACCATGACCAACGTTGTAATTATTAACATGCTATTGTTAATGAGACTATAACTTCAGCTATCACTTTGTGAACACCAATTTAAACCATAAAAAATAAATTAAAAATCCAATGAAAAATATAGGCGCAATGACCATCGCAATATTTATTATGAAATTATTAATCTTCAGTAAAAATTAAGTTTGAAGCAATTAACATTGTTGATGCATTGAAATTTTAATTCATGACAATAGTTTTGTTTTGTAAATGTAGGTGATATTTTTAAAGCAGATTTTTCCATTGTTAAGCCTTTTTAGCTTTCACATTTGAAGTTTATCTGTTTAGATGCTGACCTTGATTGCTCTGCTCTCTTTTTGAGTTTAGGTCAGTTGCTCATCCTAAAAGATTTTCATCTGAACTAACTGGATAGATACCCACAAAAAATAGCACAGGAGTCTTTGATTTGGGATTCAACTTTTGCTTTTTTATATTCATTTTCCCCTAAGCCTTGTTTTTTTACTTCCTCTTCAAGTTTTGGTAGTGGTAAGCACTGCAATTCAAAGTAAGAGCTTCCCTATAGAGGAAATCTATAGGGGTTATTTTTCAATATCACATCTATTTACACATTTACCCCAGTAACTATTCCATTCAGGTGTACATTAATGGTCCGCTCACCTTGAAAGAAAAAGTACTCTTTTTAAAAATTTTGTTTACTCCATTTCAAAAATAGAATTAGAAGGAAAAAAAAACAAAACAAAACAAAAAGCAATCTTAATGAGATATAGCAGGAAAGAGAATTAACAAAGAAGCGTGCCTACAGTGGTATTCTGGGCCTTTTTCTAATGTAGACAGGTCCAATGCCTAGCAAAAGGCAATACAGAGGTCGAACAGAGCAGTTCTGATTTTTAAAGTACATAGTAATAAAGAATATCAGAATTATTTCCTGGGACTATTTCAGCTGTTCTATTTCACCTTATAGCCTGCTTTCAACTGCCTGCTCTTGCTCTTCCTAAGTTCTTTCACTTTCAGGAATTCAGATTGCAAGTACTTTCCTTGTTAGTACATGTGGGTCTGCTTATTATTCTGCTTGCTGGGGGTACAATAAGAAATTAAATTTCTGAGTTTTGCTATGCCAACTATACATCCAACACTGATTTATTGGAATTTTTTGTAAACCTAGTTTGACATTGTCTGTGTTCCCAAAGAGAAGAAAAATCACTGACATTTAGAAATTGTTCCCTGCTACAAGATAATGTTCTTTCTCATCAGAAAAAATAAACAAGATACAGGATGTCAAACAGATCTTTCAAAATGCCACTCAGAATTTTCATTTCAATTTTACTTATTCTTATCTTGAAACTAAATATTAGCCCCACTGAAGTCAGCATTGAATTCCCTTTTTATAAGGTCTATCACAAAAGTATGTGGGTGGTTTATGCCTCTTACTGTCTTTTCCAAATATCTGTTTCACCAAGTGCTGTTATGTTGTCACAGAGGCTCTCTGAGGCTGACCATGGTTGACTATATACTTCTATTCAGAGAAAAGGATTTAAAATCTTCTCTTGTAATGTTTTTCTCAAAATAATGGCATCTGCAGAATGTGCTCAGGAATAAAAGAATTTTTAAAATTTTTTTCTTTATATATAGGGAAAAAAAACCTTGAATTTATGCATTAACCACAAACCCAAGAAGTCTGATTTACTATCTGTAAACTTTCAGCAATAACACTTCAATAAAAAAAGAAAATCCAATATATTTATTTATATAGCTTTTAAAAGGGGTGTTATGAAATTAGTTCATTGAAGCCTACAAGGAATGACAAAAAGCATCATGGCAAGTAGCTGCTTATTTTGCTTGGCTAGCAAAAGAAATAGCTTAAAACTGAAGCCAGTCAAGATCTGAGAGGAAGACATTTTAAAATAAGGAAGCAATGACTTTGCAACCATTTTCCTCAAGGACAGCGTTCTTCTTTGAAGCCTTGCTAAAGAGGCAGTAAGTCCAGGACTGTCTGATTTTTTTTTTCAAATTTATCTATCTGTTAATAAAAAAAACTATTGTTTCTTCCCAGAAACCATTCTTCCTTATGTCTGTATTCAGGTGACTTTCTTACATATGCACTACATTTCATGGTAATAACCACAACTTTCTTTTTCATAAACCATTGAACGAAATACTATGAACTTGGTAAGGATTATCAGACCATGACCTTAAGTGTCTCCCTGAGCTTGATTTCTGTCAATTACATGTTTAATTTTTCTTTTTAATTAAAAGCAATTTAACAAATCAGCCAAAAATATCATCATAGTAAGAAAACCAGGAATCCGTTGCTATGTGAGCAACTGATTTCCTAGTCTATCATAAAAAGGTTATGTGGAGGTGTTTTATTCCTGAGGTAGCTTTTGTTAGGAGAATCATTGTATGCCAGACAGCTCATGGCCAGTGAGTCCATTCTTTGTGAATTAAGATCTATTAAGTCTAAAAGAGTTAAAATTTCCAAAAAATGCACACTTTGCTCCTTATATTTTTAAAAGTTAAAATTTAGTATTTTGAAATTTCTTTGGAAATAACAAATAAACAAAAATTTTCTATGAGGTGTCCTCATGTCCTTCAAATGTCACACGTTTGTATAAAAAGAATTAGAGATGAAAATTAGCTCATACTCTCCTTGTGTTCTATTTTAGTTTTCAAACACCTGATTTTCTAAGGTGGGAAATAAAACTCAACATTCAAAATTTAAGGTTCAAATTTTATGTTTCTCACAACTGCAGATGAAATATACCAAGAACCTATATAGGATACCTTCTATTCTCCTAGAAATGAAAGTACTGATGTTGATACTACTGTCATACCAATAAACTGCAATTTGAGGTCTAGGTACCCCTGTTTCAAAGCTGCTCCTGTAGCAAGGGCTTAGAGACACCTCAAACAGCTACAATGACATCCCAGCTACAGTTTTATTGAGCTCTTGTATATCCAAATAGCAGGGAAGACATTGCATCATCAACTGCCAAGCCACCTAGTAGACCTTAAAGGCAATGTGGATGTGTCATTGCCTCTGCATTCAAGCGCCTTTAACAGTGTCCATCACTAAAAAAGAAAGGGTAAGTGGGAGTCAACCTGCAAACATGAAACAATATTCCTAATTCAGAATGTAGCCAAGGCTGGCAGAGTTGGGAGCAAAAGGGAAGGCCATAATGTACTGAATTTTCTGCAAATTTTCCAGAGTTTAAATTGTACCCCCAAAACATTGAACTGTGACTCTAGTTTGCATCCTAATTTGAATACAAACTCTTTTTGAGTTGTTTGCATATTTGTAAATTGCTTGTGAGCTACTACTCTTGAGCACAGCTAATGATTCAAGGCCACTCATTGTCTTTGGTTTCTTCCACAGTTTTGGCAGACCTGAATGGAGAGTCTTTCAGTGGAAATATTAATATTAGATTAGGATGAATCACAGTGTTTGAGGTTAAAGGGAGGTTTGCATTTAAAATTACGGATTGTTTGGAAGACAATGTCTTCATCCTGCTAAATGCCTGAAGCCAGAATGGGATGTGTGGGCAACCTCTGACTGGGTTTTCGCCAGGGAGTGACTACTAAGAATGGAGACAGAACTGGTTTAGGAACAGATGTGCATGCACACAACTTCATGAAAAGAGCCAGTTCCTCATTATGCAATACCCAGATCACAAAACTGGTAAAGAGTGGCTCGGAATTTGCTTCACCATGGACCACTGATGCTATAATGGTACAATTACATTTAGTCTGTGGAGAAAAATAATAGGTTTATTGTCAAATTACCAAAGGCTAAATTAAGGCCTGTTGTTTGACATTACAACAGCTTTATTGTGGGCTATATTTCAGCTGTGACAGTAGGTTACTATTAAAAGTATGTAAAAGGTTAGAAACAACATACATTTTGGGACAAAGACCTCCATTTACTGCTGTGTTCTGCAAAGCTCACAAAACTAATTTGGACATTGAATTAATAAAGAATAGTTTTATACTTAGAGGCTATGGGTAGGGTCACAGCTGGACTAGAAAAAAAGTTAGGTATAGAGATCGAGTCATTGAGACAAGAAGGGTTTGCTGCATTTCCAAATTCTGTGAGGCCTATGAGGATATTGAAAGATAACTGCTTCAAATCAAAAAATCAAAAATGTATGAATCACCACATTATAACTCAATACAGAAATAAAATTAGGCCTAGAGCCATTTTTGATTGAAGAGTTCAGATTAATGTCCTCACAGGGCTCAGGATGTATGAGTGAATACATCCCACCATAATATGTCATGTTACTTTTTCTTAGGATTTTTTCTGGCATGTATATCATAATATGTTTCTGTAAAAATTGTAAATATAGCACAGAGAACAAGAAAAACCTGACTGTTATGCATTTTTCTGTGTAAATCCATAGTAAATCAACTGTGCCAGAGCTGATGGGGAAGAAAATGTCTCTTAGAATAGGGAAGAAGAATTCAGAATAAATTAATTCAACATATGTTAAATATGTCTCGCAGTTTGATTACTGAGTTCATTTAACACATACTTCTGAGCTCAACTTGGCTTTCTTCATTGCTTTGCAATTTTGGTTTATAAATTTTGTGCTTGACACTTTATGTAAGATGGGAATAACACTCCAGGACTTACAGTCAGTGTAAATTGGGCATAGAAGCATGGAGCAAAATGGTATATCTGGATATATACTGATGTCCCTGAGATGAAAATATACCCCACTTTCTTGGACAGAATTATGAAAAAGACTGAGCTGAGAATAACCTAGTGTACATGCAACCGTCTGCTCTCCTGAACACATTCTTTCTAAATCCTATATACTCTGACAGATCCATTAAATAACTGCTTTCCAGTGACATCACTGGAAATATTTTCTTTCTTTTTTTGGCAGGTCTTTTCCTTTTTATTTTCATCTAGTGTATATTATGTTTTCGAGGTAGAAAATGAGATACTGAAAGTTATATTACCTGTTAATAGTTTTGAATATTTAAATGGGAGCTATCCACTTCTCTGTGACCTTCCAAGTTTAAAATAACCTTAGTATGTGCTTGAGCCTTAGTGTTGTTTGCACATACTCAGAACTGTGACTCTGAAATAAAATTTTCATGAATTCCACCACTACTGTTTGTTTGAAGAGTAAATAAAATTCATTAAAGGCTCCTTAATATTATTATCTTGATTTAAACTACTTTTTCATTTAAATTTATGAAGGAAATCAATCATTAAAATGTCTAGTCACACAACATATATGATGTCTAGTCAAGGCAAATAGTTTGAATTCAACCAGTTGGAGGAAATATAATTGTCAAAGTGGCTTTAAAAATTCAAATGGTATATATATTTGTAAGAACAAGCTTTGTAGGCATAAACATTCATACAATGAAGGTTTCTACTCACAATACAAACCAAAAACAGCACTCTATAGAATTCATTATCAAGTGTAAACAATCACATACAAGACTAAGAGCCAAGTATGTGGCTCTGTGCCACAGTGTGTCAGTGCCTCAGTGCCAGCCTAGAAGAGCCCTGATGCCAAGGACGATGGCACTAGATACAGTTCTGTCTGTACTAGTCAACCCAAGAGAAGAGTGGATCCCAGTATTTTTCCAAGCTTGTTCTTCCCCAACGTCCATTACAATTTAACCTTGTACAAGCCATGATTTTTTAAATTTGCATTTACATGCTTATGTTAATATAAATGGAAGTAAAAATTTTTAAACCGTACTTCTAACATGTCCAAAAACACTGAAATTCTTTCTAGAGCTGAGAATATACTGTTCGATTATTTTTCTTTGTTTGCAATATCTGAAACTACACAACTGGTTGTGAATAGTTTACCTCATGTATTGAAATCACACTGGTTATTTGTAATTGAGCACAGAACTCAAATTGTGCTGTTTCAGGTTTCTAATTGGATGGATGTATGTCACAAAGAAGGAGAAATATTAAAAAGGTGATGCCATTACTGATTTACTGCAGGTTGGGATCCAAACAGGGCTTCTTAAATGTGGCTCTTCTACTTGCTCATATTTTTCATATGTGATCTTTCTTGGGGGAAAGAAAAATTAAGGATTTACCATTACATCAATTATTATTTACCCTTAATATATGAATCCAAACTCATCCTGCATGCAGCATTTTCCTAATTATTTTGAACAGAGTTAGAATGCTTTTTTGGACTGTGATTACACGGCTCCTATGTTCTAACGGATTCAAAATATTTTTTAAGAACCTCAGTCCCCTTTTGCCTCATGAATTCAGGCATGCCACTGAAATATTCTAAATGGATTACTTTTGTTTAGACACAGTAATTGCAGGCTAAGAAGCGGGTCTGCTTTTGAAGAAAGATGAACCAGATCTTTCTGTGTGATCCCTGGATATTCAGAAAAATATAGGAGACCATGCACTTAATTTTTCTCTGAAATATTACAATAATGAATGAATAGAAAAGATTAAAAACATAATTCAAGAAAGACATATCCCCTATCATATTGAAATTATTTCTGGATTGATTGATTGATTGATTGATTGATTGATTGATTTTTAAGAAGAAATTAAAAAGTATTTTGCAAGCTTCATCAGAATGCAAAGCCACACATGAGTCACCCATAAAGTCATGGATGAACCCCAAAATCTCCTTAGTGATTAAAAAAATGATAGTAAAAATTAGAGCTCTTTTTCTCCCTATACATGCAGCTAACCCTGATGATAATTCCTAACTTTTGATACAGTGAAAGTCCTACGGTGGCTCTGCTGCTGTGTCCCAAGTTATTCCTCATATCCTCAGGGGAAGAATACTAAATGACCTCCTGGTTAAGACAAATGTAAAAAGGCACAATATATTCATACCAGCTAGAATAGACAATAAAGTAACAAATTTTATAAGGCACAGATGGATGTGTTTTCCCTTTTGTTTGAAGGGGAAAAATTCACACTTAATTTGATCATGTCAAGATTAGCTCATGAGAATATCTCTCTCTTAAACAGCTGATTTGCCACCTGCTTCTTACAAGATGGCAGTCATGATTTTATGCTTCATGCTGCATTTCTATTTGGAGACTCTGATAAAAGCACTGATCCGTGAGAAAGAATGTCCTTTCTTTCACAGAACATATTTCAGGACTGGGCTCTCGGGGGCTACCCTCAGATATTCATTGTGGACAAGCCTGTTAACTCAGTTAACCTGTTCTCCCTTCAGTTCTTCTGGAGAGTTCAGGCAGTTTTAATGTCTTGTCCCAAAGCTGATTTTATCCACTTTTATCTAGGAATTACTCTGGCTGCATTTCTTAACTAAGACATGTATTGGTCTTCTTCAGATATACAAATGATACTGTCTAGACTTGATAAGATTACTAAATGATTTGCTAAACAATTCATTGACTCAACTGAGGTTAAAACTTCCTGACAGAGTCCAGAATGCATCTTCAGTTCCATGAGTGTAGTTAAAATGAGTTAAGGACTTTAGCTAGCCAAGACCAATGTCAGCTTCATCACTAAGAGCTTTTGGGAAGTGAGATAGAAACAAGGGTTTAAATAGCTTTTTCCGTAGGAGCCTTGTTTAGTCAGGAGCACTGCAGCTTGATCCTGAGCTGCACCACAGCTGGAATGTTTACACCTGAACCTGGCACTTTACCTCCCTGACCCAGACTGTGACATGACTTTCTGATGTGACCTTGACTCATCACAATAGCTGAATTTTCATTGGCCTCAAACTAGCCCTGACACCTCTTTCCAGACTTAAATTTGACCCTGACTTTCCTTGTTCAACATGCCGACACCTTGCAGGTGAGCCGGCTACTCCAGCTGCCTTGCTGCCATCCTCGCTTCCTTTGGGGCACAGCCTTCCCTGGCAGTGCCTGCCATGCCCCTCCCTACAGTGACTGAACAGCACGTTTTGCTGTGGACTGTGTTGGGACATTTTAGTCCACATGAATCTGAGAACTATTACCTTTGATAGAAACTATTTCTTAATTAAGACCAGGCTTTGGCTTTCCATCTTTGTGGTTTTAGTGTGTTTGAAATGATTGGTTCTCAGTGCTTTTCCAGCAGTGCTGTGTTCTCCATCCCCTTCTCTAAGCACCGACTGGGGTTTGTGTCCCTAAATATCTGTGCATCTAGACCCCAGTTCCTTCATCAAGGGACCTTTATTCCCTGTCAGATGCATGTGCCAAACACATAGATAAGCATGTCCTGTACCTTTCAGTATAAGAATATGTATTATTCCTTGTAGTACAGCAACTGGCATTAAGTTTGTCCCAGTTTTCCATATTTGAACATTTTGAACAGACATAAGAGATGTTACAGGCCATGTTCACAAGAAGATGCTAGTCTAGATTTGCATCTAACCTCAGAGATGTACATAACACTATTCATGTTAGCCTGAGGACAGCATGGTACAGGAGTAGAGAGAAGTACAATGACACAGTAGGGAACAGCCTAGATTAAAATGGCAAATGAGAGAAGAATTTTCAAAAATTATGGAACTAGCAAAATACATAAAAATAAGAATGCTAGGAAGTTAAAGGAGATATAGATAATTTTCATGGAGGAAAATTGTATTAAGAAAATACAGAAAAAGCTTAATAATCATTACCACTAATATCTGGAAGAGCTGCAAGGGGACCATTTAATAATTTATTATTACAAAGCAGAGTTTAGCTTCTCAGTCTTCTCTGCAGTGAGTGCTAGTGTTTCATCAAGTTCAAGGATGAAGGATGTGATTGTAATTTCAGATTTTACATAAAGTCCTCTAGTAACATTTCTTTCTAATTACACTGTTTATAAAATATAAAAACCAAAATTATTAAAATAACTCTATTTTTTGACTATTTATGCACACTTAAGAGACAGGAAAATGAAATTTTAAAACTGTATGTACATAAGAAATCTAAATAGGAAGAGATAGTATTATATTCTAGATTATAATAGATCCATCATAGTTTCTAACAATTGCTACAGAAAATCTGTATTCTCCCACCTTTTATTCCTTCTATATTTTAACAATATTTCCAAAAATTTCTCTGTCCTACTTTTTCTCTCAAAGCAGCTTTATGGATCCAAGTCCAAGATCAGTGCTTCTATTCCTGTTCTGCTACATACACTTAAATACATGCTTATAAATGAGTGAAGAAATCTACATATTCAAGGATCATATCCACGCTGTCAATTCAGAGTTCAAATAAAGTCACTGATGAATCAGACACAGATTTTCTACCTTGACTTCTAGACTATCTAGACTTCCTGCTGCAAACCAGTTTATGAGTCCTTAGATACATCTATAAACATTTCTGAGAGAAATTCTCTTTGTTTTCAGTAGCTCTTCTTCTTCAAATTAAATATATCCTAAAGAGATTTACAGGCCTCAGCTGTATAAGCAGCTAAAAATTCTACTTTTTATTTATATTTAGACAATTCCTACTTTAATTACCTTCTGGTGGAAATTCAGCCTCACAGCTCTCAAGGGAATTTGAATATTAAGAAACCATGGTTTTGGTTCATTGAAGTTGAGCAGGAAGAACTTTTCATTTTTATGATTTTGTGTTACCTTTTTTTTCCCCGCCTCAGGAAGTGAAATAAATTACTAGGGATGGTTTGGGCTAGAGGTCCCTAGAGGATTCTTTTGTCAAAGAGCACCTCCTCATGGACATCACATTAGAACTGCCTACCTGTGTGCAACATATCTGTCTCTTTTAATGATAGGGAATCAAAGAAAGGCATTATGCCAGTCATGTGTTTCCTGAAAACACTTCCATACTGTGTGCATCACCAGGCTTTATGGCATGCATTCAGGACATTGCAATTCCTTTCCTGACTGCTGGCAGCTCTACATCTGCTGCTGGACTGGGGACAGCCTAAGCATGGGAGAGACTCAGCCTTAGGCCATCTCAGGATCCTCAAACCTTTGCAGGCAATTAAACAGGAAACAACACGGATATTTCTTATCTACACAACATGGGAAAGAAGAGGTAGTTCAGTGCAACATCCTCTGCTCTCAGGTAGCATGCAGTATTATTTAAACCTGATTTAGAATGGCAGATTCCTTTTGTCTTCCACAGGAAAAAAATTATGAACAAAAGATACTGAGTGTAATTACCGGGACATAGACTATATATATACTTTTTTCTGGATAGTTCTTCAAAACAAAACTTAGAAATGAAAAAAGCTGAAATAGTAGGAATAGCTCTTTGAAGATTACATTTCTATATGCCTCAGAAAAATATAGAATGGAAGATAAATAGAAATAACTCACTGCAACACAGTATAAAATTTGACACTTCAAAACAGTACGTTCTTTTATCCCTGGGAAGATAAACAGTAGAGTTGAAAACTACATTAAGGATCCTTTATGGTATAGTCTTAACATCTAGGAAGGAAGTTTGGCAGTCTGCCACTACCTTCTGAATTAGACAAGCAACTTAGAGCAAGAAAATTCATGCTTATTCAGCAGCACTTTAGGAATGTTCTTCTTTAATATTTTAGCTTGGAATGAAAGTTTTCTTCAAGATGTTAATAAAGTCAGATGTGATTTTAAAACTTTTGAGTAGAAAACAAAATTGATGTATAGCTTCTTTTCAGTTTAGACTAGTTTCTTATTTCCTATGTACCATATCTTGTCTCTCAGGTTCTACCTTCAGGTTTTGAATATGTATGTGAATTACAAACACATTTCAGCCTAAATTTCTACAGATTTTATGAAAATTCTCATTTGATGACTGGATGAGAGACACATATCTCCTTTGAGGTAAAGGCTTCAGCCTGATTGAACTGCACTCCTATTCTTGTTATTCTTGTTCTCATACTTTTGGTTATTATTCTTGTTTGTTGCTATTGTTGTTGTATAATAATAAATATATGAACATATGCTAAAGAAAGATGTTACAGTGTCCACAGCAATTGAAAATATTAAAACTTCTTTAGTGTAGGTGAATGCAAATAGAAAGCACATAATCATTTAAAGAAAAGTTTACAGTTTGCATTGTTCATGAAAATATTTGTATGCATGCAAATTTCCTTGGAACTACATTTTCAAGTTTTTAAATCTTTTTCAGTTTTTACATTAATTTATTAATTGCATTATGAGATTTATAAATCAATACAGAAGCAAAAAGGTAAAGTGGAAATTATGTCTTTATGCAAGTCACACAACACGTATGGTGGCTCTGTAGACTAGAAGAATTTAAAAAACCTTTAAATGAGCTGGCCCAGGTACAACAACTTGTGTGGACACAGGGTGCCAGAGCACACTGCAGGTTTACTTGTTCTCATTCCCTCTGTGGGCCACTGTAAATCAGGAGTCATGCTAGAAACTGAATGAGTATAAAATTTATATGCAAACAGGTTGATCAAACACATCTACCATGATACATGAAACATTTTAGAGTCTTTGAAATGGCTACTATCCAAATACAATTAATAAGCAACATAATCCAGGCCTTTTAGCCTCATTCCCTAACATAAGGGAATGGAATTTCCTTATGGAAACATAAGGAATCCAGGTATGATAAAGGACACAAGCGTTCTCACTAATTTGCTCTTCCGTGTTGAAAATAAAGCATATGAGATAGTATTAAATGACTGCTTTCACTATGTTAGCATTCCTGTATGAAGCAAAGGTTCATTACTTTTGGTGCCAATAATTACCCAAAGAGGGAAGAGACCTCAATGTGCAACATGCCTGTCTTGTACAAATACTATACTCCACACCCTACAGTGTAATGAGTGTCTGTAAGAATGTCCGGTTACTTAAAACATCTTTCATTCTTTTGTGGCTTCTTTTTCTTTTTTGTATGTGTGTGCTGGATAGCTGTCCATTTTATCCATCTGCAGGTGTTTTTTAAATAGGTTTATTGCTATTGTAAGGGCAGAGCTGAGTGGGCTGCAGCATAATTGCAGATGGGATGCACACTGTGAAAAAACTGATGTTTTAAATGTCAAGTCAATTTTTAAGGGGAAAATGGCCCAGAAAAAGCATAGATCTATGATTTAGGGACACTATTTTTAAACAGCTGATTGCTGGTAACTGAAATAATGTTCTAACTTCAAGCAATTATGAAGTAATCCTGTGATGTTGAAATTCAAATTGGTACCTTGTAAGGATGAGTCAATTTTCTTTCTCATATTGCCATATGACTGACTTTAGAAACTATGAAAAATATTTTAATAAATAATAATTTTAATGGAATTATATATTAATTTATTCATTATATATTCATTTAATATATAAAACCTTTTAAAAAGCTTTGTTTACTTTCTTCATACTTACATATTAATTTGAATTAAGGATGAAAAACAGGTAAATTCTTAATACAGTTTTAAATTTTCCACCTGTATGTCAGTTAAATGTAATTATTGTTTTTTCTACTGCATACACAAATTTTATTTATATTTTTTATCAACTTTTTCAAGATTTTAAAAAATAGACCTTTTTTACCATGTATTATACAAAACTACATTTCATATAAAAGGAATTTTTTGGTAGTGTTTTTTAAAAAATCTTTTTAAAATCTACTATTATAACATCAAAACACTTACTAGATGTATAAATGCATTTCCACAGAAGGCCCTTGAAATTAGGTGGCACTAGTTTTTCCCTTTTTGTGTTTATAAGTAGAGATAAAACAAAAAATTAAGAAAAAAATTGTTTTGTCACATATGCAAAAGAAGGAACTTGTTTTTTTAATTCTCTAAACATTTTAATACATTAAGATACATTCAAAGTGCAAGTTCAATTAGGTTAAAATGCAATGAAAGAATCCAGAAATTCTGGAAATATGGCTCCAAGTTACTTCTCTATGGTAAAGCAAAAATATTGCAAATATTGTCAGATAAAACTTTGTTCAGAAGAGATTCACAAGACAAGAAAATGACATTCATCTTCCTAGTTTTGGGGATTTTTTTTTTACTTTATTCATAAGAACTTTACCTCATTTTCTTTTTGCTTTCAACAAAAATGCTTAGAATTCCTGCAAGCGAAATCACTGAATGTAGCAGGGATCCTAAGTGTGTGGTCTGGTATTAAGTGTCATTCTGCATGTGTACGAGCAGGTGAATTTACATTATAGAATTTTTTTCAAATTCTAACTAAAAATCCTATATTTCAGCTCTTTGATTTTTTTTTAATTATATGGTAAAATCTGCATTATAGTTGTTGAATTGTGAAGGTTATTTACAGGAGTAGTTGTTGCTCCTGATTTCTATGGAAATACATTTAAGGCAGTGATATTTGCTATTTTTTTTTAAGTCTAGTAGCCATCTGTAGTTTCTAGACTTCATGTCTCTGATACTAGCCAAGTCAGTAGATACTAGACAGTTCACAAACATCGGTGCAATGTCAGACACTGATGATAGAATAGGAGTGGCAGAAGAATACAGGGTGCCATGACAACTTCCTTGCTTGGGTTTGCTCTTTACTCCAGGCTGTCAGGAGTCATGGAACCCCCCTGGGAGCAGACTGGGCAGGTCGGTGGTGGATCTGGAATCAGCATCCTACCGCATCCTGCATCAGAAACATTTGGGAGGTGCAGTAAGGTGAGCACCCTACCCCACACCACCACATTTCTGTCCTTGAACGGTGCTCTTGCATGGAACAATTTCTCCTCTACCTTCTCCTCTTGTTTAAGAAGTTTCTCAGTGTCTGCATTTACGTGGCTGAAGTTGTTTTCAGCCCTGTGCAGATGTTTTAGGTTCAGCTAATCAGCAGTTTGAAAGACAGGGTACCAAGTTCGCAAACTATTATCAACCATGCAAAAGATTGGCTGGTCAAAACAGATTTTGAAACAGAAACAGATTTTGCACATGTTCTTAAAGCTGCTTTTGAAATAATGATAATATGTACAAATAAGTTAGAGGAAATCTATCTTATGTTCCTGCATTCTGAAATATTTAGGGGAATTAAAACATATACAGTTAAAACCAGGAACAATTTAATAACATTTAGTACCTAAGTAGCAATTTCCTTTCCAAATATCCCAAAGCATATTATGTATTTCTGTCTAGTAGTGAAATCCTAGTATTTGTTAGATGAAATGCAGCATCGGATTTGCCATAGCCCAATGAAGCAGTTTGCACAAAAAGAAACATTTCTTCCTATGCAAGGTCAAAAGTTTGCAGTGGTAGAATATAAAAGGAAAATTTAAATTGGGATCTGACCAGACCTAGAGCATAAACATTTATTTTCTACTGAACCATTGCATAGAATCTCTTTACTGGCTAAGAGTGGTCTCAGTGTATTACCCTCAGTGCCCATTTGAATGATGTACTTAGAATGACAAATGTCTAAACAATGCATCAAAGTATCAAAGATATTACAAAAGTACTTAATTTCCTTTGATTTTATATCACCTTTTCTTTTATGCACAAGAAGGAAAATCTGTCTATGGGTTCCTTGTGTTTCACTGATTCTTTTTAAAGTTATGTATGACTTTTGCAAGTGCTTTCATTTCAGAACCGAGACTTTCTTTGGAAACTGATGTATTTCTGAACAGTCTGTCACAAAACAATTTTAAACTGTGCAAAAAAATCTTGAAGGACATAGCTTTAAAGTCATTGCAAAGAATTCATTGCTTTCTCAGTTTTAAAAATCCTTTTATATATATATATATATATATCCTTTTGTAAGGATATGTCATTTGAAGTACATTATCTCAGAATGGTTTTATTTTTCCCACATTTATTCCCTACCAGTTTGAACTGGTAAAAGTTTAAAAAAAAATATTTTGAAGCATAAAGAATTAATTCTGGCTTCTTTGCTTGTATTATGAGATAGATAGTATTCAAAATATAATTTTTTTTATTGCACTTCAGTTTTGAAGTTCATTTCTTCTTTAAACTTGGTCTTTGCAAAAAATAAAAATCTGCATATTTTACAGTTTGCTTTGGACAATATATGGCATGCACTACACTGACATAGAATGCCATCATTTTTCAGCTAGTTTTGTGTTTAATTTTTTATTATTATCAATAAATACTGAAAAGTTGCATACTACCATTTCCTATGTGAACAATTATTATTTCTGAGAGAAGCTCACAAATAAACTAGAAAACCTCCTTCACACAAACTATTAAATTTAGACTTACGTAAGAGGACAAATACATTTTGTTCTGAATCTTTTTTGAACTTCACTTCTTTTTTTGGCCTGATTCCAGTTCAATAAAAAAAAAAAAAAAAAAGAAAGAAAAAAAAAGAAAAAAGCATTCTTGTTCTCCATTGACTAGTTTTTCTTTTTACTCATGTAGTTAAAGAAGAATATCATAATATTTCCAGCAGCCAAATGTTCTGCAAGCCTGAAGGTCTTTCCTCCATGACCCTACAGCAGCTGAAGAAAAGGAACAGCTATGAGGCACTGGTACCCGAAAATTCACAGCCAAATTTGTTTCTAAGGAAACTGTACTAAATAAAGTTTGACACTCTTCCATCAGGGCTACTGTATCAGTCTGTCCTGGGGAGACGAATTTAGTTACATTTTTCTTCATTCCATCAGGATGGTAATAGCAGCAGTTTAGAGTCATTTTAACATCCTCTCTATGTCACTTTTCACTGAATTCTTAAAACTGCTTTGGGGATTATTTTTTTTCTTTGTCTATGGGTGGTTAATTTCCTTTAATCCCAAATCTTTCAACCTCCGAAACACTTCAGATGTACAAAATTAGCCTCTCTTTCTAAATTACTCTTCATAATCTGTCACTCTGTACATTTCACAAAAATAGGTTCTTTTCCAGAAGCATACATTTCCACATTTCGCACCCTTTGTATATACGAAAGTACTCAGAGCCTAACCTTTCTATAAGTATAATTTCAGTGCGCAAGGTATTGACACAATGGGTTCAGTTCATTTGCTCCTTGCTGACTCCTTCTTGAGAGGAAGTCAACATCCATTTGAATTGCTTTAGGAAATCCTGGATATGAGTCCAGAGTGGCACATATCTCCTGTAGGCTCTTTGTCAAATATGTCAGCCTCATTTAAATCTCTCAGGTCGTCTCAGATGGCACTAGACACCTTTGTTTACAAGGCAGAATCAAACACTCCACTTCAGCAGATCATTTTTCTGTGGGACCTAGTAACAGTTTAAAGCTAAACGCAGCTCCAGGGCACCTCTGAATACAGAAGATATCCTTGCACTGCAGGAGTCTGCTCAGTAAAACCCCTGATTTGTCCTCACACAACTGGCAAAATGAGCCCCAAAATAGCCACTTGAAACTTTTTCCAGGTAATGTAACAAACATTGCTCTCCTAAATCTACAATGCAGCAATAAAACACACACACACCACAGATCAGAAAAAGCATTCAAAAATAAGAAATTAAATTGTATGATCTAATACACAGGAATACACTATGCAGAAATGGTGATTAGTTTTGTTCATTCGAAAATGACAGCATAAGTAGATAGGTATTCTGCTTCTACAAGTTCTCTCATTTTCTGTAATTGCTTAGAGGGTGGTGTTCTCTATTGCTTTTCTTTTGGCATTTTTGTTGTGAGTTTTGTTGGGTTTTTTGGGTTTTTTTGGGGTTTTGCTTTTTTTTTAATTCTTTGCTTTACTGCCCTGATGGTGGAGCAAGCCTGTTCCAAACTGGAAAAAAACAAATGTATGTCACTCACACATTGTCTTGAAATAATTATTTATTTCTGTACATATGTTGACTTTACTTTGTAATGTAGGAAATGTCAATAATTTTCATTGAGAATGGGGAGAACTCATTTGCCTCAGAACTGCTAACTTTTCTAATGAAGACTTGTAAAGGTCTACACATGAACAGCAACACTAAGTACTTGGTATGGCGATGACTTAAACATCTTTGATTTACACCAGGATTTAAATGTATTTGATTTACACCAGCAGTTAGAAACTCCTGTTCCTTTGTTCTGCAGAAAAATCTTCAAGGAGCACCTGTTGACATTTTCACCAGACAGTCCTAATGAGTCAGAAACACAGGAGAAAATTAAATTAAAATACAGGAAAAAAAAGAAAGAGAGACTATTTTCCTCTTTAGACAATTTACAAAAAAGGCATGTCTAGGCTTCCTGGAAGGTTAGCTTAGACAATAAAAAGCTAAGGCCTTGCAGAAACTGATTCTTGTCTAAAACTTTTAGATGGGCAGTATATTTATGTAGATGTTTAAGTCATTCTGTATTTTAAATGGGAAAACAGAAGCTCAACAATTAAAATCAGAGTCCAGCTTTACCAAATGAATCAGTAGTAGAATCTCCCTGACTCTGCTCCACAGTAAGGAGTCAGTGAGTGACAGGCTGTTTGGTACTTCATTGCCAGTCAGAATTAAATCATGACAGAACCACAGGCACTTTTCAAAACTCTACATGTATTGCAGCCTGGATTTCTGCACAGTTTTGCTTATAGAGTATCCTGTACAAGGATACTGTATTCTAGAGTATTCTATGTAACATGTTTTGTTTGTTTGTTTTGAGAAAGCCTCAGAATTTTACTGCAGTAATTTGATATTTCATCATTTCTAGGAGATCTGAATGTTCTGAAGTGCAAACTAAAGCTTCCTATTAATTTGCCCTTTTGGCACGATTTTATGGTATTTCTAATATTTGCAGTGGTCTACATCAGCCAAATCACTTGTGTTTGTCTAATTATCACCTTTAGGATTTTAATTTTCTTTCCACAGTGTCCTGGAGTGACTTTATGATGCTTGTATCCCCAGTGTCCTGGGGTGACTTTATGATGCTTGTATCCCCAGTCGTCTCTTCTGTTTGTGCTGGACATTAAGTCCTGCACCTTCAGCGCTGGTTCCGAGAGTGAAGGGGGAGAGAAGAACTGAACTTTTGGGGTTTTGGGGGTGGAATTTGGGGTTTCAGGAATGAATTTCTGCACTTCTCTCCCCCTTCACTCTCGGAGCCAGTCTTAAAGGTGCAGAACTTAATATCCAGTGCAAACAGAACAGACAGCTGGGAATACAAGCATCATAAGGTCACCCCAGGACACCCAGATATCTTAGGAAAACTGTTTTGCTTATTAAGGACTGCAGTAAGATCTTCACAGACATCATCTTAAAAAAAAAAAATGAAGCATTTATGTAATTATGCTAGTCTCAAAAACTCAAAAGCAACTATGGACTTGAAATTATTACAATTTTTTTTCTCAGATTCCTGCTCTGACATGTGTCTATAATACAGATATTAATTACACATATGATTAGTACATCATTTTATTAGAATTCCTGTTTGCTTGTGTCCAATTCACTGTTTCTTTCATTTCTCTTTGTCTCCATTACATAAAACATTCCCCTTAAGAATTTTTTACTTTTGACTATGTTTTATTTAGAAACTTGCTATTTTTTTCCCATTTTCCCTATTTATTTATGTGCCTGTCTTCTTCCTGTTAGTTGGGATCTACTTTTAATATTTTGTCTCCCACAGGATTTGTCCTGGAACAGAGGAAAGATTTGAGGAGGAAGGGATGACAGAGAGAAACTACCACAAACTAACTATAATTGCCTTGTCCTGCACCACCTGATTCCTTGCTGAAAATACCATGGTCATGCCAGTGGCAACAGCTAGGTGAGAGGACAGGAGACTGAAGTGAAGGACTGAAGATGAGACTGGCAAAAAGGGATAGAAGAGAAAAAGACTTAATGTATGTCTTTTTGTTTCCCAGTACCCAAATCTATAACTAAATATTTCTTTTAATCTACAGTAAATGTAGCCAATTTTCCTGAAGCCAAGTCTGCTTTTCCTACAATGTTAAGTTGTAAGTGATCTCCTCGTTGTTGTCCCAACCCCTGAGTTTCCTGCTCTCCCTGTTTCCCCCACTATTACTGTCTTCTTCCCCAGAGGTGGGTGGAGTTGGGATGGGTGGGAGTTTGGCTGTCAGCCAAGACTAAGCAACCACACCAAATCAGGTCAAGGTGTGCATGAGTTTTTCTCATCCTGCAGACAAAATCATACTAAACCTTCATCTCAGTTGCAATCTCCAAAATCAAGGGTTATCCTTCACTATCTCTAAAGAAAGCTGGTGGAAATTCTTCTACTCTGAATGTTTGACCTTAAACCTGTCACTGATCAAAATTCTAAATTTTATTTATTTCCACTTTTTGCTTTTCTTTTTCTCCTTTCTGTCTTCTTCCTTTTCTACCACAGTCTCTTATCTTTTAGCTTTTTCCTCCTACTCTGTCTCCTCCTTTTCCTGTGCCTTCAGTACTATAAAGGAATTAAATTTCCTCATGTACTATCATGGTCGTATGATAGTCACAATCTTTTAGTCCTATGTGCAATAACCTGCATTTTTTATGTGTGTCACTGAATCTTCGTTAGGGTTACTGTTTCTATGATATTATATAGCAACTGAGATCCGGTCCAGAATTCCTCATGGTACTTAATGGAGCCATTCTCTTTTTATGTAATCAACTGATAAGTTAAATTATTGTATTCAGAGGGCCTCTGAATAACAAATAGCCACCGGGTTGTTGTTTTGGTTTTATCCCAGGATGCAATTTAATAAAATCAATGTTATTGGGTTTGTCATGTTTAAGTTATCATAGCTAGCTTAAGGTATAGTTCTTTAGATAATTTTTAAAGTAATAAGAAAAAATGACAACTAACCTTTGCCAATTACCACAGTAAATTTTTTCCTTCCATTTTTCCTTGTGATATATGCTGCAACATATGAAAGTATTCATTTCTACTCTCAATATAGTAAACACAAGAGAATGTAGCATATATTTACATAGAACATCAGATGCTCTTTTACAGATTACTGAAACAGATGACAGTTTATTGTCAATGACATTACCTGAATTGGCTATATCATTGCATGAACAGTATGGTTTGAGCATGCATTGCCATAATGTACTGGCAACTCTCGGAACAGCAGTTTTCATAAACCCCAATTAGAGATGACAGTGCCAAATAACCATAAATCTTGATGAAGACTGGGAGACAATGATTTGTGTTCTAACAGCAGTATGACAAAAAAATTACTATGAGCATTCATTGATTCCATGAAAATGAGCCAGAAATCCTCTGAACAATAAATCTATAGAGAGGTGCCTGTCTCAGATGATGTGAAAGAAAGATAAGGTCCTACAAAATTAAATTTGCCATGTATCCATCAAAGGAACATTTTCTGTGCTTGTAATTATTCAGGACAGACCTTTGTAATAAAGATGCATTTCAACCATTTTTCTTTGTTCTTTTTATGATTTGTGGTTTTGATTGTGTTATGTTTGTAACACAAACATGTATGAATTTGTTTGGTCCTGAGATCTCACTGTAGAAAATGTAATCAGATACCTCTAAGGAATAATAAACTGCAACATAGTTGGCATAAACACACTCGGTACTGACACCCAAATGAGTAGTGTGTGGGCAGCAATTTAAACACCAGCTTGCAAAGCAAAATGGCAGTATAACAGAGCAGGAAGGTGATCATCTTCCCCCATATGGCTCCACTGAGACCACACATACCACCCTGAATGCTGAAACTTCCTGGGTGTTTCAGTATGAGGGTGATACTGACTCATTGTCTCTCTATTCTCAGTCATATTCATTGATATAACATAAGGTCTTCTGGAACCTTTCATGAGATATGCTCTTTATTCCTGTCACTAACATTCCACAGTATTATCCTTGTGCTTGTATTTCTGAGTTATTATTTTTAATATTCCACTGAAGAATATATAATGAATATGTGTCAAAATAGTTCAAAATATTTTCTTTTAGAAATTAAGAAATTATTTCAGGAAAAATATTTTTAATTCAAATAAGAACTAAAATTTAAACATAGTTCATATAAAACTTTTCACAAAAAAAGTCTCTCTATCCTTTGTCCAGCATGAAAACATAAAGGTTCCACTTCCATTTATGTTTTTTTCTCTAAGCTCTTTAATTTCCAAAATAAGAGAAAACTGGGGAAAGTAATTTTCCCATAGTGTTCTTTACTTTCAGAGTTCCAGAGCTGGGGTTAGTATGCATGTAAGTAGTTTTGAGGGTTTTTGACCTAACTACAGTTGTAAGTTTTCTTCCTAATGTAAGGTTGTTAAAGTGGAAGAGTGAACTAAGCCCTGTCCTGCTCTTTTCTGTTCTGATCTACTTGTATTCTATCATAGTCCAATTTAGTTTCTTTTCTTTTCTCAGGCCAAGAGTATGCATGGTCACTACTTTAGAATCATATCAACTTGATGATTTGACTGTGTCAGGAGACTTTGTATCATGAGAACACAATAAGCAGCCACACTACTAGGTAGCCCCAGATAATAATGAGTGCATTATTAAAGATAATTAAAGTAATAGTGTTGATATTACAGCACCATCTAAACAACTAGTGAAATGAAATAGGCTTCTGTATTTTAGCTTTTACTTGAAACAGTCTAATTAAAGTCTAGTCACTTAACCAAGTGGAATGGATCTGTACTTCTACAAGTATAATTTCCTATTGTATTCAGACATATTTTAGTCTAGCACTTATTTCATCATTCATTCCTGCTCTTATTGATATTTCACATTATTTCAAACAATTCATTGACTTAGAATGGCTGATTTTTTTTTCTTTTTTTTGGTGAGGAACATTTGTTTTTAGAAATACATGTCTTCCTTTAAAATATATGAGTAATTTTCTTTTCTAGTAGTAATTAAATCATTGTCATGATGATTTATCATCAAAATCTCATCATTAGCTTTATCCTCATTAACCTATTTTTAAGAAATAAATTGAAAGTTCATGCACTCCTCTTAAATATTAATAGAAAATATAAAAATAAAAAATGTTGTTTGCAAAAGGAACACATTGATAGCACCTGTCTCAACCATCTAGTGTTGTGTAAATCTACACTGTTGGTGAAGTGATGCCAGCATGTAGCTTGGAGGACATTGACTCAGAACACAAATTTATGTAAATGAATCCTGTACTTGATCAGTCAGTATCAAGATCCAAAGAAAAACTCTCCAAAGACTTAGGGCATACAAATGACTTGTTTAACTTTTTTGAAAATTTTGTTGGAAAGGAAGCACTAAACTGAAACATGCAATTATATACTGCAAATGACATAATTTGAGAAATGTGCAAGCAAGTGGTAGCAAGTTTCCAACACTCAGTACCCTTTGAAGTAGACCAGATCATCATCTAGTTACTAAGCATAAAGTTCAAAGCATTTGGAAAGAGAAAGACATTGTAGAAACACTGAAGTACTATATAATACAAAATTTCAAATTTGTGACTAAGATGTCTTTTGGTTATGCCAGAGGTTTTTCTTCAGCTGCCCTGACACAGAGGAACAAGTGCCTACAAGGTCAATGTTGTAGCACAAAAGTCCCTGAAGGAACAATTTCAGTTGTATAATGTCACTATGCAGGGCAAGAAGAGATCCATATGCTAGATATTTGTAAAATTAGGTTGACTCATGCAACATGGAAAGAACTCAAAATATCTGTTATGAAAAATCAAAACTCTGTTTGGGGTGAGATGGAAAGGTAGAATCACGTGCACCACCAGCAGCTTTGAAACACATTGATCGTCCTTGCGATTCTGCTGACTACCAAAACACAGTTACACAAACACAAAACCACAATTA
The DNA here is from genome assembly GCF_963662255.1 of Cinclus cinclus. Lineage (NCBI taxonomy): Eukaryota > Metazoa > Chordata > Aves > Passeriformes > Cinclidae > Cinclus > Cinclus cinclus. Next base: position 19,066,586 of record NC_085050.1, on the reverse strand, counting down.
AATTAGCTCAGGCTGTGAGCCAGCCAGGCAAGTCCTGAAACCTGCACTGCCACATCAATGCAAGTTTATGGACTTCTGCTAGCAAGTCAAAATTTCACATACCAGGTTAAACACAGAACAAAATTTTAGCAAGATGGAGAATAACAAAATAGATTCTTCACAGAGACTGTAGTTGATCACTGGAACAGGCTTCCCAGGGAAGTGGTCAAGGCTGTCAGACTTCAAGGAGTGTTTGGACTACACTCTTCGTCATATGGTTTAGTTTTAAGTAGTCCTGCAAGGAGCAGGGAGTTCTTTGATGATGTCAAATATGCCTCTTTCCTCTTGAGATATTCCATAAATCTATGAAAACAATTTAAATTAGAAAATTGGAAATTTTTACTGCTCTATTCAATATTTTAAGCTCCTAATCAGGAAGTGAATCTTTTAGGTATTCAGACTGCAGTTAAAGCCGATAATTTTTAAATAACACTCTTAAATTCCTCTCCCTTCCTCTCCTATGAAGTAAAGCTGAGTACCTCTTCCTCTGTAGCCTAACATCCTGTTCCTCTTCTTTCTTCTTAGGGTTGCTCAGACCATTTTCTTTTTCAAAGACTATTGGTTTTCCTTGGGTAATATTTAACATTAGAAGCTCTTTTGGTTTGCTGCCTATCATTTGTCTGCATTTTGCTCATTCAGAAATTATATTTACCACAGTTTGTTGTAGTGGATTTACATGATTTTTGAAAGTGTAACAATAACTAGACTATCTCCACTTAGACCAAAATTTGTCTGGCAGGTAACAATAAAACTATTATGTTGGTTGTTGTCAGTATCTACATTATGGCATATATTTGATTATATCAACAATGTGGTTACCTGAGGATTAGAGGCAAGCAAAAAAATTAATTTGAAATATTACTCATGATTATGCTTTAGATGGTGATGCAGTGATTACAATATTGGGCTAACAGCCAAAACACTATCTTCCCTTCCTTGGTCAGGTTTTTATGATAAATATCTTCCAGATAATTCAATATGATGTTTTTTCCCTATAAATCTTTATGGGTTTATGTCTACATTACCAGTAAGTGCAGCAACATCAAAGATCTCTAACTTTTATTTGGTAAATGTTGCTACAGAAGCAAGTTAAATTATCTAGAACTGCTTGGAAGGATCTCTACATTACATTAATTACAGGAATATAGAAAAAACTATTACTTTTCTTTCTAATCTGTTCTTCGTCATTCTTTTTAAAATTATTATTATTTCATCATGGATATGTGATTTTGGGTAGAACCAATATCTTCTGCAATAGTAGAAATAATAAATAATAACAGCACAGGAAGGATCCAAAAATTAGCTGGTGGTTTTCATCACTTTGAAGGCCAGAAAACTTTGTGAGACATAAAATTTTATCCAGTGATTTCCATGGTATTTCTGAAATTTAAAGCTTGACTTCAAACACTTCAAATGGTATCTTTTAAAAGAGACATATATTTTGAATTAAACATTTTGAGTAAGACCAAACCCGTCATACAAGATTTGTTCCAGCAACTAACTCTGTGTCCTAAAAAGTTCAACTTTATTTGATAAATCTGTCTAACTATAATTTTTAAACTGTGGATTTTTATCTGCTGCTCTAATGTGGCATCATAACATGAACAGATTGTGATTAGACATTATTAAATTCCTGTTAATGAATCAAATAAATTAGATACCTCAAGCTTCCCAGAATTCATGTGGTTTTTTTTTTTTTTGCATAGTCCAGTTTTCCACATCCTCTCTGAAGTCTGGAACACAATGCACTACTCCATTAATGGCCTCACTGCAATGAACAAAGCAGAGGTTTTATTATTTAACATCAGCTTAAATGCTAGTAATTTCCTGTCTTATATATTATTCTTGTTCAGATTTTAAAGTACCTCACAATTTCATCATGGCATTGATGTGAAAACTCACATCCAGTTATTGCTCTCCTTGATAAAGCTTGCCATTCCATGATCTCCTTCTTTTTCTTCATTCTTTAATCCCAGCAGCAATTTATTGTTTAAAATTATTTCAGTTTATTGAATGGCACTGATTGTTCCACTAGCCCTTAATGATTGATCTTTTCATATTGTTATGCTTCATTTTGCTATTTACTCAGTGAGATAAACAACTGTTTAATATATAAGTAAGGTTAGTTACTGCTCAAGATGAAAGAACAGGATTCTCTCTCATTTTTGAAGAAGGTAGTTTTGGAATATGCTGACAGACAATGGAGATGTTGTTTACTCTGGAATTGAAGAATATTTGTCCACAGATATTCTCCATTGGACATAAGCAGGCATAAATGACCCTAAAATATTGAAGACAAGCATGGAATTAGACATTTTCAATTTTATGTCATATTTCCTACAGCTATATTTTTAAATTTTTTTCTTTAAAAATCATGTAAGGCAAAATATTAAAATTACTAGATTTTTTTAATAGCAAAACTCTTATTGTATTCACAAGCTGATGTGAGAGTATCATCCTTATGAAGTATTTATGGACATGTTTTATTTATAGAATGCTCTGACAGTTCTATCATGCAGAGCCCTGAAAAAATAGCAGGGAATTTTTATATTTTATAAAAATGTAGCCCTTAAGAAAAAGTCATTATGCCTTTCTAAAATTGATAAAGAACATAATAAACTCTAGCACCTGCTCATTTTCATAAGATACATCAATTTATCTCAATATTATCCATTTGTACAAGTGAGAAATATGCATGTGGAGGACACAAGACAATCCTAACTACATTGAACAGATGCTTCATACTTTAATGTTTTAAATTATGTATGATGCATGAATGTTTCTTTTCATTAATGTGCAAATTGGAACTGAAATTTTGCACAAGTTTTGTGTGTCCTGCATCCCAAAGAACATAGCCAATTAAAATGTGATATTTTTTAATCCATATGAAAACAAACATGCATTGGATGCTGTTCATTAGAATGCCAGTGCTTTCAGTAAATCACTTTCCCTCAACAAAGCAGATACTTTTAATATGTCTATTCCTAATTTCTGTCTGAAATGTTGCTGCATACACACTTATAACCTAGGGCAAGATTTGGTTTTCTAGAGCATCAATTTCGAGTTCCCTTCCTTCCTCCAATTTTAAAATCTGAGCCCATTAAAGATCTGTTCCCTAGCAGGAAGATGAGAAACAACAATAAAAAACCAAACAAACAAATAAACAAAAAAAAAAAGAAAGAAACAAAACAAAAAGGAAAAAAATAATCCCTCCACACTACTTTTGTTAAAAGCAGTTCTTCTGAGCAACATTCTTAAAGGATGAGAAAATTTCCTCCTGTGGTCTTGAATCCATTCAGGTCAGTGTTACCAGCATCTGTCAGTAATGGATCATTCACACTTGCAGTTGTTACCATGTAAGTAATTAAAAAATGACAAGAGGTCGAATTATTATGAAGTTATCATGCATGTTTTCAGCTAATAGAACATTTCAGCATGTAGACAGACATTTTTTAAAAATGGTTAAATAATTATTTTGTGAAAGGGAAGACAGTTACCAAAAGCCAGTTCTTATCAACAAGTAAACCTTTAAGCCTAATTAAACATAATTTCACAGTTCTTTACCATTGCAAATTTTGTAAGATTTAGTAGCACCTCCATAAGTTCTTAAACCATGTTGAAGGCATGCCTCGTGGTGACAGTTCTGTTTTCACTGAAACTGTAGTTATGAAATGAGAACTACTAAATAATTTGTTTTGGTCAATGAAGATTTTTCTCTTTTGTGGTGAAAGTTTAGTACATACCTGCATCCAGTCATGTACTTATTTCTGGAAAGCATCTTTGATGTAATGGTTGTTCTCTAACATAAATTTTATTCTTAAGAAGATAAAATATAATAACTTTCATTTATATTTATTGCAAACTTACAATAATCGCTACAATATTTTAATCGACTTTAATCTTAAAGATCTTGCAGAAAAATAATCATTAAAAGCATTTTTTCTTAGCATCAGTAACCCCCATAACAAACTATATAATACCAATATGTTTCAGGACTAGAATTCCAATTTGATTATTCCTATATGACTTTCATAGTCAACATACACTATTTGGCTTTGAGATCTCAAAAGCTTGCTCTCTGAAAGAAAAGTTTATTCCTTCCTCACAAGAATTAAAGTATACTTTCTATTAGCAGAAATTAAAAGAGGAGAATATGTTTTAAAAAATCTAATACAGAACCTGCTAAAATCAATCAAAGAGCATCCCATAAATCCACGTGCATTTTATCATGCCTCTGCTCTTATTATACCTAGGGCTTTTACTGTCCTTGCCCCCTAGCACAACACACAACCTTGAGTTACATATCCAGAAGTCGTTATGCAATACACAGAAATATTTAACATCCGAAACAGAGGTTCCTAAAGTGCAATGCACACATTATTTAAATTAAATGGCAATTCAGTGACTTGGGAATGGAAGGGAAAGACAAAACAGTAAAAGCCTTGGATGTGCCAGCCTGATGAATGACCAAGGCATGCTGAATGTTGCTGACTAAGCTGAAGAGTAGGAAATAGAGACCAGCAGCAACAACAAAAAAATTTATATTCTGGTTTAGTATTAGACATGAATTTCTATCACACCCTTCACTCAGCATTTACAGATACGAATGACTACTTGCACAACGGATTAGTGCTTAGGATTTTTGTGCACTGTATTGACTCTCTTTTGCAGTTAGGAAATAGTCATTTAGGATACTCAGTATAAATCTGTGGTCAAAGGTGGAACATCAAAATAACTCTGCAGTTTTTCAGTTCCATATTTATCTGAAAGATTCACATTGTATTGTATTCAAAACAATGCATCTGAATAAATAACAAACCATGGCTTAGGTAAGTGAAGGAAAGGATAAAAGAGGGTGTTTGCATTCCAAGTCTGAAAATCTGAGTTTTGCTGGTGAAGATGTCACATTTAAACAGTATTCCCCACAGGACTCGTTCGTGAGAAGTCACAGATACTTATCTCAAGATTGTAGTGGAACAAATAAGGTCCCTGATCCCATTTAGGAAAGTTTGGGAAACTCCTGCTTTGTGAATCCTTCTCATCTCTTGAATGTTGGACACTGAAATATCAGGCATGGCAAATTCCTAGAAAACTTTCTGTATACAACCCAGCACAGTCATAGGCACCAAAAGAGTTTTCTAGAAATACGGAAGATCTTCTTAATCTTATTTTTTTCTATCCATTTTTACATATTTGTTTAAACAAAATACATGCTGACAGATATTTAAATAACTGTTTAAATACAGAAGGACACTTAGAAACCCATCTCATTCAGGAATCTCACTCCTCCAAGAAGTTAATTTTTCTTCTTGCCTTGTATGTGAATGTGAGATGCTAAAGAATTTTATCTGTGATTTCATAAAATCACTATACTGGTGTCAGCTGGGATAGAGTTAATTTCCTTCACAGTGGCAGGATATTTTGGATTTCTGCTGAATATAAACTATTTTTATGAACTATATCATCCAGGAAAAAAAAATCTGGCCTAAAAAAGTATTTTTTTTAATACACAGTCATTTTGTATAGGAAAACAATTTTCTATACTGAAATTCAGAATCTTGTTTCAGTTTGGAACACAATTTACTTCATTTTTTGTACTACACTAAAGCAGAGCATTCATGCATGCTGGAAATGAGGATGGCAGACAGTACAGCTGGCTGAAGCACTTCACAGCATGCTTTATCTAAGAGAGTGTACAGAACTTACACTCACTTTGTGTAATCAGTGGTCCAGAATGTCCTGGAAAGGTCATGTAAATACATGTGGATAAAAAGCAGGCACTTTTGAAATACAGCTATGAAAAAGAGAATTTAGAAATAAGGCAGCAGGCTGAGGGGCTTTAGCTTGTCATATATAATACCTGCAGCCAGCTAAGGAAGACTAAGCCATGTCATGCTGAAACTTCCTCTGAAAATAGCACCTATGTTTTCTCTATTTGTTTTCACTAGTTGATAGACATTCCATAGGTACAATAGTAACAACATTTATTTTGGATGCAAGACTATGTGTTAACAAATTTTGATAACAGGCATAAATAAAATGTCTTCTTAGACATTTTATTGAAGACTTCAGTGAGAAAATAATATAGGAGATTTTCTTAAAAAATACTGAAAAATAGAGTTTGAAACATTGAATTGGACTAGAACTTGTGACTCCTACATCCAATGAAAACATCCTAAAAATTGAGAATGTGGGAAGATTTGAGTTTTTAAAATCTATTTTGCTTTCTGTGTAGTAAGCCCAATGCAAATTTCCTGAAACCTGACTATAGGAGTCCACCCAAGTAAAAAGGAAGTCTATGCTAAATCTGCCATTCCCAAAGAAGCTTGTATTGCACTGGGTACCTCATTCTTTTTGCTGTTAATGCTCTCTTTAGGTGAGCAGTGAGCGTGATGGAGAGAACTGATGGTTTCCAATTCCAGACATTTTATGCATCTCAAATTCTGGGCTTAAGAGTTCTTAAGATCTAAATTTTAAAAATTATTGGAAATTAAACCATTCATTCACAAATATTTTAGGACCTAACAACCCACGTACTTCAATAAGACTGAGTCACTATTTATTTAAGTCATATTCTTCAGATTTTTTTCACATTAAGGTAGCTAAATATTTGGGAAATAAACACCTACTACTTAATCTTGACCTCCTCACAGAGCCTTTAGTTCTGGCCATTGCTAAATAGGCTTGAGGCTAAATGGCTCTTTAAACCAACCTTCAATATTTTTTTTCTCCAGGGATTTGCATTACTTCTGTTAAATACTAGCATCTACAATTTAGTGTTCTGTATTTTTTTATTAGAACATCATCTTTGAACTAATAAATCAATATTTTTATAGATTTTATTATATATATCTAATCCCCAAAATTTGAGCGAATTTATGAGAAATTAATATAGTTCATTTATAAAAGGAACGTTTATACAAGGCATTCAGTTATGTTTTTTCAGCACAGTTCCTCAGAAAGCACATTTTTTTATAGTAACTCCTTTAATGATTTTATATATTTACACTAGTGTCATGGGATTGTAAGGTTATGAAATGCACAAAGGGTTTAGAGAATGTTTGGGGAGGAGATTCTAGCACACAGATTCCCCAAATACTTTAAGAAGCTGATGTGGAAAGATGAAATAAGAAAACCATGCAGTGAAAGCATCTGGCCTAACTGTAAAGAAGAACTCTGAAAAATTCCCTGAAGGACTTCTATGCTGGCTTACAGACTTCCAGTTAAAGAATGGACAGTGATGAAACACACATATGGGAAAAAAAATTTACTCAAAACTCTCTGCAGAAAACATAGTATATAGAATAGGTAAGATAATAATCTTATTTTATTTTGATTAATATCTCTTCAAAGAGAAAAAATATATCTCATTCCCAGTGCATTCATCTTACAACTCTCCAGACCATAACCAATGTACAAATTTGGCAAAGACATTAAATTCAAGTATATCATGAATATGCAACCTATTATTTGCAAAGGAACTTTGTCATAAATTTGTGTTGAGACAGCCTTCAAAGATGATTAGAAGCTTAATGTAGGTTTGAGGTCATTTTAGTTCAAGGTGATACATTTGAGATAATTTGCTTTATCTCCTTGTAACATGCACTTTTTCTTCAGAACATGCTAATGGTGGTATAATTTTAATTCTGCAGTTGTTCAAATTTACCTCTATGTAAAGGGCTCAGCAAAAGAAAATGCACTTGAATTAAGTTTTATGTGTCATTTAAAAGGTTTTCATGTTATTTCTCAGAACAGGTACAATATTCAACTCTTTTCCTATGTGTCTTACTTAGTGTATACATTCATAATTGCTACTGGCATTTGAAATAATTATAATACTTATTAAAAGAAAGGCTACTTAGCATTTAACATAAAATGGTGTGTTTAAGAAATTTTTTAAGGAGTCCTACACCCTTGCAATGACATTCTTCTCCTTTATTCTGCTATGCAACAGAACTATGCTTTTCACAAGGTTATTCTTTCCTCTTTTTCTATGTTTCGATGTCTTCATTTTCTTAACATAAGCCTCCTTGCAGAATACCACAGAGTGGAAGTGTTAGACTGAGATTTGACATGTGGCATCACATAAGTGTCTTCATGAGCATCAGGCACTTGAAAGCTGTATCCTCCTAGAAATGTTGAGTTTTATCACAAGAACATTTATCTGCAACATGGCAACTTTGAGGTGGTTGCATGACCTAAAGCTTATTCTCCTACTGTGTTTCATGAAAATCATGTTTTACAAATAAAGTGATCAGAAGAAACAAAAGCCAAAATACGTAAGTATGAAATTCATGCATGTGAAGCAAGGGAAAAGGAAAGGAAAAAAACCAGCTACAGCTGTTCATACATGCCAGTGAGATTAACTGAACCCTTGTTGTGGTTACAGCTAAAGCAATGTTAATTTTTGCAGTAGGTGGGAGCAAGTGTAACTAAACCCCAGATGTTATTCTGTGTCATCTCACATCATTGCCAGGGGCAGCAGAAAACGGAATCTTCACTTCCAAGGAGAAGAGGTTCCTTCCAGTCAAGCAAGCATGGTGGACAGAACGGTGAGGTAACGCTGGTTTGGAGGCAGCTGGGTCAAGCACTGCACTCTCTATTCCATTCAATTTTGTTATTGATATTGTTGCTGTTGCTGTTTGTTTTCTTATCTCAATGTCTCCAGTAAATCGTTTTATCACAGCCCATGATCTCTGTGTTTTGTGCCTCCAATTCTCCTGTCCAATGCACTGAAGAAGGGAAGGGAAGGGAAGGGAAGGGAAGGGAAGGGAAGGGAAGGGAAGGGAAGGGAAGGGAAGGGAAGGGAAGGGAAGGGAAGGGAAGGGAAGGGAAGGGAAGGGAAGGGAAGGGAAGGGAAGGGAAGGGAAGGGAAGGGAAGGGAAGGGAAGGGAAGGGAAGGGAAGGGAAGGGAAGGGAAGGGAAGGGAAGGGAAGGGAAGGGAAGGGAAGGGAAGGGAAGGGAAGGGAAGGGAAGGGAAGGGAAGGGAAGGGAAGGGAAGGGAAGGGAAGGGAAGGGAAGGGAAGGGAAGGGAAGGGAAGGGAAGGGAAGGGAAGGGAAGGGAAGGGAGCAGTGTGATTTGGAAAGTCTCAGTGGGAGCACTGAATTGGGAAACCATTGCTAAGCCACAACAAATGTAAAAGTCAGAAAGACATTTCTGAATTGCATTTAGGAAGTCAGAAGACAAAGATTTAATGAAAATAACTTCTATTTCAGCATCATATTTTAGTATGGGAAGTCTTTACCCTAATAGTATTCAAATCTTTTTTTGATTCTAATTTTTACTGAGACTTCATGTCTCATGTTTGATCAGTACAGACTTCTGTCTATCTGCTAGGTAGGTAGAGCTATAGCATAAGACAGAATGAAACACAATATCGGAAAAGAGATTTATTCTATGATCCCAGAGAAGGTGCAATTTGCATATGAAAAGAAAAAATAAGGGAAGTTTAATGTTACTTACTGTTTGTTTTCTTTTTGAATACCCAGAAAGAGTGGGTTTTCAAAATATCTCTACCATTTATGTTGCCTGTAATCAGACTGTGTAAATAGTAAGGTAGCTCAGACAAAGAAGACAAAACAGCTGTGTTACTTGAGTAAGAGAAGAGCAAATTATTAACTGTAACATCACCCTTCAAGGGTATCTTCGTTTATATGAAAGTCTTAAATCTACTCAATGTGTGTAACAAAATAATTTTAATATAGAAGTGGGAAACATCCTTGAAGGACAAAGGAAAAATCACGATTAAGAAAATATAGATCAGGAAGTGTGCCAGGTGTGGCTATTTAAATTCATCCGAAAGGGAATATATAATTTTCTCATAAAAATGTAGAACTTCCTACTGATTCCGTCTGATGGTATTAAGAGTAAACATATAGACAAGAAATAGGCAGACAGATACACAAAACAAGATATTATTTTTGCCTAATTCAAGCCTTGGTTTAACTTAAGGAATATTTGTCCCATCAGGGGATAATGGTGACAGCTGCAATGGCAGTCTATGAATAGCAATCTTTTACCTTTCAAAAAGAGTTCTAATTTTACTGCAAAAAACTTCTTGCTGTTCTACAATAAAAGAAAATTTCTCCTCCATTTCAAGAACCAAATCACTATGTCCACTTACCTTGAAAGTTGGTACTAAAGAAAAAGTTGTGCCATCCCAGCAAGGAAGATATAAAGGAGCACATAAAATGACTCTGTACCATGGACAGACACCATGCTTGCTCCCCTTGCTACAAAGTATTCCTGGACACCTCTGTATAACTCTACTTGAATATCAAAAACAAATGGGCAGAGGAACAGATTTTTCCATATATTAGAGAATTTTATCCTCAGTATAATATTCCAGAACAAACAAATGTCATTAAAAGAAAAATGTGCAGCATACAGCCTTACTTTTGAGAATGATTGCTTCTGCAGCATTGACTTTCTGCTTATTTTCAATCATCTTACACAGACAATAGCAGCAATAGCATGGGACAGACACTAAACTTCAACGCAACCCAAAAATAAGTATAAAACAGAAGCATGTTTAACCACCTGAGAAGAAGGAAAGTTAATGCTTAAAACATCTTGTGAATAACTAGAAAATTATATACAGTTATATCTTACAACACTGATCTTGATGACTGATTCACTGAGATACCAGGTCACTAAAGGAACTTGGGCAAAGGTCAAAAAAAGGTAACTAGGAAGGAGAATATTGGCAAAAATGTGTTCCAGACTCAGTTAATGCAGAATCAGGACAAGCTGGAGAGTGAGTGGGAGTCTGACAATATGAAGGAAAGGTTGCCCTGAAACAAAAGACTTTCATCTTTACAGGTCAGAGTTTAGAAAAAAAAAAAGAGTAGTCTTGGATATGCAACACAGTTTTTTGACAATAGATGGAAGAAATGCAATGGATTCTACAATCTTGCAAGAGTTTGCAAATCCTCTAAGAGTGTGTGAAACAGGGATTATGAAAATAGGTTATGCTTTGAGTGCACTCAGCAAGCATAAACCAAAGTGACTGTGAATGTACTTATAAATTATTAGGGATTTCAACTGGAATCCTTGCAGAAGGTTAGTAATACAGTGTGCTTAATATCACTCTTGTTTTACAGTGTAAGATTGCAATATTTCCTTTCATAATGTTAATGTGACTTTTAAGAAGGTTGAATCCAATTAAAAAGCATGTATTTAATGCCCTGTCTTTCTGTCGTACTAAGCAAAAGAAATAGAATTTGAACTGTTGTTTAGAAACTCCATAAATCAATAAAATGAAGCAAAATAAAAATAAAATTATTATCACAGTCCATGAGAAAAATCACATACAAAGATAGTAAAACTTAAATACTTTGTATGACATATGTACTGAAAAAAGACTGAGGAAGGTTGTTTGCTCTTAGAATCTGTGTCACCTGTATAGTGACTTAGGGCAAGAGTCATTCTAGTGGGATTTGACAGAGGTGTAAAATGTAAGATGCAGATGGTAATTATTCTGCTCTACTTGGCACTGGTGAGGTTTCAGTTGGAATGCTGAATTTTTGGTCACTGAACTATAGGAAAAAATGTAGACAAAATTGGAATCCAGAATATGGTGCAAAAAAATATTTAGAAGCTTTGAAAATTATCCACAAAGCAAATGCAAACTCAAAAAATGCCTTAATTTTGTCTTGAAAAGATTGATAAAAAGACAGATAACAGCCTCCAGATATTTTAAAGGGAGTATGTCATTGTCGACAGAGAGTATACAGAGAATAACATGCCTAAATGACAAAGTGTTCTTTCTATAGATGTCCAAAAAAATATTTCACATGGGCCAAAAATGTTTAGGTCTGTTGATAAGATATTTGATAGGACAATAAAAGAAGTTGTGATTCCACATGTCTACCATAATATCTATATGCCAGTTCTAAAGAGAGGCTTGAAATTCAAAATGAGTGAAGGTTCAAAAGGATCAACATCTATCTCCAACAGTGTTCCTCCAGGTTATATCAATATTTCACTTCCATTGCTAGTAAGGCTGGAGCAGTGAACTAATGACTAGAAAGTGATATTGGCATGAAAGCTACTCTGGTCATATCTGCTGACCTGTGGCAAGACCGTTTTGCTTTTTTTTATTTATAATTAAATAAGAGATTCCTACATAAATTGCAGTGCTATTCACCATCAAATAGTCTTCAAACTTCTTTCTTGGCTTCTAAATTGTAAGTAAAATTCCAAGATTTTGCAAATGGTTTTCTTAACCAGTCATTCTGGGATTCATTGCACTAATGAAAGCAACAGTGAAATATTTGCTTCAGCTTTTTACATGACTGTAGAGTGCCAATATTTTTCAGCCACAATGTTTGAAAGGTTTTAGCAGTTTCAAAGCTATTTCTTCTTTCAACATGGAGTTGAAGCTTATGAATAAAGATAATTTTTTCAGCAGTATTACAAACCATTACACTTTTTATATGCTCTACTAGATCAAGTTTTTTAAGTCACAAAAAACCACCAGAGATGTAAGGAACCTGTTAAGCAGGGTTTCACTTTCATACAGTGTTTTAATAAAACATACATATGATAGTTTTAATAAAAGTTCAGGAAAGTGATTTGCATTTCTGAACACTTCTGAAAACTTGGCAAGGATTTTTGATAGCTCACTCCTATTAGAATGCAAAGCAAACCACCATGTTCACAATGTTGATCATCGCAGAAAGTTAAACACTTGTGGCTTCATCTGTCAAGCTTTGATACAGCAAACTTCTTTTCGTGGATACATTCAAAACACTTTTTCCATGAAGCTTGTGGTTTTCTGGTTTCCAGTGGATGGATTTTTTGTGAATACAACAAAGCTTTTAGGAAATATTAGTGACCATCTTTTAAATACAGAAAGACTCCTTTTCACTGACTCCTCCTTGTCCATATAATTTTTCTGTACAAAAATTATCCACATTGCATATAAATATATTTATATCTGTAGGACAAGGGCGACAAAACAAACAAATTCCAGTGGTTCACATGCTAATTCTTTTGAAAATAATGTAAAAAATGATTAGCAGTTAAACTTTCTAGTGTCATCTAGCTGAAAAGTAAAGTAGAGGTTATTTTAACAGTAACTAAAGTCAATAAATTTTTGGCCAGGTCTTGAATATATGTTATATTTGCATTATTTGCAAGAGCTATTAATTTAGCTTGCTTGAATACGGTTCTTCACCCATCATAGGAATTTCCTTTTTTCTCCTGCAAGGTAGCTTCTGGTCTCTGTGCTTTTGTGAATTCTTTTCCTAATATTCATAATTTGGTTGGTCATACGAAGACATAATTTGAGCACATCTGTATTCACAGGAGCAGCTGAATGGAAAATTTTATTTCCTGTTTTCATTTTTTCAAGTTAATTTATGCTTGAAGGAATTTTCCCTATTGACTTTGAAATGAAGGTGCCTTCTTTCAAGGTGGTGTCAAAGATTAAATGGTTTCATTTTTCCATTAGCAAATACTTTGTAACACAGCTTTGAAATTATTGTTCATCAGTTGACGCAGTCTAAGTAAAGCCCATTTAAACATAATTTGGTATATATGAGCTAGTTTTCTTTCAGGGTTCTCATACCATTTATCCTTTTGCTTTTAATGGTAATAAAATTTAAAACATTATTTCATTTTTTTTCTTTTTCTGAATACTATTTACATCTAACAGTTAATTGCTAAAAGACAGAAAAAGTGATTTTTTTTTTTTTTTCCTTCTCTGTTCCTTTCTTTAGGCACTGGCCCTCTGTTAGCCATAAGCTGCATAAGTTGTTTTTGATACCTAAGCTAAGCTACTGGACATTACTTAAATTTGACAGCCTTGTTATAATAAGAGGACATTTATAATTATATATTGGAATACAAGGAATTATGTCCACTGCCATTATGTCATTGGGCCCAGACAAATAAAAAAAATAAATAGCTGAAGGTGTAAAAAAACATGGCTATGGACTCTTTGGTTCTAAGCAATTCCTTAACTGTACCTCTTACCTGGAGCAAAACAGTGGCCTGGGCTCAAAGCTGTGGCAACAGTGTGACAAAAGAAGGAACTCCTCTCATCATCACTGGAATTGAGCTGCTCCACTGTATTCCTCCTCTTTTATCCCAGCAGTGGTCTTTTTCTTAAACCAAAAAATAACAATTTTTTGGATATCTCTCCTGAACCACAGAGACACATAAAGGTTCATTTTAAAAATTGCAGGAGATACTAACCCAAATCTTAGATGTGATTGAACAGCAGAAGTATGGAACATCTTGTACAGTTTCAGATACTTAAATTTTTATTGATCTTCTACAGATTCATAAGAAATAGCCAATGGATTTTCTTTCTAAATTAGTTAACAACAATTTGAACTCCACAGGACCATATGAACCTTTAAAGTATCATGTCTACTGTTGTATAACTCTAATGTTCCCCTAAGTTAGTTTTACTGGAGAATGTTATTGCAAAAAAAAAAAAAAAAAAAATGACTGCCTGCAAATCAAAACTGGTTTTGCATAATATGATGGGTTTAATATAGTAATGTCTAAGAATGAGCTGTAGATTACTCCATATGACTTCAAATAATATGCCATGAAATCTGGGCTTAGACATAAAACCTACATAGTATGGGCTACTAGAAATCAGCGTCAAAATTATAAATATATATTGAGAGCTGTCAAGGTGAAATAGTAAGGTAGCTAGTACCATTACCTTGCAGGAAGAGTACCAAAGAATCACTGATTGACACCTACAGATATTTTATTTAACAGACTTTAGACATCAAGGATACCTGTAATGTGAGAATTGTGTTAGCTGGATTGGAAATTTACAGGTGTTTGAAAACACAACTGAAGACAAACAGAAGTGTTATTATAATGTGGAGTGCCAGAAGCTGCCATGCACAGGATTTATAGTCAGTAAAAGGCACAATATCAGTATTGCCATATAAAGTTGCCCTGCTGCCTTATGGAATTTCTACTGAAAAAGCACATAATAAGGAGAAACAGAGGGTGCTGAGTGGCTGTATTGTGTGTCACTCATTTTTCTTGGGCTTTATCTTCTTCTCCCTTTTATTATTATGACCATTTTAAAACTTTTTTTCTCTTGTAAAACTGTTCTTATCTCAACCCTTGAGTTTCACTTTTTTTTTTTTCCTGATTTTCCATCCTGGCCCACCATGGTGGGGAATAAGCAAGCAAGGCAGCTGCATGGCAGATAGTTGCCAGTTGGGGTTAAGCCACAACAGTGTTTCAGTTTCAAAGAAGCAGGAAAAAGTCTCTGGGTAATAGCAAAATCACATCTGTTGCCATATATTCCTAAAGCAATCCATAAAAATAATACACTTTGCTTTATGCAAGTGACTGTTACTCCCCAATATAGCAGAAATCCATTAAATATTTCTATGATTAATAGATATTGCACAAATTGTAACTATACAGTTAATTATATAGTTTCTTCCGTGGAAGAAAGTCTTTTGTGGGACTAAGACTTTCCTCACGCAATTCTAATACATAGATTAGCAAAATACTGTTAAAAAATAGAGTAATTACAATTTATAGAAAATAAGCTCTGCTTTCTTAGAACATTTCAGTACAAGAAAATATTTGAAGAATTTTATGACCAAATAATTTATGTGTAAAGCTCTCATTGCAAGCATCAACCGACGTGAAATCCCAGGCACCATATCTATGCATACATACATATAAACATATAAATATAGCTGACAAAGCTGTGTGTCTATATATATATATATATGT
This sequence comes from Cinclus cinclus, assembly GCF_963662255.1. NCBI lineage: Eukaryota > Metazoa > Chordata > Aves > Passeriformes > Cinclidae > Cinclus > Cinclus cinclus. The sequence goes on along the minus strand of NC_085050.1, from coordinate 19,050,817 downwards.
ATATTATTCATGTGTACCTAATATATCCATTTTTATACCATAATTTGTAATTTTTTTGTCAGTTTATTAAGAAAAAATAAGGGAATTAAATAATTTCTATCTGAAATTTCTAACTTATTTGTCTATGCCATGCAATGTACAGACATTGATTCCACTATGTCTGTGGCACCCAGAATACTTTCCATTCACTGCAAAATAGCCATCCTTATGATTTTTAATATAAATCAAGGACAAGTAAAAATTGGAATCTAGCAAGTTCTAAGATAGTTATACTTCCATGGTGGCAACTTAGAGAATTCTTAGTCACTTCAGTAGTTTAAGAAACAACGTCATGTATACACCATAGGGAGTAATAGGTATGTCCCATCTCTAAGAAAGAGTCACAGTGAAGAAAGTGTCTTAAATTTCATAGGTCAGGACATTTGAAGCATCATGGAGCAGAGGGAATGGTGGGAAGATGGAATTTTGCCACTGGTTAACCAAAACAAAAAATAGAAGTTTTATTTTCTTGGGACTTGTCCCTTATCCTTTCAGGTCAGTGCTCTGCTATTCTTCATACTGTGCTCTGCTTCTCAAGGCCTCCAATATCATACAAGTCTGGGCTGCATCCATATTTTACAGTCATAAATATCCAATTTTATAAAGAATAACCACTTTATCTTTACAAAACCATAGAAGGAGAGATAAAAGTACAATCAATTAGCTATGGACCTTGTCAATTAGATGTATCGCTTTTGCAGAGAAATCAAGTAAAACAAAGCTACAGGCAGGTCAAGAAATGTTCAGACAGAATAGGTCTGACAAGTCTCAGTCCCGAGGCTCTGAAATACCAGTAAAAATTTTGTCATCCGTTTCTAGGAATGACAATATGGCCCTGAATTCTGCAACACGGGTATTTTGTTCTACTCTCTGCTTGTTTATTTCTGTTTCTACCCATTTGCCAAGTCTGTTTTATCTGATCCTTTTTCCTCATGAATCATACATTGAGTAGGGGTAGCAATTTGCAGAAAGAATGTCATAGTGTATAAATATTTGTTTTTATCAACAAAGCTTATGGGTGTAACAATGTCAATCCAACATTCATTATGTTTGGTAGCACACTTTGAAAGCTATGTGCCATATGTTCCCTTCCATTAAAAGACAGGGAAATTCCACTAATCCAATGCAAATCAGAGCAGGGTATAATCATAGCAGCCTGAAAAAGGAAGCAAGTGACACCAGGTGAGAAGTGATTGCCATGAATATGTTGTAACCGTACCAGTATTCATCCCATGGTAATAGCTCCTGGTGTATTGTTTAAAGAAGAAAATGTGAATAGCTGGAGAAGGAAAAAGGCATAAAATAACACTTTGGGGGCCAAAGTCTGTTATGCTAGTTTTACTGCCAGTATTGGAAATACAGGGAAGGGTAGAAATTCAGAGATTTTTCAAAGGTTAAGCACAGAATACAGGAAATTCTTCTGTTTATTTCCTCACAATCTATTTCTTGAATACATTTCCTGCTATCAGGTCCTTCTGCTGTAGATCTACTACAGTGGGATTCCAAGACCATTCACCACATCAGTTCTTAGTCTGCATTTACATTATACAAAACTTCAATTTGACCTTGAAGCACAGAAATTTACATGTGCTTCCACTGAAATTTTCTTGAAACCAACAAAATACATTTTATCTGTAATTAACCACTTTATTAAAAGTTTGAAGTGCTAACTTCATAAACTAGATACTTTGAGGGTATTTTTAATATACAATTTTAGTATATGTATTTTAGTATCATTTCTATCTTATGTTCTTTTTGTGGCCATTGAGGAGGCCATTCCTTTCTATCATGTTTTCCATTTCCATTTTGCAGCCACACCTTATCTCAATTTTGTCTTATATAGACTCAACAAATGAAATTCTTCCTTTCATTCTTATAAATCCAAGGTTCTTTCCATACTGCTTACAGTACTGTAGGCTATTGTTTTTTGTTACTGCATTTATAATATCTTAAATTAAATAGCATTCTAATAAAAGTATCATTTACACTTAAAACAATAAAATAATATCTTCCTGCTATCTTATATAAGATTGCTTCTCTCCAAGATATTTCATATTGTCAAGAATATGTGTAGTTTCACAGGAAAACCTGCTCAGTTGATATGGTTTAAATCTAATTTATGGATCCGTCTGTTCCTATGTGCTGATGGGGAAGCAGGCCAGCCTGGCTGAACAGAGATTTAACTAGAACTCAGGTTAAAAAATAGGAGAGTTTATTACCTATGAAAGAAGAGGCAGGATGGCTCAGGAAAACTCAGGAGGGCTTACAAGGATGCTGTGAGGTTGTGCAAATAACCTTAAAAGGGTAAAAGCCCAAATCAAATATATTCTGGGTACTGCTATAAAAGACAATAAAAACGTTACTCTATTCACAACTAAAAGAGGGGCTCAGGACAATCTCCATTCTTTACGGAAATGGGGCAGGAAATGTGGTGGATGAGGAAAAGGCAGAGGTACTCAGTGCGTTCTTTTCCTCAGTCTTTAATACTAAGACTAGTTGTCATCAAGATAGCCAGCATTATGAGCTGGAAGACAGGGACAGGGAAGAGGATGGAGTCCCCATTGTCTAGGAGGGAGTGGTGGGTGACACCACTTAGACAATGCACAAGTCCGTAGGGCCAGATGGGATGCAGCAAGGGTACTGAGGAGCTGGTGCATATGCTCAGAGTCCCTTTCAGTGGCCAGAAGGAGAATGAAGGGAATTACATGCCTACCAGCATCATCCTCAATGCTGGGGAAGGTCATGGAGCAGAAGCCCTTGAATGCCATCACATAACACACGCAGATTAACCAGGGCGTGAGTCCCAGCCAGCATGGGCCTATGATAATCACATTCTCTTTGATCAACCTGGTTTGCTTCTTTGACGAAGTGACCCACTTAGCAGACAAGGGAAAGGCTGTGGATATTGTCTACCTGGACTTTGGTAATGCCTTTGACACTGTTTCCCATAGAATTCTCCTGGAGAAACTGGCTGCTTGTGGCTTGGAGGCGTGCACAGGCTTAAAAATTATTTGGATGTCCAGGCCCAGTGCGTGGCTGTGAATGGAGTTAAATCTAGTCAGTGGTCAGTTGCTAGTGGTGTTTCCCATGGATTGTGTCTAGTCATGTCTAATATCTTTATCAATTATATGGATGAGGGGATTGAATATCCCCTCAGATGGTAGATGACACCAAATTGGGTGGAATTGTTGATCTGTTGGAGGGTGAGAAGGTTCTACAGAGGGATCTGGACAGGCTGGATCAGTGGGCTGAGGCAAAGTGTGTGAGCTTCAATACAGTAAAATGCCAGTCCTGCACTTTGGTCACAAAAAAAAGCAGGCATGTCTACAGGCAGAGTGATTGGAAAGCCGATCGGTGGAACAGGATGTCGGGTTTGGCTGTCCCAGGGCTGAACCTGAGCAGAGGCCATGATTACCCAGAGAGACTCCGGCAGCACCAAAACATGTTCTTAATGCTCCTCTGTTTTTCATCCTCTCTCGACACTACTAAACATTTTTCTGGCTCTGATTGGTTTATTTTTCAATTAGCTGATTCCTTCATTATTTATGAATAACCCCTTATTAGTGTATCCTTATGTCATAGTAGTTCACGGCTTCTTTTTTAGCATATTCACCTTTGGCAAACACCATAAGAGCAGAACACTCTCGCTGTAGTATACAAATGCAATATGTAGATGTGCATTCCCATTGTATCATCTACTGTTTCCCCGGCCACTTTACCAAGAAGGGAGGATGTGCCAGCAGCATGAACAGCATGAGCTGCTGTTCCATAGGTGGCTCATGGGCATTTTCAGGCCTGTTTTTCTCCTGCTCATGCTCTTCATTCTGTTTGTCTTGAAATATTGCTCTTTTTAGTATTGTAATTATTTTTTTTATTTTAAACTAGACTTTTATTTTGTCAAAGTTATTGTGCATTTTCATCCTGCCCTGCTTCTTGCCTTGGTGTATGAAGTGAAACAGCTAGCTTAGTGTCAGCCACAAATTTTATACAGAGGCTCCAAAGTACCCTCTCTAAAATGCCCACTCACTTAATCAGGGGATGCTGAAAAATAAATAATTTTAAAACCAAAAAGTATATCATTCTCCTATCAGCTTTACTTCTAGCTCTTATTTCCATAGTTTCAGGCAATTAAAAGATAATTTTCTAACCAGTTTCTATATTTGCATCTGTGCAGTCTTTCACAGAACTCCTTTATTTAATACATTAATTTGCTTCAATACTATTTTTGCAAACAATGCATAAAAGAATTTTTACTGAAATAACTGACTGATTATAAAGTGCATATTTTGTTTGGCCTCTAACTGTACCACTGCAAGAATTAGAGCAGCCTTTTTCACTAGCAGAAGATCTCATTACTTCTCTAATATTTTTCCATTAATCAGTATGTGCAATTGATGCTGATATGAAAGTAGAGATTGAGCCTCATTAAAGCTCTTGCTAAGAAATATTGGAAGAGTTTAATTATTTTCATTTAGGTTCCCTGAATAATAAAATCTCTCCAGATCATATTTCTCTTAAAATTTCAAACTGAGAAATGAACCTGCTGTAATTTTTAGCCCTAATTATTTGGGAGATATTTTAGTGTGTTCCTAGTTCAGATACATTTTTTTCAAGTTATATAATTGAATTAATTCTTCTTGTTTGCTTACATGTATGTGGAAAGCTACCAAATATTTGAGTAAATATAAAAGGGTCACTGATTCTATAAAATTAGCATCAGTATTGTATTATCATTCAATCTACCATTTGTTATTCTGATGTTCAAATTCCATAGTAATAATGGAGCTGAACAATAAATTGAAGCTTTTACTAATCATCTGTTACCTACATTATGAACTAGATATAAATTTTCATAATATTTTTTTAAATAAGATTTTTCAAACATATGTAAATTAAAAGAAGACTTATTATAATGGATTTGATGTGTAGCTGAATGCAGTACAAGAAAAAATGGATGAAGACATAGCAAATCACCTAAGGCTAGAAAAATGATAGTCCAAAAATGGGACAGCAATTTTATGAATCAAACTAAATACTGATTTATATAGTCATACCTTCATATCTCTGTCATTTCATTTGTTTCAGTAAAATATGTGTACAAGTACTATTTCATGTAATAATATAAATTAGGGAGTTTTATAAGGCTTGTTTTACAAAAAATGCTGTGCATAATTTAATATTTAAGTTTGTCAATCTATACAATCACATTGTGCTAACGTCTATTTTTATATACTTTGTAATAATTTCTTTGTATAGCTTTCATTCTTATATACCAGATATAGTATTGAAAAGAATAACAAAAAAGAAGAAAAGTAAACCAAGTTTGCATTAGAAGTCCTGTAAGAATAAGAGGTGAATGATAAATTATTATATGCCATGAATTATTATTCTAGATGAGTAGTAAAAATTTTCAATGAAATTTCCTATTCAAAGTATTTATTACCTGAGATTTTGAGAAACCAGGTGATGTAGAAAAACTTTTGTTTTTTTAGTTTAATTAGTTTCTTATTTATTCTGATATTTTAAGTCTCATTGTTAACTATTTCATCTCCAAGAAATTTCAACCTGTAAAATTATTGTACTTTGAGTTGTGATTTGCATCTAACATATAGAAAACATTATATTCAATGTAAGTTTAGCTGGCTGTACTGAAATTATGTGGGGGCAAAAAAGAGTCAGAAATATTTCTACTGAATGAATCTGAGAGTCATCCAGGCAGGATACTTCACTTGGATAAAGCCTTTACACCCACCACTCAGTATACAAGCTGGGGGAGTTGCTGCTATGTTGGGACAGTATTGGTTCAGGGATGAGTTTGGCGTTGGTCAGCAAGTGGTGAGCCAATCCACTGGGCATCACTTGTTTTTCTTGTGTTTTGTCTTCCTCTCTCTCCTTCTTATCTTTAATTGGTTCCGATTATTAGACTCTGCTCATTTCAACCCACAAGTTATACTTTTTATTCTCCTCCTAATCCAACTGGCATGCTAGGTAAGCGAGCAAGAAGCTGCATGCTGCTTAGTTGCCAGCTGAGCTTAAACCACAACAGGAACCTACTTTCTAAGCTACCCAAATACTCAAATTAGTCAACTCACACTTTCTTTTCATATTTCCTATAGGTTTGGAAAAGGATTTATCGCCTTTTCCTATTCAACATATTTTACTTTGAGCCTTGAAAAAAAAAAATGTTTATCTCTATTTGCTTTTGTCTTCAACTAACCATGCCCCCAAATTGCTTAACATTTTCTCCTTGCGATATTTCTTGTATGAGAAAAATCAGGTTCTTGGAAAGTAATTGTTTTAAAGAATAACATACATTGTTTCAGGGAGCGACATGAGGAGGTGCAGAAAAGGCATACATTTTGGAAAGTTGTTTAGGCCATGCTACAACAAAATAAGACTATCTTGTTTTGCAAATAAACCTAAAGCATTTTAAAAAATAAGTTGCTTCAAAAGAGAAATGGTGTTTGCAATTTAATATTGGAGCTGTGTTAAGAACATCAGATTGACATAAAGATCATTGTTTTGAAAGTGCCTCCTACTGCATTGTAAATGAGAGCTAAAAAATTCTATTCTGCTTTCAAAAATAAAGAGTTTTTCCTAAACTTGGTGATCTGAAACATGAGTGTGTCACTGGCCATGGTGAGGATATGACTAGAAATACTGTTTGAAAGGGAAGAAGAAATCAGTGACAGAGCAAGTGTTGAAATTTATCAGAGCTTTGACTGAGAGGGTAAACTTTTGAAGACTTTTATTAAGTACATTATTTTCACTTGTTCCAGATTATGTTGTTTTCATCAAACTTATTGTAAATAGATAATTTTCTTCTTTCAGAGGGAGCTGGTAAAGCTCTTCACACTTTCTCCCTCTCCCTTAATTTGTTTTTGCATATGCTAAAAAGATAGCATATGCAGCAGAAACCAAGAGACTTAAAAAATATCAGGGAACAGCAATTTTCTTTTGTTTTGGTGAGAAATGTCATGAATATTTCCTGCTTTTTTTTTCATGTTGAAATACATAATAAATCATTAATTGTACATTCTTGTTTCTTTATGGCAAATTAACCAATGGTGTAGCAGACTGCAAATTGCACTATGTATTTTCAACACATACCAAATGTTACTAAACTGTGAATTAGATTAAGAATAATAAACTGAGATGTAGATCATTGTGAAGAGATAAACTGAGAACTCAACCTCTGATTTCCCATTTACCCTATAAAATAATGTTTAAAAATTGGCTGAATATATCTATCTGAAACAAAATTTCTAACATGCGAGAAAGAGGGCGGGGAAAAGCTTAAATAATTAAAATTTATTATTAACTACATTTTGAAAATTAGACCTAAGATTGGTATAGAGCAGGTTTTCGCTTAACCTCCCAGTCATGTCGGATATAACTGCAATAGCCTTCAAATTATAACAATTGATTGCCAGTCAAACATTTTCAGTGGGTAGTGACCTGGGATTTGGTTGGGCTTTTTTTGTTTGATCTCAGGAAGAAACAGAGTAATCAACATCTGAAAATATTGGCTTTTTTTCTTTTTTTTGCCAAACAGTTTTAAGAATACCTATGTTTAACTGATAATCCTCATATGAATAAATACAATGGACACAAGGGATTTTTCAAATAGCTTTCATGTTAGATTTTGGACCATATTGAATGCTAACTAATTTTATGTCTCACCATAGTACTTTGGTAGGAATTGAGTGACCTATGGTTGAATTTTTTAAAACTGTTCCTTTTGATTTGGACTCTGTTCTGTCAGGTGAGTATAATTTCTGGGGTTTTTTTCTAGAACCTTGGCAACACTTAGTAAATGTTAGGCATCTGGAGAGGAAGGAGAAAAAAATTAGTGCAGAAATGACCACAAATAATTGGGTAAAGTCGGCATACCACTGCAGAATAATTTCCTGGAAGGATCACCCTGAGAAAAATTCTCTTGTAAGGTACTTATTTTCCTGCTTCTACTCATACACCTGAAAACTCAGTTCCTTGTAATCCTGAATGCCTTGAAGTACTATTTAATATTTTTTGTTCTTAACCTCTCTTCACTCAGTTCTTTCCAACTGCTCTGAAGTGTATGATGTGGCTTGCAGTGCCCTTGTGACAATTTATGCTAAATTTCAAAATTTACATATCTGTTCATAGGTAATCAATGAGGTATTTTTCTCTTATTCATCTGTCCATCAACCACATAGCATATGTGGTTGCATCTTTCCCTTTTATGCACACAAACGAATAAATATTCATTTATTAAAACTGATAATTCAGAGGTTTCATATTGGATGTGTAGATTTAAGAGATTAAATTATTGTAATCTGGATACACTCATGGGAGAAGAGAATTTAGAGGTCTTTAGGTTCATCTTTAGTCTCTCTCCCATTTCCTTAACAGTGTGCTTGCACTTTTTGAGGAATGGAAATGAGAGGGTGTCTGTCACTGCTCAACAGCCGTACTGCTGCTCTATTTTAGCACTCCTTCAGTCCACCCACTTCTGGAAGATTACCCTCTTCCAAATCACATTTAGACTGCATTATGTCTTGAAGATATTTTTCTTACCACAGGTGTATACCTAGAAATATTTTAATCTTAAAAGCTTTCCCTTTTAAACAATTAAACTCTGTAGATTGACAGTTTGCTTGAAAGAACTCCCAGTCTGAGTACATAGAATGACCCAGAAAAGAAATCTTTGAGCAAAATAGAAAGAAGTCCATGACTGATATCCACTGTCAGCAAATGGTAGTAGAAAGGAAAATGTTTCAGTTGAAATTCAGATCACTTAGTGCTGTCTATGTCAAAACCAATTATTTGAACTTCATTCTGTAGCTGGCACAAATGGTTTTGTAACAATATAATGCACTAATGTGCCAAACAAAAAGTCCACTTTTAAGGCAGATAGTGCAGCAAGTATAACTGCAGTTACCTAATGGATGCCCTGGTGTACATATGTTTTCTATCCAAAATTTATATCATGATACTCTTAGGCACCACCATTAGCGTACAACAATTCCTTTTATCGTAACACAATCAAAAAGAGAGAACTGAAAATAAAAAAATAACTGTCTTATCGAAGTACAGTTATGGAGAATGGGTGTAGAAGTTTCTGTTTATTAGAGATCTTTGCCACTACAATGAATTTGTAAAAGGATATGCAAGAGTGTTTTCTTAACCCATCAGCCCATTTTTAGATTTGATGACAATAAGTAAAACAATTTACCCTGCAAATAAATAAAACTAAAATTAAAAATTTTCTGTCAGGCAATAGGAAGATGACTAGCATCTTCAGATATTTTGATTATACTATCTTCTCATTCTGAACTTTATTAAAAGTCTACTGTACAAAAAAATCCTTTATAGACACATAAGACCAGCAAGAACCACAGAAGTGAACAACAAATATTTGATAAAGATGTAGAATGGCAGAAATATACTTATCATTGATTAAAATGCATTTTTTCCTATATTTCCAACAGCTTGCTATTCTTCTCCCTATATTTTGCTTGATCTTATTGTCCGTGAGTACAAAATAACTAATCTTAAAACCATGAAACTTAAATGTCTAGTAATTCAAACATGGACTTAAATGAGGTAATTTTAAAGACACTCTTGGGAGAAAATTTAGGTTACTATTAGCAATCACTCAAAAAAATTAGACATAAAATATCACATATCTTTCATGATGAATTCAAATTAAAGAAAAACACTGTTTAGTACATTAATTTTAGCATCCAATTCAATTATAGGTTAAAGAGACAACAGAAGAAAATAAAATGTGCTACAGTTGGATGCTACAGAAAAAAAATTATTTCAAAAGATATGATGTGCTGGTTTCAGCTGTGGTAGAGTTAATTTTGTTCATAGTGTCTGGTATATGGCTGTATTTTGGATTTTGGCTGAACCCAGGGTTAATATGGAGATGTTTTTGGTCTTGATGAGCAGGGTTTGCACAGAGCCAAGGCCTTTTCTGCTTTTTGTACTGCTGTGCTGGCAAGGAATTGGGAGTGCATGGGAGGTTGGGAGGAGACAAAGCCAGGACAGGTGACCCAAAGTGACCCAAGGGATATTCCAGACCCTGTGACATCATGTTCAGTGTATAAAGTGAGGGGAATAAAGAGGAACGGGGGACATTTTTTGTTTGTCTTCCCAAGTCACTGTTACCTGTAACAGCACCCTGCTCTTCCAGGGATGGTTGAGCCCCTGACTACCATGGGAAGCAGTGAATTAATTCCTGGTTTTGCTTTGCTTGTGTGTGTGACTTCTGTTTTCCCTATTAAACTGTCTTCATCTCAACCCACAAGTTCTTTATCTTTTACACTTTTTATTTTCCCCCTAATGTCACTGGTGAGGGAGTGAGTAAGTGGCTTGGCTGCTGACTGGGTTTAAACCATGACATATAGGAGCTGAAATGATGTATTTTATGAGTTTCTATGACAATACATGAAGAGAGGAAGTAGAAGGGCAGATACTAGTTTGAATGTGTGGTAAGACAGGAGCTAGCAATTTTCCAGTAAATGTTTCTACTGCAGGAATGTAGCATGAATAAAATTTCAAGTAGATAAAAAGAGACATCCATAGCACTGCACAGTAGAGAAGCTAGAGACATTGTATCAACAAATTGACATGGATCTTCCATGGTGGGCAACAGCACTGTAAGCAAAGCATTAAAATGTGTTACACATTTAGGAACATTATACATTAGGAACAGATTTTATTGTTATCGTTATTGTCATTAAATAAAAATATAGAACTGAATTTGGGACAGAGATATTCAGCAGTCTGATAGGCCTTCCTTTGAAGAAAGGGTATGGCCATTTCTATTCTTAAAGTTTCTTGGATTAGATACAGAGCAAAGTGTGAATAGAGATGGCCACTCACAAGCAGAATGCGCATAAAGCTATATCAGCATCACTAAAGAACTACAAAGAGAGTAGATGACACAACTGGAGCTGTTTTCTATCAGCTTTGTGTCTCTCTTGGTGAAACAACTTCCAAGACAGAAAACCCATCAGGTGTGAGAAGCCACAGTGGAACAGCATTGTGAGGGAGAGGAAAATCAAGTATTTCTGTTCCATAATTAACAGCAGAAAATAGGATGTTTGTAAGGCCTCCATGTTCTTCATATGTGGATAACTGTAGCCTGTGACACACTATAAAAATAGATGTAGAGATATCAGCAGGGATAGTGGTGTATCTAAGAGCAGTTAAAGAGATAATGGGAATAGGAATAAATTGGAGGGGTTTTTTTGTTTTGTTTTTAAGCAATTGATATAGTTGGAAAAAATGGACAAATTTCTGCTGCATAAAATTAGAATATAATTACTATCCACAAAACTTTTCTTTTAGAGAATATCATAGAACCATAGAATGCTTTGGGTTGGAAGGGACCTTAAGGATCTTATAGTTCTAACCTCCCTGACATTTTTCACTAAACCAAGTTGTGAAAAAAATGTAAATATACTTTTCAACTCCACAGCCTAGGGATATGGACATGTGCTTTCACTGTTCCTGCTAAAATTCATCTTTGGACAAGCACAGTGATTCTTGCGGGGTCAAAAAATGTGTGTGCAGAAGCAAATAGGGGGATATGGTTGGAGATGGGCCCATCTCATGTGAAAACCAAGAAATTATGTGAGCAGAACCAAATACTCTGTACTCTAGGAAAATTACTTCTTTTTCTCTACCACAATTAAAGATAAATTTTAAAAAATCTTGGATTTACAAACTGGCCTCTGGAATGAACTTGCAATCCAATGACTAAATAAACTCAACTCTCATGCAGTTGTAAGGTGGGTGACTGAAATAACAATTGTCTTATGAAATTTCTGAGAACCTAGACTTTCCAATACTGTAGGCTTTAAGCTCCCATCTAATTTCCTATTTTTCCTATATGATTTTAATGGTGGTTTTATCTGTGTTTTAGGCTCCCCACCCTTATATAGACACAGTGAAAAGCTTTTAGACCAGTAGCAAGTATGTTCTCATTTGTTACCTATCCTCTCTACTTTCAAGTAATTTAAAAATAGTTTTAATTTTTTTTCTCATTTTCATTCAAATTGCTTTTCCATGCTGCATTAAATGACCAGTTTTTATACCACAAAACATACTGGTTTGAATTGTACATATTGTATGAACATATTTAAATGACAGCTTCTTAATGTTATGGTGATATTTTACATGAAGTAAAGTGTGTTTAAATTCAATAGATTTAGAGGAAGTGCAAATCAGGTAACAATAGATAATCACTTTATTCCTGTAGTAGTTATTGCTTCAGGCAGATGAGATTATTTAATAAGTCTCTGATGAAATGCAGTGACAGAGGATCTTAGTGGTATACCTGCCAGAATTTCTAAGAAAACTGTAGGTGTAAGTGAAGAAACTTGAAAGAAATACTCTTCCAGCATACTAATAATAAGGGTACATTTTCTGTGATTTTTTTACTTTTTATTATTTCCTCAATTAAAGAAAAATAAAAGCTAAATAAAAGTCTGGTCTGAATACTAATGAGTTATTATTCATTATTATTTACAACTCATTTTTACTTGGCTCAGGACAGTTGTCAAGCTCTGGCTTTTCAAGTCATCTGAGTGTGGCAGTCAGTTGCCTAAACACAGGTAACTAGTGCAACTTCAGAGGATTCAGACCCATTAGTCCTTCACCTGTTACCTAACTAAGGTATGGTTTTCCTGCAGGTCTTGTGTTATACCTAATGACTTAATTTCATATACCCTAGAGCATTTCATGTAGTCTACATTTACACAATTGGATCCTACACTCAGTGTCCCCAAGTTGAAAGCTACAATCTTGCTGAAAACTGGCCACAGCATTTCAATATAAGTCCTTCCAAAATGTAATTTTTGGTTTTTGGTTTTTGTTTGTTTGTTTTTTATGGTTTTTTGGGTTATTTTGTTGATGTTGTTATTGTTGCACTGGGGAACAAAGATTTATGGTCAAGGCACAGCTCAGAGACAATCAGTAAGTTGTTTGAAATCAGAAGAAAAAATAGAACCTATTTGACACCTAGAGAAACAGTGGGAATTGGACAAGTTCTAATGTTGGCTAAAGTGATTGTACTCCTTAAAAGTATAGCTAAAAAACTATTACATGGGTGGTGGAACACCTTCACCCTCAGGAAAAATTCGGAAGGATAACAATCCATGCCCTGATGAAACTTGCAGAAAATAAAAAGAAGCAACACTAGTGTAAAGAGAAAGAAAACAAAATATTTGAGAAAACTGAAACATGCCTCATTTTGTACTGCTGTTGTAGTTATTATACTAGTTTCTTGAGTAGGCTGAATGTATTTCTAGAGTCTACTAAGATCAAAACCAAGGAAGATATGGTAACTGACTTCCCTCTAATTGTGTACACCTCAGAAAGTCAGAACATGGATATTTAATACTTTTAGAATGCTCTCAGTCAGATTTATACAATATTTTCATAAAATGTAATAAATATTACCTGCAGCTGGGAAAAAGTGTGGGTTTTGAGTTTTTAGGGTTTTTTAAATAGTTTCTGACTGAAAAAACAGGAAAGAAGGTTTGGTCAAAATAACATGGAAATGATGACAGTTTTAATCGAATGAAAATGAAAAACAGTCAACAGGAGTACAACTTTATCCTGGACAAATTCAAATACTGTGTTTAATCTTAGCTAAATTTTTCTAGCTTACTCTCTGTTGTTGATAATGAGGCCCTGACACAGCAGCCTGCATGCTCAAGTAGGAAAAAATCTTAGCAATTTTCCTAGAAAGAGAAAGAAACTCACAGCTGTGTTAACTTTATACATTCCTCTATGCATGTTCATGAGACTAGAGTTAAAAATCAGCAGAGGATATGAGGAAATCTTGGCCTCATTTTATTACATTAAAGTTCTGGAAGTTTTTGGTTCATAACAGTCCATAACAAAAGTGAAAAGCAACAAACCCCACTTTTATAGCAGAGCTGATCTATATATTTTTTACAATAGAGGCAGTCTCAGAAGACTTCCAGAACTTTAATGTAATAAAATGAGGCCAAGATTTCCTTATATCCTCTGCTGATTTTTAACTCTAAAGTATTCTGGTATGAGCTGAGATAGCATTGGAGCAAGCACTTAACATCTTGTTAGCACATCTGAAACAGGAAACCAGAGGATGAAAATAACTTTGAAAAAAGCCACTAATTGGTTTTAAATATAGGGAAAGCTAAACAAATTTGCCTTGAGTTATAAAACTAGCAATATCATCCATGACTTAGTCGAATTACCTGATTTTAAAGAAATATACTGTTAAGACAATAACCTTCATGGGTAGGGGGAAAAGGGCTCTGGGCATGGGCCTGTGCAACAGGTATGGGCCAGAATGCTCTCCAGGATCTTACTGATCAGTAAGAGCTGTTTACGTGGTCTGTGCTGGCTATCTAAACGGGGCTGGGGAGACCTGATCCTTGTTAGGCTGTGAGTGCCATAGCATAGAAATCTTATACTAGAACCTTTGTAATAGGAATTGCTATTCACCTGCTAAACTAACAAATAAATTTCTTTGTTTTGTCACTGAGTAATGTGGCTCTTTTTTTCTGTAAAACCACTATAAATCCCTTCTGTGTCATGTCTACACAGCCTTCACAGTTGTCTCATCTTCATTTTTGCCCAATTTATATGTCACAGTACCTGAGCTAACTCAACTGCATCTATATTAGGACTTTACAAGTATATCACATTAGACAAGAAACCAAAACACAACTATAATCTTGACTGCAACTCAGATTTTCTTAGCAACAGATTTCAGTACAGTACTTTGCAGAATAGCAGTTGTTGTATCACTGTGGGTGGGTGAATGAAAGCAGTATGAGCCATTTCATTACTTCATCAGCAGTAGAGGATGTAAATAATCTAGAAGGCATTGAAAAATATCCTGTAAATGCTAGAAACAGATTGATAAATATAAATTAATAGCAAAAATATACTTAAAAATATGTAGTTTATTGAAAAAAGGCAAAAGATAACATGGGGAAAATTTATATTGCTTATATTACCTGAAGTTTGAGGATTTGTTAAGAGTGGAAAAAACCTTTTTGAGGTCACAGTAGGTTTTTTCAGGCCTAAACAAAATTGCCAGCAGAGATTTTAGGGTAACTGTATAAGTTTTTTTTTTTTCAGAAAATCACAGTCCTGGAACTCTGCTGGTTTTCCACCAGCACCTTCTGAATTTGGAAAACCTAGCCAAATCTGTGCTTTCAGTTTCCTCACTGTCTTCTACCACAGTAATTCATTTGAGATTTCAATGAGGAAAAGATTTATTGGCTTAATTTTACACA
Organism: Cinclus cinclus; assembly: GCF_963662255.1. Lineage (NCBI taxonomy): Eukaryota > Metazoa > Chordata > Aves > Passeriformes > Cinclidae > Cinclus > Cinclus cinclus. The sequence continues at coordinate 19,035,485 of NC_085050.1, read as the reverse complement.
TTTGCTTCCACACTCTAAGTGTATACTTCTACTTTTGCTACAGATTTTCTGCTCCAAAATAAATTAAGCAAATATGCAAGCTGTATGCTTTCAGGTTCTATTTCCATTTTCTGTCTCACTCTATCCAAGGATGCAGCAAGTTTTCCTGCAATGTAGTGTTGCCAGGAAGATTTATAATATGGAATTACAAAAATTTTGGCCCTGCATGGAAAAGATGTTCATGTTTTTAGAAATTGGCTTAATGTATTTGAATATAAAGTCCATTTGTTTAACTCTCATAACCATTAGTAAAGACCAAATTATTTTCCTATTGAATTAGTATAATAACCATAGCCACGTAAGCAGTGTCTGATGTATTCAGACTGAGCTTGCATTTAGTTCTAGTGGAATGTTCAGATTGATGAACAATGCAGATGAATCATTCTGGCTTCTTGGCACTGGAGTATGTTATAATTGTAGTGTAATGAGATAACGAAGAGATTCTGACTTTAAATTAAAAAAAAAAAAGGAAAGGGACAGGCTTGGGGATATGAACAGCTGAAAACAGAGAATACCAATTATCTTTTCCATTTCCCTCTGCTCTTTTGCCCTCTCTTCCCCAATCCCTTTCCATTATAGCCTATTTAAGAATTATAGTTCATGTATTTTTGCAATAATAGGAGTATTTGAATCAGAAACAAAATGTATCACATGTAGGACATTCATTTTTGAGCATGCTATACACAAAGCTGGAATTGAAGAGCCACTCAGATCATTTCAGATTTCAGTGTTTTGAAACTTTTCATTTTAGATTTCAAAAGCTGCAATTGCATGATGATATTTGATGTATTTTAAAAGTGATATTTCATACTTAGGGCATCTGTTATTTATTGAAAATGGTAGAAAAAAAAATCTAACATCATAATTTAAATATCATCTTATTCATACTCTCTTCAAGGTACTTTAAAACAGGCCTAGAAGGGTCTATTAAATTGCATTTAAGCCCAGTACACTTTGCAGGTGTCCAGTATAATGAACACTTTAAATGGCTATGCTCTAAGGTTAATTTGTTCTGTAAAATTGCCTAGACCCCTCTAGAGTATTCATTAGTAGAATAAAACAGAGACCTAATCCAGATAGATGCTAAAGGATTATCATTATTGCTGTAAGGATGACTTTGATAAAATTCTAATTGGAATTGCCGCATGGGGACTGAACAAACGAAACAGATTATGATAAATTGGGGGTTTCAGACCTCTCTAGCTAAATTCTGAGACTGGGGTAAAATAAAGTGATCAAACTCATCTGAAAACAGATAGCTACCTCAATTTACTCTAGAATTTCTTAGAGTGGCATGAAAATTATACTCAACTGCATATAATTATACCAAATGTCAGCACAATACAATTAGAACTAAAAGACCATTACAGCATTCATTTTGCTTTTAAAAGCATTTAATTGCAAACAGTCTTTGGCTCATTAGTGCAGGATTGGCAGATTTAAACCTATAGTTATACAGATTAATCCATAATAATATCAAACAAGATCGTTAATTTTTTTTCTCTGAATTATGTAAAAAAGAGAAATTTTCTTCTGGGCCTCTTAAATACAAAAGAGAATTAACATTATCCAAATAAAATAAAAATAAGCTCTCTTATTTTGAATTCAGATATATAACCGGTAAAATTCCTGTGCTATGAATCCACAGTTTATATGCCATTAAAACAGATTGTGAATTAGTCATTGTACACATCCATCAAATACAAGTTTTCATTTCATGCTTGTTATAGGTTTTATGGTTAGCAAAACAAAAGAAAAAGGTTTTCCACTCAGTGTGAATTACAGTGGTAGAACACAGCCTTCAGGGATAAGGAATCCTTCTATGGGCAACCTGCTCCAGTGCTTCACCACCCTCACAGAAAACATCCAAATATAAACCTACTCTGTTTCAGTTTAAAGCCATTACTCCATATCCTCCTATTACTTCCCTTAGTCAAAAGCCCTCAACAGCTTTCTTGTAGTACCTTTCTTTTTAGTATCTTTGGGTGCTGAAAGGCTGCTATAAGGTCTCACCAAAGCCTTCTTCAGGCTGAACAACCCCAGCTTTCTCAGCCTGTCTTTATAGGAGAGGTGTTCTATCCCTCTGATCAGCTTTGTGGCGCTCCTCTGGACTTACTCCAGTATGTCCATCTCCTTCCTGGGCTGAGAACCCCCGAGCTGGATGCAGTTACTGCAGTGAGGTCTCAGGAGAGTGGAACAGAGAGGCAGAATTCCCTCCCTCACCCTGCTGCTCCTTCTGTCGCAGCCCAGGCTGTGTTTGGCTTTCTGGGCTGTGAGCGCACATGGCCAGGTCATGTCCAGCCTCTCACCCACCTGTGACCCCAAGTCCTTCTTGACAGGGCTACTCTTTATCTGTTCATCCCTCAGCCTGCCTTGGTACCAGAGGTTGTCCTGACTCAGGTGCAGCACCTTGTACTTGGTCTTGTTGAACTGCGTTGAGATTCACATGGGCGCAATTCTTGAGCTTGCCCAGATTCCTCTGGATGGCATCCCCTCCTTCAGGTGTGTCAGCTGTACCCTCAGCTTGGAGTTGTCTGCAAACTTGATGAGGGTGCACTCAATCCCTTTGTCTAATTAACTGTGTTATAACTGCAGCCATTTTTGCCACATTTTCTGAGTAAATAGAGCTGAAACTTTAATTCACTTTTAAACAAATTTAAGACAGCCTTGGTTAAGTATTTTTTGAGGTTGTTTGGAGAGTTTTTTAATTAACATAAGAAATATTTCCTACTGAACTAGGGTTTTCCTGTCTAGGATTTGCGTTTGAATCCATTTATACCTACAAAATGCTATCCAAAATATCAATGTAGGAATAATACTGGAGTTACCATATTAATTAAGTAGCATTTAAAGACAAAGAGCCAAAAATCTGGGGAAAAGAAAGAATAGAAAGTCCATTTTTAAATCATTTTTGAAAAACAAATTGAGGTAGATTAGCGAAAATATCTTTAAGCATATATTTTCATCAGTCTTAAAGCAAATACCTGTCTATATTCTTTCATTACACTATTTACTTAGAATTACTACAGGTTATAACTGAGCATAGCCTGAATTTTAAAAATGCCATATAACTCAGAAAGACCAAAATAATGTGATTTTGCTGATCTGATTTATTTCTAGAAATTAGTCTTCAGATTCAATTATTTCAAAATATTTTTATGATTAATTCTGTTGCTGATAGTCACCTGTACCTTGGTTCTGTAAGGCAAAGATCATGAAAGATGATATGATCTCTTTGAGAGTTTCTTCTCAAAGGCATTTCCTAACAATGTCCTAAGGTTTCATTGCCTATATTACTATAGGTCAGCAGCAGCAGGCAGCACTGACACCACAACCCTTTCTACCACAAGCTCCCCTAATGCATATTTATAAAAGACAGTCCTAGTAAACATTTTTAATCAATTAAGAACTATTTAGAACTCAGGTATATATTTCTCACTCCTTTTTACTCTCAGACATTCTTAAATACAGAGCAGTGCATCGTGAGCAATGTTTGTGCCATAAGGAATATTGACTAGGAGAGCTACTGCAATTCTAATTTATCTGTGTGTGTCACAAGACTATTTCAAATGGCTCTATTATACCTCAAGTGTGCAGAAAGAAACTTGGTAAACTTGGTCACAACTGCAGCAGTGCACATGAAGTGCAGTAGTAATGCATGTTTGGTAATGTCCATATGAGAGAGACAAGGGATGCATATCAGACCTCTGTAGGAGAAGAGAGATGGGGAAGAAAACTGGTAATTATTTTGTACTACTTTCACTCTTGTTCTAGTTGAATGAATAATTTCAAGTTTTGAAAACAATGTTCAGTGTAGTGAATTGACATTTTATACTGAAAAGTTGCTTAGCTAACCACTACCTTTATTCATCGCAACACCAACTAAAGTTGGGATAAATAGTTGTGATCAACTTCAGTAAATCAGATATGTGCACAGAACATTTACTAAGCACAAATGCAAAAGGCATGCAAGAAACTTTTTCTTCACATAACTGAGCGCTGTAGATATACTCAGGACTAACAGATTTAGGTGTCAGTAAAATGTCTAGCTCACATATCAAAATACATCTGAAAATTTACTAAATGCTCCTGGCACAATACTCTGGAAAACACAGTAGAAGACTGGAAAGTTCACACCAGTAGCAAAATCACTATTTTTTTATTCCAGGGGCAAGGAGCTTGCCTCTGACCTGCCCTGCTCTGACATACTCCTCAGACTACTACTAGTAATGAAAACTACTAGTAATGAAAACACCCTAAAAAATCCCCCAAAAAACCCCACTATATATAATATGATAATTAGCTTATCAGAAGCTAGGAATAAAAAAAAAAAGGAAGAGGTAAATGGTATTAGTCATCTGACTAAGTATTTCCCAGTTGACTCATGAAGTCCAAGAGATTTGACATGTCTGTCTGTCTCTCTATTTTAGTAGAAAACTTTTATCTCCTTAATTTGGGCTGAGACATTCTGACTATTTGTTGTCATGCTGATTGAAGGGCTACATAGGAGTAGAATACAGCAGGGTAAAAAAAAAAAGAAAATGTTCAGAACAAATTACACAACACTATATTGCTTTTCTGCACCCACCTATGAAACTTTTACTTAGTAGTCTCTCCAAAATTATTCCAGGAGATTTATAATTACATTTCAGTCAACGCTCCAAGCAGTGCCTAAAAAAGTCATTTACATTTTTTTAACACTGGCTTTAGGTCTAGGTTTTAGTTGATTCTTACTTATCAGCTGATACTCACTTGAAGTCAGAATAATATTTCTGACCAAAACAAAAACATCTTCAAAGCCATTAAATACATGTGCGGACTTTGTCAGTCCCAGAAACCCCAGAGAGAACAATAGAAACTTGTGTCTGAGAAGAGCTTAAAATTTAAGGAAAAGAGTCTATCAACTATCAGTCATATGAAATATTTATTTAGTGCACATTCCTTTTCAGAAAATAAATGGTATTCAAAAGATAAAATAGATAAATGCTTTATTTATAAGATAACATTTTGGCTTTCAGCAGCTGCTTTTCTTATATTGTCCTCTGAAGTTGGTGAAAACAGTAATGTTAGAGCATAAATAAAAATCTCTTAAACCTGAGGAGGACTTGAAATAACATTTTTTCTCTTTAACAATGGGACACGTGATATTATTACTTGCAGAAAATGAACTTGCTGCAGTTGAATTTCAGACACCAATCTTCTCCACAAAAGGGAGAGAAGGGAAAAAATTTAATATGTATTTTCATTTGTCCTAGTTTGAAAGGCAGGTATTTGCTAAGAAAGGCAAAAGCTTCCCTTTGAACTGAAAAATGTGATTTCTCCTCCCTACAAATTATTATAATTTTGGAATTAAAGGAGCTCTCAGGCAAAGATATGGGGGTAGGAATAGCAGTTCTTTACTAGTATATCTAACAAGACAAACAAGAACAACAACAGCTATGAAATTACCCACAAACAGAACAGTAACTCAGTCCCAGTGTTTTTTGGCTGCAGGCACCTTTTCCCTGAGCTGCAGTTCCCGGTGCTGGGGGCGGGCGGGTCCCGCAGAGCCGCAGGAGGGCTGGGGGTGATGGCAGCGCTGTCCCAGGGGGAGAGAGAGATGGAGAGAGAGCTCTCCGCTCACGGTGTGGGTCCTGGTGCTCAGCAGAGTGCTGGATGGTGGCAGGTTACAGCGAGAAGGCAGCAGGGCAGGGTCTGACAGCAGTGAGGATGGCTCCCAGCGCTGGGATGGCAGGGATGGGACACAGGCAGCGATCGTCCTTCTCATCCGAACTCCGCGGGGGAAATGGGGAGAGCCAGAGCCTTCCGTCTGCTCTTCTGGATGTTTGGATATCGAGGGGTTTCCCTCTTCTCTCTCCTCCCCCTTGCCACCAGGGCCCAGTCAACAGTTATCTTAGCATGAAAATTCCACAGAGGGAAAAGGGAAAGAACCAACCCCCAACATCATTGTATTCATAGAAAAACAGACAAAGAGGAGCCAAGATGAGGCAGTTAAAATTACACTTTGAAAAATATGCATTACTTTCACAGTCATATTTTCCAGTAAACCTTGGATTAAACTAGTCTGGCACTGCCAGAAGCTAACATTTAGTGCCAGCATTTGTGGCTGTCTCAGTCCAGCATAACTGCTGTTTCCATTCCTTTTAAGTTTCACGTGCATTAATATTAGCTGCTTTACAGTTTCTTTTTTCTGCTTTTCTCAAATCACCATCTTTTTGGTCTGTAGACATTGTGGCTTGACATGGTCAATTGCAGTTGACATTTCCAATCGCCCAGGGTTAGTCCAATATTAATTAAAACATCGTTCTAGACTATTATAATTTTACTTCATCATTGTAATGAATTTTATGCTATTTTTAAAATTCTGCTTCTTTCAGATAGAAATAAATCCTAATATTTCATTTCTAAGCAAAAATAGCAAGTTGAATTAGCAATCTTAGTGCCACTTAATGAAGTACTAACATTAATCTTCCCTCTCCAATTCCATTTTCAAAACACCTAAAGCTAACATCTATACAGAAATAGCTTTTGCAAATCTAAGTCTGATTATTCAGTGCACTCAGAAGACATCTGGAATGGCTGTTACTTCTCACAAGCTCATGGGTCTCATTATCAACCAACATATACTTCTAATAAAATTCCCATGTTAAAGAGTAGATTTACTATGAAAAGCCACTTCTCAATGATTGTACATTCAGATACACCCCACTAATTCCCTAACCATATCAGATCAAGGTCATACTTGCTTATCTTCATGAAAATAATTAGAGTTAATTGCTTATTGCCTCAATTACAATACCAAACCACCTGAGAGCAAGTATTGGAACTTATTCCATCTGGTACCTTAGTCCCTTAACTGTGCCTATGTGGAAACAGGGGAGTTGTTTCTACATGTGTCAGTGATGCCATGATTTGAAGTCACTGAACCAAATCCCCTTAACTTTATAACTGTATAGACTGAATTTCTTCATTATAAGTGAAAATACATTATTCCATAAAAGAAATATGTCTGACAGGTTTAGATCGGCCCAGGAGTCAAGGCAGACTATTACACTGTTGTCTAGATTTCAACAGGTAAGCATGTATGGATTTTTGTATTCAGACTAACTGAATATCTCTTGGAGAATGAAACCCTAGAGCCTCTAAGCCCAAAACATCATCCTACAACAAAAATGGAATTTAAATTTTGATTTTTCATGTCTCTTTTTACAGAAGGCAAAAAAATATAGTATGTGACCTAGTACCACTGAGACTTTAGAATACACTTCACTCCACCCTCAGAAATGTATGGGTTTGTTCAAACATATTTATATGTATAGATATCCTTGTACCCATGTGCTTACAAAGTGCAAGCACCAGCAATAAGGAATTTGCTAGCTTGCAAATGCAAGACTTACTACTAATATCACCAAATAATCAAAAGATCTGTGGGAATTGTTGACCCTTGTTTTGAGTAATTAATCCCTACCGGGCTGGACTTCTCTGCAAAATCTCCACTTTAGCAATTTACATTATCATTTTCTGAAACAACAGTATCTCAGAAAGGCTTCTGGTGTGACTGTTTTGCAGTACTAGTACTAGTATTTCAAACTAGGTTATCATAGGCTATGTACATGAATTAGCTGCAGAAAGATGCCATGTACATAGTTTAGTAGAGAATATAAAATTGTTTAAGAATTGTTTAGCTCAGGTTAACCAATTTTGCCATTATCAATTTTCATAACATAAATGGAAAAAAAGATCTCTGACTGCAAACCACTTTTTCTGCAAGAAAGATATTCTCAGTTTCTTCTTCCAAAATCTTGCAAAAATTGGTTTCCTGTAAAATTCCCTCTGAAATGTATCTTCACCTAGAATTTTTCTTCTATATAGCTCTGTTGGAAATGGTAATTGTTTAGAACTGCAAGTATTACTCTAGAAATCCCCTAATCAGCTAATAGCCATCTATTGAGATTTTTCACTTCATCTCATGTGCTCAACAAGCTATGTTTTTTCTACTAGTTCTAATAAGTTTTGCTATATTCCACACACAAAAACCCCACAAAAACTATTATTTCAATATCAGCTTTCTACAGTACTACTTAATGTTCTGAGCTTCTGCTTGTAACATTTTTTTCTAAACTAGTGATAATGGCAGCTCAGAGTAATTCTTTTTTTTTCCTTTTCCTAATGAAAAATTAGTTGCTTAAAAGTTCAATTCTCTTCCTAAATAAAAATAAATAATATTTATTATTTCTCCCAATTCTAAATTTGTATATGCCTAATACTTAGTAGTTATGCTTGGATATTTGAAACTTTTCAATAGATATTATTAATTAAAACTATTGTTCTATTACCTGGCAGTAATGTTTTCAATTTCTAGTGTAAAAATGAGTTTGCATTCATTCTGGTTACCATGACAACAATATAGATTAACTGTCCTCCATCAGTGCATTCTTGGAGCTTTTCATCATTTAGCAGTTCCAGTTTATTTGATAGAAAGGGTGAGTATTTTAAATTCCTTAATTCTTTAATTTGGTTTTGAAGAGGCTATTTTTATATCCTCTTGGGAAAATGTAGTTTGATGGGAAGAACCTAGTGAAAGATAAAGAAAATTTATGGCATTCAAAGCATAAACAGAAATTTTGTGTTCTTAAACAATTGAATTCTAGTTATCTTGCATAATTATTGCTGTATCTTTTAAATTGTGGCATAAGAAGCATACTCACTGTCATACTTATTTTAATAAGATTAGTTAGAGAAGTTAGACCTTAAACATGTTAATGATCTTAATTGAAGCAACCAGAACAGAACATTATATAGGTATCAAGAGAAGTGTTCACAAAAATTTGACCAAAAAAAGAAAAAATAATGAAAGACAAAACCATAATGAGTCTTTTGAATGTAGAGATTTAATGTGATATATAATTTAAGAGGATTTAATAAATTAATTCAGAAAATAGAAAAGTTTTTACTTTAAGTTTTGCTCAGTCTGTACTCAGAAGGCCAGATTTAGGGGCACTGACAGTACTGGTGTTAAGAAATTTTAGATTCAAGAAGTAGATACACAAAATTGTTAACATGGTAGTTAGAAATTTTGCAGAATATGGTGCATGAAGGGTCAATATTAAATATATTAGATGCAAGTTTTAGGCAGCACATTAGGGATTTACAAGAGATTCCTTCTTGAACTGGTCAACAGAAAATGAGAAATCAGAGTGGACCCAAAACCCTATATATTTCAGGGTCCATAAATTTAATTCTGAGCTGTAAGAAAAGGTTATTTTCAGATTAGTATTACATCTTGAGAGCCTCTTCTCAGGTTAGATGTGCAACCTTTTCTTTCCGTAAAATGAGAGTACACTCTCTTTATAATTCTCTTGGTGGTTGTGCCAGTCTTCTTATGCATCATATCAGAGATCAGACCAGTGATCCAACAAGTAAAAAGACTGCATTCTCGACAATCATCAAATTTAGAGAATTTTTACCCATTGTACTCAAATCCTTGAAGACGACTGCTCATGGTGTTTTCCCTGTGCTGCTGAACTCTGCCATCCTGGGATGCACTTCAAGACTTAAGTGATCAAAGAGAGGACAGTATGGGGATGAAAGAATCTAGAGAACTGAGACATAGGCTTGGCAGAATGGATCCTCTGGCTCCAGCTCTGTCAAGGGGTACTACAAGAAAGATGCAGAGGGACTTCTTACGAGGGCATGTAGTGATAGGAAGAGGGGTAATGGCTGAAAACTGAAAGAGGATGATGAGGAATTAGGATGAAATTCTTCACTGAAGGTGGTGAGATACTGAATAATGTTGCCCAGAAAAGTTTTGGATACCTCCTCCCTAGAAGTATTCAAGGTCAGGTTGGATGGTATTTTGAGCAATATGATCTAGTGGATGGTGTTCCTGCCTATGGCATGGGGGTTGGAACTAGGTGATCTTTAAGGTTCCTTTCAGCTCAAACCATTCTATGATTCTATGATTTCATGTATTTCCTTTAATAACTGCTAAATGTCAATGGTATTATCTCAAACTTTTGTTCTCATGGATAGTTTCCTCAAGAAACTATTACAACATTGTTTTTACTGTTAGTTAGGGGCCACATAAAAAAATATCAGAATTAATTTTTATCAAGAACAAAAACAAATATAAATACAGAGTATAAAAAAAAAAAGGAAAAGAGAAGAGGAAAAAAAGAAAAGGACAAAAAGGGGACTTATCTTGCTTTTCTTCAGGATGGAGAGTTGCTTTGTCAGCAACCGTGTCCTATTTTGAAAGACAGGTGTTTGTTAAGGAAAGCAGAAGCTTCCCTTTGGACTGAAAAAAAAATGTGATCCTTCCTTCCTTCCTTCTTTCCTTCCTTCCTTCCTTCCTTCCTTCCTTCCTTCCTTCCTTCCTTTTATTATAATTTTGGAATTAAAGGAGCTCTCAGGCAAAGATATGGAGGTAGGAATAGCAGTTCTTTACTAGTATATCTAACAAGACAAACAAGAACAACAACAGCTATGAAATTACCCACAAACAGAACAGTAACTCAGTCCCAGTGTTTTTTGGCTGCAGGCACCTTTTCCCTGAGCTGCAGTTCCCGGTGCTGGGGGCGGGCGGGTCCCGCAGAGCCGCAGGAGGGCTGGGGGTGATGGCAGCGCTGTCCCAGGGGGAGAGAGAGATGGGGAGAGAGCTCTCCGCTCACGGTGTGGGTCCTGGTGCTCAGCAGAGTGCTGGATGGTGGCAGGTTCCAGCGAGAAGGCAGCAGGGCAGGGTCTGACAGCAGTGAGGATGGCTCCTGGCACTGGGATGGCAGGAATGGGGCAGGAGGTGGCGATCGTCCTTCTCCTCCGAACTCCGCAGGGGAAATGGGCCGAGGCCCAGCCTTCCGCTTCTTCTTCTGGATGTTTGAATCTCGCGGGGTTTCCCTCTTCTCTCCCCCTCCCCTCCCCCCTTGTCACCAGGGCCCAGTCAACAGGTATCTTAACATGACAATGGGGAAAACTCCACAGAGGGAAAAGGGAGAGAACCAACCCCCAACCAACCGCTACTGCAGCCTCTACTGGCTCGGAAGTATTTTTTCCTATTCATAGGGATCCTCTATTTGAATTTACAACCTACTTTTAGACTCTGAAGTCTAATCCATATTGACCATGTTAATTATACAATGTTTGTACAGTTCACACACCAGGTTTTACAATTCAATTATTCTGAATGCAAAAAAACCCCTATAATCTAATTAAGATTCCTTTATTTTTCTCTAAGATTACCTTCTCCATCTCACTACAGATATGCTGTAGTTGTGACATTGTGTTACAACATGCTGTTGATGCAATATTTGAGGCAAATTTATAATATATCTGAGTAGCAAAAACTGTTCTGAGGTGTTATAAACTTCTATGTAACACCTGTTGTTAGCGAATATGTCATTTCCATCATATGCTTATTTAAAGATGGAGTTACAGAAAACTTTGTTACTGTGGTACAATCAGCCTTCATGTATGAGTACAGTTGAACTAAATTATTCCCTCACAGAACTGGAACTGTGGCCATTAGCTGAACTTGGACTACAAATGTGGAAGCACTTCACATTTTAGTTAAAAGAATTACAACAAAATGTTTTAGTCAATTAATTTTTGTACTCACTCTACATAACAAAATTTTCCACAATTTAAAAACCATTTGTTGGCATGGAAACATTAGCTTAATTAAATATGGATTAAACTAATTAACCTAAAACATATCATACTATAGACTGTTTGATTTAGAATACATTAAAGGAAACAGGACATTTTTCATAATTTTGTGTCTTTTATCTACTGAAAATATTTTACTTTCATGAGAATTTGCGTGCTTGATCTTCAGGCTGTCTCCTGAAGGTAAGGATACTGTTGACAAGTAGTGTTAAAAATCCCTGATTGAACAACAGAGGACCCTGCGTGTATATATGTTGTCTATCCCTCATAACATGTTTGCTTTATAATTGGCTGTCAGACACCACCATGTGCCCAGATAAAAATCTTATTTCAGATTTGATTTGCAGACACACCAGAAATGGACTTGTATAAATAGAAAACGAAGATATAAAATAGCAAAATGATCCATAATTTTCTGTCAATCTGTCAAATTGCAAGATGACACAAGAAATCAGTAAGTATTTAACTAAAAAACGTTGTCTGGAAAAAGATTTAAAGATTAAGAGTTTCTTTCCTGTAACTGGTTTCTCCCCCTAGAATCATTGTTGTATGATCTTTTACATGTAATAAGGTTAATAAGCCATTGTTTCTCATGTACAATTTCATTTTTGTTTGAATGGCTTTGAAGTAGTAGCAGTAGTCATAGTTTTCAAAGGAAATATTAATAATTTCATTTAGAGTCTGATATTGCATCAGTGATTACATCAGCATTACTTCATGGATCTGCAAATATTACTTAGTGAAATTCTGGCTAGATTCTTAGTTACTCCCTATTAACTTCAATAGGAAGGTCAGCTCTTAAAGCAGTCTCCAGGCTTCATGAAAATAGACTGTTCTTGCAAGGGCAAAGAATAATGACATGGAGATCAACCTGAGAGATAAAATTACAGTATCAGTCTTGTGTGTTTCATTGTTTTTACACCATTTAAAATAAAATTAGAGTGTATTTCAAGATATCTTTCTGTCATGAAACAACAGTTACTCATAATAGAAATCTTGTAGTCCAACAAGCAGTTGCTGCTTCACTCAGATGCAGAGTTTAGGTAATGTCAAAATGTCATATCCATGGTATGCAACATGACTATAAACATGAAGTAAAAAAACCAAATATCACAATGCTGCTTGAATTCTTGGATTTCACTCCTCAGTTCTTACTCTTCTTATTCCTGGCTGAGGGTTGAGGGAGATAGAAGGCTGAAATTCCATTTTAAAAATATAAATATTGCAGTGTTCTCTCGGGTGGTTATAGATGCTTGTCCTGAAACTCTAGGGTTTCATTTCTTGCAGGATGTGAAAGATCTATTTTATTGAGCAGCTCAGTGTCAACCTTGCCATTCAGCCTTTAGTACGGCACATAGTGAATGCTGCTATGCCTAGCAGGTGGCCCTGAGGCTTCCCTGTCAGCATTTTTGTCATGCACTGCAGGAACAGTAAAACCATTCATGGAATTCTGAGAACTCCAAACACTTTGGTATTGCTCTGAGTTTGCACTTTAAATATCAATGACCTTTCAGAAGACTTTCAATTTCAAAAAATTATTTTTATTTTAAAAATAACTCATTTGCGCGACTGGTTGGTGAGGTGACGTCCACACTCAAAGCAATTTAATGCTGGTTTCCTCTTTGCTGGATAAAGCTTGTTGGCTAAAGCATCGTAATAATATATCAGGGTCAAAAGTAACACACAGGTTCAGAGTCATAGCATAGGAACTTGAAGAAACACATAGGAAAATCTAATGTGCCTGAGCCTTAGGGTGATTCAGATGAGGCTTCCACCAAGCAGAAAAAATCTCTCATACTCTATACTAAAAATGTATCAAGGTGAAAAACATTCTAGACGTTTAAGAGTGGTTTTATCTTCCATGCTCAGATCAAATTTAGATTATGGCCCACTGAGGAAAAACTGGAAGCTTCTAAGTCTCTATTTTGAAAGGAATTCCCAAAAATTCTAAAAAATATATATTAGATGAGACTCAGTTCTAAATCTAAATCTCCTAAGATTTAGGGCAAAATATTGATACCTATGTGACCTGAAACGATGACTGTGGTTCTAAGCAGAGAAGTTTATAGAACCAGAAGTAAAAAAGAATGTGAGCACCTAAGTTTATTGACAGTAATTTAATGGAGTTTCACAAGCATCTTGGGCATCTTGTATTTAATTCCCATGTGGAGGTGCCTAAATTCTGTATTGCACCAGCACATTTTTATAATATGACTCATTTTATATCCCAGGGACCCATAATAATATAACTAAGAAAAAAATATTTATATACTAAACCCTTTCTTCAAATAGATCATGAACCATTAAGGAGACACACCCCCAAAAGTGATACTAATTGTGAAATAGAAACATTAGGGATATGGTAATGCTTTATCCAGCTTCTGTATCCTTCACAGCCAACTATATATTTTTAAAATGTCACTGCTCACACTTATGTCACTCTGTATATTTCTAAGACTTTGTCCCTCAGGGTAAGAAAAGAATTGTTTTCTTGTATAGCCTGAGAGGTATCTGATAAATAGTTAAATATCTGTTCCTTTCACTACTATATATCCCTCCAGGTAATGGGGACCAAAATTTCATGAACAAAATTTATGTCTGTGTAACCAGCTGCTTCTGCAGGATTCTGAGCCATACTTTTCTGTAGCCAAGTACCAAGCAAATTCCTTCATGCAGATCTTTCCTTTTCTTACCAACGAACTTGGAATGAAATTCCATAAATACTGAAGTAGAAATGGCATAAATGAAGAGTACATGCAGAAAAAAAGTTAAAATACCCTAATTTGGCTAGGGTTTTAACATGTTATGCGCCTCAAAATTTGAAAGAAACAAAAACACATTCCTTTTTAAATTAAAGTATGGGTTTATTTTCATTCATGAATTCTAATTCAATAAGGAAAACTGGAAATACCTAACCATACTGTCTATATTTACTTCATGATTCAAGAAGGTTTCACTTCTTTTTACAGATAGACCCACTTTTACATGCCATGTTGAAAAGATATCAAAGGTCATATTTTTTACTTTAGAGAAATAACTGAAATTGCCATGGGGATATAGCACATTCTGTCCAAGATGCAGAGCACATCTTATTTTGAGACAGAGAGACAGACAAGCAGATATGTAGAGAGATTGTGCTAGAACCAGAGGATGAATGATGAGATTTGCTACTATAAACGCAAGCAAAATGCCATTTACTACCATATAAAGCATACTGCAGCATTCCTTTAAGTTCTCACAGCTTTTAAGACCTTCATAAGAAGATGCTACTAGTTTCAATAGTGCTCTTATCAGCTCAGTGCAAGAATTTTTTCCTCAGGCTTTTGCTCAGCCCGTCAGAAAAAAAGGCTAGAACTCCTAGTCTCATTTACATAAAAATAATTGTTATTGGGAAGATATTTTCCTTTGATGAAATATACTGACAATCTTGAGGTGGGAATAAAGGCACACTTACTGTAAGTGCACAATAAAAAAATGTTGGTGAGATGGGAGTATTCCATAATTATCATACTTAACAGAAAAAAAAAATGGGAAGAATCATGTCTCCTCCAGAATTGTTCCTTTTTTTTTTTTTTTTTTTTTTTTTCCAGTGCTCAGCATTTGGGCACAATATCTAATTTGGGAAAGATGGACATTTGATTCACTTGTTACCAGAGCTGGTAATAGTCCTTTGACAAAGTATTTCTCCTAGAATAGATTTGACAGTTATAAATGAAAATATAAGGTAGAGGTTAATGTTCCCACTCCTTGAAAATTTTAAAGATCTTCCAAGAACATTATTTCACAGATTAAATAGAACCACACGCATATGAAGGAACAGACTCTGGTTGCCATGAAGAATCAAACTTCCAGAGAAACCCATGACAGTATAATTCTCAGTCACTTAGCTACAGAGAGGAAACAGGACACAACAAACCTAAAACTGCATTATTAATCAGTAGAATCTGGTCAAAATCTGGCTATAATGCACATTGTTCTTTTTGAGGTGAATGATTTGCAAACACAATCAGGAAAAGAAGACACAATTTTACCAGCAGCCCATTATCAAATGTCAAAGAAAATTTTGTGTTTCTGTCTCTGGCTGACAGTGTTCTTTTCGACTTTTGATGAAAAGGCTTCATTTTCTACTGCAGTCTGCCTCTAATAAAATTTCACTGTGCGGAAGAAAGAGAAACCAGTTTAGAGTCTTTGTAAGGACTGTTTTTAAAATAAGTTTAAACACAACACTGGAGATGTAATTTTTGGAGATGTAATGTTTGTTTGCTGTTTGTTTGTTTGTCAGCTTGCTTGCTTCTTTGCTTTTTTAACAGTAACTTCAGTGTTTGTTGCTTGTCCATGCCTGTAATTTTTGTACACACTCATATTTTTGAGGAGGACAATGAGATAAAGAAAAAAAATACCCTAAGGCAAGTGTAAAAGATCACACAACCCTCATATTAGCTTTGTTGTTTTCTGACTTACATCTGACCCTTATACTCTCATTCTGACCTCACCATAATTATTTGTTGTTTTGACTTTAGTAGCATTATAAAAAATTTCTAAAGATCTGAAACAAAAAAAATTATTAATTTGTCTTTTCAAGGAATATTAAAAGAAGCACTTGCTGTAAAATAGTAAGAATTGTATGCTCCAAAAATTGGAATTGCATACCTTTCACAAGAAATGCTTAATTTCAATTAAGAATTTATGT
The DNA here is from genome assembly GCF_963662255.1 of Cinclus cinclus. Classification (NCBI taxonomy): domain Eukaryota; kingdom Metazoa; phylum Chordata; class Aves; order Passeriformes; family Cinclidae; genus Cinclus; species Cinclus cinclus. Next base: position 19,019,095 of record NC_085050.1, on the reverse strand, counting down.
TATTAAAATTGCTGAGGTTTGGTTATACAAAGAAGGGCAGGTAGATATTTGTGTTTCTCACATGATATAATTCTCGTATTATTGAAATTAACAAGCAGTAACTTTCAAAAGGATAAAATGATGTGTCTACAATTTGCTGTAACACTTTAGTGTTAAAAAAAAAAGTCTGTATGATATCTATGCAGTATTTTGGCAATATACACAATGTAGGCTGGAGTTCAAAGGCACATCTGTTTTTCATGTCTTCCTGAAGATTTACATTCTGCTGCTGATTTTCGCTAAGTACTTAATAACTGCAAAGTAGCACTGCAGTCACATACTCCTTTTTCCTACATATTTGAGGTTGCAAGAGAAAAATTACACATGGGAATAAGTGTTTAGGAAACTGAGACTATCAAGTAGTTTTCCATTAAAGGAGCAGTTGTGCAGAGTAATGCAATAAAATTGCCTAATATTTTGGAGTATTCTTATTTTCTAGTTAGGCTAGGAGGACTGTTTTCCTCAAAATATTTAAAACCATTTTTTGGGGGGACCAACTGCTGTACAGTCTAATGATGGCACTTTAACATTGTTGATGTATGGAGAAGTTAATAATACATAAAATCAGTGAGATTATCTCCCAACAACTCTTTTGGGAACCAATGCAGAATTTCTTAGATACACCACCATGCAAAACTCTAAGTCAGAGAAAGAGATGTATGCTGATGTTTATGGAACACAATCATTATGACCTGGTCCCATGAAGGTGAGAATAACCAAGATTCTTGTTAATAGATCCCTTGTGACAGATTAGATTGAAATGAATGACTGGTGTTTTTATATATATATATATATATATATATATATATATATACACATATATATATGCACATATATATGCATATATATAGGGTTTATTTTAGAAAAATTTGGTTGCATTGGAAAGAAGATATGTAGCTTTCTTTATTATTATGTATAGTAATATAGCAACATAAAAGCATAAAACTATTACTTAGGAAAATGTAGAAAGGAAAAGAAAGAGAGAGAGAGAAAAGATAAGAGTAAAAATATAGGACCACCTGTAGATATTGCACTGAGACTTGATTGCTGCAATTTAGTTGTCCCTTTGTCAAAGTGATGATCTTCATCTGTTGGGAGTGAGTGAAGAAGCCCACAAAATCACACTCAGGCTCAGTGGTAACATCCAGGAATCTCCCCTAGGAGGGGGAGCTTTCAGTCCTCTGGTGGAAGACCCCAGCAATGAGTCTGGGGGCACTCTGGGGCTCTTTGATGGTTTATGATCCCTTCTCAGTTGCCTCTCAGCATAGCTGAGCCAGTAATGGCCCATCAGACCCTCTTGGAGGGGGAGGGGGAACAGGGGGGATGTAATCAATCATGTTACAACTGAATGAGTTCTGTAGGGGAGAACAATTAGCATGATTAGAAATACCAATTTGCCTTGCACACTTGATAGTTCACCTCCTCTGTGCTATGCAGATTGGTGATTACACACACCCAGAAACTCACTTCCTCTCTTGAGGGGGCACAAACCTGGCCTCAGCAAGGCACTCTAGCACTTCCACGCATAGGTAAATATTTTGAGTCATTAATCACTAATAGTCCAGTCTCTCACAACAAGTCACCATATCTGAAACTTGTTCTGTCAATTCCATATCTTCCCATTGCCATATGGATAACTTCCATATTATCTGAAAGACAGAAAGGGGACAGTCCATACAAAATGTTGAATACAGAAGCAATCTTAACAATTTCACGTCACTGGGATTTACTAGATATAAGGAAAATTTATGTGAATTTTCTGCATTCAGCACAGTGGGTCAGGGTCATTCTCACCTTTCTTGATATGCTCTCTGCAGTTACCAAAATTTTTGAAAAATAAAATTCTAGCTAAGCTATTAGAGTACCTTTAAAGTCAAAAATAGATGAGATAATTAACTTGCCGGCCATGTCTACAGTGTTTTTAATTCAGTTCATTCAAGATAGCTTCTTTTTAATTAGTTCTTGGCAGACACTGCAACTTTGATAGTAATTCTAAGCCATATTCCCATGAAGTGTTTCAGCAAGATTCTGTATGTTAAAGCTGCAATATAAAACTTGCAGTAAAATCCATTGTCTTGGTTCTGCAAAACTATCTCTGATGGCTAATCCCCCAAAAATGAGGATCATGTGTATGTGCAGAATTATGCCAGATCATGCTTGTAATTGTCAGTACTAATTTCAGGCACTGAGATGCTTTGTTACATTATTGCTTCAGCTTTACCCCCAAAACCCAGAGCAGAAAATATAAAGTGCAATAATTAGTGTGCATAATTTCTTTTGGTTTCATTGTTGGTTTTATTTGGTTTTGGTTGCTTATTTGTTTATTTGGGTTTCATTTGGGTTTTTGGGATTTTTTTGTTGTTGTTTTGGAGTAGCTTTTTTTTTTTTGAGCTGTGGTTTTTGTTTGCCGGAAGCAAGCATACTACTAGCATTCTACCCTGGAAATTTATCTTCTCTTCAACACCGAGAGGATCAAATCAATTTCTGCATAAATGCTGATTTTTGCTTGTCAGAAGCATAGATCTATATTTTTAACAGTGTTGCTTTTCAACATATATTCCATAATAAAACAGGAACCAATTCATTATGAATGTCAAGAGAAAGCAAAGAAGATTTCTATACCCTAACCCAGCTGTGAAGTACAGACTGCTTAGACAGGAATTTGCAAGACCTGAAATAAAATTGTAAGCTGCACAGAGCTGAAAAAAGCATCACTCTGTATAAACTGTTGTGTTCTTTAGGCAGTAATGAAGCATCATTTTTATAGCTGGGATTTGATTATGACTTGTCTTATCCATTTCTATACTGAATTAGTGGACTTCAAAAAGGCTTTCTCATTGTGCAGACAAACTCTACATTACTGGGCAAACCCATGGGAGTATGAGATACTGAGAAGGTTGATTCATTTTGCTAATGTTTCGGCTTCTACTAGTGGTATCTCCTGCCTCTTCAACCAGGAAAAGAGGAAGTCAACAATTAGTGGTTTTATTAATTTAAATTCCATTTCATAGGCAGTAAAAAAAATATGATAGCAAATACAGACTTTCACTATGTGGTTGTACTTAGTGTAAAAAAGCCTAAATATTAGGCTTGAGTTACACCTGGATAAAAACAGTCCTGTCTTTCAGGAGCATGTACACATACAATTTTTGCAGTTTTCTGGCAAGGATAAATTCTTTCCTGTATGCTTCAAGTCATCTGTTAATGAAAGTACACTGATTTCCTAGTAAACATCAATCAAAATAGCTAACAGTCATTTTGTACTTCTACTGCAATCAAAATGGACTGTCATTGGTCCTTTTTCTATTCACATGATTTGATTGCCTTTTCACAACAGAACCCAAAAATACAAAGAGCTATTGTTAGATTTAACACTGATCTTAGCAGAGAATGTTTATATCAATGAAACTTGCCAAGTTTCATCAGTTTGCTTCACTGTTTTCATTCTATTTGTATGACCCAATTTTAGCTCATTGATGATAACATGCTTTGATTTAAATTCACTTTGATGTCAAGTCAGTTTGATTCAAAAATCCTGTTGTATTTAACTCATTTCAGTTTTCCTGATGTGATGCTCTTGTACATCAGTAAGTAAAGATTATCTTTACATTCTTCTAAAGTAGCAGAGAATGGTTACCTATAAAATTACCAAACCAAAAATTATAACCTTTTTGTCTTGCCATTTCCTTGTCACTAAGGAAGTTCACTCTCCCTTGAAATTTCCAAACAATATTAACCTCACTCTTGACTTACCAACCATATTCTTTAGTTCTCACTTTCATTTTAATACATTCCAGCACTATCTCATGACAAGATGCCATATTATTTAGACACCAATTTCTTAACAAACAGAAGGAGAACATGCAAACATTATGTGCCAAGAATGTATGTCAGCATCCTGAAAACTGCCAAGTTTCATTGATGAGTTGTCGTCTTGATTATTTTGACAAGACTATCCATTGCAATAACCTTACCACTATTTTTTCAGTTTCTTAGATATCCTTAAAACCCTCACCTAATATTTTCAAATAAATTTCAAACTCTCTTCTGTCTTCTACTGGCAGAAATATGTGAAGCCTCAGGCTCTAGGATTGGCAGTGAATTAGATAAAGAGAGTTTTAGTGCTGCAAGTGTTAGGTATAACCTTTTGTCTGAAAATCAAAACAATTCCTCACGAAGAAAATATTCTGCATTAAAAGTCCTGTTAGACATAGTCAATAATAATTCTTTTTTTTTTTCTAATGTGTATAACATAATCAAGGTTCTCATTTAATAGAAAATACAACTTAAGGTAATATGAAGGATGTAGAACATTTAGAAGACATAAAAGGCTTCTAAAATTAATATGTTCTAGAAAATTTCATAATGCATATCCTTGATTTTAAATCAGAACCAGTGTGTGGTTTTCAACATCACAGACTGATTAATCTTATTTTTTGAGCAGCTCAGAGTTTCACATCTGGTTTGGGATAAGATAGTCTGCCCTTTAGATCAAATATTTGATGTCCATTATTATTGTTGTGGTATAGAAACAACTATAGAAATAAAGCTGCAGGCTGCTGTAGCGTTCACTTCCCCCACATTCCTCCTATGAGAAAGAGACAAAAGGGCAGAGATAATGAGTTGAGACAACAATTTACTGGGAAAAATAACAGAAATAAGATGAGGAAAACAAACAATAGCAGCAACAATACTAATAACAATAGTGGTTAAGAGAGTGTGATAACATTTAAAAAAATGCTTGAGGATGATCTGGACAACTCAATGCCAGTGACACACATATTCCTGAGACAAAGGAGAAAATGGCAGGTACTATTGCAGCTATTTTCCCCTGAGCTGGAGACAGCAACAAACAATGGTGGAAAAATTGTTTGCACCTATGCTCCTCCCTAAACTTGAAGCAGAACAATATTGGACAGAGACTAGAAGTTGGACCATGCTGCCCCACCACTCTGTCACTTTGCTCTCCAGGAAAATGGAACAAAAATGGTGTCAATTCCACTGTGTATTTCTGTTTTCCTTCCACATCCCCCAGAAACTATATTAAGGGTATAGAATAACAACCTAAATGTGCCCTCATGGGTCCAGGATCCATTCCCCTCACAGCAACAATGAGAAAATTACTGTTCTGGCTGAAACTAGGACAATTATGGAGCCAGTTCACTTAAAACATAAGTTCATGGGCATTTTAGGGGGAATGAAGAATGAAGGCTTTACAAATCACAACCCTCACTGGACTAATCAGTAGATTTTGCATTCAGAAGTGATTACTATCATATGCTCTGACAGCTTTTTGTTCTGGAATGATAGGATTGCATCAAATGCAAATGCTGGGGTTGAACTAAAATTACATATTTTATAAAGTCTGCCCTATTAAGACACTTTTATGATAAAATTGGCCCAAAACCCCTAAATGTACCTCTCAGTGTTTTTTGCCTCTTCCTCAGTGTTTTGTGCCTCTTCCTAGTTTTTCTATTGATAGGACCTCATTCTACAGTTTTTACTGATTTTGAAAACAATATTTTTCCAATTTCTTTTCCTACAATGTTAAGTAAATAATTCAGTTGCATAGATACAGCCTTCTACTTACTTTCAAAATTTTTTATATATTCCCTATGGCCTATATTCCTATATGTCCAAGGTACAGTGTTATTTCAGAGGGCATAATCTGTCACAGATCCTGTGACACAATCTGTCAGCACTATGTGGATGTCTTGAACATCCTCGAATATCTCAAGGAAAGAGCTGAGTCCATGTATACAGTGGCAAAAGCATGCCTTAACCCCCAAAGTAATGCTATTTTTTTTTGACAAGCTAAATAATTTGAGGTTTTAAAGTCTTCATTAGAAGGAAAAATTTTTAATATTCTAATCATTCTTGTTGACCTTTGAAACATAAAGTCCCAGTTAGTACATTTCTTCAAGTTCCAATCAATATGATCTACTTTTCTAGGGCAAACTGTGTGTATTTGTACTCATATTGTTTGTACATTTTAATCGATAAAGATGATTTGTCACAGTTACTAATGTAGAATAACATTCACACAATGTTCTGAGTTGGAAAGGACCCAGGAGGATCATCAAGTCCAACTTTTATGTGAGTCGCCCATATAGAGATCAAACCTGCAACCTTGGCTTTATTAGCATCATGTTTTAGCCACCTTAGTTAGTTTCATAGGCTTGGTCAAGTTGGTTAAATAATGTATATTTTGCTTCATATTCATTGGGGTTTTTGATAGCAATATCTTCAGGCTTAAATAACAGCATTAAGGTACAACTTTGAACAGGTTTGACCTTTGAGCCTTGCACTACAGTTCCTTGTTTCTTGAAATGTAGTTGCAGCTTTGATCATAGCTAAATGTGCAGCTCATTCTACCTCCAAAGCTGAAATGATTCTCAAGGCACAACACAAGTTTTTAAGACAAAATTCTTAATCAAGGCTCAGTGCCCAGGCTAATGTTTGTTTGTAGACTTACATGTGTAATGCATTTGTTTCGCCAGTAGTCTTCCTTTGAAGGTTTGAATGGATATGTTAACATGCAATGAATTTAGATTATGTGATTGCCACTTAAATATTTTTCAGTGTTAATTTTTAGGGGAAAAAATCAATTTTGTAATACTTCACTTACTATTTTAAGTATGAAATTCTAGAATTAAACTCATTAATTAAAGCATGAATATTAGTATATTTTTAAGCAGAGATTCAGATTATACTACATTGTGTTTTAAATATGACATGCTTACAATATACTGTATGAAAATATATATAGGTTATTTTTATTTAAAGAGTACAAAAATCCTTTTTCTGATTAGGAATTGCTGCAAAAGCGTTTTCTTCCAGGATTCAAGATCAGAAGGCACATCACCTGAAAGAAGTCCTATGACCTGCTTCAAAAGTCTCCAAAGCTTCTTGCTGAAACCTGTAGTTAAATTCACCTTCCACTTTAGTTAATGAGGAAACAGTAATGCAGCACTGAGAAATCATTTAATCTGAAGGATATTGGTGTAGACGCTCCAGTTCCTCTCTGTCCTCCATCAATACAGGATAATACAGTACATTCAGGATTCCACTGTCCTTAGCTTAACTTCACTGGCATTAGTGGATTTGTAGCAGCAGAGCAGCATCCTACCATAAGTCTGTGCAGCTGGAGAATTAGTTACATTTATTGACCATTTGTTTGTACTGCTGTTTCAGCTGATAATCATTAGTTGTATCAGTGATATGAATATAGTTTTGTACTGTTAACTCTGACTCTCTTACCTGATAGTTTGTCTTTGATCTGTAGGAGTTAAGATGTGGCGGTGTATTGACCACTTACCATCCTGATTAAAAAAACTTGTAGCGTTATGTGATGTGTCTGTCAAGTGAATTGATTTGCCTTTATTGCTTTTCTTCCTAAGTTGCCAGCTTCAGAGTGAAAACACCAAGTCAGTTTTTATGCTTACTTTATGAGTTTTTGACAACATGATTTTGCTTTTTTTCTAGAATTTTCCACAATGTAGGATTTGGTTTAATGAGTTTCTAGAGTAGGAGGAACTGTATTCCCGTAAACCTCACCACAAAAGGACATATTAATATATGAAGATAAGGACTCTGAAAAAATCTACAAATCACATCTGAGACTAAAGTTGAGTAAACCCCAATATTATTTCTGGAATTATGACTTTTTCTGGAATAAAAAAAAAAAATCAGAAGTAATTGTGCAAACCTTTCATAGGTGGTTGAACCAATGAGAATCTTCCAGTTTATTTTGTGTGTACATAGGGTATAGTGACACCCAGAGGAAAATAAATAAAGCCAGTTTTCAGAATCCTGCAGTCAAATCCTCTGAATTATGTAAAATGAAATGGTAATGGTGAAACATTAAAATGAAAAAGAAAGCATTATAAAATAATTTATCCAAGGGTGAAAATTAGGACATGTACTTTTCTCCCTATCAGTGCAGGGTTGTTCCTTAATAGTCAATTCTGCTGTAATCAGGAAACATAATGGTTGCCACTTTGACAGAAACCATTGCCACTTAGGTTCAAGACAAAAAAAGCTATGGCAGAAATTTCAAACAGGTAAGATTACTTATGCTTAAGGAGAACTGCCCCTTATAGTATTAGCAGTAAAAGTCATTAAAGTCTTAACAATTGTATCAGACTCTTTCAGTAAGGGCAACAGTTCACTCGCCTATGAAAAGTTAATCATGTTATTCTTGAGACTGTTTTTGACCTACAATCTGTAACCAGAATGACTGGAATTCTTTATAGAATACATGCATCACTACCAACCAGTTATGTTCCTGAAAGAAAGTAAAGGAAGATCATTCACTGTAAACATATTTTATGGAATGTATAGCAAATGAAAAATTAAAATAATGCAGTGAAGCTGCAGAAAGTTTATAATTCTGCATCTCTAAGCTTGGATTGCATTTCACACATATTTCTTACCCAGCTTAGAGTGTGCATAAATGCTGATTCTGTTTCAATTCTTGCAGCTTGAATGTAGAAAAGCGTGTCATTTGGATAGCAAAATAACAACATTTCTTCCCTCCAGTTCTTCAAGGAAACAAATGGATAAACACAAGTAGCAGAAATTAGTCAAGCATGTAATCTATTAACCTAATGGATATAGAATGGGGAGCTCATGTGCTGCAGTTTAAATCTCTGGGGTAAAGCTCTTTGCAACTCTAATTTACCAATTTGTTAAATTTCAAACACAACTAAGAAACATTATAGCCAATTAGTTGCAGTAAGGCTATAAGGCTGTATATTTAAATACCCCACTTGTACTGCTGTCCTGGTAAACTGAAATATCTCACATTTATTTCCAAACTGTTCCACTGTAGCAGTTGTGCTTAAAAATCTCATTTGGGACAAAAGTTAAAAGTCCTTGAAAATTAAATTAAATTCATTCAATTAGGCTAAAGAAATATCTAAACCAACTATTAGTAAAAAAAATTCTATTTAGTTTATTTATGTCAAATTGGAACTTTAAAAGGACTGCAAACTATTGAAACTACTTCTATTTGAAATTAAATGGTAACTCTAATTTAACTCTATTTATTTATTTATTTATGTTCATGCATACAAAAATATGGGTTTCATATGAATATGGAAAAAAGAATTGAAAAAATAAACAGCACAGGGTTGCTTAAGGGCAGTAAATTTACCAAGTCACCCAGAGAAGCTCTTATGACTGTTATGTATAGTCTTCTGTCTAATGCTGTTTATATTTTCTGCAATTTTAAATTTCAGTGATCAGTAGCCTTTTCCTTTTCTGAAGTTTCTAAGATGCATTTATTTATTTGTCCCTGTGAAATATACCTTACTGGGTTGTACCTCAAGAACTCTTCAAGGTATGGCATAGATATACTCAACATACCAAATGGGAGCAGGACAGAAAGGCTTGGCAGAATGTACAGTTGTCTTCTGTCAAGCACAGAAAAAGGAGATGATGAAAGCATATTAAAATAAATAAATATGGGTTTTTTAAGACCCGGACCTCAAAAATTGTTTGCAGTCACATTCTTGAGTATATATCTTCTTTGTTACTACCGCCAAAGGAATATATTTATATTCTGGTCCAAGCCAAGCATGAATTTTCATTCATATTTTACATTTTGACTAGATCAGTATCACTTACCATAAAACATAGGTTACATATTGTATACATCTATACATTTACCAAAAATGTGTATTAAAAAAATTTGTATCTATTAATAGATACACAAACAAACAAATGCACATACACACATGTATATGTATACATATGCATCTACTGGGCAATCAAATGAGGTATCTTTACTTGTTATTAGGGTTAGAGAAATTAAAGTTCAAAATCTCTTAGGACACTAGCTACTATTGATTTGAAATCTTCAAAAGTTATCTTTCCCAACTGCTTGATGGATTTGAGATACTGTTTTGCACAAGATTATTAATTTTTTAACTCATTCTCAGGAACTTTGTTTGATATAAAACAAAGCAACTTCTAAAAGTCTACCCTGACAATTGCATCCCATTGGAGTTTCTTCACATTAGACCATAGCTTTTTAACAGATGCTTGAATCATCCCTTTCCAAAACACAAAAAACTAACAAAAAAAAAACAAAAAAAAACCAACTATCACAAAACAAACCCCCCCCCACACACACACACAAAAAAAAGGCAGAAAGGCACAGAGAGGTAATTCATATGTGTTTTCTTTTACTAGAGATTCCTTAGTCAAACCATTTTCTCAGGTCCAAATTCATACTGACTGAGGGGGAGACAATAAAGGAAGATTAGGATGAAGGAGAAGTCTTCTGCCTTGTAATGCCATCAGAGTCCTTGAAGAGACAAAAAAATGGACACCCAACACCCAAGAATAGACCTAAAATTTGTATATCTGACAAACACGTTCAGTATAACAATTGTGTTTCCCATCTAACACACTAGAATAGAGACAGATTAATTTAGTTTTGCTTTTACTGCTCTTGGACAATCATTCCACAATCTGGATCTATTGTTCTCATAAGAACTGAGATAATTTATATATTCTCACCTAGCTGATCAAGAGAAGTCAGTTGATGCAATCTTTTGGATTTCAGTGCAGCTTTTGATACTGTCTCTCAAGTATCCTTCTGGATAAAATGTCTAGCAGACAGCTGGATAAATACATCATGTGATGGGTGGGCACCTGGCCCATGGGTCAGGCACAAAGGGTTACAGTGAATGGGGTGACATCAGAGTGGTGACCTGTCACTAGTGGGGTGCCACAGGGCTCTGTCCTCAGCCCTGAGCTCTTCAACATCTTCGTAAATGACTTGGACACAGGACTGGAAGGGATACTGAGCAAGTTTGCAGATGATACGAATATGGGAGGAGCTGTTGGCTCCCTCAAAGTCAGGGAGGCCCTGCAGAGAGACCTGGACAAATCAGAGGGCTGAGCAATCACCAACCATGTGAAGATCAACAAGGGAAAGTGCTGGATTCTGTACCTGGGGTGGGGTTACCCAGACTGGGGAATGGGATGCTGAAAAACAGTGCAGCAGAAAGGGATGGGAGGGTCCTGGTCAGTGGAAAGTTGAACATGAGCCAGCAGTGCCCTGGCAGCCAGCAGGGCTGAGCGTGTCCTGGGGACATCAGGGACAGCATGGCCAGCTGGGCAAGGGAGGGATTGTCCTGCTCTGCTCTGAGCTGGGCGGCCTCACCTCAAGTGCTGGGGGCAGTTTTGGGTACTGCAATTTAAGAAAGGTATTAAACTATTAAAGAATGTCCAAAGGAGGGCAAGAAAAGTGTTGAAGGACATTGAGGTAAAGTGCTAATGGGGAATGGCTGAGGTCACTTGGCTTGGTCAGCCTGGGGAAGAGGAGGTTGAGGGGAGACCTCATTGCAGTTACATCTTCTTTGTAAAGGGGAAGAGGAGGGGCAGGCACTGACCTCTGCTCTGTGGGGGTCGGTGACAGGACCCGAGGGAATGGCCTGAAATGTGTCAGGGGAGATTTATGCCAGATATTAGGAAAAGGTTCTTCACCCAGAGTGGATGGGCACTGGAACAGGCTCTTCAGGGAAGTGGTCACTGCACCGAGCCTGACAGAATTCAAGTGTTTGGCCAATGCTCCCGGGCACGTGTGTGACTCTTGGGGATGCTGCTGTGCAGAACCAGGAGCTGGAATCAGTGATCCTATGGGTCCCTTCCAACTCAGCTTAATCTGTGATCCCGCGATTCTCCACACCTCACAGCACAGCAGAGGCTAACAACGCCTGGGGCCGAGGAGCTGGAGGCATGCGGGGCTCCCTGGGAGATGGCAGGGCAGGATGTTACCAGCCCGGCCGATCCCACTGCTCCAGCTGGGCAGCGGGGCAGGCAGAAAGGCAGCTAGGGACACTCCTGGGAGAATGGGCTGCTATGTTGGCCTGTGGGTGGGGGCCAGGCTCAGGCCTGGTGGGCAAAACCAGGGTCAGGCACAGCTCAAGATAGCCAGGCAGCCTGGGCCTGGACCAAGGACCGTGTCCAGGCACAGAGCAGGCTGCAACGTGGAGGGTCTGCTGCTCGGCAGAGCCAGGCACTGCTGCCTCAAGTCTGACTCCGTGGGATTGCCAGGTTAGTGCTGAGCTGTAGGCCGTGCTGCATGGATCAGCTGAGGTTATTTCTTTTCTACAGACAGTAGCTTGAGCTGAAGAATTATATAGTGCAAGTGATATACGGGTTGTTACCAAAGTATATAAATCCTTTTTGGACCTGGAAAACTTATTCACCTTAAATATATAAAAGCCCTAACTAATTTTTTTTATCTCCAGATGACATACTTATTATGAAGAACAGTAACTGATAATCATGGTACAAATTTTCTGTACTCAGTTTTTTAATCTTGAGAAATTTGGTTCTCAGTTTATTTCAAAATTTACAAAATTACCTTTGGTTCCTTTGATCTTCTCCAATAATGCATGAAGGCAGTGCTTTACTCTGAATCAAAGAACAAAGCAAGCAGTAGCATCTGCTTCTGTAACCACTGATTCCTACCTGCAGAAGAGAGGGAAGAGCTTCCTCTGACAGAGCTTGTTTGCAACTCAGCCTCAGATAGACTGGGGACTCTGCCTGCCTGATGCAATTACACGCCAGCTGACAGTAGTTACATGCATATCTTGTAACTGAAAAAAAGGAGCTTATGAGTTATTTTTATCTCTTCTCATCTTTTATCCCTCTTTTCTTATTTCTTCATTTAAATGAGAAATATTACTTGATGGTCAAAACCCCTGTAGGTAAGGTGCCTGGTGGAAAACATAATGAAGGGAAGTGAGTTGCCATTAAAGAGGAAAGGACGGTGATGATAGGGATTGGTCCACTGGAAAGCAGCTCTGCAGGGATGTACCAGGGGTCCAAGTGGCAGCAAGTTTCGTGAGCCAGCAATGTACCCTTGTGGCCAAGAAGGCCAATTGTCTGCTGGGGTGCATTAGGAAGGGTGTCCGGCAGGTTGGGAAAGGTTATCCTCCCTGCGTGCTCTGCCCTGGAGAGGACTGTTCAGGGAGGAGTGTTCTGTTGCACTGCTCAGTTTTGGGTTCACCAGCTCAAGAAAGACAAGGAACTACTGGGAAGGGTCCAGTGGAGTGGTATGAAATGATTAGGGAACTGGAACATCTCTCTTAGTAGGAAAAGGCTAAGAGAGCTGGGCCTGTTTAGCCAGGAGAAGAGACAGCTGAGGGGGCATTTTGACAATACATACAAATATCTTAAGGGCAAGTTACAAGTAGATGGGGCCAGACTTTTTTCAGTGGTGTCCAGTGGCAAGTAAAAGGCAACAGGCACTAATGGAACAATGGGAAGTTCCATCTGAATAGGAGGAAAAGCTTCTTTACTTTGAGGACTACCCTACAGAACCTGCTCTAGGTGTACTTTATAGTGGGGCTGGACTAGATGATCTTTAGAAGTCCCTTCCAGTCACAACTATTCTGTGGTAAGGAGAAGTGAAAAACCCTCTAAAATTTGTACCAGATGTTGTTTTCTATGCAATCTTGAGGTTATCAGATTTTGAAAAACGAATCCTGTGAGAAATATGCCTTAGCAGGAAAAAAATCACTAAATGTTTCAATTATTCAAGAGAAACAATTATAACAAATCTTTCAACACTTTCAAGTTAATAAAAGGAGTGGGATTGTTTCAGGTGTAACTAGTAGAAGAGTAAATCATGAAGAACAAATGATAATATACCCTATGCAGAATTCTTTAAAACATGGCTTATCTTAAGAGATGCAAGCATTTTGATTTTTTTAATGTTTGAAATTATATGCAAATACTACTGAGAAGATATAGATTTGGGTTTTGGTTTTGTTTGTTTGGTTGGGGCATTTTGTGAACTTTCATGTTTTGGATATCCTTAAAAAAAATTATTTGTAAAATCACTGATAATATCCTCAGGGTCTTCTTGATTTTCAGTTTTTCAGCCTTCTAACCTCAGTGTTCAGCATGATAAATTACTAGATTAACAAAGTGTGCAAGAATGAGCAACTGACAAAATGTTACAGTAATTAGGTGCTTGGTAATACATATGGAATTTTTCGTTTGAATTGGCCCTTATTGTGGACATTAAATGTGTGCTCAAAGAGGAAATAAATGCTACGAGTTTATGTGCAGGCATAATATAAACTAACCATTAAAAAAATCCATAGCTGCAAAGAAAGAATTATAGGAAACCATTAACAAAAAACAATGTTCTGTAATGGAGTTGTAGCTTACACATAAATTGTACTTAATGGTGTCGTGTTATCCCAGTATTGCTTTATCTCCATGACAGATGAATTGGGAATTCTTCTTTTCAGTCTTCTTTTTCCGTACTAAGAAAACCTTGTTCTTACAATTTTTATGCTTAAGTCACTTCTACAAAATTTTAATCATTGCTGTAACTATGTTTTGTCTTCTGTGTAATTTGTCTTAATGCTTCCTGTAGTGTGCTGGTCAAAACTAAACACTCTATTCCCACTGTTATCATAGTAGGACACAACAATATCACATGGTAGGACTCAACAATAAATCTCTGTATCTTTTATGACACCGATGTTAAAAGTATCCCAGAATGATATATTTCCTTTCTACAAGAGCATCACCAATTTGTGATCATAAAATATATATATATATATATATATTTGAATGTTAGGGAAATATTCCTTTTATACAAATATTCCTTATTTTATATTTGTATGCGTGACATTTGCAAGCAAAGTGGAACTGTGTGCTTTGTCCTTATTGCATTCCGTAGTCTTCATTTCAGACTGTTCCTCTGATTTATGAAGATCATTCTGTCCTCTCAAGTGTTTTGAAAATCTCATGTATTGTATCACCCATCTATTTTGTAGTTTTATGCTTAATGCTGTCAACTAAGCCTTTCATGAAAATGCCAAATAATGCTAGTTCAGATTTCTGTGATCTATGACATTTATAATGAAATTTGGCAACACAGTAATAACTACAGGTCTTTGAGCAGGTTTGAGGTTTTGTGGAGGTTTTGTCTCATTTTATTTGAAATATGGTTAAATAAAATATAACAATAATTTAAAGAAAGCAGAAATACCTTATGCATGGTATTGCTCTACAGAGAGTTCATACTGTAAGGAAAAAAGCATTGCTTATATACACCAGGACATGTCCAGGCTATATATTAATGCACGTGTCTCAGAATGATCCCATGGTAATAATGGATTATTCAGTAGTAAAAAGGAAGCATTTCTCACATACTATAAGAATTAGATATTCCGTATAATGTGGTAAAAAAATTGATCTTGAATATATGATTCCAGAACCCATCATAATGCTACAGCTTATAAATTGGAACTGAGAAGAGAGCAACTAGTAATGGAATATATTCAGAACATGATAGATAGAAAATTAACCTTATTCTACTATTAAGTTGGTCATAATCAATAGCTTTCACCAATACCATAAAATGTCCCTGATTTTCAGTCTACATTTCCTTAAAATTAACATCTAGAATAAATTGGTTTTTTATTACTATTATTGTAGGGCACCTTCTCCTTGGAATTACTGTTAAGGTCACATACATTAAAAATATGTCTTTAAAGTACAAAATTATCTTGATAAGGAATGCAAAAGCCAGAAGATACTGGCTTCAGATAAGCCAGCATTTAAAATATATTTGACATACCAGTAAATTATCTGAATAGTTCAGAAACTGCTAGTGCTAGGGAAGTATTTCATAGTTCAAATTTATGGCCTTTTTTCTTGTTGAAATAGAATTAATGACAATCCTATAGATCAGATACACATTGTTAATTTCACAAAGAGACTAATAGTTTCTTCATTTATGAAAATAGGTTGCTTTAATGCGCACAGTCTGAGCCTCATTTTGCATCCACAGGTTCTCAGGATCCATTCTCTTTCACTAAACTTTAGGCATTTTTTTCAATGAAAGACACCAGAACTACATCAATTAAAGAGTAATTTAAATATATACGCACACAATAGAGAGAGAAAAGGAGAGAAGAATCAACTGTGAACAGAATGGAGTCTTTTCATCAGTAAAATACAATACATTATTTCTTATAAGATAAAATTCACTTTACCCTGAAAGCCCAAGTAATCATTGTGTGAGAGAAAATGTGTGAATGGGATGAAAAGATAAAAATCAGACACTTCTCAAAGTAAGCTAGGGTAGGGGGCTGTAGCAGAACTTCCCTGTGATGACTATAACAACTAATCCAACAGAGGAATTAGGGCATCCTTCATACTATGGCATTGAGAGAGCTTGTTGCATTTCCCTAAGTTTTATTGCATTGGTTTTTGGCAGATCTGCTCAGACCACCTAGGCTGCTTTTCTTCACTACTTAGGCATGAGATATCATAATCTATCTCTTTTGCTTTGGGCCCCCTACTACTTCTTTGAGCCACAATTACAACACCATTACACTATTGCATATTACAAAGGGTTTCCAATTTTTTATGTTACTCTCTACCCAGTCTAATAGAAGAAATAGAATTTCAGAAGAGACAATATTTTGAGAGATCTGAAGTTATTCTCAAGAATTTGGGAATCTCACAAATTATAAAAAAATTGATTGTGATAACATATAAATATAAGCATTCTATATAATTCATATAAGGCGACATTGGTAAACATGCTAATTTACAAGCCAGAATTTGGAATTATGAAAGTAAAGTCCAATATTCTCATGTCTCATTTTGTCATGGCCTTTTTATATAGATGGAATATCACCGTTATACAGCCAAATGCTGTTTTCATGTTTTACCTGTTAATTCCTGTTAATTAATGCATATTGGTAGTAATTGTGGAATTTGGTCCATTAGGAAATATCAGACAAACTTCTGAAAAGGAGTTTAATCACCAGGTTAATATGGTGCATAATAGATGTCTGTGAAGAATATGTCTTGTAACAAATACTGAAAGCTCCTCCACTCACCACTATGATTCTAATTTCTCTCCTTAAATTATTTTTGCTTCCTCAAACATGCAGTTATGAAGAAATCAGTAGTACACAGCTATCTGCTATCATTTAGGCAAGGCAGCTCAATGTTTTCTTGATCCTTAGAGCTTTTGATATGTATCTGTTAGTGAGTATGTGTAATTCTCATAAATACGTTTAAAAGTAAAATTGAGTTTATTTCTTGTAGTCTCAGGAAACACTTTTGAGAAGTGTTTAAATGTAGGTGTTCAAAACCCCTGATCAAAACCAATAGAAAAGACAAAAAGGTTTTAAGAAACTTAAATGGCTGATTTTTCTTGTGTGTGTTTAGGAAGTTTTGATTTGGTTTTGGTTTTGATTTTGAGTACTTCTTTCTTTATATTTCAGAAGTATGCATGCCAAACCCCAGGCTTTTGACTCGTGTGAATTGTACTATAAATTGTAGACCCATATTGGCCAATGAGTGTTCAATTCGTGTATGCTCACTTGATTTCTTGTTCTGGTACAAATGAAAGCCATTACAAAGTCATAATAACTTTTTTTTTTCTAAAGTAAGTTGATATTTAATGAGCAGGTTGGATCGGCTTTCAAGTTTTTTTCTCAAAAGAACACAACTGTGAATTTACCATAAAGTATTTGATAAATACCTGGCAGGATATGTCAGGAGTAAGAACACAAAGTCAAATAGGAACTGGAATATGAAGTTGCATATGTAATCTGAGCAGACATTTCTTTATTAAACAACCAAAGATGATACATTAGACTGCATCTCTGCCATCAGACTCAAATTAAAATGTCTTGTTTCTCACCTAAAAATTCCTGAGAAATACAGATGCAATAGATAACATTGGTAGCCCTCTACTAGTTATGATGTTGAGAACCTGCTGCAGGAGGAAGGTCCATGACTTTGAGGCAGCACACAGGATTTCAGTAATTTCTGTGCCTTCCTATAGCCGAGGTCATTCTGTAGTGGAAGGACCCGAGTCTGTGGAAGGTATTTTCTGCAAAATCCATTGCACTTCAAAAGGCACCTGATATGAAAATTATGTGTACAGACAAATACACTACTATTTGCTATGTATGTGCATTTATATTTATTTTAGCTGTTAGCACTTTGAAATTCTAGCCCATGATTTGTTGTTCTTTAATGTACCACATCCTGTCTTGCTAGATTTAAGATCTAATACGTAGGTTTGCTGACTGGTTTCCTTGTATGCTTGCATGTTGGTTTGCTAGCTTGCCTGTTGATGATATTGAAAAGTTCTATAGGATAAGCTGTTCCTACAAAATCCTTCCAAACATGCATGAAAAAATTTACTCCCAGTGGTCTACACTGTGAAAATGCTTATGAAGTTAGATTTTATAGTAGTAGTGTACTAAAGAGAATTGTTGAAACTTGACCTTAATCATTCAGGACACTAGCTAATAGAGAGAAGGGTAATTCAGAGGTTTAGGAAAATTCTCTGTAAGAATTCAATATAGGAAATTTTCCCATGTGTTAGACCTCAATGGACTTCTTTCCATTAACTTTGTACAGACAGCTATGCAACAACCAAAAGGTATTTGACAGTCTAATTTGGAGCATAAATACTGCTATCATGTGACTAATTTTCTTCACCTACTGATTATGTCTGACACAGCACACTTCAAAAAGTCACAGTGCATGCAAATAACATGGCAGAATAACAGTACTTACAGTATTGTGCTTAGTTTGATTAACTATGGTAACTTACTGGAAATAAATTATCAGCAAATGCAGCAAAAGGACACTGCTGTTGTAATGAAGAGAATCTAAACTGAATCAGCAAACAAGATAAATTGCTATTGTCCTTATTACACAGAAAATTTAGTTGAACTATATTAAAAAGCTTTGGCATTTCCTTGTATTTCTTTTTATTAGCACTTGTTAGGATTTTATCCTTTTCTTAGATGAAAGATCAACACCAGATACATACTGAGAAAAAGAAAACTTATTAGCTATAATGTTTAACTTTTTTTCACTAATTTTAGATAATTGCAGGTATTTTTTGGTCCCTGTGATTTTCAATTTTCTTCATTATAGGAACAAACCCTAGGGATCATTAGAATAAAATAAGAGCAATAGCACTGAGCATTCCCAGCATTACATACAGCAAATCCATGTGTGATCTGACACACATAAAAAGTAAACTTCCATATATATTATGTAACTGAATAATTATACAAGCAGTAGGATTTAAGCATTAATTCATTCATTTATGACATTGCTGAAAAGTAAGTATCATATGTATTACACACATTATGTGTGTCACATCATTTCTCATAAATTAGAGTTACTAATATTATGAGTAAGAGTCAAGTGTTTTTCAACACATTCTATAGCTTTTAGCATGCACTCAAGAGGCCCAAGAAGAGTAAGAAATAAGAGAAACAAAGAGTGGCATGTGAGAGAAAAACTGAAAAACTCGTATATTGAAAAGCTTTAAATACATTTCTATCAGGATATTTAATATCAGTAAATGCAATATCTTTCTTACCAATGTCGACTGCTGCCAAACAGAAATGCTGAAAATAGTTCAAAGAATAATGATAAAAATAGTTAAGAGTAATACCATAAATTAATTAGTACTTATTTTTGTATTGTTATTAATTCCAGTTGTAATGTGAGGGTTTGTTGTTTTGGTTTGGTTTTCTGATCAGATAACTCTTTTTTGAAGAGCAAGAGAAGGAATGTACTCTCTTTTAAAGACCGAGTTCTGTTAGTGTTTCTCTACAATGCAGGCAAGGCACCTCTTGCTGTTCTTGTTAAGGCTGAGAGGCAACCAGCAGTTTGGAAGGCAAAAAAACCTCTTTACAGCAAACATCTTAGGCCTAGTGTCCTAAAAGGTCCTTATCTTCCAGAAAATCATTTGACAGGATAAAAATATTTTGCTGGGACAATAGTTCTAAATATTTTATAATTTTAACTAACCTACATGCAACTGAAAGTAATATTTTTTTCCTATGGTACGGTGTCTATATAGCGATAACATGGTAAACATAATCTTCATTACAAAATTGATAATTTGAAGTACATTGAGATTTGAGGGGAAAGTTCCAGATAACAAATTAATACAAAGTAAACTTCAGCACTGTAACAGTATTTAACTATTCTCAAATTCCCTGCTGATTTTATCGCCATCTTTTGAAGAAGGAATGGTACTTGGTAGTGGCTGCAGTGGCAGACTGTACTGTTTTGTGACAGATTTGATACTTACAGAAATAGTTTTTTCTGAAGTTCCAAGAGCTCATACCACACTAAAATCCTACTATTTCAATAGCTCTAACAGTATTTCTTGCAGCTATCCTTGTATTGTTACATAAGTTCTTTAATACAATAACTGTACAAGGACTCTCAGATATTCCCACTGAACAGCCATCTCCTGAGAATATTATTGTTGTCTGAAAAAGCATGAGATCTGTTCCAGCCTTTTACTTTAAAGAGTAATAGATATTTCTTACACAAGAAAGCCGTTTTTCAGAATTCGTTTTTCTCTTTCTATATTTTTTTACCCTTATGCTCATACATTTCAATCAATAAATTAGATCTTAAAACACAGCTATTCAAAGAAAGTTATCACAATTTGGTGACTTGGTGATATGGTTTAGGGGTGATTATGGTTTTGTTGGGTCGAGAGTTGGGTTAAATGAATTTGAAGTCTTTTCCAACAATGATGATTCTGTGGTTGTGGGAATAAAGTACATGCAAAATTTCCAATATCAATAAAATATAAATCCCTGTCAGCATGACAAGAGGAAAAATCCTTCCTTTAAGTCTAATTCTGGAGATCAGTTTGACTGTGTACACTAACACTGTTACAATACACTTACTGGCTACTCGGGCATATTTTAATATGATTTATCAATCAGCTCACTACTTTCTACACACTATTTCTATGTGCTAGCTGTCCTCAGAAATGCCTAAAGACAGCAATGGCCCTGAAGCTTCTTATGATCCTGAAATTCCACCTCCATATATACTTTCTAGTGTTTCGAATCTGATTTGCCCTGAAGATCATCAGAAGTCATCAAAAAAGGGCATTTTTCTTCTTGTCTTCTTTTATCAGGGTCTGAAATGATGAAAATGCTCTGAGAATATCTGAATTTAGAGCTTCTGAAAATATAGGACCATCTTTAAACATATTGCAATTCCTGTTTCTTCCAAGTATTTTAGCTTCAGAAGATTTCTGTAGAGTATAAAAGATGCCATTTCAGTCTCTGTGTCTGAGAGTTTCAAAAAATATGTCCAGTTATTCAGTAAGTCCAACTGTAAACCCTAAGATGAAATAAATCCAGAGCAGCAGTGACTCAAATTTATAGCTTAACATATTTCTTTGGGATATGCAGGTTCAGTCTTTTCACAAGCCATACTGGATTCCAGTGCTGAAGGGGAATAAGAATTTAAGCAATGCTCTGTCTTTGGGGGAGGGTTATGTACTTTTCTTGGGCCCCTATTGATTTCTTTCCACAAGCAGATCATTCTGGATAAATGTTTAATCTAGATGCTCATTATCTAGTTTGAAGCACAATTACATTAAGAGAGAGCTATTATAAATTCATGGGACTTCTGATCTTAACCTTTGGGAAAAAATGAAAAGGTGGTGGCAAGAACCAATGTCACTGTAGAAGTACGATTTGCTTTCATTTTGTTTTCTAAATATCATCATCATTAATGTTTCTGGGGTTCCTTTCTATTTGAGAACCTTAATAAAGTATAACATTTTTAATAATTTATGATACAGGGAATGCAGTGGAACAAATTATAAAATAAAATGCAATCATACTGTACTAAGTTGAACACAGTAAATTGTGACTTTACATGTAATGGGAGATGGACAGTGAGAGGGAATCACAGAATGGGTCAGGTTGGGAAGAACCACAGTGGATCAGTTAGTCTAAACTCCTTGCTCAAGCAGGGTCATTCTAGGGCAAATTGCACAGGATTGTGTCCAGATGGTTCTCGAATATCTCCAGAGACAGAGATTCCACTACTTCTCTGGGTAACCTGTTCCAGTGTTCAGTTATTCACACAGTAGAGAAATTCTTCTTCATGTTTAGGTGGAACCATCAGTCCATCAGTTTCTGCCCATTGCTTCTCATCCTGTTAGTTGGCACCACTGAGCAGAGCCTGGCTCCATCCTCTTGAAACATAGATGGACATTGATGAGGTTCTCTTTCTGAAACTGAACAGACCCAGCTCCCTCAGTCTTTTCTTGTAAGAGATGCTCCAGATGCTAAATTGTGTTTGTTGCCCTCTGCTGTAACTGGACACAACACGCACTTCAGATAATTCTCCACCCAGCTCTCAAATCCATGGAAGCCCTTCTGAAGCTTCTGCACAGCACTCTGGGTTATTGGCCACTCCTCCCAGCTTTATGTCATCAGTGAACTTCCTCAGGAGGCATCTGGACCTTCATTGAAGACATTGATAAATAAGTTACCCACTACTGGGCCCAGTATTGAACCTTGCAGGGCACTGCTCATGGCAGGTCTTGTACAAGACTCTGTGTTACTTATTATGACCCTCTGCGATCTGCTGTTCAGCCAGATGGGAATACCAGAGGAAACCAGAGAGCATAGGGGATATTTGAAAGCAAAGAAAAATTTCCAGAATGAAAAGTAATTTATGACTTTGAATCTTAATTAGTTATTTCTTGGAAGGATTGCCTAGCATTTTTTCCTAGAGGCAAAGGTCAATTGAAAAAAATCAACAAACAAACAAAAAACAGAATAAAACAATCGACAGAACAGTGATTTAGAAAGCCATTAATGAGGTTTTCTTATCCTGGGTTGGTTTTATCAAGTATGGTATTGAAATCTTTTACTAATCTAACTTAAGTGAAAGATATTTTTAACTCTGCATACTGGATGTTGTCCTAAAATAAGCAGTACAGACTCCTTTATGGTTGATATAAGTTGGATATTGATGCAAATTGCACATAATTTATACTGTTTTCCTTTTACTCCATGTCAGCTAAGGTTTGATTAATCTCATGGTGGTTTTCCTGTTTGTTTTCTCAGGAAGCCCCAAATCCCTGATACCCAGAGATACAGGACCTCTGTCCCATTAACTTTAGGTCCTATAAATAACTGTTAGATGTTCAAACAGTCACACAAAAGAAGAAACAGAGTTGCTTCCGGTTAGTATCTGCAATTAGATTTATAATTTTTTTTAGAATTTTCCAGGCTTCCACCGACCTGATTGTCTTAAATTCACTAAAAATTTTTCACTCTGATAAAAGCAGAGAAAGGAGGAGGGAAGAGGCAGAAAATTACGTATTACTGCCTTCTCTAATACCTCAAAATTGCTTGCTAAATTAGTTAAGATTGGTTCAAAATCAGATTTCAGAAACTGGAGTTATATCTGATCTCTCTGACACACCTTATTCATACACCATTTATGCAACACTTACAATGTTACTGTCATTGTCATTGAACATTTGAACAAAATCTCATTTTGTCCTGACAGATTTCTGTTCAGCAAGTAATAGATGGCAATGTGCCCTCCTAGCCTTACAGTTTTGTAAGCTTAATTACTTTCTGTGTTGTCTCATCTTGCACAGTCAGTACTACTACAATTATTCTGAGAACTGATTTGCTATTCCTTTTACTTGTACCTAGAATTTGGTCTGTGAAACAAGCCCAGCTTCTTTCATCCTGTGCCAGCTTCAGAAGTTATGAATACATATATATATATGCATGTTCATTCCAGCATCCACCCAAAAATCTTACAGAAATCAGAACTGTGGTTCTTTCATTCCAGATAGGAGGGGAAATTATATTCTTACTTCTGGACTATCTGTACCTCATAAAGGTATCTTGTGTAAAAAATATGACCCTCCAATCATGTGTAAGTTTGGAAGCATTTCTGGTGTGTCCAGATTCTTTTGGTATGCACTGGCTTTTTCTTTTTCTGCCAAAAAATGAAAAACATCTTCACATTTTTATGAAAGTGAGATAATGAGCTAAAAAAGCTAAAGCAGTACTGGGTCTGCACAGGAGAAGTGCTGTAAAAAACAACAGTTTTTTAAAGTGAATGATGGAAGTTTCTAATGTGTCTATGCAGCAGCTAAAAAGATGTTGAGGGACACAGAATCATTACTGCAGATTCAGATTACTCAGTTATCACTGCAGGTACATAGAATCCTTCTGGTTACCTAATTCTTCCATTGAAGTACACTCCTGAAAAGGGCAAGTTTGCTGCTGTGCAGAGCAGTATGAGTATTTTTAATGATTAAAGATAACTTCTGACTCTAAGTAATATCATGTTCCATTTCTATATGGTAAGTTAGCTTCTAAAAAATTATTTGGACTGTTTTGTGGATTAAAAATTAATTTTGAAACTGCTGAAACTGAGGCTTTACTCATTTAGCCACACATTTTTAAAGATGCTCTGGGGTAAACAAGGTATCTGCATGGGGAGATATATATTACAGTGCCTGTAGGAAACTTACACACTTCTAAGGTTGAATCTGGGGATCAGAGAGTTTTCATGTTGTCAAATGGTATTAGACATCTCTATATGACCAGCTGACTCAAGTCCTTAGTGTTGAATAATATTTTAATGCTCTTTCATCCTATGCAAAGCAGTCAGTTAGAAATCGTGTTATTGCAAAGGACTAATTTAGAGTCTTTGCTTGGTAGTAGTTTGTGATGAGTAGCTGTTATTTTACTTCTCACATGAAGAAATTTTCCATGTATAATGTTTGATATATGTAGACTTATTAAAATCTTACATATCTTTACATTGAGTGAATATGGAAATGCTGTTTCTGACCGTTAACTTAGTTGAAATAAACTGACTGTGCTTTGAATAATTATGCTATATGTTGGTAATGACGAAAAATTAGATTGAACTTCCTTTCATTTTATATTTGGGGTTTTTATGTGGACTTCTTCCTTAACTACAAGGAGAGATCTCCACAAGATTCTCCAGAGACCTCTGTGCAGATCAAACAATGGCATTGACACTAACAGGGAACACTGCCTGTTGCAGAAAGTATCTTCAGACAAGCCTTAACCATACAGGAGTTTCAGAAGCATTTTGTCAGGGACCAGTGGTTCAAGTTATAATTAGACTGAGTTGCTGTCATTCACTTGACTGGTATATGTTGAATATAACAAAGAGGAAATTCAGAGCTTTGAAGGGCTATGCAGCATATACTGTTTCTTGTCATTATGAATTTATGCTTTTACCATTATTTGATCAATTGAGGTCCTGTACATATCTTCTAGCGTGGAATATGAAATACCCTCAGAGAGAAAGGTCCTCTGTTTTTCAGTGAACCTGCACACAGAATTCAGCACCACACACTCAGAAGGAAAAAAACAGAGATGTCTCTGTATAGTATAAGCCTGAATAAATACCACCTTTCCAAAATGATGACAAGTGCTTAACTGTAATTACATACATTTCTAATGCATTTTTTTATCTGCTGAAAACCCTGGTGCAAGGTTTTTATTTTTTTTTCTTATTGTAAATCTTAGGCTGAACTTTCCTCCTTTCTACAGTGTGATAACTTCAAACATCCTCAGTGCCTTGCTGATATCAATTCTGACCCAACTGCATGCTGCTGAATTGCATGAGGCCCTGCAAAGTAGCTTTTATGTTTTAAGGTACAACCACCATAATCTTCTAAACTATCTGATAAAATTTTAATCTCTCTGCCCTCCTTTTTAGAAATCAGCCAAGGAAAGATGTGTTGACAGCATCTTATTTTATTTATTTCTCACAAATCCCTATGTCTGCCATGTTTAATCGTTTATCTTCTTCCTCCAGTTTTCCTTCCCCCTCCCTCTCACTTTAATCTTTTCTTTCCATTTGGCTCACTGTGGCTGAAGTCCAGCTTTGCTTTATTCTAATTATTGTGCAGATTATATTCCTTTATCTAAACACACTCATTCTTTGTTTCCTAGAATGCTCCTGTACTTTATCATTTGATTCTTCCAATGTCATCACTACTTGTGCTTTTCCTGTCTTGATTATTTGATCATTGATGACAGAAGGGATGAGCTGCAGTTTATTAGATTTACTCTGTGGGGTTTGTTGCTAGGTGATACCCTTTAGCCACTGCTATAAATACTTAATAATCTTAAGATTAAATTTCCTTGTTACTTTACATTTAAAAAGTGTAAGGTACGTGAACTTTGATGATTTAAAGTGCATTAGAAAACTATTTGGATTAAGGGAGAATTCTGATTGGCTGCTAGATTATTGCTAAGGGATGGATTAATTTGTATGAAGCACACGGTTCTGCACTGCTGTTCAGTATTTCAAACTGCAAAACTCATCTTATTCCTACAGTTTGACATACGTTTTTTTTTCAGACTGAAACTGTTAGGAAAGAAAAATCACTACTAAGCAAGCTATTTAATAATCATGAGGTAACAATCAAAAAGGAAAGTTTGAGGCTCTGCTGGGTTGTATGATTGTCCTATGTTAATCACATTCCTTATCTCACCTTGCTACTTAATATTTATCCAACTAAAATTAACTATTTAATGCGTGCATGATCTTGAAAAAATTTCCATGTGAAATAAAGTACCATGAGGATACTATGGTTGCTGTTATAAGAGTATCTGAAAAAAATCATTTTAGTGTCTGAATGTTTTTGTAATTATGAAGAAAGTTATCTTCTTTCAAACAAGATTTTAACCAGAAAGTGGAATCAGAATGGAAAATTTGTATCTGCTATCATTTTTATCATTGAAGTTCAAACATATTTTCCTCAGGTCTGTACTCTCATTTGGGTTAAATCCTTGTTTCATAACTCTGTCAGTATATAGAACCCATAAACTAAACCTATTTTAAGACTAATGTTGTAGCTGTAGGAAAATAAAGTGGCCTTTTATTCTAAATTATAACTGGGCCTCATGATTCTTGTTTCAAGACCTCTCACTGCAAAGATTTTTTTTTTTGCCTTTTACTTTGTATTCTGTTCTTGCTTAGTCCACTTCAGGGTTTTTGAAATACTACTAAAATAAATTTGAGCCACAAATAATTAGAGAGATATTACGCCAACTGATAATTTAGGTAAAATGTATGGCTTTACAAAAGTCATTTCTGAAAGCTTAATCCTCATTAAGGGTGCAAATGTAGATAAAATAACAGAAAAAACCCAGTCATATAATTGAAAAATGCAGAAAGAAATAGAACTGGAAATAAATGTGTCAATTAATGATATTCAAATCTTAGTATAGATTAACAATAAAATGAACCAAAATATATGGGAGTAGCATTCATGATGAAGAAAAACATCTTCCCAAAATGAAGACAATCTAGAAAAAAATTAAGCATAAGATCAAAATATCGCCATATTTTTATTTTGGTTTATTAAAGAGAGGAACAAGAATTCATTTTATTGTAGTGTATAAGTATTTCCATGCAGGAGAAATAATTGTTAGGGTGCTCTTTAACAGGGTGATCAGTACAACCAATATAAAAGCCAGATACATTCTACTAAGAAACCTAGGAGAATTCTTTAAAATTCACACTATTCTATCTCTAGAAAAGTTTACTACGTGGAGTGTTGAGTTTTGTGCCACTTGAAGATTTTCTGTGTTTGAGTACCATTTATTAGTCTCAATCCAGTGTAACAGAGTGCAAGGGCCTGTCTTAATTTAAAGGTCAGACAAAATGATGCAGTTGTCATGAGCACACACACACATACATATATATGTGCATATATATATATAATATATATATGTAGTCAAGAGAGACTTCAACACATTCCCCATCACAGTGAATAAAGTAATTAGATAAATACCAGCCCATCCCCCAAAAAACTTTAAGCACCTAAGCACAACAACAGCAACAAAATCAACTGGGATAAGGCCAAAACTCAGCACAAAAATATATTCTTTGCTCAGCGCTTAATATTTTCTGTCAAGGATTAGAATCCCACTGTACTGAATGTTATAAGAAGAAATAAAACTGTCCCAGATGGCTTATATTCTAAACAACTGGCAAAACACAACCACTGAACAAACAGGGTCTGCAGATTAAGATAAGGTTACTGTCCAGGCAGGCATGTGTAAATAAATTAAATGTGGCAATGGCTCAGCTGTCACATGTGGTCATCGATCTAATCAATGGCGAGAGGATAATTATTCATAGGAGTATTTTGGTACATATTTTCCCTTACGTTTAAGACAGTTTAATTAATTGCATTTGTCTATATCCCATTACATGAAAAAAAAAAAAAAGTCATGGACATGCCTACTTATTATTTTCAAACTTACTAATGTAAATTAAAATTCACAAATCAAAGGACAATCTTGATTTCCACCAATGTATTTCACCATGTCATTGCTTTTATATTTCAAGTAAATATTTAAGTATTTCAAGCTGATCACCAATACTTCCCTAGATTTGCTGACCATATGCTTAACATTAGAAACCCTAAATCCTGAATGACCAGTTCAGTAACTAACTTCTGCATTTACTATTCAAATTCTCTCTACAGATATGATTATGTCAAATTCAAAGCCATCTCTTCATTATGTCAAAATATTTCACCTGAAATATGTAACATAATTTAATAATAATGAAGTCTGCTTGTGCTGGGATAAAGTTTTCACCAAGGCACATGAGAGCAGACACATAAAACCAGCATTTTTATAAAATAACGCCAACAGTAACTGCTAATCTAGCAGATTTATAATAGTTAAGCAGCATAAATGATGAGAAGTTATAAAATTAAAAATAAATATAATAATATTCATTAATGTCTTGAAAAATGTAGTTTTATTTGTCTGTGGTAATTATACCACAAGTTGATGAACCTTCTGGATTCAGGGTTTACTTGGCAAAGAAGATGGTCGTAACCTCATAAACAGGTAGGAAGCATTCTTAGCCCATTACTAAACAAATTACATGCTTAAGGGGAAATTTCAGACAGAAAACAGACTAGTATTTTAGGCATTTACCTTTTTTGGTTTACTTCATAAACCATGATATCCACTCAGTAGTTAACATTTTCCTCAAATTTTTTACTCATGAGCAATAATAAAAGCCTTTTAAGAATTCCTGGCATTCATGGTGTGACATCCGTGTAAGACTGAAGATTATATTTGTTCATTTGAGTAGAATTGTGTAAGTCTGTAGAAAACAATCTCTTTCTTATCTCTCTTTTCCTCATATTTATTGTGATTTGTCAGTATGCATCCCCAGGCAGCATCCAAATCCAGTGAAGCTAATTCACTGGCCTTAGAAGTAAGTCACAAGGCCTTAGACTTATCATTAGTGAAACCATAAACAGAACCTCTGAAGGACACAGTAATGATTTGAATACACATTTTTGTTTTAAATAATAATAATCTAAACTTGTTGCAGTTATTTCAGAGATCACGTTTATTCATTTGTTTCTGAACAAAATGGTGAGTACTTTTTAATACATAAGGCTTTAGTTTTTAATAAGTAGGATGTTAAGACACCATAAAAATATATAAAGATTAAAATATATTCTGTTACCAACCATTTATTCATATTAAAAAACAAAATCCTGGATGAACTTTATACACTAATCAAAAATTCTGCAATTTACTGAGTGCTATATTCAACACTCTATTTAGTAAAAAATTAATGGTATAAAATTAAAATATTTATCATTTTTTTTTCAGAGCCAGAGGCAATGGTATTCATATTTTCAGATTATATTAACATGGCCTGTTTCATCATAGTGTATTTGTAGAAAATAATCACAGTTTTAAATTTTTATTCCTCTGTATACAAGATCACATTAGCTTCTTTGTACTGGGGAGTTTGACTTGTCTTACTGGTTTTATGTTAAAATATTATCAAGGTATTAGCACTAAATATATATTTAGAGTAACATAACATAACATAACATGGAGAAGTAATCTATGTCCATTTTTATGAATTCTTGACTGAATCCTTATAAGTGACATTCCTAGAACTGACAGACAAGGTAGGTGTTATTGAGAAGCTTCTTCTGAGGAAACGTATCTTATTTTAGTGCTCAGAACTCTTGAAAAACTTAGGACTTAATATTTCATCCACTGAAATGGCATTTTGAGAAAATCTATGTCACATTATCGCTGTAGAAACCCAGAAAAGCATGTGTATGGTGAAGCAAACTCATACCAAATTCTTGTAGTTCAGGTGGAAAGAGCATTCAGTGCTCTTCTGGTTCGCTTTCCCCCCCCTCTCTTTTCAAGCATGAATAATCAGCATGAAATAAGGGATTTACCTTTCATTCTTAACATGTGTATTTTCACATACACTCGAAGACTAACCAAAATATAAAGAGCACAGAAAAAGCACTGGAAAACTGCTGAGGAAATAGTCATAAACATTTGGAAATATTCCTTCCCACAATTTACTCTGAAAACCTCTTTGGAAACTTATATTCTAGGTCACCCACTTGACATAGAAAAGAACTATGGAATCTAAAAGTTATTCACATAATGACTATTAAAGATATTACTACACAGTAGTAGATTTTATACAGATGCTATTCAAAAATTATTTCTCTCATGGATTGAAAGCATATTATGTTGATGACTACAAATTTAATACAGTAAAATTTATTTCCTTATATTTTTCATGTCAAATAGTGTCACTAGCATCCACAGGATTATTTAAATGGATAAGGTAAGCTAGATTTCTCCCCAGTTTATTTTCTACTCTGTCTTACTTGAATGCAAACATCTTTGAAGATTTTTTATAACCACTTCAAAAATTTAAACAGAACCTCAAGAGAGGTTGTTTAATTTTCAGTTCACTGAACCAGAGAATAGTCTCTCAAAGCTGTTTCAGTGTTGTCATTACTTCCACCTACAAAAGAAACAGTGATGACTCAAAGCTGGAAACAAGAATAAATAAGCAAATACCTTCATAACAGATAGGTTTCAGAAACTGCCAATTCAACATTTTTCTTGAAAGTTTTACCTATGGTAGATAACTGAAACTTTAGTTTCAGTATCTGAAATACCCTGAGTGTGTTTCAACATATTTCATCACTTTGATAAAAGTAATAATCAGACAACTTAATTTCAGTACTAAACTTTTCTGTTAAAAAACCAATCAGAATAAATAATTTGCTGAACAGCATAAATTTAAATTAGGACCAAAGTGCATTTTCCAAGCTTACATAAATTAATGATATACTGAAGGAAACAGTAGGTTTGATGACTCTTTGTGTATATGTTTTGAAATAGGAATACAAATAGACATTTTTCCTTAGAGAATAAGGTCTCCTGAATCTGTGTCTTACTGACCTGAAGGCTGCACACATCCTGAAGGATGGTTTCATGAAAATTACATTAAAGAGGAATTTAGGTTTCATGAAAATTGTGCTTTGACCACAAACTACTAACAAGTTACTGTTATATTTGACTTAATTTTCTGTAAAAAAAGAAATCTTTAGAAATACTCTTTATGCAAGGAAAAAATACTAGCACTTTGAATTATAAATTCTGTGAAAGTTTGAAAATATTATGCTTTTTATATCTGTGTGCACATTGTGAATGAGGGTGATTCCATTCACTAATTCAAAGTAACCAGTTGTGTCTCTATATCAGAGTCACAGAATATGCTGAGTTGGAAGGATCCTACATGATGCCGTATGTACTACATATATATTATATGTGAGTGTGTATATATAATCACATAATAAATGCTGGTCATGTAATGTGGAAATTTGTGAACTACTTTAAAGTTGTTAAGTTATTTATGTTAGTAAATTCCGTGGAAATTAGTTGCATTCATTACATTAACAAATGCAGCAAAAAATTAATTTAAGAATTGTGACAGTTCTCACATTATCTCTTAGGAAGATTTTCCTAGAAATTAGATTCTCTTTGTTAGAAATTTATTCTAATAATTACATTGTATCTGAAATGCTTTACTAATATTTCTATGAGTTGCATAGAATTTTATTATACAAAACTTAGATCAATAATAGTAATTATTATGTAGCCAAACTAAAATCTTTGAGGTATTAAAAGATCGGTAAGATGAGGAACTTGATCATCAGTGTCTGAAGGGGACAAGTTTTGTTCAGAGTGGAGGAGATAACTTTGGGAGGATCTAAGAGCAGGCTCACAGCACCTGTGGGGATGTCATTGAGAATATAAAGGCTTTGCACTTCGGTGCATGAAAGGAAAATAAAAGGTAACAGGTGTAAGTTAAATCAAGAGTGGTTAAGACAGAATATTAGCAAAAAAATCTAATATTTAATATTGGAGCTTATTTCCAAACAATGTAGGCATTTCTTCTATTTCAGTTTTTAAGGCCTGGACAAAGTGAGAAAACCAGGTTATATTTACCTGATAATGGATTGAGCAGGAAATTGGATTAGTGATCACTCAAGGGACCTTTTGAAGACACATACTGCAACTTTTCTGCTCCACAACTTCATACATCTGTCAGTGAAATTCAAAATTTAATTTTTTTTCAAACTCATAAAGTATGTAAGTGGTTCATGATTCCTTTCTTTTACGGTAATTTTTGAAAGCAAATATAATGACTTCTTATCACCTCATTGTATGTAGGTATTTCAGATCACCTTTTTCCTCATGTGCTGTCATTTATTACTAAGCTTTAATTTAATTATGTCAGTCTAATATTTAAAATATTTATTCATGTATTTTCATTATTTTTCCCATTGCTATACAGAAGATGTTTAAATAAAGATTCTCTTAAAATAATGAGTTGAGGCAAGTTTTCAACATAGGTTACCAATGAAGATACATTGTTGTCTTTTTTAGAAGCACTGCCATGCAAGCATTCATACTGGAAAAGGAGTAAATGGTGAAATGGAAAATTTTTCTAAGGAGTCAAAACAAAATTTAAAGTATTGACATTGGCTGCAAATCATTGCACGAATTTGTTTCGCAGTAATGATTATTCAGTAAGGCAGGAAGTGAATACTTTCAGTAGATTGCAAACAATGCAAATAGGCAAAAAGATAACTGCTACCTCTGCCCTGTCAGGTAAATCATCTGATTCTACCCAGCAAAAACATCTTACATTGTTATAAGCTGCTCTCTAAAAATAGCAGATTCATGTCAATAGCAATGAAAAAGAGAGGAAGAATGTTAAGTATTATTAGCAAAATAATTTAGAAACCTACAATATCTGGTTACATTGCTGCATAAGCCCGTGGTACACACATATCTTGAGTGCTTCATGCTGTTCTAATCATCCTGTCTGAGAAAGGTACAGCCTGAGAAAATCAAAAGAAAGATGGAAAACATGATCAAAGAAATGGAACAGTTTTAGTATTAAGAAATAAAATACTTAATAAACTAGGGCTATTCAGCCTGCAAAACAGCAGGAGATAGATGTGGTAGTGTTGCTCAGCATTGTGTAGGCTATGAAAGAATAGACTAAGGAACAGTTATTCTCTTTCATTCAGTGCACAGGAAATAGGAACATCCAATAGAGTTATCAGGCCAAAGGAAGTACATTTCCACACAGAGTAAAATTAAGTTTTGGATCACCTTATTGTCAAGAGCTGTTGAGACCAGAAGTATAAGGAGGTTCAATATATGATTAAGCAACTGTGAAAAGTCTATCAAGCTCTAGCCAATACCAGAAAGCAGATACATCCTATCAATGTTTCTTTTCAAATGCAACATCCAATAATATTAGTCCAGCACTGGAAAACTCAAGAGTATTATTGCACTTGTGTGGGCTTTGAATCACTTTGATTATTTATAGTAGTTCAAATATTTGAATATAGATTTCAGCTTGTGGTTTAAAGTTTCTGATTGCATTCAGCTCTTTCTTATTTCAGTACTCAATGTTACAAAGTTTTAAAAATTGTAAAGGCAAAAAATAATCTGAATTACAAATCAAATAATGCAAAATCTGGAGAAAACTTAACGAAACAGGAAGGAAGTAGATTTAAAAAATAGGTAAGTACTTATTTCTTTCTTGAAACGTCATGCACAGAAAATTCGGAAAACAGAACCTGAAGATTCAGAAAGAGATTAGAAATATCGCTGTACAATAAAAATAAATCCTGCTACTTCAGGGTGTATGCGGCAGCATTCCTCATAAACAAATTATGGACACTGAGAGAATGCAAGGGAAATGAAAGCTGTGGGCAGCATCTTCTATTGCTCTGTTGGTAAGAGAAAACTATGCTGAAAGTACTAATGACTTTACTTGGCAAGATATATCCTATGTTGTTATAAGTGGAACGCTACATGCTAAAATGTCATATTAATTTTTTTTACACTGAAGAGCATTTTACTGTAAATGACTGGTACGAAATCATCTAGAGAAAGGGATACCCCAGAAACCAGATAAATCATCCCAGAACTGAAAGGGGTTTTGGCCTGGAATTCAGTGTTTTTTCAGAAAACTCTGTCTAAAATATTCTACTGATTTTTATTCTGACAGAGTGCCTATAACAACATCATTTGGGAAGGTTATTTTAATGTGGGATTTTGTGTTATTTGAGGGCAGGATATATTCAATAATCTCTTTTCCTACTCTTTACCTCTCTCTTGCATGCTAGATTTTGCCTAGGAGGAGTAGAATCAAACATGGAGGTATATATTCATAGAAACAAAATAAAACATTTGTCCAGAGAAAGGCCCTCATGATAGGTCCAGAAACTGTCTTAGGAGGAGTGGCTGAGGAAGCTGGGTTTGTTTAGTCTGGAGAAGGGGAGGCTCAGGGTGGATCTCATAATTTTCTATTGGAAAAAGGTTGTAATGAGGTGGGGGCAGTCTCTTCTGCCCTGCCTGCAGTGAGAGAAGTAGAAATGGAGGTGAGACTGGAGAAATGCAGATTACATATAGCAACATTTCTCAGTGTTAGGGTGCTCAGGCATATGAGTAGGTTGCCCAGGGAGGTGGTGGAGTCACCATCCCTGGAGGTGTCCAAGAGGCATCTGGATCTGGTGCTAGGTAATGTGATTTAGTGTTTACAGTGGTAGTGCTGGGTGGGTGGTTAGGCTGGGTGGTCTTTAAGGTCTCTTCCAACCTAATAATTCTATAATTCTACTTGATACACCCCAAAAGAGCACACACAATCTCATATATCTGTCCCAATGCTTGTGGTAGAGTTCACAGAAGTGCTGATACCTAGAATAATAGAAACACAGGACTAAAAAGCCAGAAAGAGAAATTTTAGTTCATCTCGTCACTAAGTCATTTCTGGGTCAAGTTTGTCTAACTTGTTTTGAAAGATTGCATTGATACATATTCTACATTTCCTTAGAAAACCATTATCATTAATTTCTTCTTAGTAAGTAATACAAGTTGAACAAGGTGTTCAGATAGACAGTATTTTCAGATAGACAGTATCGAGGATGTATTAAGTACTTCATAATATTCTTTGCATAGTTTTCTTTCTTACAGGTAAATCTGTGAGAAAGCATAGCACATAGCAGGCAATCAACAGTCCTTCATGGTAGGACTAATTTTGAAGCATTCCAGAGTGTTCCTCGGTACAACAGTGTGATGGTTGTGCAGAAGTCATTTGAGGTCATCTAATCTTCTGTACTTTGCTGGTTTGTCTTGTGGGCAATTATTGCATTGGACTATCATTCCCCCCCCCCCCCCCACCCCTGCTCGCTCTCTTTCTCTCTCTTTCTCTCTCTTTCTCTCTCTTTCTCTCTCTTTCTCTCTCTTTCTCTCTCTCTCTCTCTCCCTCTTTCTCTCTCTCCCTCTTTCTCTCTCTCTCTCTATCTTTAACAAGGATGTGCTCAATAAGTTGGGTTAAGACTGCCCCTGGTTTTGATGTCAGTGTTGGGATGACAAAAATCTTTAAAGCTCAATAGCATTGTAGCTTTTTGTAAGCTACCACACAGGGGTCCTCTATCAGTAATCACCAGAGGCTCTCTACATGCCTAGATTCTAAGAGTCAGGGAATTTGTGTTCAATGTTTCTACCACTCTATCAATATGTTGGGAATGCAGTGTATAAGGTCTTCTGTAGGGATATTGGCAGCAGAATCTTTGACCGCTTGGGTGGTTGGTGTTTCCACTGATCAAATGGATGTGGAAGATATATTACTTCTGATTATCTGTATCTGGAAGCAATATAGATAGTTTTAGCTCCAATCTGTTTGCATGTCTAACTACCAACCTTGGATAAAAGGGAGAAGTGTGTTGGGAGTTCTTCATCTTGTCTCACAGGGCTTCATGTAGTTAGCAGGAACTTGAGAGATGGATTAAAATGCCAGTGAAGCTTGAACTGTCTTTGCACTATTAAGAGTTTAATTTAATTGCCTGGAGATGCTGAAGCATCATCAAAATGAGGGAAATGAATTTACAGTATTCTGCAAAGAGCTGTTAGAGATTTCACCAGAAATGTATCCCTCTACTTCTTCAGAAAACAAATACAGGAGATCATGAATGTCTAGCATGTTATATTTTCAATGAGTATGTTTATTTACCTGCCTTAGAAGGACCCTGAGAAGTGGATTTTAAATTTTCATAAAACTCAGCCCTTCATAGCAATACAAAGAATGTTTTGTGTGATTTAAATAATCAGTCTTGAGGAGATCAGTTTATTGCTTCAAAAGGGTCATGTCTGCTGGGTTATTGCCTGATCTTGTCCTTTCAGAGGAAAAGCAGCAAGCTCATTGCAGTACATCATAGACATAAGCCTCTGTAAAACTAGGCAGCTTCCTAGATAATGATAATCCAGCTTTTTATATACTTCATAGGAGTGTTTAAGCACTTATTTTCCCACAATTTTAATGAGTTTAATTTTACCTAAATAATGAAGATCTGAATGGACAACTGACATTTTTCATAAAAAGAGTAACTGAACTCTAGTCAAAGCATCATGTGGATTCCTGGCAGGCCATGTTATAGGTGAATAAAGGAGAAATAATTTCATCATCTTTGCTCTCGGATATTACAAACATATATTATGTTATGCTGTATTCTTTGGTCCAACTCTTCAGATTTATAATGGATTTTGTTTCAAAGTGGGCTTTTTATTATTTTCTGGGTTTTTTTTTAAAAAAAAGAGTTTTAAAGGTTTTTGTTCCCTGCTTTAGGGATGGATGTGCTTTAAAAATGTTCCAAGGCCAGAATAATTATTCAACAACAATCAGGCTGCCTCACTTGATGCTATGCACATTCACACATGTGTATATATTTAATAAAATGTGTTAATCCTTTGACAAGACAGAATTATTTTTTATTGGAAAAATGACACCTTTTGTATTTTTTCCACATCTGAGTGCTCCTCATTTCTCTTAGAAGTCATTCAGGAAAAAGTGGTTGTGAGCTTAAAATGGGAAAGTGAAAAAGCAGGCAAGCAGCAAGATCCCAAGCACATAATGTTTGTCACATTTAAAATTTTGTTGCTCTTAATTTCTTTCTAAAATAACATTTCTAGGTATCTCCAATATAAAGAGATTAAAAAGTTTGGACTTGCTTAGAATCTTGTCTTGAAGCTCACTCTAATGTTTTGCTCTGAGGTTTTATGATGTGTCTCTAGTAATGACACTCCTGGAGTAGGTGTTGCAGTCTGAGCAGGCTGGTGTCTTGATTCTGGAAGCTGTGATATCCCCCGGCTTGAGAGGCAGGCAGTTCCTTACTGCAACATGGCCAGGAGCACCACCTTCAGACAGTGATATGCTACTGTCATGAAACATTTTTCAAGGGTTGACACGCATAGAAGACTGTCATCCATCTGATACTTGCTTGAGATTCTGAGTCCATGTTTTATCATTAATTGCTCTTTTTACTGGATGTTTCTGGCTGTACAGAAAGAGGGTGAGGAACAAGCCACTCTCTAAAACAGAATGCCTGCATGCACACATTGAGGACAGATATACCATCTATTAATGCTGAACTTCACAGATCTGGCTTTAGTACTTGCTCCTCTGTGAATTTCTTGTGTGATTTGGGGAAGTTCCTGGCACTCTTTATACCTGTGTTCTCCATCTGGTATTGGAAGTAATAAGCTGTTATCTGAAAGGAAGAACAACTCTACTAATATCTTAGAGCCAAAAGGGTGTGTGGGAACTCAGAGCTTCCCCCATGTGCAAGAACCCAGAGGAGTTGAACAGCATCAGTCAGCATGGCCCACCCACAGTCCTGAGCTAATTGTCAGAAAGATTGACCAGAGGAGTGTAGCAAGAAAAACAGAAAGACTGACAATTCATGTATTGCAGTGCTAAGCGTTTTAATGGATTTCCCCCCCAACAAAATAGTGTTGTAAATAACATAAATTTTGCTTTATTAGCACAAAAACATAAAGACAGATGTGAAGGTCTGGATTCAAAACTTGAATTTCAAACTTGAATTATTCCATCAACTGCCAGAGATGAAGAAAACTCTAGATTTGAATTTTTTTTCCTATATTTTTTTCAATGGACCAAAAGGAAAAAATCAAGCATAGGCATGTCATTCCTCTATCTACTTTCCTGACAAAAAACATTGAAGAAAATCACAAGTATTTCTACTTCAGAAAAATGCTGTAAAGAATGCAGCAAATAAAAATATGTTTACTTTGTACTTGTTTGTCACTCTCTTAAACCAATCTTAAAATTGCAGTTAAGGATGTTTTCCAAAATTTTCAGAAAAGGACAAGGAAGCACAAGGGGAAATTTGAATTTTGGTGACTGTATTTGAAGCCTTGATGTGTCTTTGCAAATGTAAGATCTGTGCTTCTGTGCTTTCATGATTGAAGAGAAGAATATTGAGATTTACATTCTTTACTTCAAAACCATAGTTACTACATCAAATGTAGTAAACTCATAAGCCAAAGATGGGGGAAAAAATTATTTGCTTTTGCTGAGGAATTTTCTAAAGGAGACCTTTCTTTCTCAACTCATGTGTTTCTACCTGAACTGTCATGAGATAGAGGTAGTGATTTTCTAACATATAAGATTTGTGATTGTTTCTGGTTTTCTAACCCCTCTTCTGTAACAGTTTTTATGTCTGGACAGGATGCTTGTTGAAGGTGATGTGGTGGATGGAACAGAGACACAAGGAGAGAGCAAAGGCAGAAGAAACAGAGCTGAAGTGTCAAAGCATAGTCATGTGGAGGTTGGAGGCAAAAAAGTAATAGAAAGTCTCTGAAATATTTAGCCCAAAATCATATTCCCAGGTCCAATTCACTGTAGTACACCCATGTACAAGCCTTCTAAGTAGGGATTTGTAGCTGAGCAATTCTCTTCTTAGGAGGAGAAATTGGACTAGTAATGTTGTTTGCCAATGGAAAGGGATGAGATGTTGTCAGTAGTTAAAATGTTAATGATAGGCTGAACCTCTAGTTATGAAATCGAATAGTAGCTTTGCAGCAGTATGTCATGTGTGTTACTAAAATTCCTCCTCCTTTCCTCTCCCTTCTCTTCTTTAATCAATAATGACCCCAGAGAGACAATTTTTGTTGTTTTCAGTCTTTCTGTTGTGGACTAAATTAGAATCTTGTGATATGTTTAGGACTGTCAAGAAATTATACCTCTTCAAGTGTACAAAATGCCTGCAGTACAAAAGAAATGTGTGCCATCAAGGGAATTGATGGTCTCCAGATAAGCAATTCTGCAAGCTATGTGCAAGACCTACAGGCCAGTCATGGACTGGTTGCTTGTCTATTTGATGGTTTCACAGTAAAGTCATTAGAGGAAACATTTTTCTTCCTTCAAATAATGTGGTTTGTTTAAAGACAGACCTGCACTTCCTTTAAGGGGAGGCTTCACTGCAATGCATGAGTGGACAGGTAACAGTTTATTTTTAGCTAAACATATATACTTGTTATATTAGAAGCCTGCATTGTCTGAAATCATAGGCGCTGGCAAAGATTTTCAATTTGTGGGACATAACATTGTGGTAACAATTTTTTCCAGGCTGGAGACTTTAGAAAACAGCACAAAATGTGATCTTTAAAGGACTTGTTTTATTGAGAAATACACCTTTCTGTAGATTAGTTGCCTATACACACTAGGCATGTTATGTATGTATTTCAAGTTGGACACTCAGTTGAGAAATACAGTGTCAAGTGTTTTTTTTAAATCTTGGTGGCAAGATGGGTGAAAGTTTTGGATGTCAGCTTCTAAAACCAAGGGGGTTTGTGGTGAAGAATTATGGCTTCCAGTGCAAAGTTGCCAAATACTCACTCAGATGCTGCTGCCAGTGTGTCTTCTTAGAAGAAACTGAATATGGAAAATACCAGGGTGTGATACTAGGCATGTGTAGGAAATAGCCCTGCTTCTCTGCAAACTGCTGCTGTAATTATTATTCCTTCCTTCTGCCTTGACAGCATGATGCTAACTAGCAGCCTGCAGTAAAGACAATATGCTGAGGGAGGTACATACATGAAAACATGAGTAAGAACCAAACTCTTAGCTTTATATGTTTAGCTTGAATGATTCCAAAACGTGATTTGCTGGTTTTACCTGATCTACCACAATAGTCTTTCAGATAGTGATTTGACAGTGGCATTTATTAAACGTGAAAATACCGACATTGGATGTCATAAATTTACAGGACTAGCAGTCTTTGATCAGAATGATTGTTTTGGCAGGGAACAAAAATAGCATGTATATATAACATTGGAACTGCAAGTTTGTACTGTTGCAGACAAGTTTCTGCACTCGAGCACTGCAGAGCACACTGCATAGTTTGCCAAGTGATCTTCTCAGACTGAATTTAGGTATTTAAATATTTGAGATGATTTCTGGGTGATCCTGGAAGCAGCTGTAGGGAATGTGTAACTATGTGTCCTTCTTTAATTTGGTTAAAAGTGCTTACATCCAGGTGGATCAGGGTGGCTTCTGATAAAGATATCAGGTTGCCTCTGATAAAGGGGAATGGTTACATCTGCGCTAAATCCCCACAGTTATGTCAGCTATGAAACAGAAGATTTCTGCAATAGTTTCTTGTATGAAAGACATAACTAGATGATTCCTCTGATGTCACCCTAAGGAATGAATTAAATCTGTGAAAGTGACACTTCAGTCCCTTGTGGAATTGCACATGGTTTTGTAAAAGGTTCGGATGCAGCTTCTGGGAAACTGAACTACCACATGCTATGAGAGGCTAAAGCAGAGCAAAGTAACTGATGACTGTTGGATGAAAATGAATTTATTCTTTCTGTGCACTGAAGTTCAGTAGCAGATAATTATCCCATCAATTGTATTGACACTTGCTATGATTAGATGTTTAAAGTAAACCAGCTGATGCCTGTAAGGTGCTGTCTTGATTTATTGTTTCATACTGACATATGATATTTGATTAGCTCTAAATTTAATATTAGGATTTCTCTGTCTTGGAAAATGTTTCTCACATTGTTTACAGTTCCATCTGAATCCCACAATTTCAAAGGGTCTGTAGATGGTGCACAGTAGTTTAAGGTTTTAAAATCTCTAGGTTTTGATTCAATATTATGTGTTAAATGGAATGATGGTTTCCATATTATATGTAGTAAGAGAAAAAAGAAGACTACAGGAGTAGGTATAGGTTTCACCATTTTTTTCAAGAGGAGATTGTGCTTATATTGTCAACCATGATGGTATTCATCAGTCTTATGCAGTGGGAGAAGAACCAATGTGAATGGATTGGAGAATTAAAATAAATGTTGAGAGAAAATAAGGTCTCTTCAATCTTCCCCTTCTGAGTAATACAGAAATCACCCCAAGAAAAAGAAAGGGCAAAACTGTCCAAATGAGGTCCAAACGCTAAGACTTCTTGATTCTTTTAAGTGAGCAAAGAGTTGCTTTTATTTATTCTCATTACCTGAAAGAAATCAAATAACAAAAAAGCAGGGCTTTTTTTTCATCATTTCAAGAATTAAAGGGTCCAAATTTAAAGAAGTTCTAAAACTCCAGCCAAAATTTGCAGCTAGTGTTCAAACACAGGCATACCTCTCTCTGTCACTTTTAGTGGTCTTTCAAAATACTGCACAAAGATATGTATATCCATAACATTTTGACAGGCAATAACAAATGCATTACGGCACTGTAATATATGGTATTACATGGCTGTTATGTAAGAATAAGCATTCAGTTTTGTGTTTGTGTTGATAAGTTTAGATATTCATTATATTTTTTGATAGATGAATTGCAGGATCAGCTGAGTTATTCTCTTCATATGACTTCAACAAAAATATTTTCAGAAATTGGACTTAAATAACATTAATTTGTATAAGACTTCTACAAGGTCATTCTGTGCTCTACTCAGTGAGAGAAAAACAAAGTGAAAACAAATACGATGAAGGTGATCCTAACGACAGATATGTGTAGCT
Organism: Cinclus cinclus; assembly: GCF_963662255.1. Classification (NCBI taxonomy): domain Eukaryota; kingdom Metazoa; phylum Chordata; class Aves; order Passeriformes; family Cinclidae; genus Cinclus; species Cinclus cinclus. The sequence goes on along the minus strand of NC_085050.1, from coordinate 18,976,952 downwards.
CAGAAAGCACGAATCATAGTGGTCCAGAGACTAAAGTTTTCTGAGATGACCAGAAGTACTTTAGAAAGCCGTTTGGGATGTAGACAAGATGTGCTATTGATGTCTAGAATGGTGAGATGAGCACTATACAAAACAGACTTGGTTCGGTAAGGAGAAAAGGAAGGAAAACAAACAAACAAAAGAACATACACAGCCCCAAAAAAAACAAACAAACAAAACAAAACAAAAACTACAAGACAATGCTTAATAAATCTAGTAGCTGAAAGTGTCCTTTCTCTCACAAGGTAACAGCTCTTCATGGGAGTTATTCTCCTGGTTTTTAAGCTGCTTCCCCTATAAGGATGTGTTCAATATGACCTAGAAAAGCAATCTGGTCCATAACAGGATTTCTCTTTCTGTTGTGTATTGTTCTCCTTTCATTGTACATTACAGATGTGCCTAAAGCCACACTCAGGATAACTTCTGTGAATCACTTCTCTCTTGGGTGAAATTCAATAAAACAGAAAATAGCAGAAAAGAATGGCTTGAATTCAAAAGCAGCTGTACAAGATCTTATGAGTAAGGAAGCAACTGAGAAACATCGTGATGGTTGGTTGCTCTTCAGTTTCAAGGATGATCCTCCAGTGGGTGGAATTGTTTCAATTGCTGATGCAGTGGGTTTTTATAAATTTAATTTTGGAAAACTAAACCTTACTAAATATTGAGCTTTCCTATGTAACGTATTGTGGATAAAGAGTCATTCAAACCAACCAACCTCTGTGTTGAATTGTCTTTATGCAAACCTATGCAATTTCATACTATGATTGCGTTTCAAGTGCTGCTTCTGAAGGCTCTATTACACCCTCTTCTAGGCCTCTGTTTATGCAAGAACATATTTGAAATCTTGATTGTAGTCATGCTAAAACTCTGCAGTGAGTAGATTTGAAGAACAGGGAAGAAGAGGAAATGATTTTGTGTAAAGCCATGTATGCACCCAAACACCAGTTGCATTAGAAATTCTGCTCAGGTTGAGCTGATTTACAAATACTATTCACAGAACAAGTTGCTATTATGTGTTTTTAGAGCTCTTTGTTTATTTTAATTCTAAATTATAAAATGCACAGCACGTGCATAAGTAGCAATGCATCTGGCAGCACCTGTATGTGCTTGTTTGTTTCATTTTTTCTCCACAATTAATACCACCGTAGTATTATACAATGTAAGGCAGGTTTCCAAGTCCTAGGGGTATGTTTTGTGCCTGTGCAAACCATAGAACTGCTCTCTATGACAACCATGATGAAGAAGGAAGAGGATACATCCCTCAAATACCAGACAAAACAAGGAATTCTATAAGCAATGAAAAGATATTTCTGCTTGCCTTCACCAAAGCTTCTTTTACATTTGTTAAGAGTCACTTCTCACTTGACTGTTACTGAAGAATACTCAGAAATGCTTAACAAAAGTGTCTTTAAGCACTCAAACTCAACCTGGAAATGAATGTTAATTAAAAGCACTTTACAAAATTGCTCTGTTCAACAAAAGCATTTCCTTTGACATGTTATAGCCCTTGATACTGAAAAACATACAGAGAAATGACAGAGACACTTCAATTAGCTCTGAAACCTCTCTCAAATGGTTAGAATGAGGGTATTGGTTTTTAGATTTGTAACACATAGTTAAATGTCAGAAGCATAACTTTGAACTCAAAAAAATGACAAACAAATTTACAGTAATGTGTAAACAGTGCAAGTGATGTAGGGCTTAGATACTCGGGGTTTAATTTTGTTTTTTACTAACCATTTTCTATTTCTGCTTCCAACATTATATGAGCTTACAAAGCAGGGTAAAGTTTGCTGTTGTGGTCATAAAAGACATGGCTGTTGCAATCTTATTCATATATTCAAATTTTACGTACATTTATACTACAAGTGGAGATTCTTGATCAATACAATTTCAGATTTTATTTCATGTTATTTCTCCATCAAATTACTACTATAGGAAAAGAAAATGTAATGCAGGCCAACTAAATTATAAAATTAAAATGTCTTTTCTGTTTCATTTTACAGTGGTAAAAGTAGCACTTTTGTCTTTTTTTTTTTCTGTGTTGTAAGAGGAGTTATTTTCAATCAAAGAGATTAACTAATTTTTGAGAAAATTAGGTTTCTCACCTATAGGCTCAGTCTCTAAGGGGTTAACATTTTCTTGACATGGTCAAAACTAATATTTGTGGCAGACTTGGTTAGGCTGAGGACACCATTAATAACACTGCTTCTTGTTCAAGGAGTCTGAGCCCAACAAGTTAGAGAACTCCTCCCAAGATAAATAAAAAAGCTTGCAAAACACTGAGTAGACTCCTTCAAAGAAACCATTTCCCTTTTCTCCTGCCTCAAGCAGGATGATGTCAGACCTCCACCCTATCTTGTTTTGGAATAGATTTATTATGCACAAAAACAGTAAACTGGAGATTCTTTTCGCTTTTCTTTTGCAGTCACAGGGCAAATGTAGGGCCAAACATGTCAGGCAGTTTCAATATATGACCCAGCTAGGCAACATTTCCTTCAAATAGTTTTAAAATTTTCAGCATAGTACACCCTTTCTACTTGAAAAGTCATTATTAGAGATCCTCAATGTAAGGGGTGAATGAAACAGTGAATAGTTTTAGTTGATTTCTTTTTTATTTTACTTTTTGACTGGCTTATTACCTTACTGGGCCAATTGGCCCAGCAGGTGTTGCTACATGTCGTGCCTGAGGAGGCTTCCTGCTGGCAAATTGGTTTGAAATCAAGAATTGCATTTATAATCTTGACAATAATAACCATGAGAAACATGCTTGTGAAGGCTGGATGAAAGGCAGATCTTCTTTTCCTCTAAAGCTTAGGCATAAGAGTTTTCAAACTATATTTTATTTTTAGCAAAGAACTTTTGATATACAATAAAAAAGGCAGAATTAAACCTTAGATACATTTTTAACTATCGAATTTGTACTTACATTTGATAAATCAGATAGTCAGATTCATAGTTTTAAGTCCTAAGTGAACACTGTGGAACTCTATTATGTACATCAGTATAGCAGAGGAGGATTGAGATACCAGTCATTCTATGGATTATGACTTCAACTTGTTAATTTTTTTCTTGTTAATTTTTTTTTTTGTTATATAATATTACACTTGAAAATAACTCTTTTTTTTCATATATCTGTATTTTTCTGTATTTTTAAATATATACTTTACTGGTCAACACCTGTTGCCACCATGTATTCAGGTGAAATTCCTTCTGAAATAAAAAAGAATTCTTGTGCCTGTGCACAAGAAGTTTGAGTAGTTATTGCAAAGTAAACTAAGTTTACCTTAAAGCACTTCAGTGAACGGTAAATGAGCTGTTCAGTTTAAAGCCTTCAGTTTCTTGGAACCTCTAAACCCCAGACAAGGCACTTACCATTAGTAAAGAGGAAGGAAAAGCTGTGTGGTTTGGCCTTGTCTCTGATCACATCCAGATGGGCATAATAATCTTTTCAGTAGGATTAATTTTTCCTTACTTTGAATGAGTACAGTCTAACTGCCTTAAGCTACTTACAGGATATAGGATAGTATCCTTTTGCCTAAACATGCACTTGACAGTGTGGTTACTAACTCAGATGCAGAGAATTGCATTTAGTGTAAGAATTCCACCCTTATGGACCATTTCCAGTTTATGCTGATTCAGTTAATCTGAGACAATGTAAGGCAGACAGTGTAGCCAGACTTTTTGCTACTTCCTTTATTTTCCATTGCCGATGATTCAAGTAACAGGTCATAACAATGACACTTGTCCTTTAGTTTGATGCCATTTGATTCAAATTTCTTTCTCACTTTGTATGGGTAGATAGCACAAAATGATGTTTTCATATCAACAAATCCAGAGATAAACAGAATTTCAAAAGCATAATGGTACTTGTTTCTCCTACCACCTTGAGCAACAATGTTTCTCAGTTGTTTTTAAAGCAAGGTAACCTCTGTATGTATCAAATCTTCTTCCTTTTCTACTGGAGATATTATCATAACAGTCTACCAGGAGTCAACAACCACTTGATTGAAACTGTGCATAAATATTTTCATAGAAGTGCTGTCAACTTCATATGTACTGATACATATAATAAAGCTTTCTTAGTATTGAAAGGAAATGAGATGATAATCTTGCCATTAAGGATGGAAAAGTACAAAGAAATAGGCAGTGGAAAAAAAATAATTCCTCTTATATACTGGTGACAACGTGATGGGCTTTGAAGGAAACAATCAAGATCACACTGCTAAGTGAGATTACAACAGACAATATACAGTGATAGCGAAATAGACTGAGAATATGGAATTAAATAAGCAGTGCAAGAAAAAAGAGAATTTTAGGTTTTGGTTTTATTCCCTTAAAATCTGGCTTACACATAGTACCCTAGGCCTTCATCTGAAAGATTAACTATTCTGCAGAGTACAAGTTTGCAATATGAAGACTCAGTCCCATTGATTACTCACGTAGTATATTTCACGTGCCTCATTTAATATGCTTCTCTAAAACAGTTCTCAAATTGTGTAGACAAGTTAAAGTGCTCAGCAGAATCCACTGCAAAATGCCAAAATTGCATACATGAATTGGCAGGAACTCAAATAGATTTATATATGTCCTTATCAGCTTTCCAGACACAGCATTTATGTAATTGAAGTACTAAAACTAAAAGATCGATGTGTTTTAAAACTCCTCTGAAATGCACTGTCAAAAACTAAATCCAAAAATGAGATCAGGTCTGGTTAGACATTACAACAGATACTATGAAGAACTAGAATGTCCCCACAGGTTACTTTGTGAATGAGATTTGCTTGAAACAACCTAGTTTTGAAAGGACAAAGCTTGCTGTTGACTGTACCTATTGAACAGGGATAAGAGTGACACCTTGATGCAAGAACTAGAGAGCTCTAAAGGAGGGAAACACTAAGCCCCTGACTGCACCAGTATCATCCCCCTCAGTCTCATTTCTGGCTCCCATCCACACACCCTCTTCCCTTTGGGCCCATTGTTGCATTTGAGCTCAGGTTCTGCTCCGTGGCCCTTGCTGAACTGCACTGTAAGGGTTCTGTGTCCAAACCTGTCGATTTGACTCCGACTCAGCACTACTGAACCATTTGGTATTCAGTGGTCATCTTTTGGCTGACAATATGGCCAATACTTGCTCTGCTCTTCATGGCTGGGACTGTGCCCCTGCCTTGCAGTCACCCTTAGCTCTCATCTTCACTTGTCAGTTCTCCAATTGTTCCTTGAAATAAACACCACTACCACCTGATTTTTAAAAGTACACTGAAAGAGAAAATATATATTATCCAGATTTTAGCTGTATTTACTGACATGATGGTCAGAGTTCTGAAAAAAAAAACAAAAAACAAACAAAAAAAACCCCCCAAAACAATAACAACAACAACGAATCAAAACAAAAACCAAACAAGCAAAAAAAAAGAATCCCACCAAAAAAACCCTCAGCTTCAGAGGGATAGAGGATGAATAGACACAATACGTTTATTCAGCACTGAATTTTAAGATATATCAATTCCACAGGCCCAAAATCATCCAAAGTAAAATGGGAAAATGGGTTCAGCCATGACAGAAAAATGACTGGGAAGTAGTTTCTGTGCCCTTTAGGAGCCTGGGCTGGGTTCCTGATAGAACATTTATATGTCATTCACTCTGGGGCAGGCAATCAGCCCTGAGGTTTTGCAAGCAGTCTAGCTGGGGGTGTTTGGAGAGAGTTTTTTTTAAGGCAGCCCTAAAGAAACAGCTCTTTACATGCAGTAGTCCAAAGATCCTACTCTCTTTTGCTAATAAGAGCCAGAGTGCTAAAATTTTAGCACACCATGACAACTACCTGTAAGAAAACGTCTAATGTTATTTGGTCATCAGCTTATTGCTCACTTGCAGCCAGGAGGAAAAGACTAAATTAAGTGGGAAAACACTGAGGCATGATAGGTAGTATGAGTTTTACCTAATGGTTGAAAATCCAGTTTTTCAAAGTTCATGCATCCTTCTGCCCCATCACCAGTTAAAATTGGGATATTTTTCAACTCTGGAGTCAGAATATATGAATAAAATAAGTGTTAAGCTTCTTTTTTTAAACAAGGTTATATTCCTCCCATCTTTCCAAAATCTTCTGAGTATTAGTTCTGTAAAACTATTTAAGATGTGAAACATAACCCCCCAACCCATTAAATTTGAGACTTTATATTGTCCAATATATTGGCAAAAGGATGATATTTCAAGAGAACTGAATATTTTCTTTTATTGACTGCAAGTCAAACAGATAAAATTCTACTTTCTCATTAACAGATATAGAAATACAAGGAACAAGGAGTTAACAGCAGAGACAGTTTTCATACTGGCCAAGCTGTTTCACCTGTGTTTACTGGGAGTACTTTGCTAGACATTAGCAAACAGGAAGTTTTATCTCTTACGACAAGTTGCACACCTTGCAGAAATTCTTGTAACATGTCCTCTGACCCCCAGGCCCACATGTCAGATTTGTGCATGGCATATAAGGTCTTCCTAAATGAATTCATACTCATGTAGACAGTGTTTTGCTCAACACTCCAAAGGAGACAGTGAAGACCTGGCTTTGGGAGCAAAGCTGGCACAAGAAGGCCTGTGCAATCAGCTCACTTACATGCCTGTTTTGACAGATCAGCCCTGACATGTACACTGGCTTTCTTAGCTAAATTGGCTCTTAGCCAAATGCAGTGATAGCTAGAAAATAAATGGTATAGGAGGTGAATGTATTGCCGTCACTGCTCTTTGACATCCAGCATCTTTGGAAAAGGTGACCTCCAAACAGAAAAGATGGGGAAGGAAAAAGAAGCAATATTTACTCTTCCTGGTAAATAAAGATAATGGAACGCAGATGTGCCACATGCCTGTACAAACAATAACTTGAACAGAATAAAGCAATGCTTAAATTTAGCTGCTTCTCATTGGAAATACCTTATGTTTATTATGACTTTTTATAATAACATTTAATTTAATTGAACAATTAGACCCTTTTTTAAATTTGTCTTTATCCTAGGAATTATTTGATTTAATTTGCATTAATTTTTTGTTTGCAAACAGTAAATATTTGAACTTCATTTGACTCTGCTCTGTACCAAGTTGTCATTTCTCTCTTCTACAGTCTGATTACAAAGAGGTCACATTAAAATCTGGAAACCAAAGTGAATAAATGGGCTCAAAGTTTCCTACTAATAGAACCTGAAGTCAGATGAGAACGTTTTCTCTTCAGGTGCATCAGAATTCTGGATTAGGTAATTAACCAATCTTTCACAATACTTTTGACTTCAAAATTTTCCATTTAAGCACACTGATTTTGATCCCAAACCTACCGAGCCTACGCTCATGCTTAAGCAAGAGAAAGCAGTGATTTTCAGTTTTGGCCCTGACTCAGCATTCTTTTGCTATTCTGCAAGTGTTTTGACTTCTTACAAACAAAAATAGAATCACATACTGTTCTGATGTGATTTTATTGCCAAGAAACATTAAAGTGACAACTGCATCTCATTTCAGCTACTCCTCAAAATCATCAGAGGACTTCTTCAAATTTATTATATAGTGAACTACAGAAATTCAAATGGATTTTTTTTCCAGGACCCATCACTGAGTTAATGTGGTTTAATGAGTTATTACTCCTTAGCTGTTCTACATCCTAAACAATTAATGAAAAAGTTTAAGTCAGGGAATTTTAACCCCTGATTGCAATGGCTTGACACAGCATGCGCAGATCTGTTACTGATATCTAAGTAGTATGTGGCAATGAATTTATTACATTGTGATAAACCATGAGGGTTGATTGAATTTAAATAACTTTTGGAGGTAGCACTATGGGAGCATTGTGGATCCAAAGCATCTCTACTGAGTCTTAGAGGGAAGAGTTCATATTAAGATTTTTCTTTAGTTCTCTGAAAAGTAATCAAGGCATTTTGTGTTAGGAGAGATATGTGAGTGAGCTGGTAAGGATACAGAAGCAGCATGCACTTTCCTTTTCCCCTGCTCAGAAATGGAAAATGGAAAACTGGTTTGTAAACCTGTGTATGTGACAATTACTTTCAGCAAAAATTCACCCATGATGGAAATAAGGCTACTAATCTCAATAGAAAAAATTTGTTGGTTTTTTTGAAAGTAAATGAATACTAAATACTCTTGTTGCAATTAGGAATTCTCATCAAGAATCTGAAAAGTGAAACATAAAACTCACAATATGATGAAATTTGTCTCAGATTTCTTACTTCTCTTCATCAGCAAATTTTTCCCACTGTCTACTCTCTTCACCATACATATGTCACATAGTAAAAATTGTGATCTTCTGAAAACAAACACAGGTGACTAGCAGCTGTGCTGTGCAGTCATACACAAAAAGCAGCATGTGAGACAAATCTTTGTATGTGTTTCACCTTTACATGCAGTGATTATGAAGTATCTATTTACTGTTAGTGCTTAAAAATCTCAGAATATGCCAATTTCTCTATATTGTGGCTTTTTTCACTACTATTTAATTCTATGCTGATATTCCCACATGAAGCATTTTTTGTTTATTATTCTGTACACCAGGCTGTCCCTGTTTCTTATAGTGAGATGAATGACCCATTAGCCACCTATAAATCTGGCTGGGATTAGGAAGTGGGTGGTAAGAAGCACAGATGAAATACAACTATATGAGTGAGATTTGCTCTAACAAGCATCACAAAGTGTTTGTGCTGCATACACAGTTCTATTATTTGAAGTTATCCAGTGACTACCTACATGAATTTTCTATGGATAAATTTTGCTCTAGACAAAAAAATAAATCCTTACACCGCTGAAGTCCTCCAGGTCTTCCCACAGGGACTTCTGCATTTCTGAGCTGCTCTTCCTGTTCTGCTCTCTTCTCTGAGCTATAATACACCAGTCTTTGCAGCACTGCTGAATGTTCTTTGGCATTGTGTAGGTGGTCTTTGCTTACCACTGGATGTCTGTGTCTGGCTCAGGTGAAAGCAAGGAACCTACCGAGCTTGTTTTGGTTGCCCACTGTATTTTGAATCTGAGGTCCATGTACCAAGCCATAAGATAATTTTCTTGATCATATATTCCTCTGATGCAGCGCTTGCCTGCCTTCTACCTCTTTTTTTTTTAAATTGATGTTATATCCATCCTGCACTCCTCTTAGTTTACTGTTTAAAGCAGTAAAACTTTGAATTAATGAGTGAACACTGATAATTCAGAAAGAGAAGCAGTTATGCTTATTTTTCTACTTATGAATATAAAAACCTGTACAATTAAAAATATTTAAACTGAAGAGCAAATCTTTGCAGATTTCTAACAATTTTCTTGGGATAAAAAGAAAACAAACTCATAAAACTGGTGATTACCTCACAATAACACCCTTTTCCCCACTTTCCATCTGCCCCTCCAATTTCTGCCATCAATGGGAAGTAGTTGGATTAAGGGGCCTTCATTTTTTGGTATGATGGTCATTTTGATTTCTTCTTCCAGGATTTAAGCCAACTTTATATCTGTATTCCAAGCATCATTCATTTTCTTGAGTGCAATATGAGGCAAGAAAAAAATTGCTTACAAAATCCCTTCCTCTCCATTCATTTCCTGCCACTTTTGATTACAAATGTGTTTTACCTGAGGCTTAAAAACACAAAGCAAAGTGCAATGGCAGAGTTCCTGTGTACAAAACCCACATAAAGGATTTCAGAAGCTAAAAGGACATCCAAACCAAATATGAGCTCTGAATATGAAAAATCCCCAAATTGGGATTTGTTCTCACAAAGTATTAGACAGTTTAGCTAATAATTGAACCATAGGTAAATACTTAATGTTTTCAAACACAATTTTCAAAACAGATAAGAGCTACAGATAAAGTTTATTAGCGTAGTGGAATAATTCTCTGTAAATTCTAAGATTTTTAATTATACTCACTGTTTTGGATTCACAGATTATTTGTGAAGAAACCACAGTTTTGTGAGTATGTTTGTGACTCAAACCAGTGTGACACTATTACATGCAAATTTTTAGTGCCTTGAAAGCCTCTGAAATTTTTCCAGTTACAGACTTTGGTGGTCCCTATTCAAGTTTGAAACCAACAATTTATGTTGCACACACTAGGATTTCTTTCCTATCTGGACCCACATATACAAGAGAGCTTGAAAAACATAAACAGCTCCAGTGTGAACAGAGAAATGCCATGACTGGGGAAGGACAGTAAATCTACTCAGTCCTTTTGGTCTTGTAATGGGTGTGGGCCCAGATATCTGCTAATGTGAGGTGTGGACACTACTTTAGACCTAAAGCAAATGATAGGTGTGATGGTATTTATTGTTAGCATTTACTGAGATAGTCATACAATCATCTCTTTTTATTTCTGTAGAACATGTGTATAACTGAAACAAAATACCATGTAAAGATAACTAAGAACAGTAATGTGAAATGAAAAGTGCAATTCAGAGGGGCAAGAATGCTTATCCATATACTCTAAAAGTTTTAAATTTGTTCATAGGGTGACTAAATTCAAACAGTTCATTACTTTAAAATAATGTTTTCCCAATGTTGTAAGTGTTTAGAATTAAAGGTGCTCTCCATTATTAGTAGTTTCACAGCAGAAATGGATGGGTTTAAAAGTTCCTGGCATTCTGTTATTTAATTTCTTCCCACTGGTAATCTTGTCGGATTTTCAGACATGCTAAAATGACAGAAAGAAAGGCACAAGGGAAATAACCTTGTGTTCAAGACCACTGGCCCATTTCATTCAATATCATGTTTCTAATAGTGGACTATGTCAGATGTTCCAACAGATGACAAAAATAAGAAACTCATATTTATGCCCACATTGCCAAAGCTGTTTGGATGCCTAAATCGTATTGATATTAACCTTTGTGAATTTAAGCTCTGAGGAATAAATTGCCTTGAGCATCTCAGATGACTTGACATAGTTACAGAATAAAGTAGAAGTTTATTCCTAACCTGTGGCAATGACTAGTTGGCTTATTCACTGGAGCATTAGGGATAATGCTTCTTCTGAGTTCATTTGTGGACTACCTGATCTACCACGTACAAGAAAGGCTGATATCCTTTGCTGCTCTGCACAAGAAAATATAAATAGGACATATCCATACCCACTGTCTAGTTGCTGTCATTGTTGTAGATGCTATCTTTTGTTAGGATTCTCAGGTGCCTAGTAAAGTATGATGTTATTGAAACCATTCTTCAACAAATTTGGTTGAAATTGGCCAAAACCTTCAGAAATTACAAGAAGGGGCTATAGTTTTACATAATTCACTCCCACACAGGGTTATGTACTTGCCATCAAGACTTTAGGCGTTAGAAAACTGAAATGAAGATAGATATCTTCAGTGCTTCAAGAAGTGAGAGAGCATATTTCTAATAGTGGATATGCACACAGCATGGACAAAGGCTGTAAATCAAAACCATGAGCTGGATCCCAGAGAATACTGCTGTTTTGCTTTCTTACATATTCCTCCGAGAGATAATAATAACCTTAAGCCATTTTTATTAAAAAGAATCAGCTCCATTTTGCCTGTTTTCTCAGTCTAGCCTCACAGTCCCTATATACAAAAAATTAACTTGTTATGAACTGCAAGCCCAGTTCCCTTTACTTAAAAAATGAGAAAATACCCTACATTCATCTTTGATTAAATATATGTAACTCATCAGCTCTGGTGATTTTCATACACCATAGGGCTATTACTTGTTGTAGTCAACAGTCACACACATACCTACATGTGGATTTTGGATGCTGGCAACGAGTATGTTATGAAATTTATGTTGTTGTATACTGTGGTTTATTGTTCTGCATGAAAGTTAGCTTCCAAGGAAGCAGAAAAATACTTGTGGTGAATGTTTGCACAGCACTAAAATAAGAAAATATAAATGAAAAGAGATATTTAAAATAGTAATGCTTCCTTTAGCAATTCTAGAGAGACCATCAGAGGAGGGAAAACAGCTTTCATATTATATCCAGTAAGCAGAGAGGCTTTCTTGCTATCAGGTTTAGGGAAACTGTGTGAAATTAAGGGGCTCCACAAGAAGATAGGATATGTCTGGTAAAGACCCAGTTACATAGGTCAGATTCCACATGAGCTACCAAAAGTCTGATTTCAGGTACAAATTTTACTAAAAAATGGATTTTCTTCCTGTGCAATTCTCAAGAAAAACTGCAAAAGACACCATATTTCCTTGTCATTTATAGTTCTTCACAGGATTCTTTCCACATGAAAAACACATGCTTCTGTGAGTTTATCTTTTTTTATTCTTATTCTTATTTTTTTTCTGTTTTGTTTCACTGTTTCTTTTTGCTATCTTTTTCACATTGGTGGGTTGAGGTGTGGGGGGGTCTGGCTGCTAATAATTTTGAGTGTTGTTTTGTTGGGGTATTTTTTATTATTGTCTTTTTTTTCTTTGTCCCTCTATTCTGCCTGTCTAATCTCTTCTTCATTAACATAATTCCGTCAAGAAATTAGTATTAGAAATTAGGCTCAGATCTGTGGTTGTTAGTAGCACTTGCAAAAAGAAACAATATTTAAAATTCTTTGTCCATCCTTTGCATATACAGAGTGCCTACAGATTCAGATAATTAGAAGATAGATAAATATTTTCAGTATAACCAGTGGTAATTAGAAAATTCCTTTTAGTGTCAAGTAGGAGGAGACAGAGAATGTCTCTAACAGATTCTCCACCCTAGCTAGATTTTTCTGATTTTGGCTGTCTATTTTGCAGTTAGAGGAATAAGGAATATTTTTATTATTGTTTTTACTCCAGATAGTTTTTTTCAAAGTCTCCAAATGTTATTTACTTTTTTTATTGAGAATTTCTCTCTCTAAAAGTGCAGTCTATGAGCAGTTTTCTCTAAAGTTGTAGTAAATGTCTAGGCAAGTCACTATCTTGTCAAGCAGAGGCGGCACAGCTTTCAGCGATTCACAGGATGGTTACATGAAAAGTACTGTCAGAAAATACTTACACTTTGTAAAGTGGTTGCAGATTTGAAACAGGAAGCTTAACTCAAACTCAACTATTATTTGTCAAGTCATTTAATAAATAAATTAACTATTTAATCCAGCGCTCCTAACTATTATTCAACCAAATATAAACTACTTATAATCCTTCCACACACACAGTTACGTATAGATGCTGATGGCAGTTCAGTCAATAGAGATTAGATCATACACTACTGATATTACTGATAAATTAGATCATAACTACTGATATAATTTGTAAGCAACAGATACAGTCCCAATATCCTTTGATAACAAAGGGATATAAAACAGGACTGATCCTTGTCTACATTACTAAAAGTATTTGTTAGTAAACAGTATTCATGTCTCCTATTTAGAGAAATGGAAATGTCTGTTTTCCCTGAAAACAGCATACATTTTATCTTCCTTTGGGTATTTTCATGGTTATTGCTTATTAGATTCTCCTCCTTTTAATTTGAACATTTATTGATAAATAGAACAAATGATCAGAAGAAAAAAAGCTTAATTGGAACTAGTATGGAAAAATTAACTTTAAGCTCTTAATGCAGGAAAAAACAGTCTTGATTTTCTTAACTATCTATCTGGAGAGGTCCATTTTGCAAAGCTGGAATTGAAGTGATCAGAACAAACACCTTAAATGTCCAGAACTGGGTCGACATCAATAGAAGGAATTATAAAAAATATTTTACTTAGCAGCATAGCATGTTTCTTTCAGAAAAAAATATGTGCCAAAATCCTACATCACTTAAAGGATTTTGCATTTATATCCTCATATGCACAGGATGAGGACATAGCTGGTGTAAACTGGATTAGTTCCCTGAATTCCAGGCCTGCTAAGTCAAATATTCTTCTTTGTGAAAAATTTCTTTATGTCTGTCCTGATGGACTAAGGTACAATCAGAAAAGAGGTGCTGGGTAATGAAATTTAACATACCTTTCAAAGTATCTCATCCTTGGAAGAAAAAAAAAAAGCTTAATTTCATATTACGGATTAGTTCTGATTTGAGGCAAGTTGTTTCACTGTGTGTTCCTGACATGCTTTCTGTCTCCACAGCACTGAAAGTCAGAATAATTCAATGTAAGCTTGCAGTGGGTTGACATTGGCTGATGTCAGGTGCCCACCAAACCACACTATCACTGCCCTCTTCAGATGCAGATTGGAGAGAAAATAACAACAGAAAGCTTTTTGGTCAAGATAAGCATAAAGAGAGATCACTTGCTACAGGCAAAACGGACTTGACTTGGGGAAATTAATTGATTTTATTATCAATCACATCAGAGTAGAGTAATGAGAAGTAAAACCAAATCTTAAAAATACCTCTTTCCCACCCTTCCCTCCTTCTCAGTCTTAAATTTATTCCAAAATTCTACCTCCTCCCTGAAATTATGCAGGTGGGTAGGAAATGGGGGTTACCATAGCTCACCATAGTATCTCTACTGTTACTTTCTCCTCAGAAGCCAAACTCCTTACAGTCTTCCACTGCTCCAGCATGGGGTCCATTCCTGGGAAGTCAGTCCTCTGTAAACTTCTCCAAGGTGAGTCCTTCCCACAGGCTACAGCCCTTCACAAAATGCTGCAGTGTGGGTTCCTTCCACAGGTGCAGCTCTTCAAGAACCAGCTGCTCTGATGTGGATCCTCCATGGATCACAATTCCTGCCAGCAAATCTGCTCGAGTGTGGGCTTCACTCTGCATGGGTCTACAGGTCCTGCCAGGAACCTGCTCCAGAATGGGTTTTCCTGGTGGTCCCAGCCTGCTTTGGGCATCCACCTGCCCCAGCATGTATTTGCAGGTGGATCTCTGCTCCACAGGGCTGCAGAGGGACAGCCTGCTTCACCATGATCTTCAGCACAAGCTGCAGGGGCCCCTCCATGACCCCTGAAACATATTCTGCCCTACTTCTTCCTTGACCTTGGTGTATGCAGTGCTCTATCTCTCGTATATTTTGTCATATATTATATTTTTATGCTCTTCTCTGGCTGCTATTTGCTATTTGCTTCTCTGAAATAACTTCATTTCCTTCTTGGTCGTCTTATCCAAGAGATGGTGCAACTGTCACTGACAGCTGGACCTTGGCCAGTGGTAAGTCTGTCTTGGCTCTCTCAGGCATCATCAGGCATCTCTCACAGCAGCCACATCTGTATCCCCCCGCTACCAAAACCTTGCCACGGAAAACCAATGCTAAGGTTTATATAATGAATCATAGAATTAAAGAACCATAGAATGGTTTGGGTTGTGAGAGAACTAAAAGGCCACCTAATAGACCAGGTTTCTCAGGATGACATCCATCCTTCCCTTGACCTCCATGGACAGGGCATCCACAGCTTCTCTTGGAAACCTGTTTAGTTACCCTAACAATAAGGAATTTTCCCCAATATCCTATCCAAATTTTCTCTCTTGCCATATAAAGCCATTATCACTTGTCATGTGATGCCCTTGAAAAAAGTCCTCTCCAGCTTTCTTGAAGCCCTATTTAGGTAATGGAAGGCTGCTCTAAAATCTCCTCAGAGCCTTTTCTTCTCTGGGCTGAACTTCAACTTTTTCATTGTCTTCACAGACAAGGTGCTCCAGCCCTCTGATCATCTTCAGGGCACTTGTCTGGACTCAGTCCAACAGGTCCACATCTTTCTTGTGTTGGGCACCCCAGAGATGGATACAATATACCAGGTGGGTTCTTATGAGAACAGAGTAGACATGGAAAATCACCTCCTGGTGATTGACCTGCTGGCCATGCTGCTTTTGGTGCAGCCCAGGATGCAGTTGCCTTTCTGCACTGCAAGTGCCGGCTCATGCCCAGTTTCTCATCCACCAGCACCCCCAAGCCCTTCTTGTCAGGGCTGCTCTCAATTAGTTCTTCTCTCCATCTATGCTCATGTCTATGATCACCATGTTCCAGGTGCAGCACTTTGCACTTGGACTTGTGGAAATTCATTATGCTCTCATTGGCGCACTTCTCAAGCTTGTCCAGGTCTCTCTAGATGGACACCTGTCCTCTTGTGTCAACTGCAGCACTAAGTTTCACGTCATTCGAAAACCTGCTGGGAGTGCTCTACAACTCACTGTCTTTGTCATTGAAAAAATATTGATGACCACCAGTTCCAAGACAGAGCCCTGAGGGTCACCACTTGTCACGTCTCTACTGGGACATCGAACCATTGACTGCAACTCTTTGACTGTGTCCATGCAGCCAATTCCCTACCCACTGATTAGTCCACCTTTTAAATCCATGCACCTTCAATCTGGAGATAAGAATGTCACGTGGAACCATGCCAAAGGCCTCACTGAAGTGTACATGAATTACATCAATTTGCCTTCCCTTGTCGACTGTTGCAGCCAGTCCATCTTAGAAGAGTAAGAATAACATTGAGAGTTGGGGTGGGTCATTACTACTATAGAGAACCCAGTTAAATATATTGACTTCTCAAGGACAAGTACAATAGACTTTGATTTGGTGTATTTACAAATTGTAAAAGACTATTTGCCAGTCTTTATCCTGCACCATTGAAAGTAAGAATCCAAAAAGAAAAACACACATTTTTCATAGTCAAAATACTAGCTTTGAGTGGGGAAAGTGACTGCTGAAGAATAAGGTGATATGTTGCGTGATGTATGAGTGTCTTAAACAACAAAAGATTCCTTAACAATTTTTCCAGGCTTTGGATCAAGACAAGGAGTATGTAACATATTTTTTATTTTACTTTTTTCTCCTTTGTGCAGGCATTTAGACACAATGAAAGAAAGAAACCTGATATCACTGGCTTGAGTAAGCCATTGTGTGGGTAGTTAAGAAAAGTTTTTCCATTTCATTTCTGTAGAATTTTTTTCTCTTCTCTATCAAACTGAGGCATTTAGTTTTTCTATGTTCAAAGTGGGCAGCTTCAAAACAGTGTATTGTTATTTCCTTTGCAGAGTATTGTAATAATATGGATCAAAAAGATTAAACTTTTAGGAGGTAAAACATGGGAGAAAATCGGAAAAAAATGCCTCGTACATATATATGTGAGGAAGGAGCCTATGGAGATGACTGAGGAAGAGAATAACGGAGTACAAGAAAGACATTGAGTCAGGGGCAAGATCAAACCATACATATCAGAACAGTATTAGACAAGCTATATGTTATTTTGAAAATCCCACTGCTGATTTTTTTTTTCTTTTCTTTTCCCCTGGAAACTAGAGAGACTTAATGCACTGAGCAGATTTTTAACCACCAAAGTGACTAACTGACCATTTGACCAAGATCCAGGTATAAGGTGCAGCATCTCTCTTACCCTTGGGTGTCTGTCTTTCACTGATTGTAGGCTGAACTCACCTTTGGGCTGCCAGCCTCAGGAGAAACACCCAGGGTTACCTGGTACATCAGGTGGATGCATGGCATGATGTGTCTGTCCAGGCCAGCTCAGAATATATCTCCTGAATGGTGCATCAGGGTCTGTGTTGTCATTTCTGCCTTGTGGCTCCAGACTTTTCAGGGTGTCAGTGACACGAGTGAAAACAAAAACACATTTTCTGTCACTATGAAGACCAAAGCAAAGCAGTCAGAAAATTGGAGCTTCCCAGACCATGAGGAGAAATTGAAAAATTCTCAGCTTTTGGGTACTGGGCTTTTCTGATACAAGCCAGTTCTGCTGTAAACAATGGATTTTTTAAACCTGCCAGTCTTGAACTAAATTATACCCAACCTTATATTTTGTTACTGGGTGATTTTCTAAGCATTTCTTTTAGTATTAGGGTTCCTTTAAAACATGCCTAGTCTTTTGCTAGTCCTACTTTTACTGAAGTCTAGGATAAGTATTATAGGCAATTTATGAGGAAGGAACATAAAAAAAGAATGTGATCACTTACATAATTCTCCTTGTCACAAAGTTACAGCATTTTTGGGGGTGTTTGCAAACATTTTACTCCAAGATGTTACCAGTGCCACAGGGAAGAGCATTTTTTTTAAAATAATACCTTTCCCAAATACCAGTCCCAGTATTGGAAATGAGTATTGAGATTCACCAGTATGATTCTTTTAACAAAGTAGAACTGCAATTAGACAGTATGCATCTGCCCAGCTCACCAACACTTTGATTCACATCTTCCTCAAGCCTTCCAGCCAATTAAGGAAGATTTAAAAGGCTAATCAACCCTAGTTTGTGATCCTGTTTAGTGTCAGGACAAAAATATTATTTTCTTTATTTTTTTCTCTTCTTCAACAGCAGAATATAAGCTTTCCAGAAGAATTAAAGACATGACTTACTAACATACTGGCTCTGTATGACATTTCCAAGAAAACATAGTCTGTGGGTTGAGCTAGAATGATCCTGGCAGCTAGTGTATACAATTCAGCAGCAGTCACCATCCAAGAATAGGCAGGGCTGCAGTGTCCTGGGGTCTTGGAGTTGGCATGCTGCCACACTCACTTTTACTCCTTTCCAAACAGATAAAAGCATACACTGATGCTTCTGCCATCCTCTCTATCTATATCCAGTACCCCCACATATTTTTCTTTTTTAATTACATAAAAACGCCAGTATTTGTCATATACATACACACTCACACCACTTTATGGGGGCACTCTTAAGCCTGTATTTGAAAGTTATCTAAAACCTGCCAGCAGACCCTATTTTCAACCTCCATTTCAGATGTGGCATAGCCAAAGTGCATGTTTTACTAATCTGTAAAACATTTTTACACCTTGCAAATAGGTTTGGCAAAGCTTTTTGAATACTTTTCTGAACATGATTTCATCTCTTGTAACCTTCACCTGTATTCATTGCTTAGGTTTACAACCAGGCACTGGACACCTTTTTGGTTTTTTTACAAGTTACAGTAATAGCAAAAAAATTCAAGCCTCTGGCTTGAAAATTAAATGTAATTCCAGCAAGTTGCTGGTAGGGAGAGCTGGTGACAGAAAACCCCAGGGTGTGAGTGAAAGCAGCCTTGTGCTTTGACAATTGCAGATTCCAGCCTATTAATTACATTGACCTTAACATCAAAGCACTTTTGGGTAAGAGAGTTAACAGCAGCAACACTGCAAACTTAATGATTTTGGTGTTGTTATAACAGTTTATATAAATGATCAATTTAAAACTAAAAAAAAAAAAAAAGAAGATACATTATTTTCTTCATTCATTTACTCATTCACAATAGCTTCCATTCCTTCCCCTTGCCCTCATCACAACCACCAATTTCCCATTAAGACAGCAGATACATGGCAGATTTTGTTAAAAACGAAACGCATTTATGAGCTGATTTGAGCCTTTGCACTAGATATAAATACCAGCCTACTTCTTGAAGGGTTATGTGCACTATAGAACCCATCAGAACTCGTGGTGCTTTGAATACCTGCACTGGCTTCTTACTGCAGGACTTGAATTGTGTAGAGCTGTGTGGTAGGAGAGTGACCCAGGACAGGGACAGGTCACAGTTTATTAGAACATTTTTTTTAATGTTGTGGTTTAACCCCAGCCAACAAACCATAAGCTGATCACTCACTCCCCTAGCAGGAGGATCAAGGAGAGAATTGGAAGGGAAAAAGCTGGAAAACTCATGGGTTCAGATGAAGAGAGTTTAATAGGGAATGCAAAAGTTGTGCATGCAAGCAAAGCAAAGCAAAGCAAAGCAAAGAAAAGCAAAGCAAGAAATTAATGCATTTCTTCCCATGAGCAGACAGGTGTTCAACCATCCCTAGAAGAGCAGGGCCCCTTTACGACTTGGGAAGACCAATGCCATCACTCCAAATGCCCCTCCCTTCCTCCTGCTTCCCCCCACTTTATAGACTGAGAGTGATGTAACATGGTCTGGAATATCCCTTGGGTCAGTTTGGGTCACCTTTTCTGGCTGTGTCTCCTCCCAACTTCCTATGTCCTCCCAGTCCCCTCACCAGTGTGACAGCATGAAAAGCAGAAAACACCTCAGCTCTGTGTAAGAACTGTTCAGCAATAACCAAAACATCTCTATATTATGAACCCTCTGTTCAGCACAAATCCAAAACACATCCCCAGGCCAGACACTGTAAAATTAACTCTACCCCATCCAAAAGCAGCACAATTAATTATTTTTTATTAAGATTTTATTATTAACAGCAGATAAGTATTATCTTGGTTCACTCAATTGCTTCCTCACACAATCTCATACTTATGCAGCTGCAGTAACAGCTGGAAGGACAGCTCTTTACCAAGAAGGGAAGTTATTGCTAGTGTGTGATTGAACTCTTCCTCAGCTCAACAAAGGAAAGAAAATGTGATAAAAATCTCATGGGTCAAGATATGGGCAGGGAAATATCACTCACTCATTACTATCATGGGAAATACATATTATAAACATACATTTAATATATAGTAGCCATCAAATCAGAGTAGAATAATGAGAACTAAAAACTAATTCTTAAAACCACCTTGCCCTCAGCCCTGCATTCATCCCAGGCACAACTTGACTCCTGATGTTTTTTACCTCCTCCCCAGAGCTGCACTGGTGGATAGGAAATGGGGATTGCAGTCAGTTCATCACAAGTTGTCTCTGTCCCTTCCTCCTCATAATTCTTCCCAGCTCCAGCGAGGCAACCCTCCCATGGGAAATGATTCTCCGTGAACCTCTCCAGTGTGAGTCCTTCCCACAGGCTGGAGTTCTCCATGAACTGCTCCAGCGTGCATCCCTCCCGCAGGGTGCAGTACTTTGGGAACAGGCTGCTACAGCCTGTGGCCCCCATAGGGTCACAAGTGCTGCAAGAAAACCTGCTTCATTATGGGCTTCACCCTGCATGGGTCCACAGGTCCTGACAGAAGCCTGCTTCAACAGGGGCTTCCCACAGGGTAACAGCTTCCTTTAGCTTCCTGCTCTGGCATGGAGTCCTACCCAGGCTGCAGTGGATCTCTGTATCCACATGGGCCTCCATGGGCTGCAGGGGCACAGTGCTTCGCCACAGTCTTCACCATGGGATGCAGGCAAATCTCTGCTCTGGTGCCTGAAGTACCTCCTCCCCCTCCTTTTTCACTCATCTGCAAGTCTGCAGAGCTCTTTCTCTCACACTTTTTCTCATTTCTCTTTCCTGGCAGCTTTTTCTCCTCTCCTATATACATTATCCCTGAGACACTACTGCCATCACTGATGGGCTCAGCCTTGGCCAGCAGCAAGGTTTTGAAGCCAGCAGCTTTGACTGGTGCACATGGCAAAAGCATCTGGCAACTTCTCAGAGGGAGAAACCCTGTATCACTGTTACAAAAAGCTTGTCACCCAAACCCAAAACACTATCCCTTGGTAGTGGTAATGCAGTCAATCAAAGTTTTGTTGTTTCAGATGTATATATAAAATTCTGCAGTATTGCGTGTGGCCTGAGTTATACAATCTGTTGTTGGTGCTAGTGTGTGTGAGTGGCTCCAGATTGACACTTATTGTCCTGAGTTTAACAGTTCTTGTAGATTCAGCAGAACCACTACACTCCAAAAACTTCTCTGTTCTGCTGATACATTCAAGCAACAGCTCCCAGCAAATGCTTTCACTCTAGTTGTCCTGCTATTTCCTGATATGTACTTCTGCATCTATACCTGTAGATTGCTTGTGGGTCTCACTCATAACCAAAACAGAATACAGAACACTCATACAGAAATAGGCCTTTGTGGCATGTTTATGTTAATGCACTTCTGACAACACACTGTGAAATACTTCTACTTAGTCTACATTATTAAAAAGATTTCACAGGTTTTTCCAAAGTTTCCTGGCATATTCAGCTTCAGACACTTAAAACCCCTAAAAAACAAGGAAGAGGACCAATAAGAATCAAGAAGATCTGCAATATTATGCTCCTTTAATTCTTCTTCAGCAGTCCTCAGCGCCCAGCGCTCTATGTAACAACATCCACATGTTATTCTGGGCAAAGTTTTGGTAATGATGAGTTCCAACTAGTTTGTTCTCAGAATCAGTGACGTATAAGTTTAAGTCCAACCTAATCTTTCTAGTCTAAAAGACTAGATACTATCTTCTTTAGAAAATATACAACATTTTGGGTGTGCATTTCAGATCAGAAAATAACTACACTGTCATAAAAGTGCTGTATGCTGAAACTTGAACTGAAGATCTCTATACTGGTCACTTTATGGTCTGATGAAGATGGGGATCATGAAGATGATGATCCTTTTTACAGTCTGAAATTCTACTCATAGAGATTGTGTGTGATTCAGTTTAATTCCTGACACTAGCTTCTTCCTTCTCCGTTCAGTATTCTCACATTGCTCTGTATCTCTTCACAAAAGCTATCAAACAGCACAGCTGGAGTTAATAAACTGAGGAAGGATGCCCATTACCAGTTACAGACATCCCTGTTGTTTGATGCTTTCAGTATTTCATTATCTCTGCATCAACACTGGTACTCCTGCAACTGAAAAGCCATCAAAATAACACAGCTTGAAATGATAAATGAAAGCAACAGAACAACTGCAGCATAGAGCATGCACTTCTGTGGGCTTTTCTAGATGAACAGATATCTGTATTTGTGCTGTGGCAGTCTTCTACTAGAACAGCAAAGGTTTATCCAGATGTACTTGTTGGCCTAAAGCCACTGGACTCATTTCACATAGCCAATTTTCTATAACTGCTAGCATACTTAAGACATTATATTTGATTACTTTTCCTGAGAAACAGACTTTAGAAAGGTACAAGATTTCATTTTTTCTCTTTCATTAAGGAGAGAAAGGAAAATAGAGTGAGATCCAGGAAAAGTCTATATTATCCACAAATAATTTTACTGCAAAATTATAGTCAAATAATTGGAATAAGTCAAATTAATTGGTACATTCACTGCTGAACTGAGGCTAGGTATGTGACTCAAGAAGGTACTAAATTCTCAATGAAGAGTTAACATAATGGATCAGAATTTTCTGACCCAGTTTAACAATTAGCTGGAGGTGGTGTCATGTGAAATTTAAATGTACACTCCAGAGCAGGGAGTTCCTTTCATCCTTTTCACAAAATTTCACATGAATTCTTTCATCCCTAATAAACATTGCTAAATTTAAAACAGGAAAGTATATTTTGTTTTACTGGTATAAGCATTATCTGCTAAATGCAAACAGCATATTTCCAGAAACTAAAAGTGCATTTCTCTCACCATTTGTCAGATCTGCAATGCATTCATATAGCTCCTGTAGATAATTAAACATGTAAAGCAGAAGACTGAAATTGGTAATTAGCCATCAAGATTTTGTAGTAGTGTCTGGGAATTAAGCCACACAGTTTCCATTATATTACAGAGAAATCATTCAACTAAAATTCTTTCACTACTTAGGAAAAGAGGAGCCAGCTTCTAAGGCATTCTTACTCATGGAAGTGTAATTTGCTCTTTCCGATTTCATATGGTCAATATCTTTCCATAGCTTGTGTTTCAATCTGTATGTTTTTCTATATAAATTAGAAGTTATGTATTGTAATTTCAGGTGCTAGCCTTGAAGAGATGATTCATCACAGTTTTTTACTGATAAACAGAAAACAAAACAAAACCAAAACCAACCAAACAAACAACAAAAAAAAACAACTAAATTCACTATAAAATAAATGCAAAGTACAAAACATGGAGACAGACAAATACCCCAGACCAAAGAACACACCATTCTGATGTTAAAGCCCCCTGTTCTTTTATTAATACAGGTACATCTTTTCTTTTGGTGTATTTTTTATATATCAAGTGCAGCTAGTAAGATGGTTTTTCAGTGTTGTGGTTCAACAGAAGCCAGCAGCTAAGCCCTAGACAGCTGCTCACTCATTCCCCTGAAGTGAGTGAAGGGGGGGAGAATCAGAACAGTAAGAGTGAGGAAACGTGTGGGCTGAGATAAAGGCAGTTCAAAAAGAAAAGCAAAAGCCTTGTGCAAGAGCTAAGTTAAACAGTGAATTTATTCACCACTTCCCCTGGGCAGTGGTGAATAACTACTGCTGGTGGGATCACCCACATCTGGTAAAGCAGTTATATCAGGCCTGACAGTGACTTGGGAAGAAAAAACAAACACCTCCACTTCCTTCTTCTATCCCCAGCTGTATATGCTGAGCATGATACCAGAGTATGGAATATCCCTTGGGTCAGCTGGGGTCAGCTGTGCTGGCCATGTCCCCTCCCAGCTCACTGTGCACCCCCAGCCTCCTCACTGGTGGGGTGGGGTGAGAAGAAAAGGCCTTGACTTTGTGTGTCAGCACTGCTCACCACCTCTTAAAATACCCCTCTGGTATCAAAAAAACACAAATTCAAAGCATAGTCCCATAACAGCTAATACGAAGAAAACTAACTGAGCATCAGTCAAATTCTGCTCATCCAGTTTTAGACATCCATTAATACAAAGATAGAGAATTTCAGAGATTCTTGGAGCTTCATGAAGATTCAGCTTTCTTTGACATTTGTTGAGCAGTCATACATTTCCATTGCAAAGAATGAAATCATAATTTAAAAGTATGGGGGGGAGAAAACAATGTTTCTTCTCACAGTTTTGTGTTTGGGCACATGAAGTATATGCATTCAGGGTCTAACTGAAAAAAAAACCCTCCTGTAATTGGTTTTTGTTTGTTTTTGGTTTGTTTTTTTTCAATTTTCCTTTCCCTAATAGATTCTTTGGCCTTATGTATATAATATACCTGGCATATAACATCTCAAGAAATTGCTAAGCCTAAGTATACAGACCTGGCCGTGTTTCTACCTGAATTTACCTGCTTTTTAAAATTTTATTTTATTTTAAATACTGGAAAAGAAATAGATATTGTCTGTTTTGACAGTCAAATACTGTTCTGAACGTGGAAAAACTTGGGAAAAACACCTGGGATTAAGGCGAGTAAGAACCAACTCTTATCTTCCTGATCAAATATGTGTGAAAAAATTAGTTATATAGTTCCAGACACTTTCATTCTTATTTCATTTATCTGCTCAGCTGTTGAATATGCATTTGAAAGTTTTGGTTTTCAACAAAGGTTGGACTGAAATTTCAGTGTTACCAGTTGCACATTTCTTATGAAGGTAAAAAAGGAAAGAAAGCAAGCGAGAAAGAGAAAGAGAAAGAGAAAGAGAAAGAGAAAGAGAAAGAGAAAGAGAGAAAGATTTTCAGCCCATAGTCAGAATTCCAGAAACAGAAAAAAAACCTATGCCCTTATTCAAACTGACAAGTACTTCTTTCCCACTGACAAATGACTGATTCCTCAGGTTTCCCTACTGGAAAGTCAGTGAACTGACTCATGAGAGAGTGACTACAAGCTGCACACAGACACCTTTTTTTTTTCTCTTTTCCAAAGTTATTTTGAGGTAATTATTTTCTTGTACCTGAACTGATTGCTGAAATACTTTTTCTTTCCCTACTCTACCCCAGTCATTTTTTTGTTGTTGTTGTTAATCCCCTGCAGGTATTTAGAATTAGCTTTCATGTTGTGCTTTAGTCCTACTTTCCCCAGGCTTTGCAAATTCTCTTTTCTTAATAAACATTTTTTATCATTTTTGTTATCCTTTTTTGGAGTCTTTCCAATTCAGCAAAATCTTTTCTGTATTTTGGAGCCCAAAACAGTGTAAAGCACTCAAATACCGTTTCATCAATTCAGCACTGAGATAAAAAATTAATTACCTGCCCCCCTTCTCCTGACCTAATTCCTCTCATTATACTGTACATGCTCAATCTGGTATTTGCCATTCTGCAGCATGTCACTCTGTATTCTTTTGCAGAGTTATGGTTTGCTCTGAGCCTGTTTTTTTCCTGTAGCCATGGAAATTTCTAAATTAGTCTTTCTTCATGTTATACATTAGAGTCTTTCACACTTCACATTTAGCATGATAAAAGGTCAATTTTGCAGTATTTAGACCCTGATCACAGTAGAGCATATTAGGGTCTTCAGTATATTCTAAGGCTGCAATGAACAGAAAAAATGGTGTAGTTGGATACAGCAAATTCTTCCAACCGTTATGCAAATCTCTCTTTTCTGTTAGAACACATTGCCAGGGTTATTTTGAAGAATTACCTGTGCTCTCCTAAGAAGTGGGGCTATAACTTAATTCTTTTTAATTATTGCAATATCTATACTGGCCTACTTAGCTATATATATTGTGCCATCGATTCGACTCTTCCTGCATTCTGGTAGTTATTCTTACTTCTTCACCTCCATTTTTATTTTATTTTTTCTTAATTGAAACAATTTTTTACAGAAATTCCCTTTTATCACATGGATTACATCACCTTGGTCAAGAAAAAAGAATAACTGGCACTGTACCCAGAGAATATAAGTATCCTTTTCTTTCTACCTTTAACCATTAGGCAGACAGACCTTAAGCAGCAGTGTAAATGCTTTCTATTCCCATGCTGTTTGTTACTCATACAGCCTCCAGGACCTTAACAAACATGCAAGAATCTTTTCACAACATTGGGCAGCAGACAAAACCCTTTGTTTGTACAATTAAAGGAAAAATCAAATGTTTGGCTTAATAGAAGTTATGAACTTGACCCAATGACTTGACTCAAGTACAGCATCAGATACAGGAAAACACGATTAAAATATTTCTACATAGATCTTTCCATCACTGTTTTACTATCTCTAGTTAACACATTCTATTCACATGTTAGCAGTATAAAAATGTCTAAATAGGTACATAGATTTAACTTGGGATAGGAAAATAAAGCCAAACAGTGTCACAGTCATTCCTATAGAATGTGTTGCCTAAAAAGAAGTCTACTGTACAACTTCATAGTGTACAATGCAAACTGCAAAGAGTGCCTGATGAATAGCATTGTACCAGAAATGGTGGGATGTTTAACCTGTAAAAGGTGCACAGCCACATCATTCCATTAGACCTGACAGATGTCCAGTGACAAGCACTGCAGATCAGTATTTGCTAACCCAGGAGACATCAGAGCCTGAAGTTTTATTACTTCAGTTTTATATTGATGCTGTTGCTCTTGGCCTTACAGTCATATCTCAAGTAACACAGGCTTCTAAAAGGTTGGTGAATAGCCTCAGCTCTAAGCTATCTAGACTTTATTCCTCTTTAGTCAACAGAGAGAAGCATCTCCCAAGGGGCAACTCATTTTTCATACACTCTTACATTATTGTTGATGAACTATTTCTGAGAAGCAATTGTCTCTGAGGATTCAAGGAGAAGAGCAGATAGGCTAATTTGAACCAGTTGACTAACTTTTAGAGAGTGAAAGGGGTGTGCAATGAGTGACACCAAGAGTCACTCCAGGGAGCAGTGTGAATTGTTCCTGTGGGACTGTAATTTTGCTGTCTTACTTCTGCCTAAGCAATGCAAAATGTTGCATGATTTATCCTTGGCTGGGTGTTGGCTGATCTGTGTTAACAATGTGACCACTACCAGTTACAGAAGTGAATCTAAGCAGGTGATGACCCTGGCAGAACTGCTGCTGAGTACTGAACCCAGAGCAATTCAAGCTTATGGCTGAAGATCAGTTCTGTATTCAAGTGTCAGCCTCTCCAGCCACAGCTAATAAGTCTGTCACTGATGAACCAGGTACACCAAAACTCATCTGTGGTCTTCTGATGAGCAGAGTGCTCTTATTCACATCCGTTTTCTTCTGATGTGGTACTTTGTTACTTTTGAAAGCTCAGCACCAATGGACAGTGATATTACTTCTTGCCTCTAATGAAGCACTAAGTCAGGATGATGTTGCTGTGAGTGCTTTCTCAATACAGAATGGAATATTTGCATAGATTAGCCTGCTAGCTGATGGTCCTTGACTGCTTTAATTTAAAACATGCTACATTCCATTGAAATGCCGTACAGGTTTGTTTATTTATTTATTTAGTTATTACTTTGCATCACTAGAAGATGCACAAATTCTTTCAACAGATTCCTGAGGTAATTTATTTCTTTACAGATGAAAAATTCTGTCCTTTTTTGTTAGGAGGCAAGTATATATTGAGCAATATAGAGGTGTCTGGAAGCAGTCGAAATTATGAAGGAAGGAACAAACACTATTTTTTGACATTGCTGTTGACTAACCTTGTGATACTGTTACTACTGTTTTAGGTTTTTAGCTCATCTCTGATAAAGTTCTCTGATAAGGATACCTGCAAGATAACAAGTATAATCTTTTCTTCCTAAGACATCTAGTAAAATGATGAATGACTGGATAAATGCAGACTTAAGGTTGACCTCTTGACTTCTACTATTCAGTAAAATAAGCTGGAATAAGAAAGAGTTTAGCATCCAGCTCTTAAAATCCCAAAGGTTTTCTAAGTGAAACAGAGGCCTAGAGCTTCAATCTCCAAAAATTTTTTGCAATTTTATAGGTGAAGTTAAGATGCCTCACAACTTCTACTTTGCATATATATTTCTGATTATAGAGATTATAAACATATAGACACATATAGACATAGAAATTAAATATAGAGGAATAATAATATACATATGTAAATGAATACATGAATACTCTCCATGAGCCAGAATCACTACTAATCACTGTTCAATCTTTTCACTGTGATTAGTTATACCAATACCAGTAAGTTTTTCTGATGCTTTGAGAAATTTCCAGTATCCCTACTCTAACCTTTCAAGTAGTCTCAGAAGATATTTTACCCAATTTTATTACCCTATAAAGTATCAGGGAATCAAAAAATCTAAAATCAGGAAAGATATGTGTCATTAGTCCAAATTTCTGCCAGCACAGAATACATCTCCACATCACAGATACAATTTCATTAAATTATTTCATTATTTTATTTATTTGGTAGATAATTTTCAGTAAGCCTTCTCATTCTTTTTTTATATGAACCTGTTTGATGTTGCTCCCTCAAATATTCATAGACCTGTCATTATAACTCCTTGTAACCTTTATTTGGTGAAGATGATGTGTGTTTAACTTTTTCAATGATTTTTTTTTTTTTTTCCAGAACTTAGTACCTGAAGTTTTCCAATCAATGACCATATGTTGTTGTCAGGCAGGGGAAAGTTCCAAGGTTTGTGAGTGCTGGCCTTTCAGGCACTTGGCTTCATGGTTTCTCACAGAAACCTGCAGTTTCCAGCCAGCATAAAAAGACCAGGAGAACAGCTCAGACTTTTTCCACAGGCTTTGTTATCATCCGTGAAGGGGTCAGGCTACAAATCCAAAGATGGGGGATCACACATGTAATTTTATAGGGTTTGGGGGGATCACAAGTAAACCAATGGAAAACAGGGTTAACACATTTTGGCCAACTACATTATCTTTCTTTGTTTGGGACAACAAATTATAAAGAACCAAACCTAACCAATAATATTCTAAAAAGATAAGAAGAAGAGCTGACATTTTTCTAACATGAGTCATTCTAAACAAGTAGTTTTTCTTATCTCAAAGGAGGCTCCAGGGGGCCGTCGCAGGACTGTCTACAGAGGGATTCATCTCCTCTACAACCATATTAAAATTTCTCTTTCAATCAGGCTAGAAATTTAGTCAGAAATTACCTGGAGTGAAAGCGCCATTTCACATCTTTACTGCTGAAATCTGGTATTACAGAGAATAGAAATTGTTTCCTCCAGGGTATCAGAAATAAATAAAAAATGTTATGCACAATATCTGGATGATGATATTTAAAGTTCTGTTCCTCAAAAAGAAAGATAGTTCACCTTACCTAATTTATTCAGCTCTATTTTTATTTCCTTCTGCAGGTATGTCCACGAAGATATTCAATGAGATTTGAACAGCACTGGGCTATGTAGACCATTAGCAACGCCTCTGTGACAAGTAAAAAAAAATCTAATCAGAGATTAATCATAATGAAAGATAATGCCATGTTTTTATTTTTTTCAAACTCACATTCTATGCTTTGCTATGTATACTATATTGCTTGTGATTTCTTGAAAAGTATTTCAAATTCAACCTTGATTTAATAGGTAAGGTCTTTACTGAAGTCAGAGGAATTAAACAGTGTCTATTATGCTCACTGCATTAACCCTACCTTCTGTAGCAAATTGTTGAATTTTCTTTGATAACAAGTTAATTTAACATGATTTCTTGCTTATGAACTCTTGCTGCCTGATATTTTCCTCAAGGTGCTAAAGGATTTATTGAAGTTTTTCTCTGATCTCATATGTAGTACTTACTTAAGAGACTTATAAAAACAAGTTCTATGAATTACCCAACCTACTTCCTGAACTCTCAAAGATGATATTTGATAGTTCTATTTTTGATGTTAGGTATTTATAAAAATTTGACCATGTTGATTGCTTCATGCATATGACATTTAAAAGATGTATTTTTTGTGATGATTGCATTTCTTACATATTTTTCTGTATGACCTGGATTTACTATTCACTACTAAAATTTTTACCTTCTTTCTCAAAAATACCCAAAAACAAAATCAAGATGTATGAAAAACAATTAAAAAAAATATACTAAAAACTCCAGCTAGTGACAGTCCATCTGTCTGAAGCACAGTTATAGACAATGGAACATAGTCTATAGACAATGGAACATAGTCTATAACTATGGAAACCATGTAGAAGTCCAGTGTCAATTTCCTGGAAAGCAAAAGGAGAGGGGGGAAAAAAATCAATGTTCAATATTTAGAGATTAAGAAAATTCCAATCATGTTCTCAGACTCAGCCAAAGGGAATAACTAGGTACGTTGATCATCCTTCTAAAATCTATCAAGCAACAATGTTTTATAAACAATTTTGTTCAATAAACTATATACAGGGAAAAAAGGGATACAGAAATATAGTAAAAGTAACATAGTATGGTCTCAATTTTAACTGAAGTCATAATGTATTTAACATCTGACATAACACAATAAAGGAAAAATGTTTTAGGGATTGTGTACTTAACTTCAGTTATAGCTTTCAAGTATGTTTTATATGAGGTTTTCCTTCCTTCTGTGTGTCAGTTTGATCATACAAGAAAACAATTTGATCACAGCTGTCAACATACGAACATCAAAGTTAGAATCTGCTGCTTCACAACAGTGTAATAAAGTGTAGTGGAATTAAGATGGTAGTAGGTGGCAAAAACAGATATTGATACAAGGCTGTACAATTCAAAATGTCTGTCTGGAGACTATAAAACTCTTCTCAGTATGATATTTCAGCTTCTCATACATCTAGTGCTTTATCAGCTCCTGTAAATGATTCCTAAAGAGACCACCACAAGACAATACATACAGTATGAAAATGCTTTGCAAACTCAGGTTCCTGACCTCTGCTGTCACCATCTTTAATAGCATTATTTTATCACTGGATTGAGAAATGCAAATAGCAATTAATAATTTTCTTCACATTCAATTAATAGTTAAGGTGTGCACAGATTTCTTTTAAACTTTCAAGTCAGTGGTGAGGAGTAAATATAGTTTTATCTTTAGGATTTGAGGTATATCCAAAAATGTAAAGCAGTTCAGAATCAAACAGAATCAAAATTCTTCATTCCATCCATGTCACCCTGTATTATTCCCTGACTCAGTACTTCAGATGTGAGCCATATACAGTTTGAAGGATCACACTGTGTTATGGTACTGTATGTAACACAATATGATGAGTGCAATAGGCATGAGGCATCAAAAAATAGTGTATCTGCTGAAATTTGACACAATTTTCAGTTGACAATAAATGCAATGAATTTTGACCTGTTACTATGAGACTTATTGATACTTCCATATTATTAGTGCTCTCAAAAATTAATTACATTATTTTGTTCATATGAATACAATTATTATGTGATTCAGTTTCAGTGGGAATTATGAAATTTCCTAAAAATAATAATGTAATTTCCTTTTCTTCCTGTACTATCCCTTCCCTGTCAGTATGCCATTATGTTACAAGAACTTCAGGTGCTTGAGTCCAACATAAGCAGAAACAAATTAATGAAACTTCACCACAGTCTGGGATCTGAAACTCTTTATTATGAGTCCACTGAATTATTAAGTAACTCATCTGTCTACTACCTGGGAAGGAACCTTTTGATTAAAATATGTATTGAAAAAATGGTTTGAATAAACTTTAATTCATAAATACTTACAAATCACATTGGTGACTCACAGTTTTAAATCTGTGTTATGTTCATATATATGTTAGGTCTGCAACATCAAAGCATTTAATTTAAGTAAATGCATTTATATTATAAGGGTATGAGTATATGTAACAAAATGTAGAGGTTTGTATGTGTTTTTACAGGCACATGTAATACACACACACACACACATACACACATTTATATATATATATATATGCAGAAAAGAGAGGGAGCAAGATGAAATTAATATTAATATGGCCACAATTTTATTAACATAGTGTTTACGGGTATTTTTAAGTCAGATGGTATCTAACCCTTCAGCAAAGTGTTAAGTAGGAAAAAAAGGTCCTGTTTTCCACAAGTGTGGGATGAATACTGTTGGAAAGCTGAAAAGAAAATAATTAACTACTGCATCTGTTTCCAAGTAGTCATTGAGTAACAGCAGTGAAAATGAACTCTAAAGAATCTGTGTTGATGATCATATCTCCCCTAGGTAGTCCTGGCTACACCTAACTAGTTGAGGACATAACAATTAATAGAAGCCTAGCTCTGTTATTTATAGATCTGGTTCTTCAGAAATACAGATTTTAACCACCTATAAACAAGGGATGATAAAGCTACTAAAAGAGAAAAAAATATTTTTAAATCAACACTCACATCAATTCACGCCCAAACGTTACCCTGCCTTGCCCATTTAGGTCCTATTTAAGCAATTTTGTACTCTTAAATTTTATAGACATCTTTATTAAGTACATTATTAGGTTTCAATGCAATCTGGGAAATTTCTGATAGTATTATACAAATTTCATTAAAACACTTTAGTTGCTTCATCAGTAAATATTGCCAAAACCACTTTGGGCTTCGGTAATTTCTCTATTGAGTTGGCCAGGATGATGTGGAAGATTTACTCCTTTGAATTTTCACAATGACAAAGTCTCACATTTTATCCTTCCTGTCCAAGAGTTAGTTCCATTAGCAAATTATTCTGCAGTTTTTCTCCCTCCTATTTTTGTTTTGCTTGGTTGTTTGGTTTGGTTTGGATTGAGTTTTAGCAGTAAAACAAGAATGAAGCAACATTTAAATTTGTAGTGCCATCACTATTCAAAGGAATTTTTTTGTCTTGGGTAAAAGAGTATAAGAAGTAGAGCCATTTCAATCTAGCAAGGCAAGTGTGGGATTTCCTAATAATTTACTTCCCTAAGAACAGAAATGATACTGAGGATCAAAGACAGAATCTGCACAACTTTGTTGGTGATGTATTTTTAACAGAGTAAATTTAACTGACCTCTGTTAATATATTTTACTGTCACAGTTTTGTAAGACATATTTACCCCTCAGAATGGCAAATATGCCTTTTCTCTCTCACTCTCCCTGTCTTATTTCCCGGTACAGCTTGGGCATTCTTCTCTGAGATTGAACTGAAAGCAGGGACACACACCCATGCAGCCCAAACACTACTGAAACAGGTTATCCTTCTATGCTAGAGAAACACCTGGCATGGAAACTTAATCTACTGCTAACAGGAGTAATTCATCTTTGGAGTCAGCTGAGTCATTGTGAGGAACATATTTAATGATTGCTCTCTGCCCTGCAGCAGTAACATTTTTATTTCTGGGTACAATTCACTATGTTGTTTATTCTGCATACAGCCTCAAGTCTTCTAAGGCTCTCAGATCAGGAACAGAGCTAGTATTGAACTCTCTAGGACAGAAAACCTTTTTCAATACAAGGCTATGATTACTATTTGACCTATTTCACTTTGTTTTGAGAGGTATGAAATATGCTCATTAGAGGAACCTGAATTTGGCTACTTTCGATAGCTCCACAGTCAGCTCAAATCAAGCTAAACCAGGCAGCTATTAGAAAGGGTAATTCTGTCCATAATTACCTTCACCTTCTCACCAGGGCTTCCTTGCTATTCTCTTGCATTAACTTTACTTATTTCAATCTATGGTACGAATCATATATATAAAAAAACCCAAACAACTGCTGGGCTATATAACCACTCCAGCTGTCTGTCATGATTTAATAGCAAGCAGCAACCAAGCCTCATGCAGTTGCTTGCTCAGTCCCACACCAGCAGGATCAAGGAGGAAGCCAGAAGGGAAAAAGCCAGAAAACTCATGGGTTGAGATAATGACAGATTAATAGGGAAAGTAAAAGCAGTGCACATAAACAAAGTCAAACAATAAATTAATTCGCTGCTTCCCATGAGCAGGCAGGCATTCAGCCATCTCCAGGAGAGCAGGAGTCTTTCACATGCAAGGGAACTTGAGAAGGCAAACACCATCCCTCCAAATGCCCCACTTTTCTTCCTTCTTCCCCCCACTTTATACACTGAACATGATGTCACATGGTCTGGAATATGCCTTGGGTCATTTTGGGTCACCTGTCCTGGCTTTGTCTCCTCCCAGAAGAGCTGTGTGCATCCCCAGCTTCTTTGAGCAGGGCAGCTTTGGCTCTTGTAAGTCCTACTCAGCAATAACAAAAACATCTCAACATTGTCAACCCTCTATTCAGCTCAAGTCTTGTACACATGCCAGCCACTGTGAAGAAAATTAACTCTACCCCAGCCAAACCAGCAAACTGTCAAAAACATGGAAACAAACCATGCAAATAGGTATAACAAGAAAAATTGACACATTAATGTGCATTTTTCACTAAGCGTGATCCGTTCAAAAGTGATCACCTACCCACAATTTTTTCAGTGCCCGGATATTATCAGATATAACATGTAAGTAACTGCAGGACAAGCTAGATCAGAAAGTTCAAACAAACAGACACAAAGATTTAAGAAGGGCAGGATCATATGAAGAAGGCTAACAGCAAGGAGAGCAAAGCCACCTGTGTTATGTCCTCAATTATATTAGATTAAACATTACACAAAACTTCCCCCTTTGATCAGAGTAACTTGATTGTGAAGCCTCAAGGCTAAAAGTTTGATTATGTTTTGATTCAAAGCAGCTTTGAATTAAAGTCAGCTATGAAGACAGCAGTTCTAATGGATTTAATTTATTTCCTATTAACACAATTTGCAGTGAGCACCAACAGAAAGTGTCATTCAAGTCATCAGGTGATACGTGTAGTCTCAGGTGATAGTAAGTTATAGAAACATTAGAGAAATGTGATGTAGGTAGAGGTGGAATACGTGCCTTCTTGTTTCCAGAAAGTCTTGATTTGGTCTCTGTTGCTCAATAAAGTCTTAAATATTGGGGTATGAGATTTTTCCTAGCATTTTTACAGACACTGAGATATGATGATGATCTGAAGTTCATTTACTGTCTTTTAGGAAATGTCTCCTATTTCTGAAGCATAGGGCATAGAGAACAAATGTTCCTGCTCTCCTGGTTTTTAGTGCTTGGGCATTTTTTATGCTTTTACCATATAAACACCCTTGTGATTTTAGATATTTTTTTTCCCCATTCTACTAATAGGTGAGATTTCCCCTTTATTTCCTTGTCATCATTCATCAATGATTAAATACTTTTCTTGAAATGGAATGCATAGTGTTACCTAGAGTATTTAGGACCAAAATATAGCACTGACTTTCTTGAAGGCATTACTTTCTTACCTTATTTACTGGTGAATGAATAAAAATGAATTCATTTACTTATGAATCATCAGGATTTAAAGCATTTTTAAATGTAAATGCAGATTCAGTGAAGTGTGTTTTTTATATCTACAAAAAAGTACCTACAGGAAAAGCTCATCCAGTTCCAATTAGGCTCTCTACACAGACTTGTACTTAACAAGCACAGTTTCAGATTTGGAATTTCACTTTAGGTTTGGATTTTGGTTGGCAAGCAAATAATTCATAATATCTGGTAAAGTTCTGTGGCAGCGATGCCAAGTACTGAGAGCTTAACTCTGAAGTTAATGCCATTTTTTTTACAATAGAAATCACATTCAATATAGCCCAGGCTTCAAACAGGATATGCAGTGCAGCTGGAAAAAAATATTTCAAATTATGTAGTACATGCACCATGTAATACATGGAAATTATATGCATTTTTCCAGTGCTGGATGTAAAAATCAATCCTTTTGTCAAGTGCTTCTATTGTAGACTGCCATGTTGGAGACCTACATCCCAACAAAGGACTCGGAGGGTTGGGCACTTAGCTTCCAGGGAGAGGAGCCTTCTGTCATTCAATAACTCTCCTCGGTCGCAGACGACAAACGAGAACAGTAGATAAGACACCTCAGACAAGCTTCTGAAAACCCTTTTGATAAAGTCTCACATCTGAGGTTAATGACAATAGCTAAGGTGTGGGAGTCATGTAATAAGCGTAAATCTGACTTGGAAAATTAAAAACAAAGAGCCTGAAACAAAGAAAAAAGTAACACTAGTTTGAAGAGAATGGCATTACAGTCAGAAGGAGTAAATAATGAGGAACAATGCAGTATGAAGCATGAGAACTTAGATTATTTAAATACTAAAAGATGAAAGCTAGTTCAAAGCAGCTAAATAGAGAGTGCTGACAGGTTCCTAGGGAAAAAAAGGATATCAAACAATTGGGTGTGTCATTAAATATAAGAAATCAAAAGGTAAAAAGAGTCTAAAAGATAATTCTGTGTGCAGCATTAAATATGAACGATAAGTAATAAGATGAGAAAAGAAAAATCTATGTCTAACATTAAAAACAAAGGAACATTACCAACTATGCCTAAGTAGGGCAAAAAGGAGTCAGGTACAATTTATTAATATAAACAAAATCTAGAAGAAACAGACTAACTAAGAAGTGAACAAAGGTAAAGGAATCCACTTTTAGTTTAAAAATCTAGAAGGTTATTCAATCCTAGGAAATAGGAGTTTAAATGCTTCTTGCTGTACAGCAAAAGCTCTTTTGGTCTTTAGCATTTGCTCACTGTGTCCATAGCTCAGCTAAACTATCACCACTGTGAGCTCAAAAGTCATGCCTAGGGCTTGCCTAGCCCATGTACTCATTTACAGGAGACATTTGAGGCCCAGATGATAATTCTGTAAGAAAAGGCAAAGCAAGAGAGACTGGATTTGCAAAAATACTTGAGGTACCAAAAGTCACAGATTAGAAGCACCCCAAAAATCTCATAATGAGGTCTCACAAATACTTGTGAAACTCTAGACCCTAAATGATGCTAGCAGAAATCTTGGTACTATGAATTCTTATGAACGAAGTCCATTAATAGTAAATCCCATCAATGTTAAATGCAGCTGCTCCTGTTTTCCTAATTATGACATAACAATATTAAGAAATTGACATTCAATTTTTTCCTTTGTCAACATGTATAATCTTCTTTCTTTCATTAGAAGAATGACCCTATCATAGCTGGACATTCTCCTAAGTTTTTGAGCCCATGCTAGTTTGTCCATAATAAATGCTTCCTGGTATATAGCTTATTACTACAACAATTCAATCAGGAGTTAATTTTTGTCATAAATTGTGGGTAATTAAGAAAAACAAGGCCATTATTAGGTTTTTAAATTAGAGAGTTGGAATTGTTCTTGTTTTTCTCACTTTTCTGTTTCTAAATTTAAATATTTAAACATTCAAAAGTGGAGAAATTCTGGATGGAATGACTGAACTGAACTGACTGTAGTAACAGTAACTGCATGAAATACTACTACAAGGACAGTGTAGCACAGACACTGATTTGTTCCATTTTGTGGAGGCAGGAGGATTCACTGCAGATTTAGCGTGGCACTTTAGTTCAGTGCAGCAAGCTCTGTGAGACTGCTGGCCCATCTTTTAGCATGGTTGGTCCAGATTACTGTGCCAAGATGCTCTAAGCCTACACTGATCATTCAGCCTAGCTTGGCTACACTTCCATGGGTGTAATGTGAGGCACACTAATTGCTGGACTGTATCTTGCCTCTGTCAAGAGTGTGGGAATATTATAAATTCTAACTGAAAATAATATATTAATTGCTTACAGCAGACTGAATACAATATGCTTTTCTCCAGAATAGGAAAAGAAAAAAAAAGGTGGAACAATTTCTTTAAAGTTAAAATGTAAACAAAATTCCCTCTACCTCCCCTCTCCTTCTGGAATAGTTTTTCAGACTTCTTTAACTACTAAAACTGAAATTTTCAGTGGTTTGGTGGTTTGTTTTTTTTTTTTAATCTGAAAAGCCTGACATATAAAAAATGTTTAGAGTACCTCAACAAAGGTCAGTTCTAACCAGGTCAAAGTTTTCAAATTAAAGAAAATCTTGTATGAGGATGAGTGAAACCAGCAAAATATGTTGCAGAAACATGAGAGAAAGATAAAGAATATCAAGCTGTTAAAGTGTTTTGGAGTACTGTTGCTGATCACACCTCCATTTTCCAATGTAGATGAAGGAGAATGGTAGTTGGTCACCAATATCATCTTGGATTAGCTTGGATCAACCCATTAACTACAACCCCTTGACAATGGAGGAGTGTGGAAAGGAGGGACAAGATCTAAGATATACTAAATGTAAGGCCTTTTTTAAAAAAAAAGATCATTTTAGCTGCATTATGTAGTGAATGGGGAGCAGAAGATGACAAAGACTAAAAGCATGAGTTCACAAGGTCAGATTTTCTAGGACAATTGAGAGATACAGGGATATCTGACATATTTACATTTTATCCATTTTAGTTCTTTTACATATCTGTAATCTATTAAGAGCTCAGTAAAGGGGCCTAATAAACATATTGCACAATGAGCAACAGCACAATGGACAATTTAGACTTGAGAATGAGGGCTCTGTGTGATTAAAAAAAAAAAAGATGGTGTTATAACAGAATGAAAGAAGAGATTACACTTTTTTTTTTTTTTTATCAGATATGGAGCATAGCCAGACTTTTATCTCTGGGCTATCTTCACCTATGTATGTGTAGCACAGACCAGAATGCTTCAAAGTCGGGACATCTTTAGTTATCACCAGAACAGATGCTGGAACCTATGCCCATATCTATGTTAGTAAATTGAGCTGTGCAATGCTGTCTGTTTGTTAGCATGGTGCCTGGCACAGATTTTTGTCTTAGCCAATTAGCATCTTCTGTTGAATACATATGCTTTGTTTATATTATCAAAGCATTGTTCACAAACCTGTAGTTGCTGTCATGTCATCACAACCAGACTGACCTTGCTATGTGCCACAAGACTATGGCTATTGTAACTCGCCCATACAGTCCTTACAGAACAGAACTGAATTTTCTTCACCTGGTCACCTTAGTGGTACAAAATGTCAGACCAAATTATGTCTTTTACCCCTGGATGCTTCTATTCTTTTTTTAGTCATAAAAAGGCATAAGTGACTCACAGCATTCATCTGTAATAATTTAGTTTGGCAAAAATCTTTTTAATGTCCTGTTTCCTTTGGTATTCATGTCTTAAAAACACAAAGATGTTGAGGGCCAAGACCAGCATGTGTTTCATTCCCTACTTCATGACAAAACCTTTGTTCTTTGAAATCTTGGTGAGCTTCCTACAAGAAGCTGTTATAATTCCAGATCTCCATAGATACCCTAAGTTCTATTTCAAATCTCTTAAAATGACTACTACTACTTTAGTGTTTTAGTACATTTCATCCTCATATTTACATTATAACAATTTCATCATTTCAGTTGTTACCAGGTTTTCTGCTATCTCTCAGCAAAAATTTGTTGCTTACCCTCCTACTCCTAATTTTTCTTAGTTTTTCTGGAATTATGCCATTGTTCTATATCATAAGAAATACTGTGCTGATAGTTTTTTTTATTTCTGAACATACATATTGTCTAATTTTCTAACAATAACCCTTGTATTTTGAGAGATGATTTTTTTTTCTTAATAGGTAAACAGAGCTGGGAATGATGCACAGCCCTGCCCAGTGTCTGTTCTAAAGTTAAATCAATCATTATATTCCCTCTGCATAAACATCAAACCCCTCTGACTTCAAAGAAGGTAATTTTTCATATGATAAATCTACAGTTTCTGATGCAATTATCCAGATGTGATTTAACATTTTAGGAAAATCTGAAGAGGTCTAGACCTAGAATTTTTACAGAGAAGCATATGTTATTTCTTGTTCATAAAATGATTATTTGTCCCACTGTTTGTTTTATATCTAAGTTCACTTAATTTGACCGAAATTTTTATACAATACATATAACCTCTTCAATATAATACATGACAACATTTTGAGAGATCATGAGGGAGTGAGAACGATCAAAGAGATATCCCAAGATTTTTTTAATGAATAAGGATTGTGTGAAACTGTCAAGATTTCACATGCTTTTCCAGGTATAAGGAAGTGGAGAGCAGCACAGTGGAAAGTGGCCTGAGGGTCCTGGTCAGTGGAAAGTTGAACATGAGCCAGCAGTGCCCTGGCAGCCAGCAGGGCTGAGCGTGTCCTGGGGACATCAGGGACAGCATGGCCAGCTGGGCAAGGGAGGGATTGTCCTGCTCTGCTCTGAGCTGGGCGGCCTCACCTCAAGTGCTGGGGGCAGTTCTGGGATATCTTAAGATAGCTTAAGATATTAAGCAATCAGAGAGTGTCCAAAGGAGGGCAACAAAGATGGTGGAAGAACCTTGAGGGGAAACCATATGAGAAGCAGGTGACATCATTTGGTCTGTCTACTCCAGAGGAGATTTCATTTCAGTTACAACATCCTTGTGGGGGAAGAGGGGTAGATACTGATCTCTTCTCTGTGATCAGTGACAGGATCCGAGAGAATGGCATGAAGTTGTATCAGGGAGGTTTAGCTGGATATCAGAAAAAGTTTCTTCAACCATAGGGAGGTTGGGCACAGCAATAGGCTCTCCAGGGAAGTGGTCACAGCACTGAGCCTGACAGAACTCAAGAAGCATTTGGACAATGCTCTCAGGCCCATGGTGTGACTCTTGGGGTGTCCAGCACAGGACCAGGTATTGGAATCAATGATCTTAACAGGTCCCTTCTAACTCAGTTTATTCTGTGAGTCTATGCTAAGCAGTTCAATTGCATACTTGGAGAAGTGCGTACCTTACATTTTAAATTAATTCTGCTTATGAGCTATGTTTTCAGAGAATTTTTTCATTGCTTGCTTCCTTTCTTCCTCGACTAAAATATGGGAAGATCTTCATCACAAAATCACAGAATGTCTCAAGTGGGAAGGCACCTGTGTAAATCATGTTTCCAACTCCCAGATTAAGGCATGATTAGTTAGGGAGGGTTGATCAGATCTGGGTCCATGTGGGTTTAAAGTATCTCAAAGAAAAAACAATTCATAGCCTTTCTGGGTAACCTAGGCCCAGTG
This sequence comes from Cinclus cinclus, assembly GCF_963662255.1. Classification (NCBI taxonomy): domain Eukaryota; kingdom Metazoa; phylum Chordata; class Aves; order Passeriformes; family Cinclidae; genus Cinclus; species Cinclus cinclus. The sequence goes on along the minus strand of NC_085050.1, from coordinate 18,935,790 downwards.
TCTGACCCTCTCACAGTAAATGTATTTTCCTGATGTTTAAATTAAGTTACCTTAATTTACCTGTATCTTAGTTTGTGGTCATTGCCTCTTGCCCTTTCCTTGTCTGCTACTGAGAAAAGTCTAGCTCATATTTACATCATGCAAACAGGAACATATAAACATTGATATTGTTCCCCCAGGACATTCTCTTCTGGCAGAACTGTCATAGTTCTCTCAGCCTCTCCTCATATAACAGAAACTCCCATTCCTTGATCACATTTATGACCCTTTGCTGGATTAGATCCAGAATGCCCATTTCTCTCTTACAAAGAAGACCGAATTTCAAATGTGTGTCAGCAGTGCTTATTAGAGGAGAAGGGTGACATCCCTTGAGCAGCTGGTAGTCCCTCCTACCTATGTGGCCCAGGACACTGCCGACTTTCAGTGCTGCAAGGACATTAAGGTTAAGGCATCTAAAGATATCTCCTCTCTGAATAACTTGTCATACAGACAGGAGACTGAGGCTGATATCTTTTAAATATTCTTAACTACAGATGAGTAGCTATAGATGACTAACCAATTTCAATGACAATTTGCCACTTAGATATTTCAGTGAACGTGAACCACCAGACATTTGTTTATTATCAGGCAGAAAGTTACAGCAAAGAAGAAAAAAGTGTCAGATCTCTAAAAATTCCTTTTTCCTAAACTCATGTTCCTACATTACTAGATATATGTGACATTAATATAATAGATTTCAAGCTAGTGACATTATAACAGATATCTAAAGCTTCCATTAATTCAGATGTATTTTTAATCTTGGTAAATCTGAAAGCAGAGGCATGATCAATTCTAAATTAAATAAAATACCAAGAAAAACGACACCACTGTTTTTCAAGCAAAACATTTACATTGAGAGCTATGCAGCAGCAGGAGCTCTGACCAAGGAAACACAAAATATAAAAGCAGTGACCTCCTAAATATTTTCCTTTCATCTTGATTTCACAGTAGAAACTACATGTAATTAAGGTAATACCTTTTTTATTAACTTGCAATACCATTTTCAGAAACATTGCTTGTATGAATAAATTTGGACTAAAACTAAAGGTGGCACCACAAACATATTTGTGTTTACAGTGAGAAAAATAATTAGCAAATTTTTGTGCTCCTTTTTCTAAAGGAAGGTACAATAAATTGACTGGGGAAAAAAAGCAATAAATTAAAACCTGTATGTATTAGAAATCCCTTCGCTATTAACCACAATGTTAACATAGTAGTGAATTTTATGTTTATTTGTAGAAAAGACTATTGCTAGAATAATTCACAAACCTCAGAAGGGTCATTAGAATGACATACCTACTCTAAGGAAGCACTCACATGTTACTCAGGGCAAAATAAATTGCTACAAAATACTCATATGCTGTAGTAAGTTTTGAGGATTCACTTACTTGTTTCTAAACTCTCACTGTTTCACTGGCAGGAAATAGATATATAGTATACATATGTAAGATAATGTATGTTTAACAGTAATTGCAGGATTGCAAGCCATTTATACCACCAAAATTTTTGTCCAAGGACTTGATCCATTAAGAATTTGATCTTCAACTCCTAGTAGAGAAGAAGAAATTTCTCCCAAAGGAGAACACTCTGTTCAGATAGTGAAGAACAAGAAGATGCAAGGTCACGTACAATTCTTGTGCTTGAAAGAAAACAATTTCCAAAGCCACAAGATGAAGGACAACACAGCTAATTCAAATACCACATTGTCATGACTGATTTTAACTCAAGTAAGCAAATTCAAGATTCAGCAGCTTTTGTAAACCTATATCCTGTCCAGGGGTCTCAGGTGACTTGGATGTGCTATTGGAAGTGCTTAAGTATAAAATAAACATCATATCCTGTTGCTGTTATTATACACGCAATATAATAAAGGGAAAAGTGAAACAAATTGGAAGGAAAATGTGAGAAACAATGCTCAGTAACAGTCAGGAGACCAGATGAGTTCTGTAAGCTGAACAGTAGTAAAAGAAGGCAAGTAATACAGCTCCCATTTATATTATTTGCTTCCTCTTTCATCCTTCCCTCCCTGCCTCCCAAAGGAAGCACTATGCCACTCACCCCTTTAGTCTCTGGGAATGGGTGGCAGTGCTGCAGTTCCATGGGAGATGGCAGCCCAGTGTTTCCAGCCCCCTCTACTCCTTGATCTTTTCTACTCCTCTACAAATTCAGTCAGCAAGAATACACCAGTTTTTCTGTAACTTTGTTTAAGGATATGAGAGCTAATTAGATGAAAGAAGCCCTAGGAATACTCAGGTGACAAGAAGATTTCCAATACCTGCAGTGGAAAAGCTCAGCTGGAACTACTGAGGTTCATTTTCAAGTTGAATGTATTAGTCTTGCATGTCAATGATGAGCAGCTGCCTCCCTCTGAGACACCCTACTTTAAGAGACTGCTAAAAAATCTTAAAGCTGAATCCACTCCTAAGCTATTAATTAGTTTGGTCCAAAATATTAGTCTGTCTTAATTAAGCCAATTCCATATGGACCAAAATACATTTGCTAACTGAATTTAAGCCTAAATGGAAGCATTTCTATCTAGGAGTATGATATTAATGAGACTCATTTAAAGAAGGTGGTGATTTTCTCAAAATATAAACAATGAGGGAAAGATACACAATACCTTGAAAGAGATTCCTGTATTTTTCTATTTTTTTTACATTATGTAGTTTTAGCCATGAAAATATTTTAAAAAAAATTTACCAGTATGAGCCACTAACATTTATCTATTGTTAGAATGATACAATAGAAAATTGGGATTTATTAATACTATGCTCACTCAGTCTCTCAAAATTATCCCCTTATGAAGCAAAGCTATAGATAGGTAGGATATTTTTTGGTTGTCTGTATTTCCACTGTGGCAACTAGAGTTCCTGGTTTACTACTACCACTAAAAAGTGGTTGGCACTTTAACAAAAATCAGTACAAAATAACAATTTTCTCTCCAGCAAAAGTGGGGCAGTGAAATGCCACAGAATTTGAAGGGTGCTAAGTCTTCATCTTTCTGTGTATTTTCTGATTAATAATAGAAAGTTCTTGGGTACCTTCACAGTACCCATCCAGGGCAGGAGTATAGCCAAAATCCATTTCATTTGGGTGCAAATATTCTGTATAGGATTTACAGTTCTGACAGACTGAGGAGGCTGCATTAACTCACAGTGTGAACTGATTCTCTGTCTGCACATTTTCACTACCTGAGAGAACAAAATTGCATTTATGACTTATCAAGTTCTTGTTTTTTTAACCAAAGCTTCTCATTTGAGGAAGAGGGAAAAGGAATTTTCATTTTGAAACAAATATCCTATGTTTGTTAAATCACTGAAAATTAACCTTTATTCAGTTGAAAAATTAATCAAACAACCCTTGAGATAATATTAAGATTCAATGCATTGGTGCTATAGACCTAATTATTTTGATAAACCTACTGTTTTAACAATATACGTCCCCTTTTCTTTTTTGTGTTTTGTTTAATTGCAAAAAAAAAAATCAAAACAAAAAACAAGAAAACCCCACACATTTATGGTGCCAGCATGAGCTCTAATTTAAGATGATCTTATAAGCACAAGTTGTAAGCAAACAAAAAAAAAAAGACAGAACAAAACAAAAGTATTTTTAAACAAAACCTATGGACTTATGTGCAAAAATATATGCAAAATGAAACTGGAAAGTGGGAAACCACTGGGAAGCAGGTTTAGCATATCCTCTCTCTTCAGTCCTTGTAGATTTTAGGAAGAATACGAGTTACACTTTGGGACTGCCTGACCCAAACAATTTCCATCATTGCTCATCCTGGAGGAAATGTTCTGATCCATTGCATTAGCTGTTAAAATTGCTCACCTACATTGCAGACAGCTCTGCACAACAGTACTGAAATAGCACAATTTTATGTGATGATACTGGTCATGTCAAATCTCTAAAGGATTTTTTTTTTAAAAATAGCTATATTACTTATTTATGTTTTAAACTGCAGAATTTTTTCTCATTCCTTAAACCAAAAGGGAAAGAAAGAATAATAATATTTATAGGTATTCTCATTCTGTCATTCACCAAATTTTGCAATCAAAACTCTTGATCTCTGGGGAAAAAAAGATTTTTTGTTTCACAGTTAAAGGAGAAAAATCACTAGCTCTGTTAATATGAAATAATTTTTGAAAGAATTACTGAAAGGAAAAGGCTATGCACTTGAATTTTCCAGCCAAAATGAATGGAATGGAGAGAGAAATCACAGATTGGTATGAAAGGGGAAAGAAAATAAATTAACAATGATGACTAAATGCATTTATCTGAAAATAGTCATCTTTCCATATTACAAGCTGTCTTACTATTAAACAGGAAGAGAATCTAAAAATTACATAAATAAGAGACTATCATAAAGGAACTATTGACATATATTATGGTGATAAAATATCCTCCATTTTTCCTGCTTCCTTGACAGAGTTTTGTCTTTTTTGTGATAGATGAAAAAAAAGGCAGATAAACAGGAATTTTTTTTCACTGTCTTGCTGCTGACACTCAAGTTGCTGAATGTTTTTCAAAAGAATGTGATTTTTTTTTCAGAGAGGACATGCCTATAGGAAGATGTAAAGTCAAAAGCAAGGAGGTTTCTTAGAAGCGGATTCCTCTCTGTTTTCAGAAAACACTGGTTCATATTCTGTGTGTTCTGGCATCTAATTGTAAATACCTACCAAGTAGTTAGGAAGAGATTTTAACAGAACCCATGGAATGTTTTTTCTCTTGAAAGTCATGGGTTCATTGTTTCTGTCTCTAAGCTCTGTACTATGTTCAGATTCACTGATATAGTTGTTCTATGATTTGTTTCCAGTGGGCAATGTCCAGAGCAGCTTTTTTCTTTTCTTTTTTATAATTAATTTCCTCTCCCTCTGCTTGTTTAAGCCTTAAGTTATACCATTTATTTTTAGATTGTAAATTACTGGTTCCAGGACTGTTATCTCTGTATGAAGCTTGTCAGTGCATAGCACAGCAGGACACCAACTAAGTAAGTTTCCAAATACAATAAGTAAAAATTCAAGAAAAACCCATTTTGGAATAAAAATACAAGTATACACCCTGCAGCTAGTCAACCCTCTTTCCCAGTGTCTTAGGGTTATTTTTGAAAATAAGAATTGACCACTTCTTAAAATAAAATGGTTTTGAATTGAAGATTACAATTAAGTATACCATTGACTGTCTTTAAGCAGTATTTTCAATAATTAACATCCAACATAGTTACATATTCAGCTTTTCACACTATTTCCATAACAACAAACTATATATTCCTAGAGAGTGAAGAAAAACCCTGGAAAGCCATCACCTACTTTCATGGTAAGAAGCTCAGGGGCAGAGTTTTGTTTTTGCCTCCTACTACTCCTCTGAAAAAATCCACTGTGATACATAAACACAGGATTTTGGTGGCTGAGAACTTAATGCTAAGGATGTAGCAATAGGTCTTTGACACTGGCCAAAATACCATATTCTATCACTAATTAGTTCACTAGTGCAGGAGTGACCTTTTGGATTTGTGTCCAGCTAATATCTCTTGTACATCTATATCATTTCATATGATCGTTTTTGGTGCATTTTATTTCATTTTTCATTGTATTTTTTCTTAAATTTCATGCTTTATTTGCATAGACTTCTCCACAAGTATGCAGCCTTCACAAGGGCTGCATACTCGATGACTGGGTTACAGCTCTTAATTGAGACTGATGCATCAGAGTGCACACCTTTATTCTTGACTTGATAAATGTTTGCAAATTTCAGATAAAAATATTCACTGCATAAAGACAATAGTTTTTACCTGTACGGAGTGAAACATATTTTCTGATGAAAATTCATGAGATGAAATGTCACCTTCAGAAAGCTTGTGAAAAACAATCCTTAGTGTGAATCTTTCTGTCAGAATTCAAGTTTACATTGTTCCACTGGTGTACCCAGCCCATTTCCAGTGACAAGGGATGTATAATGATATGTGTACCTTTCCTGAACCTATTACGTGCTGCATCTCTGCACTGGCTTTTTTGCTGCTGGGAGTAAGGGCTTGGAGCACAGAAAACAGTGAAGTGGCTGGATATTGTACTTGTTATTCTAAAAATATGTATTTGTAGTTTCTGCATGTTATCTGAGTTCATGATTTTAAGTGTTGCTTCAAAGAAATCTGACATCCCTGAGGTGTTGTTTGTGGCAATGTCTAGAATTTTTATTTTTTTTTTTATTTTAGAACACACCAACTCTCAAAATGAAGATTAGGTTTTTATTCTAGTGGCACCTGTATTGATGCACTTGGTTTCATATATTTGTGGCAAAAAACACGGTGGCATTGCAGGAGAACAGACTAAAACACAATGGACACATCACCTTGCTAGGTCTGATTGAGAATTCCAAATGCAGAAATTCTGTGGAATTTGCTAGACCTTTTCCGATGGCCTTTGAATTACAATGTTCATGTCAGATCAAGAAAGGACATGAATGCTGGAATTTTGAATGATCACTTTTTTTTTCCCACTTCTTTCATGAAGATAAAAGTAATTATTTTTGACACAAACAACAACATTAAGAGCTGTATTTGTTTTTATTTGTCTCATATTCAAAAGTATTGATTAACTTTTTATAATACCTTATAATAATAAAAAGTACTATTACTTTTAAATAATATTTTTATTTAAAGTATTATTGTTAATAATAAAAGTATTATAATGGTATAAGCTTTATAAAAGAACAAAACTTATTCTGTTATTCCAACTTTCTTGGAACTGCTGTCTGCAGTTCACATTTGCTTGCAACATTTCAGTCAAACATCTAACACTGCTCTTACTTCCAGGGTATGTGTTGAGCAGTTGCCGTTACATCATGGCTTTACATTTCACAAGACTTTATATTTCACAAGGCTTTATCTACAATAGTTACATAATTTATTGTCTTACTATTGGGTCAAATTCATTCATCTTTATTCAAGTTTTCTAACTAAAATAATGGACTGAAGGGTCCATCATGTGGCCAGCCATTATTGCCAAAACAATTTTCTTGTGATATTGTAGGGAGACTATTCTGGATGGGATGTTTCCATTAATTGTTTCCATACTCTCTTTTATTTTCTGAAGACAGATGCTAACACACACAAATGCATGCACATACACAAAAAAAAAAAATCAAAACAATCTTGACTAATGAACTGTTCCAATAAAGATGGATCTCCTAGCTAAGACTCCAAGAGCCTTTTAATTTGAACATGTTTAATTTTAATACATACAGTAGGAAATTGAAAATGGAACTGTGTGTTGCAAAAACTACAGAATTTGTCACTGTTTGTGATGGAAGGATGAAAAGACCCCATGCAGTGCTTCATCCTGACTATACTGCACACAGCCAGGTCCATGGGAAAAAAAGAACTTGTTCTAATACAGAAACAGTATGAGGTAAGAGAAATAATATGGCAGCAGGAACAAAACCAAGCAGTGGCATATGCAATGGCATAACAGGGTCATTATGAGTGACTGTTATTCTTGCTGAATCTAGGTGTATAAATCAACAATCTTCTAGGATAAAACATGAATGTGGACGAAAGGGAGACAGATCCCCTAGAAAATGTAGATTTTTCTGTTCAGACTTGTAGAGTTTGGCAGTTTCATCAGTTCTTCCCTTTAATGTAGAGTTGCCTCAAGTGGTGAGCCAAGTCCACTGGCTGCAGTTCAGCTGCACACCAGGTGATTAGACTGGGGTGGGAAAAAGTCTGTGGGACAGAGGAGTCCAAGAAGGGAATACAGATGCACTGGAAAATATATAAACTGATTCCTCTGTGTTTATTCCCATCTTCAATGAGGAATATATAGTAGGTTTTGGGAATCCTTGTCCTTTCCACTGCTTTGTCAGTGCTCCTTTCTTGAAGTCTAAGAAAGTCCATAATAGGACTTTGGGCCAGGAAAGAGAAGTAATAATGTTCTAACTTGAAATGTTTTGTAGTTTGTTAGTTTGGGTTTTTTTCATGATAGACATCTATTTTTAAGTTTTTACAATGTTGCTTTATTTTGCAGATGAACACAGTAGAAACAAAAATGATTTTTTTTTCAATACTATACGCACACAAACACACACTCATGTAAGTCTGAATTTATAATAGGCACATGTAAATATATCTAATGCCATAGAAAAGGAAATTAAGATGTGGGTTCCTAAATCAAATACCAATTTTTTTCAACATCTGACAATTATTCTAAGAAACATTCTCAGTCCATATTCTTCTGCAGAATTCTTCAGCAAATGCTGTGATTTACCAAACCAAGCACTCAAAAAAAAGCAGGAAATAAACTAATTGGTGCTGATTGCAATGTATGCAATTATAACAGTCTTACTCCACTTGAAGACTGGCAGGTTCCTCCCTCCCCCGATAAAATAATGTGGTTTTATTCAGTAAAACTCCTTATTCCTGCATTTCTGTAACAGTAAATTCCAGTATCCTTTAGAACATTCAGTAGCAAGATTTCTCAACAGAAAAGTCTATCCTTAGCATATTCTGTATGTGTGGATTTCAGCATATTTGTATTCATACAGACTCATGTGATGGATTCCTTTATTTTATTTGAAGCCTTTTTCTTAAAGCAAGCATTTGTATTTTTAACTTTAGGTAAGGTTCTAAACATTAGCATTTGTGTGCGTTTCATTCAGCCTACCTCATCATTTTCTTGTTTCATGCCCAGGGCTTAGCAGTTGGAGTTTAAAAACAGCCAGCTTTAATGTCTATGACTGACACGTAATTTCTGCTTACTTTAAAGCTTTTTTTTTGCTAACTTTGCCTTTTTTAAAATTCTTTCCTGTCCATAATCACAAAGCTACATAAGCTCTTTTGCGGCTTAATAAATATTGTCAGTTTTTTTAAGCTCAGTGTGGTGTGTATTCTTCTTCAAAGATAGTTATTAAGCATATAAAAAGAAGCTTGTTAAATTTGTAGATTTTTTTTTTATTATTCCTACTTCTTATATTTAAATGAGGAAATATAATCCATTAAAGAGTTTGAACTGTCAAAAACACTGCCATATCTATAATTAAGTATAACCTTCCTGGGTTTTAAATAACATTATCAACAAAAGCCTCTAAATTTGAAATTAAATGCTCTACCTTCCATTAACATTATTGTTTTGCTTGGAAACCCAGAGATGTGAATGCAAAGGAGATATTTAGCTCACAGCTATGACATATCTCCCATTTTTAAAAGTAAACAGTAACAAGAGGCATTCCTTTTTGGAATATATATGCCTTAGATTACATGCTTAATGACAAGCATATATCTTAGTTCTGCAGAATTATTACTGAGAATAGGAGTTAAAGGACCCAGCAACACATCTATGCACTCAACTTTGCTTCTCATTTTGTGATCAACTAAACAATTCTGAAAGATACAGTGGAAGCAGTATTCCATGTCACATTTCTTAAAAAGAGACTTATCATTACAGCTGGAGAGAGAGATTTGCCTCACTCTCAAGTTTGTTCTTTTTTTAAGAAAAATGTTTCTCATAGTACTTCAGAAGTTTCTGTACAATAGAAGACACACATAACTGAATTATTTATTGCATAGATTTTGCCATTATTCATTTGGAATATCTGGCACAGCTCATTCATTATTTGCAATGTATCTGAGTTTTAGATTAATATGAACATGATTTTAATGAATCTGTTAGAATTTTTCCTGCCATGACCCTCACCACCTCACTGCATGACAGAATGAGTGTGAATGGCTACCTGCTGAGACATACACACCACAAGGCAAACAAAATACAAAAGCCAGCACCTGTGAGCTTCATAACTCATCCTTCCCACACTGCAGATAGCTGATAATGGATCTTCGTGGGGTAGCCTGAAACTATTTGATTTGAGGACTTCATACATCCTTTCTTCTCTTTCCTATACAATCCGTTTGCTTAGTAGATGTTTGCAATTCTTTTTTCTATTTGTAAACTATTTCATACAGAGTAAAAAAAAAATCACTAATATTGACTTGTATTATAACTGATAAGGGATCATTTAATGTGAAAATTTGTGACAAAATATTTCAAACAAGAAAATGATGGAGGACAAAAAATAAATGAGTTGCAAAGTGCTTCTACGGAAGCTGGAAAATAAAATTATTAGAGAACACTCACTGTCTGTCAAGATTTTCCTCAAAGCCCATCCTGCTCTCATTGAGTATTTAAATGAGGTTGTTTAAGTCAGAGAAATAGTGTTGCAAGACCTGCCAACATAGTAAATTGCCCCTTCCAATTTGAATTTCCTTTACTGCATGAGGAGTTCCAGCTCCTTCCTGATTTACCTACTATCTTAAAAGAAAGATTGGAAATGAACCCTCAGAAATTTAACTTTCATTTTATATTTAAATCCAGTTAAAATATATTAGCACATTTCATGTGTAGTGCCATGCACTAATCAGACTAGATATCCTTTGAAATTCTCTTTGTTGTGTTATGCTTTTCTTTTAAACTATCTGTAGGGCTTATAATGGTGTAAAATGAGAACATATTTTTTATTTGTTAGAATACAGTACTATAAGTAATCGGTTTAAAAAATAATTTCCATAAGCATTTATGCTATCGTTACAGTTAATATATCATATTCATGTCAAATTGTAGCAAATTTTGAAAACAAATAACAATGTTCAGGAGTAGGAAAAAAGGAAAAATTTAATTTAAAGTCAATCTTAAATTATAAAGTTACCAAACCATCTACTAAAGCACTAAATATTAAATACATAACTCTAAATATAAGGACACCATCAAATATACTTCTCACAACTCAAAGAGCCCAGTTGCTTGTCTCAAACACTGTCAAGACCACAGAAGGATCTTGTCATAAGATAAGCCACCAGAACAGGTATTAGAGATAAGTACTGAAGGGAGGCACTTGCAGCAGCAAGGTGCTAATTCCAGGCCTGGCAGAGGCAATTTGGTTAGTACATCCTGCCTAATGCATCCAGACAAAAATTCCCACTGTGATAAACCTTGGGAAAGGAAGCGATTGTCCATACATTTATCACCCCAAGTTATGGGAACAGCATCTGTGACCACCCCATGGACTGGGAAACCTGGACTGTATAAAGGTGGTACCCACAGAAGAATGGCTCTGGCAGTCCCACCACTGAGAAATGCAGGGTGCAGAAGGACCAAGGGACACGGCTGGACCCACAGCTGATTTTTCTGCTTGTCTCTCTCTCTTCCCAGTCCCCTTTTCTGTTTCTTTCTATTGTTCTACCTCACACTCTTTGTTAAATAAAATCCATATTCTTGGCTGCGGTATATGGTCTGTCTGCACTTAGTTTGGGCAGAGGCATCTCTCACTAACTGGATTGTAATACAACTGAAAATAAAATACATTTTAAAATTCAGGAAAAACCTTCAAACTCACATTTCAGAGCACACCATACTACAAACTGAAAAATACATAAAGAGCTTTTTTTCCTTACTACACTGATTCATCACTTCTAAGGCCACTGCTACTGTGTTTATTTATCTAGACATAGAATTTTAGCTGCTTCTACAGCCCTTAATAATCTGTTTTACTGGCATTTTGGCAGCAATATTAAACCCAGGCACTATGCTGCTCTCTCCATCCTGCAAATGTGAATAGGATGGTTCATCTTTAGGCACACACATAATAATACTTGCTCTAGGCTGTTCATGAACATTAAGATAAAATCATCTACCATTTTTTTCTTCAATTTGTTTTGTTAAAGTATAAAGAAAACATTGTGAAGTCCAGTGCTCTGATTTAGGAAAAATATAGACTGGGATGTTATTTCTGTACAAAACATTTCACAAGCACTCAGCTGGGTGAGTGCACATGTACACGCGTGTTTCAGATGAAGGTCAGACTGCCAAAGCACCTTGCTCTCAAGGATCTTCTGAAGTCCATCCAGCAGTCAAGCTTATCTAGTACATCTAACTTGACTCTGAAGTTTTGATAATGATCTCTAAAGTCCTGAATAATTAGTCTTGATCGTTTGAGAAAATGTTCCCTTTTCTTTCAAGGTTACAATTAAAATATATTGGGACTCTTTTGCTCATGTTTTTTTAAGTGACTTTTCCTGAACTGATAGCATGCTAGCTAAAAAAATGAACTTATTCCTCACTACAAGTTTTGAAACTCTACTGATAAGGAGCTTGCAAGCATTTTGAAAAGTCAAGATAAGCTGGAAAACAGAAATAAAAATATAGATGTCGCAATCTTCAAAAAAGGTTATGAAAACAGCTTCTGTCAGTTACTAATCAGTAGCAGAATGGCTGCATAAATAATCCCACAGCGTGACCTACAGCATGCAGCAGGAAAATCACAGCACATCAAAATGGCTAAGACCAAATATAATAAGAAGCTCTGATTTCATACAGTGAAATTATGTATGGAGAAGTCAAACATATTTTACTGAAGATTTTTTTTGCAGTGAATTCCTGAGAATTGGACACTTATGTTTCAAAAAAGTATACTCGGATTGGTCTTTGATGGATTTTTTTTTTAATTGATGAATGGTGGATGAAGCCATGAACAAAATCCCGATGCAACTTTGCGTAAGGGAGAAGGCTCCACCTTTTTCTCATTTCCCAGTGTCTGTACTTCAGCCTGTTCCAAAATATTTCTTTGGAAAAAAAACAAAGAAAAATACTTCACTTATTACATTGCATTGATAATGTAATCCTAGCAAAATTAGATCTTTTTCCTTCTACTAAAATGCAAGGGATAACTACTACTTTTTATGCAATGAAGCTGAAATCAAATAAATAATGCCTGTTATTGCTCTCCCAAAAAAAATAAAACAGCTTTAATATCTGATGTTAGAGTTCCTGCTGTGTTTCTCTGAGGCTTTTTCATACCAGAAAATGAACAAAACTCTATTATGGAATCAAAGTAAATAACATCCCAGATATTACTTGTTGTCCCCTCAAAACAAGAAGTTATTGTAGCAGAAAATAATACAATTTATTTTAAATAACAGAAGATATAAGTGAAGGGGAAGTGGAATAAAGTTCACTCACCCTTTTCCAAAATTTTCATCATTCTTCTGATTTATGGTAAAGATCAATGGTAAACCACATGTGGTTTAGTTATATCCTCTGAAATTGTTTGAACCTTTAGGAGATAAATAAAAAATATCAAGCTCAGAACTGTGAAATGTTCACTTTGTCTAAAGATCATTTCCATATTTAATCAGACTGCAGGAAAGATTTTTAAAATGTCATGGATTTTTCAGACTGACAAGTTTCTTCACATTAGAATGTCTTCCCTTTTAGAGTGAAAAATCTGTTGTTTTCCTTTCTTCAGCTTATCTCCTATGATTTGATTTATTATTCAGCATTAGCTGCTAAAGCAGTAAAAGGGCTTTATTTGGAAGCAAGCTGAGTATGAATGTGAGAAGTTTCCTGTTCCCATTGTTTTGCACGAATAAGTCCTGAAAAGTTCCAGTTTCCTCTCTGTGCTTTGGCTCTTGAGGCACCAAAAACACACACATGGATGGGAAGAAAAGCCCTTGGACCTACTGAGAGCACAGAAGTGAAACACATTTGAGAAAACAACCAAACTTCCACTGACAGGATGAGCCTCACAGGTTATTCTAAGTGTGGATTGTTAAACTTCTGAGGAAGTGTTTCTCTTTCCCTCTTTTTCCAATAACTAAAGGAAAGTGTCCCAGTAAGTTGATGGAAAATGTCTGGAAGCCAACTGTAATGGTGGGTTTCTCAAATTTTAACTTTCAGAAAGTGAGGAAGGGGGTAAATAGCTATTACATTCCTGAATCCCTGCAAATTAATTACAATAAAAAATCATTTAACTTTTGTTTAAATTATACATTAAGTAATTTAAATCTGAGCATTAGTGCCTTTAAGAATTAACTACTTATGTGCTGGTTTATATCCTCTATGGTTTGCTAACAAACTTTATAGTTTCCAAAAGTATGTAACAGAAAGAGGGAAGATGAGTGTAACAAGTCATAAAACGTGGACAGAAGTGTGATTTTTTTTGTCCTCATTAATAATGGGCACCTGTTGATATTTTAAGCAAAGATTTAATTGGTGACATGAAGCATTTGAAACATAGGAAAATGTTAATGTTAATTAACATGAAAAAAAAACTGTCTAGGAAATTTCATGTTTAGATTCACAATTGCCCTTTTGTTCAAGTGTCTTCAAACTGAAATTATCTAAGGGTTTCAGCATCCAAACTCTTCTTGTTCATTCAAAATTTTGTTGTATCTGGAAGGTGCAAAGGTTTTCATCTTTTTTCCCCAGAAGAAAAGTTGTCTGCATTAAAACATTTAGTGGAACTTATCAACTGGTCTAGCCTATAAAACCCACGAGTGTGTTCTTTTATTAGAGAATCATAAATGTTGATACCATTCACCTACAGAATAATATGAAAGCAATAAACTGCAGCTATTCCTTCCCCTTTCAGATATTTGCAGGCAACCACAATAAACATAAAATCAGCATTACATTAGCAAGTTTTAATACCCTGTTTTATTTTTTTATTCAAATCAAATTTATCTTAATAGAGAAATATTTTATTTACCTTTTTTTCACAGCTACTTTGAGTAAAGAAACATTTTTGGAAGTAGACCTCTCATGATTTCTCCAGAATTAGTTTAAGAATTGTGAAGCTGGATAAGAGTGAGGGTTTCTCCCATTCACTGTATTTTTAATATGCAATTCTTCTCAAACTGTCTGAAGAATGATCTATCAAATTGAATAGCTGATGCACTTTGAAAATTTAGCTCCAAAAGATAGATGACATTTTTTTCATTAGTTTGAAATTTATATGCTACAGTATCTGTCACAATAATAATAGAATCTGACAGTGCAGATCATATGGGTATTCCGCACAGCAGAGGTAATGTGTTCTTTGGAAGTTAAAATGACAATTTGTTCAAATCATAGATTTTTAAATTTTAGACAAACAAGGTAGCTCTCACTCTATGTAACTCATTCTTTTAGAATAATTTCTTTGCTAACAATACTGTGGCAGGATCCAGACCACCCACATTTTATCTCTGTGGGAATTTAACAGACTGTAGATGTCCAAGAATACGATCAGGAAAGCCTGCTCCACAGTGCTGTTTACCTCAGAGACACAGAAGCCTGTCTAGGTGCTGTTCTGAGCAGCCCTCTAGTTCCCATGATCTCTAAACACTGGCTTTAGCCTGTGCCCAAAAATCACCCTCTGCCAGCAAAGGAAGGCCCCTGGCTCCTTCATCCTTCTCCAGGGGCTCCAGCATGATATGAATGATAAATATCTTCACCTCTTTCATAGAGACAGGGTGTTACTCAATGCAAAGATCAGCATAACTACTTTTATTTTTTAAAAGCCCCAGCATATTGATGGAAGGAGAGCAAGGTGGTTTTCCTTTGAATAACAAGTAAAATGAAGGTCAGGCTGCCAGAAACTGTAAGATCTGTTATCTGTGCCTGAAAGTCCTTAACTGTAACTCTTATTTCCACTTGCTGCCTCACCAAATTATTATTATTGTGAATCTAGGAACAAAAAAAAATCCCTGAGACAGTACTAAAAACAAAAATAAAAGTGCTTTTTGCTCCATTATCTAGAATTTAAGACATTTGGTTATTAAATTCTGACAGGCTTATTAGCTCTACTGCTATACCTTAATGCAGAATTTTCCCTCTGTAACCTGAGCTGAAATCTGTGTATGACATTTGCATTCATTTACAAAAGATGTCTTGTTTGGACACACCCAAACCTCATAATTTCCTCATTTCCTGTACTACCAAAATTATGTGTGTTCTCCATCCAGCTATGTCTTTAAAAACAAAATGAAACAATAAACAAAATTTGCATTCTTAAAACTTCTAACGGAGAGAAGAATAAAGGTTTTTGTAGCATAAACTCAAATCTCTGTTCTTGTTATTTTCTTCTGTAGGAATTACACTGTTCATGTCAATATTCACTGTGAGCAGTAACATGAATGTTTAAGGACACACCCTCAGGTAAGGAACCGTTTTCCTAGCATGAACAACATTAATCACAGATCAGTCAAACACTAACCAATAGTATTAACAACATAATTTAAATTTTTCAAAACAGACACAAACCAAGGAACATTTCGGAAGGAAATACAATCATCCGAATCATGCTTGCATTAGCAGAAACCCCCGAGACCATCTCTTAAAGCCTTTAAATTCAGAGCAGCCACCATCTCTTTCTTTCTGTGCAGGATGTAAGTGGGTGTTTGTGACAATTCTTATTTCTATTTGAACCTTCATATTGAAAGGTCACTGCAACAAACTATTTTCATTTCAAGATCTATGCCTCCTATCCAAGCTTTTAGAGTAAGGAACTAAAATCCAAAACACAGTAAGATCCCTGAATATCAGAATGGTAATTTCTTTTAACTTCTAACCTATTTCCTTATTCCACCTTACTTGTATAAAATACAAACCTTCACCCATGCTGCCTCTTCAGTTTCAGAGTTATCAAAGTAATTACAGATACTGATTTAATACTTTATTAATTCACCATTTGAATATCTGGTATTGCATAGATAATGTTTTGAACTCTTAAAAACCAATTCCACCAAAAAAAAAAAAAAATTAAAAAAGAAGAAAAAAATTGCATCTAAGGCCTTTCTCAGGCAATATCTTTGGAAGTTTTCAAGCAAGCTGTCTATTAAAGGAAGGCTATTATGAGGGTTATAAGGAAAAAGCTTTTCCCTTACATTGGCAGTTTATCAGTCAGTAATTACTGTAGAATACCTGTCAGGGTTTCCACACTCTGTTTTCTCTTATCTAAAATCTCCATGTCTGCAAAGTGATATTATTCTAATAATGTTAAAATAAAATCTCATTTGGTTGTTCTTCTTCCTGCTGCATCTCACACATCTACCCCCAGTTATATATCTTGAGTTTGGTAAGAGCCAGGTGCAACAGAAAGGTTCTCCTCTGAAGGCCTGCACTATTTCATCCACAAACAAAATGGTACCATAGCAACTTTTATTGCAAATATATAAAGGCAACTTCTGATTCAAGAGTGGTTGAAATTAAAGAAAACCTTGCATTTCAACAGAGGATTTCTCTAGTTACCTGGGAGTTTTGAAAAACTGCGCTGTGTTGCATCATATAGTCTCTGGTTACTATCAATTTTATCAGGACTTGAGCTATTTCAAATTTCCATAGAGGACAATTGCTCTACTTAAATCAAAATATCTTCCCCAATTGGCCAGTTTTCCCTGAAATTTTGGTAAATTTATTTCTGATAAATTTGTAGTCATGAGCCAAATGGTTGATACCGCTCATTTAAAAAAAAAAAAAAAAACATGATTGTTGTGCAATAATTTTAACTTACAGCTGGGTATTTTATGGATATGAAATATGCCCCTGCTGTGCTCTAAAATTCACGGGGTGAGAGTCTTAGCTCCTCTAAGCCCAGATGTACTTTTGAAAATGATGGATCTGTACTATCTTAAATTACTTACAGATCTATCCCAACACAACAAAGACAGAGAAATCTTCAAGGAAGCTGTACTTGCCAACTATGATTGAAAGACTTTTCCAAATATTTATAAAAACCTCTTTTCTTTGCTTTCCAGCTAAGACTGGCATGTGACTTTAATCAATTGGACTTCAGTAAACTTCACACCTCTGTTCTGTAGTGGTCTGTTAAGCTGTTAAGGCTTGTGAAGCTTTGTAGGTTTTCAGATAGGCCGGTTTTGCTGACAGCAGCTGTTTCAAGTGTGCAGTAGCTCCATATAAAGGAATAACTCAGGCCTGAGGGAATTAAGTAGACAAGTAGATTTTAATAATGCTGTGCACTGTCTTAAAAAAAATTGAATTGTTTAAATATGAACACAGCTTTAATATTTAGCAAAGGGTCCAAATATTCCCATGGCTAATGTTATACAACACCCTACAGGAGGTTTTGATGATCTAAATCACCCTCTAAATCCCTAAATCACTTGAATGGGAAGAATTGTCCATGTTTAGACAATCTAAACAAGTAGATAATAATTCAGAGAATGTCTAAGCCAAACCTCACTATATGCAGAAGAAAAGGGAATGGGTGGTATCCTGCTCTCGACTGGTCTTAAAACTAAATGAGACTTGAGATTCATAGTCCAATACTGCTCCATTATTTGCAAATCATATTTGCTGCTTAATGGCAAAAAGAACCCTTTTCTTTAAAATTAATTTTTAGTTTTTCACTTATGTCAGTGTACCTTTAGGAATTCCTCCAGGATATAAATAATGTCTATTCTAGTCCCCCATCAGTTTCAGAGGGGGCTCAAAATATCAGCTCAAATACCTCAGGAAATATATTCTGTCCACAAAATCATGGCCTATTTGAGCAGCAGCAACTCACATGACAGAGAGGTCTTTTTCAATCTGTATAGCTGAGACTGTACCACCAGGTGGAAAGGGTGTATAAGGATATCTAAAGCAGAAAGGCTACGTAAAGATATATAAGCCAAGCAGTCATCAGATGTGCAAGAGAAAATTGAATATTGCCAGACATTAAGCTCAGACATTGTTCTCAGACAGGAAGGGGGAACCATGTTCTCTTGATCTGGGGATGGCTTCTTTATCCTTCTGCATTATGAATCAGTAAATAAAATGCACAAGTGGTCCAGAACTCAGGTTTTTTCTCCCCCAGGAATATCAAACAATCAGAGTAGAAGGTTTCTAATCTTACTACTCCATTTTATGTCCAAAATATAGGTCTCTAGAACTTTTTCAGACTACAGCTACATTAGAAAACTGATCAGGACTTGGACACAAGCTGTAGGGCTGGCTTTACTTATTATATGGAAAAATGTATGTATGGAGAAAAAGCAATATTCAAAAAAATGCCAGTGAAATGCTCAGAGAACAACATGGACTAAGAACTGTTCTTAGCCAGGGGAATTTTCCCAGTATGCATGATGGCAACTCTGCTTTGGAGAGTGATTTTGACAACATTTATTCAAATTATGATAACCTGAGTCATATAAGTTTTAAGGAGGGAAAGGAATTCTGTGTCATCACTTTCTATGTCTAAATGCATAAAACAAGGTTGTAGAGGTAGTGGTAATGCACATAGTCATCTAATTTTCACAAAAAATATCATTCAATTATATAAGTGTCTCAAAAGTACCTAGCCATGTGTCTCAAAAGTACATTTATAAGCCTAGAATTAATGAAATTTCCTCAGTAGAAATGAGAAGACTTTTATGAACCATATTATAAAGTATCTGTGGTTTGAAAGTTTTCATGAATTATGACCTTATCCTCAAAATATTTTAAAACAGTATGTCCAATAAGTTTTCCTAGTATGCGCATTTTTATGTTATACAGATAATAAATTCAGCTTGAATTTTTTTGCTTCTGTTTTGAAAATACAAGTAATCATACAGGTCATGATCTCTGGGTTTAATTAGGTGACCATATTGAAAACATTTTATAAAAGGAGTAGATAAACAAAATAAGGTCAAAACAGTGACTCATTTTCCAGAGGAGAAATGTCCTCTGTGTAATTTTTGCTAGCAAGGCACTAAGGTTGCAATAACTTTTACCAAAAGGAGTTACTACCAAACTAGAAGAACTAGAAGAAAGATCTAAGAAATGTGATGTACAATTCTAAGGAAAAAATCTAAATTGCTTGTAATTCAGCTATCTGGATATGTTTCTATATGATTTATCTTTTTGTTGCAGCTGGAACCAACTGTGAAGGTAAGTTGCTGAAGAAGCAGTTTAGTAACCTAGTTTATTCCCATTAGACAACATTGCCTTATAATGAGTAATGGGAAAACAAGTCTCATTTTTTATGCATGATGTATCCATTTATGTAGCCTTTGCAGACCCAAAAATATATATCGGCATCTATGAATATTGTACAGCCAATTCTGTTTTAGTTTTACTAAATTATCTCCTACTTTTAAAGTGAGTATTACTGGTAGTTTTTATGGTAAACCCTTGTATTGTGGCCTAAATTTATTAAACCTCACATTAAAATACCCTCTTTAAAGAATGAATTTCATGCTTTCTTTGGTGGACAAGTCTTAACTAAACACTTCATCATGAAAAATATTGCAAAAATTTCTGTTAAGCTATCAAGTGAGAAAAAAAAACAGCAGAAAGTTCAGAATGAACTGTCCCTTGGAACACCTTGGCATTTGCAATGGTTCAAAAGTCTGAGGACTTTCTAAACTAGAAACTGTGCCTCTGCCTTGTTCACTAGCTATGTGTACTGTCCTCCCTGAATCTCTATAATCTTTTTTCTAATGTAATTTCCTTTTGACATTCACAATATCCCAGCATAATGAGTTCTGCAATTTTAACACTAGAGATAAAAATTGTACAGAAATGTGCACAACTTGTTAAATACAAAGACTATTTTATAATTTTGAAGTACAAGAACTGTCCAGAAGGTCTACACAAGGCTTGGCACACATGTTCACTTTCTGTGATAAAGGACAGGATGCTCAGACAAGACCTGGGAAAGGAAAGCAGAACCAGAGAGAGAGACCAGCTATAAATATTTAAATATAGAGGGTGATCTGGAAAAAGAGGAAATCTTGTAGGATGATTCAAAAACTTTACTTTCATTTAAAGAGACTTGTTGAATCAGTCTGTCAAGCAGGCTGTCTAAATGTCCTTGTCATAATTCCAGCCTGGAGGCTGGAATATCGCCCACAGGGCATGTGTTTGCACCTCTTACCTCCCCCCAGGCTCTTACACAAGTGAGTTATGTAAAGATTTAAGGGAAAGTCTGTTTATGCGCCTTTTCATACCATTCTTTTCACAAGTGAGAATATTTTGTTACACAAGATAGAGTTACAGAGCTGGGTGATAGCAGGATGAGGAATGTAACAGTAAAATATGGGCAGTTGAGAATGGTTCAGCTGAGATCCAGTAAATGCAGGCAATGAATAGAGTATATGTCAGAAGGCTGCCAAAAACGGCAGAATCTTAAGAGAGGAAAGGTCTGTCTCACACAATCTGCCTAGGGGACATGTCAAGAAGCAAAAGAATTGTGAAGGAAGGGGCAGTGTGATAAGTTCATGTGGCATCTTCTGTACTAAAATAGAATGGTGTTCCCTGAGAGATAAATGCATTATTCAGAAGCCATTTCAGGTCTTGGCCAAGGCTGGACTTGAGGACGCATACAGAAGTGTGCACACAGAAGTAGCCATTTCATTGTTAGTTGCTTCCGCTTGCAGAATGCATTAATGGCATTTAGGGAGGTTTTTCAGCATTGCTAATTTCAGTGGCATTTTTTGAAAAGGAGTTGTGGGAGCTATCATTTACCTGAGCCTTCTTTTGTGAGGGTATGGGAAGGTGTCGAAGCAAAAGGGAGAAAAAACCTTTTACTTCCCTGCATCTAGAGAAGGGGAAAAAAACTGAAATTGAAGACTGAATCAGAAAATACCACTGCACTATGCTACCTCTTCATTTGGTTTTCAGACCAAAAATAAACTGAGATGCAGACCCTGAGATGCATTTGAAATAGAAAAGCATTGTGTCTTACAGTGGCAAGCTTAATTGCAGACAATAGGATATATATTAAAGATGTAAAGCAGATAGTGAGCGATGTTCAGTGGGGAGGTCAAATTTTTGCAGATACCAACATTTTAGGGTTGTTAGTATTTAATATACATGTTAAGAAAATAGCTGAGTGGTAGAACTTGTGTACATTATAAGGAAAAATATTTTGCGCACTGTGTAAAATCCACAATGTTGAAAGTTTAGTTCGGTCTTCTGAACTGTACAGATCTTCTTTCTTCTAGATATTTCCCACCTTATCTCAAGTTTTCTTCAGCTTGTTTACTGACTTTTCAGTCTGCTTGCTCAGGAGATTCTTAAGCCAGAGCAAGCCAACTAAAATTTCTGTAAATAAAGTGAAGAAAATGCAAGATAAGGGTTAGTGTGTTCAAAAAGAAAGAAGAGCTGCAAATACCTTGGCAAGGAATTAACTCTTCACAACCTCTACGCACATGCACAATATGCTATGTGCACGTGTGCTTTCATCATGTGCATTAAGCAGATTTTATACACAGTGGCAGGTGTGGCTTGTCCTACATACCATGCATAGCAGTGCATCAGCCACTCACTGTTTCCCATTTAGTTAAATAGGAAAGACATAGGTAAACTGCTGACAAAGACACAATATCACAGACAGGCTTAGTGGCCTGTCACTGTATTTAATTAATTTAAAAATAATGCTACTAGCTGAGAAGAGAGAGCAAAATCTGTGTAATTTTGAAACCAATAATTCTCATATATGTACAAACATAGTAACATCTTCATAAAATCAGATTAAGAAAATACAGATAGAGTTGTAGAGGAATACATTTTAAATGTTCTGTTACTGTTGTTTTAGAAGGTTCATTCACTAAAATTGGCTTTTGTGAGTTCTTAAGGAATCAAAAGCTCCCTCATGCACTGCTTTCAATTCTCTCTTCATCTGTAAAAACAAGCCAAGGAGTGGTTTAATTTACTGTTGATCACTGGGGAGAAAAAAAGGAATGCAAAATTTAAATGACATTCACACACAAAGTTAATAGCTTTTATCACTCTCAGAAGGCAAGAGTAGAGGAAGTATTACTTCATATAATATACGACCTGGTTTCAGCTTTATTGTCTTTAGCAGTTAAAGCACTACTGCAAATGTGCATGGACTTAAGACATAGAGTTGTTTTACCAAAGCAAGAGTAGTGGCTGTTACAATGTACTGGCTTTTACTATTATCACAGAGTTATTTAGTACTTTGCATTCACAGATTTCAAATTCCTGAAGTGAATGACTTACCGACATAACAGCCAGCAAGGGAAAAGTGCAGAGAGGTTGGGAGTGAGGTTGGGAGCTAAGAGTCTTAGACACTACAAGTCTCACAAAAAGTGGGGGACCAGTCTCCAGAGCCCTAGTCTACAATGTGTAAGTGCACCTACTTACACATTGCTTTCTTCAAGGGAGAAAGGAAAAGCAAAACAAACAAACAAAAAAAACCAAAACAACCTGAAGTAACAGACAAATGTGACTTGAAATCAAACCTTCACATTGCTATCACAACCTGACAACACAAAAAAGAGGGGTGATTTTGCATTTCAAATGCTATCAAGGTAAAATCTGGGCAATTACTTGTCAGAGTTCATGAATAGTGCAAGAAATTGCACAGGTGAAAGACCCATGCTAGAGTACAGTTTATCTCCATAATTAGAGCACTCTTTTCTGCGAGTGAAGGAGACTTTAAATCCTTCTGATTAATTGGACAGGAGTTTGGCTTTGGTCAGCTCTAGAAAGTAGATAACGAAAAAGTTACTCATAAAATCTAGTTGTTATCTGTTACTTATAATGGGTCTCAGCCAGAAAAGGTATTTTTTTAATCTAACAAAGAAATAAAGTCTGTCAGAGTAATTTCACTCAGTTAATTTTTTTTTTCTTTTTAAATTTTTTATTTGGAGTAACCCCATAAAATGAAACAATTGCAGCTATGACAATCATTAATATTTTTTAAATATATGTGCAGAATCTTCTTATATTCATATATTTTACTTAGAAAGTGAACTATCTTGTACGCACCAGCATAAATTCTGTGTAGGTATTCATAGTTACTCCTGCATATGTTACTATTTTTTTACTTCTGTTGTGTGCTCCAGAAGGTAGGTTTTACCTTTAGATTGAACGTTTCACTCAGTTTCACTGAGCTGTAAATATAAGTCTGCAGCCAAACTAACTTGATTTCAGGGAGGTTTTTCCCTTGTCATCATCTCAGGATAGAAGATGCAATTAATACGATGGGACTATAGCAGATACCCAGTAATGCTGTAACCAACTGGCTGGGTCAGCAGGATGTTTTCAGCATTTATATGGCACAGGAAACATGGGAGAAATCCCTTTCTGTCAGACTGAATCAGTTGCATAATGCAAAGAACAGCAGTAAAAATACTCAAAGCACCAGCAGAGTTAATACTACCATCAACATGCTTTTCAGCTTTCTCATCAAACTACACACAGTTCCCTCCATATATAAAAAAAATCTCTCCCTGTTTTCATTTATTACTGTAGGCAATAAAAGTAATTTTCCCACTGATGCCTTCCTCTAGTAAAAAAGTGATCTCTTAGGAAAGGATGAGTAGTAGGACATCCTCATTAATACCAGTCGAATCAATTAAAATTCAGTGAATATCAGATGTAGTAATGACAATGTGGGAACAGAAAACAGAGTTGATTGTTACTTACACCAAATAGGGCTTATTTATATGTGTTTCTGTAAAACAGCCTCATCATAGTATGACCCAGAAGAATGAATTTATGCCTTCCAGCCCATCAGCACCATCTACTGTGACTTGACATAACAACAGTCTTTGCCACAATAAGCACAAGTTTCAGTTTTCTTTTGTTTTTCTTTACATTTGTCTTTTTTGGGATTTTCTTTTTTTTTTCTGCTTATTGCTCCAGAACAGCCTATCACAAAAAGGTTTTTCAGAAATTTGATGTTTTTGAAATTTTTTTTGAAAATATGACTATTTCTTCAGAAGAAGAAATCATCCTGCAGACTTCAACTGGTTGAAAAATTGTAGAGTTTTGAAAATGTGTAAGGTGAAAATAAATGTCCAGTTTTCTTTGCTTTTAACTGCCAGAATGGAGGGAAACAAGGGAAAGGATAAAATTTTTACAAATTTTAAATTCAGCATAAACTAAGTCCCTAGAATCCATTCATGAAATGAAACTATAGTCGTCCTATGCCTGGTCAGTATTGAATGGGACAGATCTGGAAGAATTTCATGAGGTTATCAAGTAGATGCCAGACTTTCAACATGATCTTCCTCCCACACAATGCATTCATAATTTTGCTCCTAAGGCAGAGAGTTCTCTTTATAGCCTAAATACCATCAGGAAAGAGGTTTAAACTATTTGATAAAGGCTAGAGATTTGCTATCTGTCATCATATCTAATTTTAGCTACATAACTTTCTCTTTTGTCTGCTTTCTTCCTTTAATTCAAAGACAGATGAATCTGCAAATCTCTCTGCAGATTTGTGTTAGACTAATGGACTCACTGCCTTAAAAACTTTTAGTTAAATCTCATCAGTTTATTCAGATTCATTCTGGCACAATACCAATGGCTGCAGTGACTCTTCTGACTCCAGAATAATGCTTGGGCAAATGAAAAGAAACAAGATTTCTGGAAGGTTTTAACATGGCCTGTCCCATTCTTGGCTACATAGTGCATAGCATTTATGAACTCACAATAAGAAAAAGAGACTCTGTGATGAAACAAAACAAAAATTAGTCATGAGGAAAAAAGGGTCTTACTTTTTCTCATAGAAACTGATGCAAATCCTAAATGTTCCCCTTTAGTTCTCTCCAGAATGAATACTCTAGCACAAGTGGTATTGTTCCCTCAGACAGCCTTGTGAATCAGCTTATATTTGCCATTTATGAAAGATATGCTTACACATGCTTGCCTTCATGGGTGTAATAAATTTTATATGCTTTATTTTTCAGACAGTAAATCATTTAAAACTGTTCTGCCATACCTGGTATATAAGACATAAATTTAAAAAAATATGTTAAGTAATAAGATATGGAAAAAAATTAGGCCCTCAGCATGCTGCCTATAACAGAAACCTTCCAGAAAGAAGAGAGTGAAAAACGCCTCAATTGTAAATTGACCATGTTCCTTCCTTTTCCCTCTCATTCAGGAATAAGGTGATTTTTAAAACTCTTTCCATACTTTCTTTTAGTGACTTGAAATGATAAATTCCTAACATTACATGACTCGATGTGTGCCATTCTGGGTTACAGAATGTCTATTCTTTGTCAGGCAGGCAGGCAAATCTAGGGGAACTCAGGAAATAGAAACACATAATTGCATCCTTCAAATATATAAGCAAAACAAACTAATATTTTATATGACCTCTTCATTCTTAAAAGCCATATATTTACTTTTGTTACAATCACAAAGTATTGCAGGAACATTTTCTTTTCAGTATGTCCTTCACATTCTCCCCTGCAGTCTCTTGATACTTAATATATTCTTTTCTTTTAGCTTCCAACTCCTCTTTTACCTGTCCATCAACTCTCCATTCCATAGATCCAAGCATGCTTTTCAGTCTTTTTTTCTTTTTTTTACTAGACAAAAGGAGTTTGTGTTTTTGATTCTTTTCACTGCAGTAAGAGGAGATGGAACTTTAATGGCTTTAATAAAACTTTTTTCCTGTACTCCAGTGTTAAGTTACCCTTTCCACATACTGTACTTTGCTGTGTAAAAATTATTCTCTGATAAAGGTAAAGTTTTCCTACTTCAGTAATTGATTACATTTTTAATATTCACTTATTCATTCCTATTGGATATTTTCAGTGTAGCACAGACACTAAATTACCATTATGAGGCAGGAGTTTAAATGAGCTAGTCATAATCTTGAGATTAAGGACATTCACATAATAAAAACTCAGAACACAATAGTGCAACGCTTACTCAAGTGCTGACTGTTTTACATAGCTAAAAATGGCAAACATAAACATGTTAATATTACATTTATACTGTATCTTTTAAAACACTGAATTTGTGGTATATAATATGAACAAAAGCTCAGATCATTGTCTATTTTGAAATCAGTGGACTTACTAAAATACATTTAATTCAATGGATTATGTCTAATTCAAATCACTGTAAAATAATGTTTTAAGCAAGACTGCAGTTGGTGAGGTGGACATGATCTGGAGAAGGCAATGCTTTTAAAAGCATTAGCCTTTTAAAAACTGACATAGGATTAGATTTTCATCCAGGTAGCCTCTGATGAGTTTAAAGAATAAATTCCAAAAATGTTATCATGTGATCTCATGAAGGAAGAACCCTTCAATATTTGAAAGAATCACTCATTCAGCACTGGCTGAGCAATAAAATAAAAAAAGATTTGTCAGCATTAGTTCATGGATTAAAATACCTCAGTTATAATTGAGAAAGACATTTAAGGTGACAGCTGATATGTAAAAGCTTCAGACAAGAATGCTCAAAGATAACATTCAGCTTTGTGCAAGGAATTACTACGCAGACTAAGGACTCTTCAATCTGAAAAAAAAATAGTTTAATTATGGTACAGATTGAAGAGAATATAGAGTATAGTATATGGGATCTGACTTTCATGACCTGACTGGATAAATTGTTCCCCAGCTTTTACAATAAAAGAACTATAAAGAATCAAAGGAAGGTAGCAGATTCAACAATAATAACAAAAATAATAATTAAAACTAAAAATAATAATTCACAGAGCAGGTAGTCTGGGAGAGTTGATGTCAAAAGTTCTTATTTGTGCTGGTAGTCTATATGAGATCCAGAGGGAAAAAAAATCAAAGAAAAAAATCCACTGAGAAATAATAAATATTTCAAAGTCCCCTGTGTTGCGAAGTGAAAACTGAAAAGTAGAAGGAAGATACTCTTTTCCAGGAATTCTTTTACAGACATTCTTAGAAAGGGTAAGGATTAAAGATAACTGTGAGAAATGAGTGTCTTGAAATTGTGTTGAAAATTTGAATGTTCACATAATTCAGTGAATGTTCACAAAAATATAGTAATGCAAGGTCTGGCATTAATCTTGGGTGTAATGCATTTCTGGTGTTCTTGTGTTCAAAGTCTGAGTCCTTTATTTCTCTCTGATGCTTCATGGGCTGTTTTTTCTCTTTTACCACCAGCTTTTATCTGATGTCAAGAGATCCTTTAGGTCCAGCCAAGTTCATTTAAGCTTTCACTGCAGGTAGAATTGATCCCCATGAATTACTCAAAACCAAATACATACCCTTATGCCCCAACCAGATTTTACATGAATCATTGCTTATCTTGTAATACATGCTTTCTTTTAAATTATTAAAGTGATTTAGTATTAATGAAAAGTGATAACTTTTTAGCAATTGATCATGGACATACAACCTAAGGCCACTTACTACCTTATTACTGGTTTTCATAAGTTAATATTGCTGAACCTCATGCTTGGAAATAGGGCTACTTATAATTTAATAGGACTAATTTCACATTAGCAAAGATTTCATTTTTTTTTAAATCTAGTGAAAGAGAATGTCTTCTTGTATTATAAGACTTTGTATGTACACATAAACCTGTTTTTATGTTCCTGCAGCTACTTAAAATAAATTATATTGAAATATGCCTTCCTTTTCCCAGATTCACTGTGCTGGGCTTGTGACTACAAACTTGCAGAGATTTGTATAAGTTAAAGTAAAGGCATATCCCAAGATCTTTCTAGTTGTACTACAGGGCACTTGCTCCAGAAAGCAAAATGAACAAAAACCCTAACAATTTTTCTGCCTTGTGCCTGGGAAGGTTGTTCCAGTGAATGGCTACTCTCACTACAAAAAAAAATTATTTCTTATGTCAAGATGAAACCTATCTAGTGCAAACGATATCTGCCGCCCCTTGTCATCCCCATGTGGCTCTTCCAAAGAGATAGCCTCCATTCTCTCTTTAGCCACCATTTAAGAACTGGAATACTGTGAAAAGAATCCCCTTTGAGCCTTTTGTTCTCCAGTCAGAAAAGGTCTAACTCTTTCAGCCTGTCCTCACAGGGCAGATTTCCAGATCTTTGATCATCTTCATGGCCCTTCTTTGGATCATCTTGATTTCTCCTGGTCTTTCTTGGACTGTAGGGACCAGCACTGTACATTTACTTCAGATGTAGCCCAACAAGCACTGAGTAGAGTGGAATGACCACATCTGTACCTCTGCTAGCAATGCTCCAGGGTCTGATTTGCCTTTGTCACTGCAGCAGAGTTCTGCTGACCTCTGCTCAGCTCTTTGCCCACCAGGACCTCCAGGTTCTTTTCAGCAAGGCTGCTCCCCAGCCACACAGAGCTGAGCCAGTACTGGGCTATTTGTCCCAGGGGCAGGACCATGCTCTAGTCTTTGTTAAACTTCATCTGCTATTTCTAACCCGCTCTACCAGCCTGCCCAGGTCTCTAAGACGGCTCTTTCTTCAGACACATCATCATGGATTGACACTGGCCAGATGCCAGGCAGCCACAAAAGCTGCTCACACACTTCCCACTGCAGACAGACAGAGAAAATGAAATGAAGGGTTCACAAGTAGAGATAAGGACAGGGAGTTCACTCATTGAATACCAAGGGCAAAACTGGCTCAACTTAGAGATATGAATCTATTTCTAAAAAATCAGAGCAGGATAATGATTCAAAACATGTTTTTATCCCCACCCCACCCTTTACAGATCTACCTCCTACCCCAGTTGTGCAAGGAGGTGGAGGATGGGGTTTATGGGGTTTTTTATCACAGGTTCATTACCTGTGATTTCTCCCACTGCTCAGGGAGAGAAGTCACTCCCCTGCTGCACTGTGAAATCCCTCCCATGGGAGACAACTCTCCAGGAACTTCTCCAGTGTGGGTCCACTGTCACGAGCAGCAGCTGCCTCTGAACTGCTGCAATGTGAGTCCCTCCCACAGGCAACAGTCCCCCTCAAACTACTGCAGCATGGCTCACTCTTCCACAGGGTGCAGTGCTTCAAGGACAGGCTGTTTCCGTCTGGCAGCAGCACTTCTCTCTCCATGGTCTCCTATAGGACCACATCCTCCTCCAGACATCCACCCACTCCAGCATGTGCACCTCTCCCCAGGCTGTGAGTGCATCTCTGCATCCCCCGAGGGTCCCCAGGGGCTGCAGGGGCACAGCTGCTCTACCACGGGCTGCAGAGGAATCTTGGTTCTGGTGCCTGGAGCACTTCCTCTCCCTCCTTCTCCACTGACCTTGGCGTCTCCAGAGCTGTTTTTCTCACATGTTCTCACTCTGGTCTTCTCTGGCTGAAATTAAAACTGCATAACAACTTTTTGTTTGATTTCTTCTTAAATGTGTGATCACACAGCCATTACCACCATTTCTAATTGTCCCAGCCTTGGCCAGCAGCACATTTGTCTTCTGGACCCACAGGGTATTGACTCTGCCAGATTATTTTGGGAGCTTCCAGCAGCTTCTCACAGAAGCCACTCCTGTAGCTCCCTGCTACCAAAACCAAGTCATGCAAAACCTGTACTCACATCCACCTTACCACCCGGCGTGCTGTTGTCAGCAAACTTGTTGAGGGTGCTTCCAACCCCATCATCCAATTCATTTATGAAGATGCTGAACAGCATGGTGCCCTGGGGGACCCACTTGTGACAGGCTGCCAGCCTGAGTAAAACCCACTCTGAGTGCAGCCTGACAGTTTCCTACCCACCTTGCAGATTGCCTATCCAGTGTCATCTCAGTTTTACCAGGAGATGGTTGTGGGAAACAATGGCAGGTGCTTTGCTGAAGTCCAGGTAACATAACAACATCCACAGTTCTCCTCTGTAACTTTTTGTTGTGTCCCCTGCCCAGTTTTTGCTGGGCAGGGGAAAGTTCCAAGGTTTGTGAGTGCTGGCCTTTCAGGCACTTGGCTTCATGGTTTCTCACAGAAACCTGCAGTTTCCAGCCAGCATAAAAAGACCTGGAGAGCAGCTCAGACTTTTTCCACAGGCTTTATTATCATCCGTGAAGGGGTCAGGCTACAAATACAAAGATGGGGGATCACACATGTAATTTTATAGGGTTTGGGGGATCACAAGTAAACCAATGGAAAACAGGGTTAACACATTTTGGCCAACTACATTATCTTTCTTTGTTTGGGACAACCAATTACAAAGAACCAAACCTAACCAATAATATTCTAAAAAGATAAAAAGAAGAGATTGCATTTTTCTAACATGAGTCATTCTAAACAAGTAGTTTTTCTTATCTCAAAGGAGGTTCCATGGGGCTGTCGCAGGGCTGTTTGCAGAGGGATTCATCTCCTCTACACTCCTCATGCGAACAGATTTTTTTTTTCTTTTTCATTTGCCCTTGGTAAATCCATCCTGGTTTTTCCCAATCATTTACTTCATTTGTTTGTTTTTTTCTTAACAGCTTCCAGAAGGACCCACTATTACTTTTCCAGGGACTTAGATAAGACTAATGGGCCTGTATATTCCTCAGTACTCTTGTAAGTGGGTATGACTTTTGCCTTCTTCCACTCATCAGCAATATCCCCTGGACAGAGTTGAAACTAAATATTTAAGGTCCCTTCCAAACCATTCTGTGATTGTGTGATTCTGTGAAATGATCTGTACTACAACAAAGTTATAGCTGTTTGTACAATGTAAAGCACATATATCACTAAATTATACAGTAGGAAGGCATATGATTGTCAATCTTTATCTGATGAGCTCATTGCATATTAGACTGCAGATTTTTGCAAGCAATAGGCAGTGAAGGATTAGTGAAGAGCTTCAAAGAATAGCTGATAAAATGACAAAGTAATTGCAGAAACTTTCAAACCTAACAACCTTCACAGCAGGAAAGTAATCAAAGCATATATGCCCCCTGTAAGCCTGATCCACTGACATTCAGATGGTCCATAGTATTGCATTTTACCACAAAATGTCAAGGTTTTAAAAGCTGTAATTAAGTGGATCATTACAAGTATTGTGTAACCAGAAGAAACATGGGGTCTTGTGGGCATGCCAAAATTCCAATGGAAGTTGACTTAACTGTATTTCTGCAAAATGATTATTTACACATTTGCAGTATATAACTACTTACAGTTAAATATGGTAGCAAACACCTTCAGAAGTTACAAGCAGTGGCAATTCTACTGGGTTCGTGGCCAACCAGTAACAACAAAAAGTGACTTCAGTAACCATCTGAGCAAATATTTTCGTTTACTTTCATTCTCTGGGCTCTAAAGATTTACACCTCTATCTTTTAGAAAATGAAATAAAGAGCTGTAGTGAGTAATGTAATTGTGGACATCAAGTTTTAACAGTTGAAAAGACTAAAACACTATGATGTGCACATTGGAGCACATCTAATATAATATCACATATTACATATTATCTTTTTGCATTTTACATTATATTCAACCATCATTCTACTCAAGCAATGATGGAGAACATTTCTTGTATCATAAAAGAGAAAGCTATTTAAAAAATAAAACAAACATCATAAAGTCTATTTCAGATACTCTTCCACCATGAAAGAATTTAGTGTTTTCCTAAGGAATTACAAGACAACATTTGATACATCTTTCTATGTTTCAAGAAGGAGAACTTTATTCCCTGTCATATTTTGCAAAGTATTTCTGTGCCACAATGATTTAGGAATATCTTCAAAGAAAAATAGAAAGCCTTACAAGATGTGAGGCTTATGGAAAGAAAAGTTCAATTTATAATGGCTATTTGGGGGAAAAAAAAAACTGATATTAAAAGTAAAGCTGTGAGTGACATTTTCTTTGTATATACATAACTTCTGCATGCTTCTGCCTGGGAAAGAAACTAACACCTAGAATCAGTCAAGCAACTTTAATTCTTAATTGCATTGTAGAATTTTTTCATGTTGTTCTGCTTAGGTTTAAGAGAACTCATTTAGCTGTAGTTTCAGCTTTCATTCTCAAACAAATTTATTTAGTATCCATTAATTATTGCTATCATGGAAGAAATACAGCCATCAACAATGCCAAAATCCCAATATGTGTATATGCACAACCTTGGGATGTCACACTAATTGTTATGAAAGCTTTAACACAATCCTCTCTTGAACCCATGAAAATTATTACCTCAGAATATTGTTACTGGACTTTATAGCTACTTTCACCAAGTGAGCACTAGGAGACCAAATGATTGCAAAACAGGTTAACGAGTTATAATAATTACTGAACAACTGTTATCTCACAAACTGGAAGAAATTTTCCTCAGGGTAATTTCCTTCTTACGCTATGAACTTTGAAATTGGAGCTGGGCTTGAAAAAATTGGGTAAAACTAATGCAACTGATATAAGCATCAAAGTTTAGTTCATTAGATCTAGATTTAAGCAAGAAATACCAAACAGTTTACAATGGCCTACATATTTATTTTTCATTACATAAATGCAAAATAGCTGCAAGCATGCCTAACCTAAGATGGTGACAGGCAGTATTTGATAGTGAAAATGAAGATGAAAGGGCAAAAATAAACCCTGTGGCAGACAGTGTATTTTTATTCAGATGTATTGGCATAAGAAAAAGATGTTAAAAGAGATTAATTCAATATTTATATCAACCTCCAGGAGCAGTAAAACAGTAAAACTCAGAGTCACTAAAAGGAGAAGTGCTTTAAAACCAGCTAAAGCAAGACTACAAAGTTTTACTTTAATCATGACAGAACCTAGTGGTCAGATACATAGCACCAAAATGTCAGACTAGGCTTCCTAGAGTAGATGTGAGATGAGAGAAGGAAAAAAGTAACAGCTATCCAAAGACAACATATATCATATGAAAAGCCATGATGTTCAAATCAATAAGAGAGAACATCAAGCAAGATGCAAGAAATTGTGCAGATTAATAAGCACCTATCTTGGCAATTGCTCCCTACACTTGTTCAGGGAAACAAATTCCTAAGGATGGTGCTCATTTTGTATTGTAGCAAATAGAAGTCCCTCCATGTCCATTGACAGGAATTAGGCCTCTAGTTCACATAGAGCAATCATGGAATCATAGAGCTGTTTATGTTGGAAAAAACCTTGTAGATCATCAACTCCAATCATTGTCCCAGCACTGACAAGTCTGCCACTGAATCATGCCCATAAGTTCCATACCTATACATCTTTTAGATACAACCAGGCATGGTGGTTCCATCTCTTCCCTGGGCAGCCTGGTCCACTGCTTGACAACTCTTCTCATAAAGAATTTTTTCTTAGCATCTATTCAGAACCACCTCTAGCACAACTTGAGGCCATTTCCTCTTGTCCTATTTCTTGTTACCTGGGAGGAGAGACTGAGACCTACCTCACTACAACCACCTTTCAGGTAGTTATAAAGAGCAATGAGGTCTTCCCTCAGCCTCCTTTTCTCCAGACTACATAATAGATAAAACAAGATAAGTTAAAAGGGTATAAAGCCATGTGAAGGTGGTAGAAGGTTAGTGCTCAGTGATTTAGGCATCAGAAATGAGACTCCTCCTGTCATATTTCAGGTAAACACTGTAGCTTGCAGGCTTATTGAATGGCGAATGAAAGCAACTCAGGCTGAAGCAGTGATTAGGAAGCCAGATTCTACTTCCTAGGTAAGCAACCTAATTAGAAAGATATCATGCAATATACAGGTAGTTTTGCACCAATATTTCTATTTGCACTTCTGTGGATAGACTGAAACTTTAAAATATCATTACGCTATCATTCCTCACTTTATTGTCACAACCATCCCCAAGATTGTGTCATTCTTAATTTACAAGCAGTGGGAAAGCATTTCTAGGTTTTCAAGTTACCAGTGAAATAGCTGGTAAGCACAGGTTTCACAGGAAATTATGAATACTAGGCTGCTTATATGATGCTACAAGGGCCAGGTTCAGGCTCCATTAAAATTAATAGAAAGCTGTCCACAGATTTCAGAAGTGCAGTGAATCACTGGGAAGTGCTGTCCTAACTAATAAGTATTTTGATCTTCACAGTCAACACCCATTTATGTAGGTTTTTAAGTGTCATTTATACTAGTGCATATATACTAATTTCAGCTTGTCTAGTTAATTCTAAATGGAAAGAAAAATACAATTAAATTCCACATTCAATTAAAAATGTTATATTATATTATTTATATTATTTAAATTATATTATATATTTAAATCCATTATATTATTTAAATCAAATTAGCTTCAATTTCTTCAGCATAGTAACTTTCAACTTACACCAAAGGATTTGTTTAAATACTTTTTCAAAGGGGATACCAGCTATCATGAAAAGTACCAGATATCAAGCCTCAGTTTTGGGTAAATAATTCATGAAGAGACGATTTCATGGAAACAATCTGAAATGCTTCATTAACCAGAAGAATTTGTACCTCATGTAACACTCTCTAGTACATACCTTATGACCATATGGACCAGTTTAAGTCCCTAGGAAAGAAACTAAAGGTACTAAAGAAAATAATAGTTGTAGTGACATTAAAACAAAAATTACACTTTAAATAAATGCCTTGAATGAATTATATTTTATTGTGTATTAAAATGTCAGATGTTCAAGAATTTTATCATTTATAAAGAAGAACTTCTTTCTATCTTATCTTTTTCCATCTGACCTCATCTGCTGGATCTGTGGTACTAAGCTAGATCTGTGGACCAGGTTATGACAAGATACTCAGAATGAGGCTGCAGTTCCATTCACCTTTTCTTGGTGGTGAAGCTGATTTAATAAACCTGTGATACAATGCCATCGTCCCACTCATCAGATACAGTCTGCCACCAGTTCAATTGTCCAAGTATTGCTACTTATTACTACAGTGAATACATACTAACATGCACAGTATTTATATATTATAATTATATTTCTATATCTTATTTACATAACTTTGTGTAAAAATGTGCGTATGTTTGTGACTATATGTTAAAAAAACATTGTATACCAAGAAAAAGCCAGGATCTTGGTTTAAGAAAAAAAACAACAGGAAGAGGAGGGAGAGAGATGTGAGGAGGAATGAACAGCCAAAACAGAGAATGTCTCCTGCTATCTGTCAGATAGACAAGGTATGTGAAACCCTGTATACCTCTATATTACCTAGCTGTTCATAAACATAACTTGACAGCTAAGTGAGCTATAGGAAGAGATTTAGACCCCAGCCCTAGAAAGAATATACTATAGCAGGAAAAGTCACTCTCTCTCTGTCCCTTTTTCTTCTTTGCCCACTGCTGATTTTTTCTCTCTTTTCCACAATGATTTTTAATATAAATTCAATTCTTGTTTTACTACTTCCCATACTTTTTCCTTAGATTTAACAACCCATTGTTAGGGATTTTGAGCCATTTTTTAGCACTGCAGAAACCAAAAAGCAGAAAAAATATTTGAACTATTCATTAACAACCTGTAGTACCTTTATAGGATTTATCATACTACCTTGCCCGAATTGTGCCAGGGGGCTGAGTTAACTCATTGGCAATACCATTTAAGTCAGACAAATAAAGTGGTTTTTTTATCTAATGGTTAGAATAGCATATATTTTTAAACCTTATAATCTCTAGAATTACAAAAATATGATAGCCTAATATTCCTCATGGATACCTATCCATACAAATAAACCTCTTTATGGAAACACCCTGCAGCTATATCAGAAGACAGTTAGATTCTCTAGTTTCAGAGTGAACGAATGGCTGTTGTTTTATGGAAGGGAGAATATTTCTAATGGATAAATCAAGAACGTTTTGACATAATTCTGCTTGTTGTGTGCAGATGTTCCATGTAAGTCTCCAGATGAATAAAACCTGGGTTTTATTTTTGTAGACTCAGTATGATCTGTAATGTGACAGGAAGCAATATGCGTATGTTTAATATGCAACAACAGATGAAATCCCTGTGAGCTTTCAGAAAAAATTATTGGGGCTAATGTGTTATTGTTAATGATCCTATGGCTTACCATATGTCCAGACAGTGAAGTTAGCTTATATGTTTTTGGTTTTTTCAACTTCAATTCCTTCATAAAACAAGCTGATAATGAAAGAATGAAACTACAGAAGAAAATACACTTGGTTTTGTTCCAAGGTATCAGTATTCAGCCTTCACTACATTCATCGGTATTTACAAAATTGACTTCCTGAAAGTAACTGTTTCTATAAATTCTGACCTCAATTACATATATGACCTACATGAATATGCTAGAAGGTGACATTGGAGATTGCTCATTTCCTATAACAGGACATGGGATTAATAAATTGTGAAATACTCTGTAATATATTCAATGAAATTTTCACAAGTAGCAAGGAAAATAAAAAAAACCAAACTTGCTGAATGCAAGAAAATGTAGAAGACAAACACATAGAGTATCATGAATAATGATGAATATGCCCAGTAGCCACTTCACAGTAATTTCTGAACAGTGGCAAATGTCACACAAATTTTGTTCGAGAAATTATTTCAGAGAAAAAGTCTCGACAAAAATCGACTCATTCTCATTAGCACAAAGACAGACGAACACCAGCTGCTGGTCAACACCTTAAAGCTGAGACTGGTACTAAACTGAAGAGTTATCCTTCTGCTTAATTCTACTGTAACAATGAATAGTTTAATTTAGCTCTTTTATAGCTTTTGCTGGAAGAAAATATTCACATTTTCAGTCATCTTTATTACAGAAGGGAATGATTTTAAAGCTAAGCAAGGAAGTCTGCCTAGATAAAAGTCTGCACAGTTCCATTGAGAGCAAACAGCTGGAAGTTTAGGCTTCAATATTGAACTGACATAAAGTCAAGAAGCTTTCCTTCAGTCAGGCATTGCTCTGACAAGGGGGACATCTCACAGTAGTTTCACAGCTGTTGGTGCCTGCCTTCCAGCTGAGATCATGGCTCAAGGTGTGAGTGTTTTTTTCTTCTGTTCCCTACCACAGCAAAGTTAAATTGCATAGCTAGTACAAGCAACAGTCTGCACAAAGAGGTTGCTACTGTCTTTCAGTTCAAATATATCAAACATGAATGATTTTTGCATGTTAGCAGGGGTGTCATGTATGAGTTTGGGATGAGAAGGCACTTCCTAACTATCAAGACCTACAAAATATTTTTCACAAGAAGATAGACTGATCTTGAATATGAGGCTTGTTTGCCAAACTCCATCTTATTTTCTCAGAATTTTCTCTCTAGTGCTTCACACAGCAACTTTTATAAAAGGGGGGAAATAGTGTAATAGAAATGAGGTAGTATTCATTTCTGTAGCATCCATGCATACAATGGTAATAAGTTCATCTTCAGTCCACTACTTGTCAGCCAAGAAGGAAAACATTACTGTTTTTGCACATTACCCAGCAAGTGATCCTACCTCTTTCAAATACTGTGACAAAAAACCCTTTTTTTTCACATGGAGCTTTGCTTACATCTTTAGGAAACTTTCAAAAGTTTAAAGAGATACTACTATACAATTGTTTTAACTACAATTTGTTAGAAAAGCACCCCTATTCACAAATTTAATCACAATGTTAATATCGCTTCAAAACTCTGCGATAATTATCTCTTTAGGAGGATCTCATCAAACAGGCCCTTTATTGGGCCATCTGCTTTGTCGAATAACATTCATTACAGCCTGAGAATACTCATGTCTTCTAAATCTATGCAAAATGCCATTATGGCTAATACAGAGTCTTCAAGAGATGCAGAAAAATATGTACAGATCAAGTAGTCAAAAAGGCTCTGTAATGAACTAAAGCACCATGAGAAATCCATTGCTCCACACCTGCCAATAAGCAGTTATGCATTTCTGTGCATCCAGATAACTAAACTAGAAAGATCATTCCTCATTTTGTAATTAGATATAGATCTTATTTCTTTTTTCTCCATATGATTAGTTTTTATTCACAGGGCTGGAGTCTACTTTTGTTCATTTCATGCACTGTGGCATGTTCTGGTGTCAGTGTACACAATTTTTAGTTCCCACACACATTAAATTATATATTTTGCTCTGACTCAGAGGTGATTTATGGCCATATCTTCTTTTTTCACTTCTTATCAGGTAATATGGATAATACAGATATGTTTGTTTGAATTTATGCCCAAAACTCACTTCTACAGCTTCTTGTTTTAATACCATATACCAGTGGGCAAAGTAGTGCTATGCCTAATCCAAATGTGTATGGAAGAGCTACTCGTCATCTCAGCAGCTTTTCTCCTGCTGTTCATGAAAACTTCTTACTCACTTCAACACTTTATTACACATTTCTTCCATCAATGACAGCAAATCACTCTATTTGTAATTCAGATTTAAAAAAAAAAGAGTAAGCACAACTAGAGGACTGAGTATTCAGGTTTAATATACTTACATTGCTTATCTGGTACTCAGATTGCAGAATCTTCAGAATGAAAGGTAGGGTGTAAAAACATATTTTTCTCCTTCTTGATACAGCTCCAGCATAGTCTAATTTTAGATACCTAGAGATAAATTCAGAACATTTAAGCCTTTTCATATAGGTCTCTAATGTTACTTTTCACTCACAGTGAACATTATTTTGATTTATTTTTATTTCTCCTCTTCTCAGCTTTTGCAGAATTCTGATGTGTGCATTTACTTACAAATACTATCTTGAGACTGACAAAGTTCTCTTTAAGTAACCTTTAAATAAATATTTCCAAAGCTTTGTTCAAGAACAGAAAAAAATTATTTTTGTAATTTATTTCCACAAAATTTCTTTTATTTCCACAAAAAGAAATACTTTATTATTTTCTAAGCTTTGATATTTCCACATTTAGGTATTCTGGAATTTTACATGGCAAAAATTTTTTTTCATTAGTGTAAGAACAAAAGCACACCTTTAACTGTCTGAATTTCCACCTGAGAAAAATTGTTATTTTATACTGAGTTCTAGGAAATATCAGATGTATTTAAAGAGAAGCATTTCAGAGATTTCTCTTCCTATATTTTTATTAATCTCTTTAAGGAATAAAATCAAAAGTTGTAAGATGCCATATTTTGTAACTGCAATGCTGTAGTGTCTTACAGGAATATTTATGATCCTTCTAAGGGAACATGGGTTCTGAAATGTTACAAAATATTATTTGAAAAATTAATTGTCTATTTCTCATGTTGCATTTATTCAGTTAGTTTTGCAGCTTTGCCTGAGAGAATGCTTCTACTTTTAAAATCTTATTGTTTTGTTTACACTAAGTATCTCTGTGCGGAGCCCTTGATGGCGCTAAATATTTAATGCTTTTCCTTACAGCAATTATTAATTTCTCATTAATCAATGCTTTTAAATATCTGTCTTCATTATAACACTTAAGAACTTTAGAGAATGAGCTGCTTGTTCCCTGACTGTCTTACGAACCTGTGTCCCAATTAGCTCAGGCTGACAATGTGCTCTGTACCTTTGAACTGCTATAGAAATTAGGAATACTCAGAAGAGATACCTAGAAAACTGTAAAATAGAGCCCAGGTTCCTACTGCTCATGAGATGCTCATGTATAAATCACTCAGTACATCCTCTTCCTAAGTATTAATTTTATTTGTCTGTCTCTTCTGGTGATAAAAGATGGAACAGAAAAACTAACAGAGAGAAGATGTTATGCATAGGGAAATTTGCTTCTCAAGGAGCTTCACATGGTAGCAGACATGTGCATTAATATGCATCAATATGGTGCTACCCCAGTTTTCCACTCTGATTCCTATCCTGTTTCAATTTAGATTTAGGAGCTATATTGATCTATAATTAGAAAGTGTAAATCCTTCTTACACTGAAAATGAATGCTTTCCCCTTTTTTTTCTTCCTAATTTAAATTCACATAGATACTTTTTAAGCCTCCAGAATTTCCTGGAATTTCCTGAAAGACACACACTAAAAATATTTCAGGGGCAAGTATAAGGAGTTTCATTACTACTTTAAAAATCCATTAATTTATCTGCACCACTTTTCCTTTTTTCCTGAAATCATATCATGTCCCTTCTAATTCCTTTTCTGAATTGTTATTCTTTCAGGGTTTTTCCCTCACCCAGAACTATGTGTCTTGAAATTTTTCAACAGCTTTGCAACTCAGGAAGTAATTATTGCTTCCATTTAACACACAGAAAACAAAAATAAGAAAATGTGTTTACCTGAAGCCACCAGAGAGTGGATCCA
Source organism: Cinclus cinclus (assembly GCF_963662255.1). Classification (NCBI taxonomy): domain Eukaryota; kingdom Metazoa; phylum Chordata; class Aves; order Passeriformes; family Cinclidae; genus Cinclus; species Cinclus cinclus. Next base: position 18,895,182 of record NC_085050.1, on the reverse strand, counting down.
GGACATGAAAAGACATCTCTTAATTTGAAGTTTAATCTTCTAACTAAAAGATGATTTCTCAATTGGTTCATGATTTAGCAAGTTAAGGGAATACATTCAAAGCACAATAGACGATTCCAGTATCTAAATGAGCTCTAAGTGTGTCTATATTTCATCTTGGCAAGGGTGCATACCTTCAAACCCCACCATCCATACAGTTTGTTTACAAGCCCTTCTTGGGTTTCCCATTTCCTTTAGTAGATTCCCCCACTCAAAGGACTGGGTCCACAAAAGGATGCTCGTTGCTGCTCAGGCAGAAATTCACCTCCTAGTGTCATGAATGCTTCAAAGACCCACGGATTCAAATTTTCTTCTGGCAAAGATTTTTGAGTGTTTTTATTTATTCCTCATCATCATGTTCAGAGTAGTTAGAGTTCTGAAGGACATTGTTCATGTACTTTCTTCAGCTGGTTCCCTTTCTGCTAAGTCCAGCTGTTAGTCAAAAACCATTTCAAGAAGGCACCTCCTCCTAATTTAAGTGATCATCATTATTTTCAGATCTGGATGGCCTGTGTTTACTGTACCTTTACCATCAGAACACTCTTCATATGGTAATTTACAAGAAATTTTCAGGCTGGTCACTTTATTTGAAAGCTAAATCTATTAAGTTTATAAGTTCAAAATAATTTTTAAATACTTAAATTATTCTTTAATTTCTTTTTGGCCCGTTTTTCCCACATGTAGCTATCAATATTGTACCCCAACACTGGAACAGTATGTCATTACTGGTCTCAGAAATCTTGTGAGTATAATAATGTTATTCTTCAAAATTTATTGACTACTCTTTTTATTATTTCTGTTTAGTCTTTAGATCAAAAGAAAAGGTGTTATTACAAGAAAAATAATAAAACTATATTGTTTCTGATATGTTTTTGAAGGCTTAAAATTAGAGGACAACCTATATTTGAAGAAAGAGACTCCTACAAACAGCATAAATTATTAGGCTTTTGCAGTAGTATAATGCAACACAGATTCTCTATAATGTTCTAAGAAACTATCTGCATTTTGATAGTTGGCACTTTGAATTACTCCACATCACATAGGCTGTTTCTATGATGTTACATAAATGACCATAATTTGCTATATCAGTTTGAAATAGAGTACACTTGCTGGCACAGGAAAAAGAAATCACACCTATAGCCAAACATCTTTTAGAGATTTATTCTCAAATTTGCCTTCAAATATAATTATTAAGTAGAGCCAATATCTCCAAATGGGCAATTCATACAAGAAGATCTGCAGCCTAGCTGAGAAGCTGACAGTGAGACCTTAAATGCATTACTGCAGTGTGTTGACTTTCTTGTCTTTGCTGTAGTTGCAGTTTTGCAGCCACACTCAACATTAATTTATGAGTTTCATATAAGATATTGTAAAAGTACCCATTGTAATGTTTGAACTGCTGGCCAAGCAATTCTTTCCAGTTCAGCATCACTCATGTAATGTTCTTTCTCTTATGAATTTCTATTTTTATGAGTTTTTGAAGGAAACTTGCCCAGAAATGCAATGTGGAGCTGCTCAAACAAGTCTGATAACACTGGGTGTTTTGATTTGATCAAAGATGTTCATGCTGATACAAAAGAAGTTGGCATGGTCTTCTCAGCACAATGCCCCATCAGCTTTTCTTGTGTAGGCAGAAAAACTATGGGGAAAAGAAAACTGGGTTTTCAAGATATTATCTAAGGCTTCTTCACTCACCAGACAAAAAAAGCTTTGAACAAAAGCACCTCTGTATAAAATGCCCACTTGTCTAACAAACAAAACACAAAAAAATAATTGAAAGATTTAGTCAACAGTTTGCATCCTCCTTATAAATGCATATGATTGCTATGTGATTATCTTCACATACAGATGGCTTAAAATTATAATTAAGGCTAACAAAAGAAAATAATAGAGCAGAATAAAATGCTGCAAACCTGAGGCAAACTACTTGCCACTTTAAAGTATCCCTGATGAAAGAATAGTATACAATACAAAATGATAAGGGGAGGACATGAAACACCCTGAAAAGTTGTATTTCATTCTGCTAGGGACTGAGTGCAGACATAACCCCTAATCTAACACTTTGGAGAAGCACCAGCAACAGGATGAGAGAAAGCAAAAAATTCCTCCACAAAATACTGTATGGTTGAAATCACCACTAAATGTATCCTGATAGTTCTAAGTGAAAGTAGTTTCATGCTACATACCTCCCTCATTCTCAGTCCAGTTTAAAGATAAAGTTTAAAGGTAGTTCATGTCACACAGAAATGGCTTAGTGGTGGATACCAAGGGCTCACTGACCCAGTGATAGAGTTTGATGGTAGCCAGAGTCCAGGCACACGGAAGCTAAAGAACAGGGCAAGCACAGAAGCCATTTTGTCCAAATATCCTTTCAGTATCCAGCTAAGGTGCCATTGTCTACTCCTTTTCGACCCTGGGTTAACAGCTAACAAGTGAAACACCTAGGTGTTATCCATTGCTCTTCAGGGCAGTAAGGGCAATGGCTTTCTGCCGCACTGAGAACACATTTTATCCCTAACACAGAATTTCAAAGGCACAAAAGGAGAAACAATGGTTCAAATAGTAATAAAAATGAAGAGTAGTCAAGAGGCCATTCAGAGACCAAGCAGGACAACAAAGGTGTCAGAAACAGGTGTGGATGAGAGAACTAGTAACACAGCTGGATAAAGCCCAGCAGCTCCTGTGAAAAGAAATGCTCTCACTAAGGCAAGGCATTGAAGGAATTCAGTGCACAACATGCCCCTTGTGACCTGAGTGAATCATGTGCTGGAGGAGAAGAAAAGCACGTTCTTTCCAATACTCGCCCGAGAAGGATCACCACATCAGCTTCTGCTCTGTTAGAGTCTTTGAAGAATCCTGACAAATACTGAATGCTTTGCCCATTCCCAACTGTGATACAATATTATACGATAGTGTTCTAATGGTTTTATCATTTCAAATGTAATGTTTGGTTTGTCAGTAGGATTGGTTTTAAAAATAATAAATACGAAACTGTCAGATGTATGGGAGGGAGAATTACATGGTCATGGGGGGTTGGCAAGAAAGCGAAACACATTTTTTATTCATTTATTTAATAGATAGTAAGAAAGCCTGGCACTATTCATTTGAATCTGTGATTATTTCAAAGGCAGAACTCATACCTCTAGACACTGAAGTGCCTGATTTTTAAAAAACTCTTTATATTACCATCTCCAGAATAGCTTCTGGATTGAGTATTGTTCTTTAAAGGAGGAAAAAAAATAAAAACAAACCAGGACCTGACAGAAAGTCCAAATAGCAGACTATGAAAAGTTTCCCTCTTGTTTATGGAGCTTCAGACTACCTTGTTATATAAGCACTTTTCCTTCCAAATATTTTAAAATATTTTAAAAATTATTATATACCTATGGCATTTCTAAAATGAAAGCACATCCAAGGTCAAACAGAGTGAAAGTTAACAACAGCACATTGCTTAAATACATGGAAAAGAAAATTTATTTCTAGAAGACTGAAATATCTTCCAAATTTTATTCCTTCTCTCTCTTTTATTCGCTCCTCAGCAAGGAAATGGAAATGTTCAATAATGTCTTCATTCTCAATATTTCTCAGAATGACAATACTAAACCACAAAGAGAGTCAGCTTATTCATAATAGAAGTGTCAACTTCAGAAAAAGAATCAATCAAATCAATAATGTGTGAATCTGAACTTCTAGGAATCTTGAGAGATTACACCTGATAATTATATCTCAAGTCAGCCCTTTTATAGGCTTTCAAATGTTATTTTAAAATACTGAGACGTTTCTTCACCACAGAAGTGTTAGACAGTAGCAATACTTTTTTTTTCAAGTAGGTGAAAGAAAAAAAAGTGAAATTACTAATTTTGTATTGCTAGAAAACTACAGATTTGCACAAACTGAGACTTATAAACTGAACACCAGCCCACTCCCAGAGGCAGAATGCAGCAGAATTTCAGACATATTTCTCTGCTTTAAACAACTACAATGCTTAACATTTTGGAAGGCTAGACATAGTCAATATTTATTACACATTTCAGATTTAAAACACATAAAAAATAAAGCTTTAATTTACCAGTGCCAAGAAAACAAATGAACTCTTTTTCTACCCTCATAATATCTGCAGCAAACATTTGGACTGAACTTACCAACCCCACCACCTACACAAAAGGCAGATTTAGAGTAAAAGAACCAATAAACACATATTTCCCCCCCCTGCCTTTAAGGTAGACCCAAAATTATTTTTATAGTTATTTTTATTTTGAGAAACCAAAGAATTTGCTATTTTTGTTACCTAAGATTCAGTCTCATAATCTTATTTTATTGGATAAATGGAAAAAAAAGGAATTCACAAGCAGAAAAAAGTTCTGTGCTGCAAAACTGCCTCGTAATAGTGGAAAATACAGTGTTACAACAGTCCCTTCTCCTTACTTTTCACACATTCAGCCACAGATGATCTCATGACTCCCTTGCTGTCAAATAAATTGCAGGAAAACCTTACAAGCATGGTAATGAATGTAAAGGTGAGCATCGTGTGATCCTGAGTGATGCTTGCCAGCTCTGCAACAGCAGGGAATGGATGTCTGGATGAAAAGGAGGTTTGGAGTTGGAAAGCTAAGACTTCTCCTTTCACTGAATTCCCTGAAATGAAAGCAGAGAGATGAAGGTTGAGATGTCCTCATTCTTCCACAGAACTTTCAATGCAATTCTGACCTATGTCTGATCAGACATAAAACGGTGAAAGAAAAATAAACAATTCTGGAATTTCTATTAATAACTCTAGTTTATTTAAAATTCCATGTTCTCTTTAGGAAACTATTTTTTAATTATTTTAATTACAGTTTTGGACAAGAAAATCTGTAAAGTTTGCAGGCAAGATACTTTCAAACACTCTATTCTTATCTGTTTCCAGTAGGCAAACCAGTAGGGGCAAAATAGAAACACAGCAGGATCTTCATTAAGATTTCTACTTTAAATAAAAATATTCTTTTATTTCATACAATTTTAGTATGTTTTGAAACATTGTGTAGTAAAAGTGTCTTAAATGATTCAATTAGCTTTTTGTCACCCAAGTTGCTACGTTATTTCCTGTATTTTTCTAAAATTTTGCTATTCTTAACTGCTTGTTACTTAGATTGCCATTCAAGAAAAACTTCAGGTGGCATATAATTATAATATAGTATAAAAACACCTACATAATCACATGTTTAAAGAAACTCATTCAAAATAAAAAAGCAGGTATATGGAAAGAGAATATTGTCTGAAGTTTCTGTGTTCCAGTATATCACTGTGTACTTTGGAAACACTTACAAACAATGTATGAAAAAAATAAATTTGACATCTAAGCCAGCATTTGGATTTTTGTGTTCATAGATAGACAGTTCACTGATAAAGGACATTGCTTTCGGTAAATATTACATAAATAATAGGCTGTTGTAAGCATTACATCTTAAACTTCCCAAGTGTGTCTGAGGATGAGCTGGGCTATTTGGATCATTTTAACAAAGTGAAGCCTCAGGAAATAAGAAGATATATCAATTATGCACCAAAAATAGTGTCTATTCCTTCAGTTTTGTGCCCTTTAATTGAGAATGCCCATTAAAAATAAGGATTGACAATAAGATGTGTAATTGCATACAGGACAAGAATGTCAAAGATAGCAGGATCAGTTGCAGTGTCCCCTATTGTGATGTAAAGTAGACAATATTTATTTTGAAACATTGGAAGTGGGATCTTTTCCTCTTAAAAATGAAATGTGAAAAAAAAAAAGTGTTCTGATACCTATTAAAGGTACATGGAAAGCAGTTTTGGTAGGGCCTGTTAATATGTCCTGCTTCCCCTTAGTCTGAAAGTTAATCAGAACACCTCAAAAAACATAAATATTTTTTTTAAACTCATATTTCTTGTTTTATCTTCAATAAGCATGTAGGTCTTCACATATGGCTTATTTATGGAGACTGTTTCACAGAAGGAATTGTCACTTGCTTCTGTTTAAATTGGGGTCTGGAAGGCTATGTGTAACAGCATTCCTGATAATTGGTTCTATTATGAAACACTGTCATGGCAAATTTTCTGAACACAAAACAGACTGCATAACACTACCTCCCAGGAAAAAACCCACAACGCTATCCTGCCTCAGCAACACAAATTTATATTCTAATTACATAGAGTAAATGCAATTATACCTCAAATAATGCAGGTGCCAAACCCGAAATTTGGAGTAAGTATTTTAAACAATACAGAGTTGTCACAGAGTTTAAAACAAAGAAATGAAGAATTATGGTTTCAGTTCTTCTCCAAGAGAAAGAAGAAAAGAATTCTTCTGTCTTTTCAAAGTGTACTACACTGCTATATTTTTCTTTTTTAACTCACTCTCTAGCAGACCTTTGCTACTTCATTAAAACATTTTTCAACATGTCATATATATCTGTGGTGTAGCAAACCCTAGTTTATTCATGCTGAGTGGCTAACCTTTCTCAAAGCAATTTAGCAATATTTCTTCTTTCCTCCTTTTATAAAATCTCATCTGAATGGCTCGGAAGCAGAACTGGGCAAGAATTGACCTAAACATAAACCTTTTAAAGATTAGAAAAGGAAATCTTGGGGATTTATTTATTTGTCTTGGTTCTGGTATATCAGCCTTGCTTTGATTCCAATTTTCATGCTTTATTCTGTCACCCAGGTTCAGCTAGCACTAATTTTGTTTTTCATTGTAAAACTGTGCTCATACTATTTCATGTGAGAATGAAACCAAGTTTTCCAAAGGCTATCACATAACATGATCTTAGAATATAATCATCTTAATTTATAACTGCCTCCATGCATACTGAGATTCCCCTCTGAACCATCACTCAAATATCAGTACCTTTATTTAGGATATGAAACTTATTTTCAAGGAATGTGTGATGGTTTGGATGGAATGAAAAATTAGCTAAAAAATTCTGAAAGAAATTAAGTAAAAAGCAATTCAAACATTAGTTACAAAAAGTAATATTTCAATTTGCATAATTTATTTGGACAAATTAAATATTTCTTTTCCAACATTTAATCACTACATTTTCTTATTGCAGACAACATTTCATCGTATTTGGTCCAAATTCTCAAGGTCCCAGGAGAATCCTTACAATATTACATTCCAAATATCCTTGATTATATATTAGTCCTCCTTCAAATAAATAATGAGAAGTCCTCAGATTGGTCTTTTAAGAGTAGTCTATAGCCACAAATATGTATACATAATTACTATAAGGTTTTTCAGTGTAAAATTCCCATTTTTTCACTTTTATCTTGGAATTGAACCAGTCGTGATTTAAATTGTAGATCAGGGAGTAATAAAAGGAGCTCACAAGAGTACTCACTGAGCAAAGTACTGGTTGGGCAGAATATTTTCCCTCTGGGATTCCCAACAATGCTTCATACCTACCAGCTCTAGGGTAGGTTTAGCAATAGAATTGCCTTATTTTCTCAGCCAAAAAAGGAAGAGATTTTCTGCCTGGGAGCCAGGGCGTGCATTGGATTAAAACAGAGGATGACAAAATCTCATTTGACCACTGCATCACCCACTGTGAAATTGAAAATTAAATGCTTAACAAAAATAAAAACAAAACAAAAAAAAGTCAGAAAATGTAGGCTTTGAAATGTGAAGGCAGTTCAAATAACATACAATTTAGACCAAATGAAACTGACATATTATATAATTTAGTACAGGAATAAAGAACTACACTCTCTACTCCATTAAAGTAATGATGAAATCAAAGATAGAATACACATATTTTCTAATCCACTTCCTTTGTAAAACAAGAAGTGCTATTAAGTGATCATAATTTTTGTTTTACTCTGTCATTTGAGGAAAATCATTTATGTTTGCAAGTTTTTATTTCTTAGGGATTCTTTTAATGAGCTAAAAGTACAGTACACAAAGCTCTCGAAAACAGTTTAAACTTAATTCATTTTTGCAGTAGCAAAAGATCCCACATCAGTTAAGGTGAAATAATTTTAACTTCCCTTAACTGGAGGATTCTACCTCTTTGCTATACAGTCTGGTTCTAGTCCTATCCACTGTTCCCTAGACACCATATTGTTACTTAGATCACAGCACAGTTAAGCACAAGTGTACCAGGCTGGCTATGCTCCTTCTGCATGCTTTCCAGGTGGATTAAAATCCTCCAACTAGCCCCTCTGTTTTTTTCCTTAACCACTGCCATTTTCAAAAGAGTACAAAGATTTTGGGCAGGCTTAATCCTCTGCATTTCTGTACATTGCCTTTCCCACTCATCTACAGTGTCTCTCACTTGACCTAGAGATTTAACTACTCTTTCCACTTTAGAGTCCCAAACACTTCCCTCAAAGGATCCCTCACAAAAACACACACCCCTCAAGCCTACTCAGAGGCCTAAATTAATTATGCTCCTCAGACTATCCTGGCTAACCCAATTAAGTTTAATTAGCTGATGCCTTTCTTCCTAAACCGCCTTGCCTTGGGGACATATTACCTCTGCTTTTGAACTAGCTGCAGAAGTCAATCTCTTCTTGCAAACTTGCCCCCTAGCAGCAGACGTTCAGCAGGGAGAGACTCACGGCAAAAAGCCCCCCAAAAGCCTTAGCGAAGCTTCTTGTTTCTTGAATACTTAAAACTGGACCATATTCACACTGGAATTTGAGCTGTGAACAAAAGGAGCTTACTTAGAGATTCTAGCTTCCATATGAAACCAATACTGCCAGTAGGAATCATCGCTTCTTGGTTTTCCTATGACGTTGGAGAGGCATGGTGGCTCTCTGGCCATAGTCAAGAACATCTCTGTCTTTGGGTAGCAGTGCCACTGACCAGCTACCACCCATCTGATCCTGAAACTGGGCATTATTTCACTGATGTGTCCCTTTGATGTCCCTGCAGGAAAACACATTTGCTTACATTTACTAAATGTGCATGCAGCGATGCAGCAAAACCCCTCTGTGGCAGATTCTGGTTAAGTTCTCTCCTGCATGAGGTGAAACTACCTTCCCCCACTGCTTTGTGAACTGAACTAAAAACTTTTGAGCTCCTGGTTCATCAAAAAATAATTCTTTCCAAACTGTCCATCAGAAAAAAGTCTAAAGCAAAAAAAAAAGGGAAAACTTTCAACCAACTGGAATTCCAAACCAGTGCTGCCTCAGAAATACTAGAAAATGACATTTCAAAAAAAAAAAAAAAAAAAAAGTAGGCTTCTAGAGTTCTTGAGATAGTCAATAAAACTTAAAATTCCTTTCCTACCATCTCAAAACTGTTCTCTATATAATTTCTAATGATAAAATAGATAAACGTTCATTTCAAATCACAGGAAATTTAAAAGGAAGTTAGCAGACATCATCCTTGAAGTGCTTTTATTCTCATGAACATGGAACTCTGAAGTCAAAGGAGAAAGAGAAATAAAATACTACTACCTGATAATCAAGTTATTTTTCACCTAAATAGAAATCAGTGAAGAAGAGGGAAACAAAATAGCAAAATATGTTCAAATTTTGAAGCCTTTTAATTTTAATATTAAAAGTTGATATTATTTTATGCTGGCTATCAAACTTTTTCTACTGTAAATAAATTTCAACTGTTTCAATTGAAACTTTCAGTATAGCTCAAAGCCTTTAGTCCAACTAAAAGAACTGTTCCCATTTTTACTCAACAAATGTGGAAAAATGCATTACTTTGGCAACTATGACAAAACCTTAGTATTGGGTTTATTTGGTTTATCTTCAGGTTTAAAAGTAATTATTTTACTGAACAAACTGTTCTTCCCAATTGCTAAATGAAATATTATTTAGAATAAATAGACTGCAGTTAAAATAAATACTGAAGCAGCCAGTATCATCTGATAAATGATGACCTAATAAGATTTAGTATGTGACATAGAAAATAGGGAACATCACTGATTAAATATTTTATCCCATTCAAAACACTGGTTATGAAAATTTTGATAACCAGAAGGGATTCCTTTAATTATTCTAAGGAATATAATACTCTGAAAAGAGCAATAATACAACTTACCTTCCTATTAAGGCATAACTTTACTTCACATTTCTGTCTGCTTAGCTTTCCACTGTACAGTAAAAGTAATGACAGGCATAAATGGACTTATTCTAAATATTTCTAAATTTCAATGAGTTTCAGATTTTTATCTGTGCTTTTGTTTATACAGTTTTTTGGAGAGTGTTTTGGTTTGCTGTTGTTGTTTTGTTTTTTTTTGTAATATGCAAATGTATAAAACATCAGTATTTTAGAAAATACTTCTCTTGATTTCAGTAAGACTTTCAGATTAGTGAGGATTGCAATATTACCTCCTTGACTGAACATTCCAACAACATGAACATGCTTTGCAAGTATGGCCTCTGTATAAGAATGATCCTTAACAGGCTTAAAATCCAGAATAATTTGTAGCCATTCTATATTTTGCAGAATGCAAACTATTAATATTTCTCCAATTAAATATATTAGCAGTATGCTCCTAAACAGAAATAGGAGTCTCTGACTGAAATAAGAAAAACTCTTATCAAGCTAAATGTTACATTTCCAATTATAACACTTGGGAAACAGTGATAGGGAAAAAATGCTGGCTGTTACATACCAGAAGAAACAAGCCAAAACTTACTTTCTTGGAGGTCTTCTTTTTTCCCTTATCTCAGCTCTACACCGTGGCACCTTCTGACCTATAATGTTCAACATGTTCAGGCTATTCAGCTGTTAGTAAAACTCCAGTAGCAAGTATGAAATGAATTTCCTATTGAAAACATTGATAAAATGTTGGTAGGTAGAAGTAGTGGCACATGATGTGGAGAAAATTACTTTGAAAATACCCAATCTAATGTTCATATTTGGAATTAAACAAGTAGCTGCCTGAAGCTTACAATGTATTCAGGAAACTGCATATCTTGCAAACTGTAGTGGGAGATGGATTCTTCAAGCCAAATAAGTCCTGCAGTGCATATGAAGTACAGATAGCATGTTTCCAAAACTGTTTATTTGGAATACAACCATTATTATAACCAAATTCTGCTGTGAATTAGCTTCCTTAGCTCCACAGAGGTCTGTTTTGTAGCTTGCTTTTAGTTTTTAAAAACTAATGTAATACTGAAAAATAAAAGATTCAAGTACTGACATTAACACAAAAAATAAATTCACAAAACATTTAGGCTACTCAATGTTTTGCTGCTTTTTTAAGATTTGTACTCCTTAGCTCAATACTGTATCTACTGGAGAAAAGCAATCAAATGTATGATTCCAGTACAGAGAATTTATATGCCCCATACTCATGTATAGCACACACGTCCAAGTGATAGGAGAGTTTCCTATTATGTGCACAGTTATTGTTCCAAGGAGTCTGTTCCTGGAATCTTTAAAAAATCTTTCTGAAATTGGCATTAATGTGAGTTTCTTACAAAGCTTTAGGCAAGTGTCCTAAAAACAGTAATATAGCTTTCTAGATAATCTCAAATCCTCTCTTGCTAAAGGTTTTCTATGTGCTCCAAAACGAAAGGACACTGTTATTAGGGTCAAGGGTGGTCCCCAACAATACTTTTTAGGGTTCTCAGATATCAGGGCAAAAGTAGCAAAAATAAAAGAAGAGCAGTACAACGACTACGACTTAGTAAAATTAAACACTTTAGTAATAATGAAAGTAAATGTGGGATGAGGCCCAAAAATCTGAACACAATAACCAAAGGGATAAGGTCTCTTTAGGAGCCAGTGGTCAAAGACAAAGGAAGGTCCAGGGTATAAATATGAGGCAAGAGATGGGGTGGAGTTGAGGTTAGCATCCAATGGGTATTGGGGAAAGTGGTGCAGAGGTGGAGTAAGGAAAGGTAGGGTCCAGTGTGGTAGGCTGAGTGGAACACTGCATCAACTGAGGGACAATGGGGATATGAGGAAGGGAGAACATTCTAGGGACTGGGAGTGGTGATAATTAATTGGGAAATGAGGGTTAGGAATATGTATGAAGTATTAACATAGGCAATCCCTTAACTCTTTAGGACTTTTTTCTGGGGTCACAACAACTCAAACAAATGCCTCCCAAGGTTTAGGGTTGGGTTATAATCCTTCTTCAGTGATGGTTGCCTGACCTGGAGTACTGGTCAGGCTGACTCCTGCACACTGTGAATCATGAAACAAATCAAGGAATTGTTACAGCATGATAGGGACTCAAAAAGAGCAGAAGGTACATATTTCTCCTGAAGGCAGAGGACATTAATGGAGAGGAATAAAACAAAACAAAAGAATAAAGTTCAGAGGAGACATTAGTTTTCAAGTCTTACCCTTCACGTCACAGTTCCTCTTCATCCCTCATGGATGCTTCTTTTTTCTGTGATCTCATGTCACAGTCAAACAATAGTGAGTTAGAGAATGCAATTTAGAAGGATGGCATGCTATAGCAACAAAAAATGTGGCAGGAGAGCTGCAAATGGGAAGTATTGGTCTCTCTTCTCTCCGTGAAGATTTTTAGGAAGAAAGAGTAGCCCTCAGGACCTTGAAAGATCTGCAGGCATGTTTTTGGAGAGAGACAAAAGCTTCTTTCCTATTGACAAGCTTCCCTGAACTGGATTTCTTTTCTGACATCTTAACTTTGCAAGCAAGGGGCTGAAATAATTTTTCAAGCTCACTGAAGACAAAAATCTGCTGTGATGCTCCAGTTTCAAAATTTGATATGCTACTGTGTTCATCTGTCTTTAGTCATCACTGCTAGACCATAGTGGGAACTTCTATGTTAGTCTTTACCTGCTCTGATCTTTAATCATCTGCTAGAGAGGAAGAATAGTAATTAATCTTGGTGAATATTTCCATTTCTCTGCTCTCACAACTTAGTAAGCTCTTTAAAAATTAGTAGAACTTAAAAAGAAATCCTGCAATGGTTTTAGAATCTTAACATTAAAAATTAATATTTTGTGGTTGTTTAAATAACAGGGAATATGGTGGGATGTCTTGAGTAGTTAGATGTTACATAAAGCAGAAACTAACAAAATATACCTCAAAATACATCAAAATTGATGGAAAAACAGCTCTACCTTGTGAACTGAGAAACAAAAATCTTCACTCTTTATTTTTTATTATATTCTACTGAAAAATGAGTTATAGTGTAATTTTACTTTTTTTCACTTTGAGCACTATTTGTGCATTAAATTACATGTAAACACTTGGTTTAAATACTTCTAAAAAACAGTACTACCCTCTTTCTTCAACATACAATTCTTAAGATCCCACTCCAAATGACATCCACAGTTTCATTCCTTCAGGATATTTTTTTAATTAATGATTGAGACACCTTTTATTCTCATAATTGATACAAATTTAAAGCCAAGCATATTTGAGGATTAGTTGGTTTAACAATTATGACAGTTTTATAAAACAAGACAAAGCTGTGGAGCTTTATATGTGGAATTATATGATCATCTTATGTTGTACTTGCATTGCCAAGTAATTCATTGTGATAGGAACAGACCAGGAGAGCAAAAAACTGGAACGGAGGCCATTAAATATACATTATACATTTCATTGCTTCGCCTGCTTGCCCTTTTCCAATCAGAGGCTCTAACCCTGAGACAGGCTTAGCCTGGGAATATATTGTCTGAGATCTGGGGTGCTTGTCCAAGGTTTTCAGGTTGCCATGCCACAGCTCATAATCAGATACAATTCTGAGACCCTTAGCCATGTCCAAGAAAACACTACCACTGAGGAGATTCCTAACAATAACTTCCCACGGAGAGAAAGAGCCTCTTTCAGGAGGAAATTCACCTGTGTGAAACACCTGCCAGAGAGGTGCAGGCTGGAATCTACATCTTGCTGTATAAACCACGGAAGTTCAATCAACTAGCCTAGCTATCTAATATCCTGACCATCAAATTTAGAAAGAATACAACGAAATATCTCCTCCTCCATTACTGTGTCATTTTTTGTTTTAATTACTGTTAAACCTGTTGCAAAATGATAGTGACAATGTTCATAAACTGGTAAACAATACTAATTGTTTTAAAACAATTTTCTTTACAGAAAAATTTTAAAAATATGGAATGATTGATCACAAATAAAAAGGAGGAGAGGGAAGGATAGTAAATCAAAGGGAAAGAGGAAAACAAAATACTGGGTGAAAGTGAAAAAGAAATTGTGTTAACCCAAAATGTTTCATTCAAACCCGTACAACCTATTTTCATAAATTTATGCACATTTTTAGCGTTTTCATTTTTCATTTTAGTTTAGGAAATTACATGCAATTAAATCCAATTTATACATTCTTACATTTTCATTATACGTTTCCTTTTTCTTTTAATTTTTTGTGGCATACAATTATTTGTTTTGCTTGACTAAATTTTCAGATAATTTAATCCCTGTAAAACTTACTTTTATTGTGCATTGGAAAATTTTGTCCCATTTCTTTCAAAACACCAATTGTATATACACATATAGAGAGAATTTTTCTAGTAGTTACAGGGACAATTTTATCTTCACTCTTTTAAACTTGCAGTAGTGTTGGAGGGGTGTTCATGCTCATTCTAATGTTACAAAAATTGTTCTTTGGTGAAAAACGGCATACTGTGCACATATGAGACTGGTTATTTTCAATAACAATGTGATAGAAGTACTCATTACAGACTAGAAATGACTTACTACAACAGTTTGCCATGGTAGAGTTCACACTGAGTGTTGAGATGCCGACAACAAAGAAAGCAAATACAACTGTCTCGTTTCCAGTAGATGGGATTCATCAAAATAGTGTATTTCCAAGACTCAGTATTCTTTCTGCTCAATCTCCAAGTTCAAGGTAGCATCTTAACACAAAATGGTAAAATACCTCCCTTAGCTGGCTATACTGTTCATTTCCCACCTCTGCAATAAATCTAATCTACTTTAAGAACACTTCTTCAACTTTCACATCATACTTAGGTTTCAGATGTCATCCATAGGTTAGTGGAAATGGGCAAAGGTACCTGAACTTCAGTTAAAGAGCTTTTCTAAAGAAACATGTTTTTGTCAGCCAGACAAATGTTGTCTCTCACTTGTTTTTCCAGATTACAGCACAGTGTTTTGGTAATAAGTATGGGTCAGATATTTGAAGAGTGTAAATCAGAAGATGCCTTCCAATTCCTCAATAGTTTTATTCCCAGCTAAGGGAGTGATTTAAATTATCTTGGGACTTTTACAGTCTGTGTATTTTATTGTTCCCTTCTCAGGAAACAGTCAAACTAACACTTCTTGTATTTTAATACTATAATGAATTCATAAAATGGAAAATTCTAGTGAATTAGAAAGGCAGAAATAATCTGAAAGATTTTGGAATAACTAGAAAATTCTGTAAATATAACATTTTTTGAATGAATTGGGGATTTTCAAAACTATGGAAATTCTAATGTCTTAAACAACACCTCCAAAAGCTAAGCTACCCAAAATATTTAACTGCTTGAAAAGCAGTGACTTGTGCACAGTAGTACAGCACTTCATGTTGCAGGGCTGGATCAGCTTAAGCAGAACTATTCAAGGACTGATAGTTGTATTAGTACCTTTAGTCTACTACAAATGCCATAATATATAGACAAATAGTGGGCATGACAATGAAGGAATATTTTGGGGAAAAAAGCTTTGCATATTTTTGGAAAAATGTCTTAAAACTTTTTTAATTACTTACAAGCTCAATGGTCTTTTCACAAAGCTCATCTAACCCAGCATATTCTGATTTGGAGACGTAGTCCATGTGATGGGGACAATTGCCCCTACTGCCTATTATCTACATTCTACCAGTGGCTACAGTCATGCCTATATTAGAAACAAGACAGTCACCTCAACTGTTTTGTGCAAGGCACAGTCTAGCACTAATACAGCTTCTATGGTTCTTGACCTGATTTGTTTCTGGCATTATTTCACACAAAGCAGACATGTTTGCTGTTTATATTGGTTCAGATAAGAAAAAAATTAATGTGTCTCTCATGTCCAATCTGCTATATGAAAATGTAAGTCATTGTCATGTAAGTCATGTAAATTCATCTTGTAAAATTATATTCCCTCATTACTATTTGTGTCTTTACAATTAATTTTTATTTCATTAACTTTAATGGTGAAAATCCTAGAAGATTTTCCTCAATGAATTTTTACATGAATTTTTGTTATTTCCTTTTGTTTCAAAGAAATATTAATCTTGATGTATTGAAGGACCATATTTGCATTCCCTGAAGCTGTTTGTTAGTGGATTTTTCTCTTTCCAACTGAAGGACAATAAGTATTTAGCAAGCATTAAGTCTGAAGGTGGGATTTATGGGTATCTAGGCTAAGCAGACATCTAGTTTTTCTCCAAAAACAATGCAGTGAGAAAGGCATCTCTAAAAACCAGTACAATCTGCCTGTCTTAAATAACTTCTTTAGCGTAGAAGTGTCCTTGTAGAGGTATTTCTCTATGATTATTTAAATGAGCCCAGGTGAACAACTTAAAGTAGGCCTCTAAGTTCGAGACAGGTAATGATAGGTAAGATGAAAAGGCCAAAATCTGTGACCTTTTATTTTGTACTATTAAATCTTATTACAATTCTATTATCCTGGTCCTCAAGGTGTCTTAACTCTACACAATATTCAAGTGTTGCTTTGTATTTATAGTTCCTCTCACCTTTATGCCATCTGCAAATTTCATTAAGACATTTTTGCTTTTTGGGCCAGGGTCATAAATTAATATATTAAATGACATAAATTCTCAGCCAAGCTTTGAGAAACTCCACCGGTAACCTACTTGCAGCCCGACACTTTGCTTTTCAGAATAGGTATAGCATGTTCTTCTATTTTTGTTAGCCATAGTCTTATACAGTGTGAAAAACCTGCATTACTTTGAATCTTTCTAGGCTAGAAATATAAAAACTGTATAAACATGCAGAATTAAATGTTGGAACACATAAATCCTGAAAATTAGTATAAGGATATTTAAATGATCTGTTCAAGGACTTCAGAATTGTAATTCTGTTGTCTACACATGAAACAGAAAAAGAAACAAGTCCATATCATCACAACACAGAGCTGACATAGTGTTACTGAATACAGACCATGTATAAGTCAGACAGATACCTACAATCATTGTATAGGCTCCCTACGGTCACTCCAAAGCCCTGAGGGAAGAGTCTGTGGCTTGGCTTTCATTGACTATGCAGGGAGCATAATAATTTGACCAGACATGATAGCTTTTTTAGGTTTTCTGACAGCTAAATTTAGCAGGTTATTGTGGACAATGACCATCAAAGTCCCATCTGAAATATATTTAAAACTTTATATTCCTACAATACAAAAAATATGACTAAGTGAATAGATCACTGTACTCAGTATTACTTCAGTCTCTAAGTAGTCATACATTACACCTGCTGGTTTTACATCCACCATTTAGTGAAAATGAGTTACGATTTGCATCATTAACTGTGATTACAGCTTCAAAAATAGACCTTTAATGGTCATATTCCCCATTTTCTGCTAGAAGAGAATTCAAAGATAGGTGCTACAAAATAGATTATTTTAAGTTTTTGTTAGAATACTACTACTGTACAAAACTGAATGGGGTATTTCAGGTTGTTGATCTATGTTTAGGCCAGCTGTGTTAGGAATACAAAATAGGCAAAGGGCTTCAGAGCACCTGTGCAATAAAACTACTCTGTGAAAAGACAGGTACTAGTCAAGAGGGATATATAAGAGTACTGAAATGAAGCCCTCTTTGGTAACCTTGCAAAAGGGCTGCAAGTACTTCTTTGGGATAATTCATCACTTTTCCATGGTTTAACCTCTTTTGGCAACAAAGTACCATGCAGACACTTGCCTACATTCCACCCTTCCACCCCTCCATGGGATAGAAAGGAAAATTAAAAAAAAGGGAAAAGCCTATGTTTTGAGACAACAGTTTAATAGATGAAATAATAATAATGACAATGACAATGATAATGATAATGGTAATGATAATGATAATGATAACTATAATGATAATAATTAATGTAGTAATGAAAAGAGAGACAACAAAAGGAGACTGAGAAATAAAACTGAAGAAGGGGAAGTGATACACAATACAGTTGCTCACAACCCACTGACTGATGCCCTGCCTGTCCCTAAGCAGACCTGTGGGTCTCAGCTCTTAGCAGTTTCTATACTGGGCATGACATTCTATGGTGTGGAATATCCCTTTGGCCAGTTTGGGTCAGCTATCCTAGCCATGCTACCTCCCATATTTTTGTGAACTTGCCCACCATCAGAACATGAGACACAAGAAGTCCTTGATTTAGAGCAAGTTACTTAGCAACAGTTAAAACATCAATGTGTTATCAACATTATTCTTCTAGTAAATCCAAATCACAGATCACTGTACTAGCTACTGCAAGGAAAATTAACTCTGTTTCAGCTGAATCCAGGACACCCATGATTAGTGAGATGTGTCTAGAGAAAGAAAAAAAATACACAAGGTTCAAATGTCTGAATGGGCACTTAGCTGAGGACACATAGCTGAGTTATTAATATCTTTTTTAGGATACACACAAAGTAAAGGACCAGCCCTATTTTTCACCACTGCTCACTCATTACAGCTCACACCAGGAAACAGCACATTTGGCATTTTCTGAATGCAGCTCCAGTTTCACAGAGGAATCATTTTGGATCAAGTTGCTCCTTAGCACTGTTCTTCTCAAGCATCACTCACTTGTTGAAGATTTGCCGTGGTACAAGAAGGAATGGGAAATATCTTCATTGATCCTAAATAGTCATGGGCAACGTGTCTGCCCCACAGTAGTATCACAATTTTAAGGGTGACAGATATTAATACATACTTCTGTCCTAATTCTCTTCTGATACCACTGTATTTGCAGTCTTTTATCTATTAACTTGTACCCTAGAAGCCCAAATGTCCTGAGACTGCCACCACCCTTCCCACTTCCCCATTCAAGGCCTATAGCATTATGGAGCTGTTTTGCAGGAGTATTTTGGAGTAGGCAGGAATAAAGCTCCCTTTTGCCTTCACTGCTGCTTCAGTCAGCAGCTCTCTTTGTTATCTACAGCAAAATATCAAAGTTAAAAACAGTTGTACAGGTGCAGCTCTACTAGACAGAGAGTGGGCTCCATGAAGGACTGGTTGAGGGAGACAAGCTGGTTGGTCTAGGACATTCATGCATGTGAATTTCAGAGTGGGTGATAAAAAAAATCAGTCCTAGAGCTTCCAGCAGAACATACTACTGAAATCTTCCCTGTGAAATGAAATCAATCAAAACTTGCCTTTAAGTATTCAGTGAGGCAAGATCAATTGCAAAGTGAGTAAATGCATCACTGGAGAGATAGCTTAGCAATTCTACATAGTTTCCCAGAACTCCATTGCCCTTTTGGGAAAATACTTAATATCAGGAAATGTGCTGATAACATGACTTTTTCTCCTCTTCACAGTAACACTACACAAAACCTAAACTTTATAATCCATTTCTAAGTCTTGATTTTCAGAGTACTTTCTCAATGACATTTGATTACTTTGGATTCTGAGAATGCTTTGGACTCTTCTAATAGCTAGCACCTGAAGGAGTAGTCTTCTTTAAGTGTAGAAATTTACAAATTTCTTTTTAAAAACCCAAACATAACCTCAAAACCAAAACAAACCATTTCCCTTTTTCCACAGTTATTTTTCAAGTGAATGAAAATTGAATAAGTTCTTAAATTTGCTCTCATTCAAAATGAAAACTTTCTTGAAATATCAAAATTTCTTCTAGAAGGGATATTCAGAGTGTCAGTCAGCTCTGCCTGAAAGTACCTTTCTGAATTCATTCAACCACAGAAGCAAATCTGTGATTCTTTCCAAGGGTTCTGAAAAGTTGTATTGTATTTTCACTTTAAAATGCACATTAAAGCATTACATATGCTCCAATGTGCATTCTCAGCAACAAAAATGCTTTTAACCCTCAACTTTTAAAAGCAGCTGCAGGGATTTGCTCCCCAGAGGAGACAATCTTAAAAAGGCCTATGGAATTTCTAGGTTCCTGAGGGACCATGCCAAGCTTGTTTGGATTGTCTCTGGGGTTTTTCATACAGTTCAGCTGAGGAAAGTGCAATTTGTTTCTTACGTTGCTGATCATTCTTTTTGAACCAATTCAGCAAGTACATATAGCAAAAAAAAGCAGAATAACTGGCCAACACAGGAAGCATCTAAAGAGCACACACTTCCATTCTACAATTACACCTCCAGTAAGTGTACTGATCAGATTTTCCCCTGCATGTATAAGGAAGTAAGGATTATAAATTTTTTCTTTCCCTCAGAAATTAAATATTCACCATGACTCGCTAGACCGAGTTAAGTTTCTCTGTTCATCTCTCATGAGAAAGAGCCAGAAGGAATTGTGGGAAGGAAATTAGCTGAAGCTATTGGTCACCCATGTCACCAAGGTACCTCAATCAATAGCAAACTTTCAGTTATGTTCTGTGCAACCATGAGAAGACATTAAAAGAATCAGTAGGGGAAAAAAAAGCACTTGAAAATCTTTTTTTCCCTCCTTCCCCCAGGATTTGGAATGCTATATTAATTGCTTCAGCACATAATCAAAACTGGTATGAACACTGCTTTAGTTTTCATCTGTGAAATACAACACAAACTGCTCAATAAGAAATTCTTGTGATTATTTATTTGGAGTGACGGAGAAAAGCCTCAACTAAAATTATAATCCTATTTAAAGACATTGAGCATATATATTACCAAACAGTCACTGATACAATTATTTCTCACTTAAAGTAAATAAAATATAAAAGAGCTGATGATTAAAGGGGTTATATGAGTCACTAAGTCAGACATTCAGAGGCAGGAATAGAACATAGATTGTTAGGTCTTGGTCCAGCACCCAGATGTTTTTTGTGGAATACTGTTTTTTTCTTTTTAACATTTTCTTCACTGGTCTAGAAAAGGCAGTTATAAAACTCTCATCAGAAAGACTTTTCACACTAAATTCTAACAGCTCTAGCATAGTTAGAGGGCAACAATAGCTTCAGTTTAGCTTCACTCTTAGATAAGATTGGAAAGAAAGCCAGGAGACATTCTTTAGTATATTCTTATCTCTAATATACTCTATTCACTAGCATGCCATGGCTTTTACCTTCAGCTCCCAGCACAGCCTTTGCATATCCTAATATAAAAATGCAAATATAAATTTAACTGTATTCCCATCAAAAAAAAGGTGAAATGTTCTTTTACTTTAAAGAAATAAAGCATTAGTAAAAATATAACATTACATGGTTTTAAAATATTTTTCCTTCTTACTGAAGGCAGAGATTTCAACTACATCTGATTTCATGGAAAGTAAGAGTCAAAATTCTGAGTTGAGCAATAGTAATACATTGGAATGATAATAATTGGAACTAGAATCAAAATTGTACAGAGCCAATTCCTATTATAATATACTCTTGTCCTACTAATAAAAGTAAAAATGTAAATGTCTAAATCAGTAACACAGTGATATGTCTTACTTCAACTTTGCAAATGCTACTGTAGTCATTCTGGAATGCACTACGTCATAATCAGTCAATAAAAGATGCATCACAACTTTCAATATCCTTTCCTCTCCCCAGTTATCTCCACATACATTAACAGATTTTTGGATATAGCAGTCTCCTCAAACTGCATGATTGGGTTTTATGGCACAGTCACTATATCAGACGTACTAAATACACTTTTTTATGTTCATGCCTACCACCTTGGACACAAAATGAGAACTAATCTCTAACAATGTGAAATAGGTCAGCTTCAGATGTGATTTCTGTCAAAAATAAAGAAAAATTACTAACTTTTCCTTATGAAACATGTTACAAATCATTAGGAAAAACATGAAAGAGCACAATAACTGAAGAAAGGTCCATAGGACCAGAAATTCTTTTTCATTATATATTTACAATTCCATAACAAGAGATTACAAATCCACAAAACTGAACTACTACATACAAACTAAATGTAGTCATATATAACCATTAAATTATGCTTCTATCATCATATGAAGGTAAGCACTGCTAGTTCTTAGGGCTGAGTTGAAGCCATAGTCTTGTTTTTAAATTCTGTTGTGGGAAAAGATGATAATAATGAAGTGACAATAAAAAGATGCTGTGATGTCAGCAAGGCTAGGAAACAGGCTTAGGAAACACATCAAGAAATTTTGCACAAACTGAGATTTAGTTAACTTTTGCCAGAAAATACTGAACTGATTTGCAAGGTCAAAAAATCATGTAAAAAAGATGATCAAGACAGTCTAAAGTGATTATTGAGAGTATACCCACCTTATTGTATAGAACCTGGGGAATTATGAACTTGTACAGTAGAAATGTGTTGTTGTTGTTGTTGTTGTTGTTGTTTTAAGAAAGTAACAGCATATAAAATTATTGATAGAAACCAAAACTGAAATCTCAGTATCTTAAAAGTGGATGTCATCAGATAGCACAGAACTTGTATGTGTTCTAAATACAGCTACAGATCAAAAAGTGTAGAAATGAGATGGGATAGCTTGAAGATTATTGCAACTTGATTATCCAGGGTTGTGGACAAAGAGCAATGGAGTCACCAGTTAAGCACATCCACAAGTGGAAAGGTATATAAAACGTTGTATTATCTCAGGAAGCCATCAACCCCTTGATCAAAATACCAAAATGTTATACTGCCTCCCCAGTGTGAAGACTTAAACTGTGATAAGGAGACATGATGGTTTTACTGCTAATGCCACATCTTTTGAGAATAATAACAAAAAATGAGGATTTTGAAGCAATTTGTATTTTTCTTACAGCTCAAGAGAGTTTTAATATGTCACTAAAATATGCATAAAGGGTTTCTTATTGTCACTTTCTTAGCTCAGAGGGAAGTAGGAAGAAGCCTTAGTATTTGGAAGAAAACATGAGGGCACTCTAAGGAGAGTTAGATCAGCTAGTGGAATATGAGGTCTTCACAAATTTCATTTATAACACCACAGCCAATTCAACTGTTGTTATGATTTCATAAACACCAAATTAAAACCAGATCTTCTACCCCAAAAGAAATTCCAATTCTTGGAATATCTAGACCATAGCATATAGAGAATTATTTTTCTAAATATTATTTATGCTTCACCTGTTGGAGCAGTGTACAGAGGAACCAACTAGAGTATGAGAAGGTGCAAAAGAAGGGGAACAATTATATAGAATGATCAAAGAGGACATAATAAAATCATCTGAAATCAGTTTAAGAAAGCAAAAAATAAAGGAATCTTTAAAGACTTTGTTGTCAGAGAGTTCTTACAATAGAACAAAGAGAAAACAATAAAAGGTATAAATGTTGCCACTTGTAGCATTTAGAATGGGAAAAATATTAGCACAGGAAATGCTTACTAGGGCAAACATGATTTACTGAAGACAGGAAAATCCTAGAAAGCTGGAAAGCTGGATTCTAAACTGAATGTGAGTTGCTGTTACCTTGCAAGTGTGCAGACAAGATGCTTTAGTTATTCTTTCTCTGTTGTCTTATATTGGGAACTTATAAGGTTTAGTCTACAAGTTCTCTTTTAACATATGCTTATAGCATGCCTGACACAACACAGCTTTAACGTCTTCTCAAACTCTGCCTCTTTGTAGCATGGAAATAATGAATACTCTTTTCAATTATTTTGCAGAGCAGAAACTTGATATAGTGAGATTTGGGGATTTTCAGGCTTTATATATTTTAACATGGAAAGTCAATTAAAATATTATCAGCAGCAGTGGAATAAATTAGTTTATTAAAATTTGTGGCATAATTAGTTTATTAGTATTTTTTAGTTTAAAAATAAACTGAATAAAACAGAGTTGATGAGACTAGCTTATAGGAGTAGCTACAGAATATAGACTTCTCCAGGAAGGGAAAATGATGTTTGACACTTCAGGAATTCTGCTTAAAAGAATACCACTGGCTATAGTCCTGCAAAAGAGAGGGATCCAGAAGAGTGGTTTGATTTTTGGGGATCAGCTTTTCCAAGATCAAGAGCACTTAACTCGAAATTGCAGAAAATCAAGCAAAGACGGCAGAAGGCCTGCTCAGATTGGTAAGAAGCTTCCGACTAAGGTCAGATATCAAAAGGAAGCACACAGGAGATAGAAAAAATTTGAATCATCCAGGAATATCGAGTCACTGACTGCTTGGTCACACAAGGACCATGCAGGGATGTGGTTGTAGAAGTCAAAGCCCACCTGGAGCTAAATCTGGAGAGGAATGTGAAGAGTAAAAACAAAGGCTTCTCCAGATACATGAACAGAAAAGAGGAGATGAGGGAAAATGTGGGCCCACTTCTCCATGGAGTAGAGGACCTGGTAAAAAGGACATGGAAAAAGCTGAGGTATTCCATGCCTTATTTGCCTCAGTCATGAATGGGAAGATTTGCCTACAAGAATCCCAGGGCCCTGAGAACAACAGAAAAATCTGGAGAAAGGAAAGTACCCTCTATGGAGAAGCAGTGAGGCAGTTGATCAACATCACTGTAAGGCCACTTCTGGTTATCTTTGAAGCACCATGCCAACGGGGAAAGAGAGGGGGGATCCCTGAGGACTGGCAGAAAGAAAATTTCACTACAATTTTGAAGAACAGAATGGAGGAAGAGAACCTCAAAACGATCACATCAAACCCTTGGAAAATGATGGAACAGATAAATGTGGAAGCCACTTTGAGACATGAAGGACAGAAAGGTGACTGAGGGTCAGTCAACATGGCTTTACCAGGGCCCTCACCACTGTGAAATGACTTATTCAGTAACCAAGGAGATAACAGCAGAAGTTGTCTGTTTTGAGTCTCCTACGAAATTCTCATAGGCTAACTGGTGAAATATGTGCTTGATAAATGAACAGTGAGTTGAAAACTGGATGTACTGCTAAGTTTGAAGGCCTGTCATCAGAGAAGGAAGTCCAGCTGGAGGTCAGCCATTCATGACAAACCCAATGGGTCAGTACTGAGCAACACTGTTCATCATCTTCATTAATTATATAGATGATAGGATAGAGCCTACCCCCAGCAATTATGTAAACTTCACAAGACTGGGAAGGGTATCTGATAACACCAGAAAAATTATGCTGTCATTCAGAGGAACCTCTGGAAGGTGGAAACATGGGTTGACAGGGATCTTATGAAATTCAGCAAAGGGAAGACATGCAGAAGGGAAGAACACCATAGAAACGTTCAGGGACCAGGCGACTGGAGGATGATGCTGATGGATAGCAAGCTGAACATGAGTCAGCCATAAACCCTTAGAGCAAAGCAGGCCAGTAGCTTCCTGCTCTGCATTAGGAGGGGTGTTGCCAAGAGCTCAAAGGATGTGATCCTTCCCCTCTATTCAGTACTGGTGAAGCCTTACCTGAAGTGGTGTGTCTAGTGCTGGGCTCCCCAGTATGGGGGAGATATGGCAGTACTGGAGAGAGTCCAGTGAGAGGCTACTAAGATGATCAAGGTACTGGACTAACCAGTCTATGAGGAGAAGCAGCAACAACTGCTACTGCTCAGCCTGCAAAACAGAAGATTCAGGAATCTAATTAGTGTCTACCAATAACAGACAGGAGGAAGAAAGAGCCAGGCTCTCGTTCATGGTACCCTGGGAATGATCAAGAGTAAATGGCCACAAACTAAACGTAGGAAATTCTATTCTATCATAAGAGAACATATTTTTACTCTGAGGCTGATTGAACATCAGAACAGATTGCCCAGAAAGGATTTGCAGTCCTCTTCCCCAGACATTAAAAAACTGTCTGGATATGGTCTTGATCAATCAGCCCTAGGTGACTGCTTGGTGTAAGTGCATTGCACAGGAGAATATCCAGAGGCCCCTTCCAACCTCAGCAATTCTCTGATTCTGCATTTTATACAGCTATTACACTCTGAAGGGTAAGAAGCATAGAAAGACAGTTTTTCAGCTCCAGTGCTTCCAATGATGTTAAGTAAATTTACATTTGATGAGGATCTGGCTAAGAGAGCTTTAGAGCATTAGATGGAACAATTCTCATATAAGCAAAGCTGGCAAACAGCATAAGAAAATGAGACAGAGTCAAAGAGACTGCTGACATTTAAAGCATGTCTCTCACAGCTAGCATTTGAGTTTAAGGAAAGAAAAGTGAACTAGTGATTACCATTAATGGGAATGGTGGGGAAATATAAAGGAGTGTTGGAGAAAGTGCATGCATGTGGAAAGATGTGAAGTAGAGATATCCTACACTCCCTAACTTAGAAATGTAAGGCGTTTTAGAATAGATAGCATAATGTCATCAATGGAAGAAACAGGATCAGTGGAGATTGCCCAAAAAACAATTTTCATAAGCACTAACAAAAGGATAAGCCAGACACCATATAGAACAATCTCCATAGACCCCATAATGGGGTAAGCATGACAGTGTACAGACTGTCACAGCGCTGTCGGAGGGCAGTGAACTAATGAACAATTTTGTTGCCTTGTATGTAAAATGTTGCTAACCAATCATTAACAAGAACTAAGAACATTACCTTATTTGATGCTACCACATTAACATAACCACTCGCACGAGTCCATTCTCCTCTCCATAATCTATCCAGATGTTTCCCTTCTTAGCATCTTGTTTCCCACAGTCTTAGACTGATCCTTACCTTGTTGTCGACCACGGCCAATCCACTGTTGGTCCGCGGTCGCCCAACTCCCACAGTGTAACACATCCAGAGAAACAGTCAGAATGATGAAAGTATGAAGCCAGAAGACAGTGAGACTTTAATGACAAGAAGGATAGGAGGGGGTCAGAGCCATTTCTTCTAATAAGCTGTTGTTCTAATCTTTATTTGTAATTTGCTGTCCCTTCAACACTCATAGAAATAGCCAAATGCTCTGCTTCCTCAGTTAAAGAACCTGAGATATCAGAGGATGGCAGGAGAGAGAACTTCAGGGAATAATGCTAACTCAATATAAATTTAGCTACTGTATATATTCAAAGGAGACAGTGACTTCCTTTCTGTATTCTTGCTGGCCTATAGTAGAAGATTGTAAATCCCTCCATTGAAATCATTCATGTCCAAATTACTGTTGATATGAGACACTATGCATTCAGCAAATCAGGAGAAAAAAATCACTTAAAAGTTAAAGTGGTTCACTTATAATTCTCCATCATGTGTGTACTTCAAACAAGCAAACTACTTTATAAATTCTTTTAAAATCCTTCTCTTGAGATTCAATCCTTTTTCATTGTCAGATACATTAAAGTTTATTTCTAACTCTGAAACATATATAAAATATATATATGATAAAGTAATTTTAAAACTATCAGAACATAAATTTATTTTAATCCTTTGACTTTGTTTCTCCTGATGAGCAGAGAATTTAAAGAGAATATAAAAACTTGACAAGGTTAGAGGTGATATCAGTGAAGACAGCAGTTTCCTTGCTTCAGGTCAATGAACCACAAATAAAACATCATAATAATTTGGTTTTTCGTATTCATGATTCTATCCTCAGAGAGGAAGAATAAGGTGAGACTGTTGGAATTAACTCAAATTAAGTTTTCTTCTTGCTTAAAATGAGTGAGGTCTATGTGCTAAAGCATTGCCAACATAAAAAAAAATGCAATCTACCTTAATTTGACTTTCTGCAAAACATTGTTACTTACAATAATGATGCTTGATAGATACTAGTTGATATTTCTCCCAGCATAAGTATCTCACTGAAATTTTCATAAATCTTGATATTTTTTACTTATTAAAGCAATAAGGTAGTTGAAGGCTCTGGGGAAGGTTTGCTGTCATCTTTATAGTACAGCTAAAGGAAAAAATGCAATCTTTGGGGGCTTTTAATATTTTTGTGTTCTCAAACTCTAAAATCACAGCAATAATTCTAATACAACTTACAGGAAATAGGGGAAATTTATGAAAATACACTCTTTATCAGCAGCTTTCGGCTAATCTAATTTTTCATTAGCTAAACAACACCTAAAATTTGACTTCTGCGTTCTTTTCAATTTACAGGGGAAAATTTGCTTTCTTCACTGAATTTATACCTCATAAAGAAAGTAGACAAAGCACCTGTTAGTAATTATTATTTATTCATATCACAGTAACATTGAGAGGCTCTCACACAAATCAGAGCTTCCATTGTACTTTATGCTGGAAATCGCATTCAAGGAGGCAGTCTCTGCTCCAAAGACTTTACAGACAAGGCAGACACCTTCTTTCCTCTGAAGATCAGAGATGAGGTATTGTATCACAGAACAATCATTTTCTCTACATTATGCAAAAAGTCCTCAATAGAGACAAGAATTAAATGTAGATATTCTACTGATAATTTTAATTCTTTGATTGTCCCCTCATTTTCAAGTACAAAATACTCCCTGGATAGTGGGCCTAATCATAAAGCCTACCAGGAAACTTTCTGAGCATACAAGTAAATTTTTTGTACCTGCTAAATCTATGATCAAAATAGAAAATCTCCTCCTAAGGTGGAAAGAGATAAAATGCATTTTAGAATTCTGATAATGCGTGTAAAAAGCTTGTCTAATTCTTAACAATTCACACCATGCATGTTTGGATTTATGCTTTGTTAGGGCTTAATTTTTGCACTATTTCTTCTGTGATGAGCTCTTTTCACAAAATCTGTGTTATTGATTTCCTAATAGAGTGGAAATCCTCATATCATTGCAAAATACTGATATAGCCTTTCCTTCCTGTATATAAGATGCCTTTATTATGCATGAAATAATGAACAGATTACAAAAGGCTTTTCAAATTGCCTATTGATCCTAGTGCACTACACAGTAGAAACACAAAATTGATGAAAACTTGAGTGAAACAAAAAGAAAAAAGATCCAGAGTGTGAATAATATTAAAACTCATAAAGTAAAATGAATGACAGCACATTCTTCCCAATATATCCCCAAAATGGCTGAATGCAAATATCTGAAGTGTCATTTATATTAATTTGAGATCCCTTTTTACAAGCCCTACTACAGTAACAGGACCTGGGAAACAAATTATGGAGGTAATCACTTATTACATTTATCCAAAATCAAATGAAATATATTCTGCACCAAGTATCAGTTGGTCAGGACCATATCCAGAAAACTTTTGAGTATTGCCAAGCAGGGTGATTCCACAACCTCACTCAGGACTAACTGTTCAAGAGTTCTGTCAGACTCACAGTAAAAAAACTGTTTTTCATGTTTAAGCAGGATTTTGTGTATTTCTGTTTGTGACCATTGCCTCTTGTAGCTCTGTGGGACATAACTGAATAGAGCCTGACTCTGTCTTCTTCACACCCTCCCTTCAGATATTCATTTACAATTACAAGATTCACCCTTCTGAAAATGCCAGTCCTATTGTAAGTGCTGAGGAACAGGCAGTATTCAGAACCTCAGCTTCTCTGTGTCCTGTGTCAGCAGATGCCCTGCCCCACTCAGCAACAGACACACCTTTACCCAAGCCTTTCTTTTGCTGATTATGTCACATAAAGAGGTGTGTATTTCTTCTCATTAGGTGTTTCACTAATTCATTTTTTTCATATGTGATGTTTAGTCTGAGAGTATTTCCTCTTCAATTTAAGCTATGATTTTTTCTAATATGGCCATGGTAACATATAGGAAAAAAAAATTGGTATACTACCTTTTCAGAATTCATTCACAGTGTTGTATTTTTATAAACTTCTAATTCTACACTGATATTAAAAAGACTTCTCAAAACTAATCTCTTCAAGGTGATTCATTCTGGGGACCCAGAAATGAAGTCATGTTAGTAAGTTTGTTGAAATAAAGATGCCATGTTAAACTATATTTCTTCAGCTTTTTTTGTATGTCTGACTTAACTCAAAACTTTATTTTCTTCCTTAAGTTTTTCCAGATAAATTGAAGACATTTTGAAAATAGACTGCAGTTAGACAACAAATAAACATAGGCATGCTAAAAATTTTGACATAAATTGTTTCACACTGTTATATCAAAAACTCTCCTCCATTCCTTCTGTTCAGTTTTTCTTTTTAGTACTTAAAATGTGAATTTCATTTCTTTTGAAGTCTGTTAGAAGAATTTACAGAGATAAATGTGTTATATATATATGGTTTGAATTTACTGTTTTAAAAAATTAATGAGTCATAAGAGAAGAGACATGTCAAAAAACCCCAAACTTTAAATGAAGGTAAGAAGAGGATGGAGTGAAATCTACAAGAGACATGAGTTTCATATGGAAATAATTGGGAAGAAAAAGTAGAAATAGTATAGAAATCTCTGTTATTAATGTTAATAATAGGTGGGACTTCAGAAGACAGCTGGAGTTATCCTAAAAATCTGAATTTTTCCTTCAAAATTAATAGAAATATATCCTCCAGGAAAAACATAAGTAGAAATACAAAGAATTTTCATTATGACTGTTTTTCCCCACCAATTAAATATGTAGCAAAATTATATTACAGTTAAACCATCTGCCACATTATTATTTTTTTCAAATATGAAAACTTTGGAGATTGGATTAGCTGGATGTGTATTTCCTTATAAGTTAAATTTAGCCCACTCTTTTTTTTCAAATAAAAATCTCTCAGGATTTATATAGTTACATTTACCTGAAATTATCCTTCAACTAGTATTCACCATTGATTGTGGAGAATAAGGTGATGCAGGTTTCCATGATTCCTCATTACCTTTTTCCTGGATTCACTCTATTAACCTTGGTGAGACACTGGTATCATCACCCCGTGGAAGCTTGCTAAACAATAACATAGGTCAGCATTTTCTCTGCAAAAATAGGAGGCACTGTTTAGCAGCCGCACACAAGTCCTTCCACTATCTGCCATCTGCTATCCTTATCTTCTCTGAAGAAATTCTTGGCAGAAGGAATTCTGTACAGGGAGTACATCCCTGATTTCACTGTCCAATTATCAACATGTTGCCCAGGAACTTGATTAATCCAGCTTTGAACTTGCTTGATATTATTTATCTCCACAACCACCTGAGGCAACATGTGCCACTAACTCACTAATCACTCTATAAGGCAGTATTTTCTTTTGCCTCTCTTGAGCTCTCATCCTGATAGTTTCAGTGAGTTTATTCAGGTACTGAGGGATTTGATGAATAACAACAGCCTTAACTACTATCTTCATGACTTCACCAATATTTATCATCTGCCCACATTTTTCCTCCCAAAATAGAAAGGCTCAGCCAGTTTGCCAAAGACACTTGTCCGCGTGGTGCAGTCAACACCCCAAGGGAAGAGATGCCACCCAGACAGACCTGGCCATGCCTGACACATGGGTCCGTGCAAATTTCTGCACTTGCACTGGGGCAATCCCGAGCAGAAATGCAGGCTGGAAAATGGATTGAGAGCAGCCCCGAGAAGAAAGAGAAAAAGGAGGATGTCCCAACGCTGGAAGCGTTAAAGGCCAGGCTGGATGGGACCTGCCTAGTGGAAGGAGTCTCTGATCATTTCAGAAGCATTGAAACAAAATTATCTTTAAGGCCCTTTCCAGTGCAAATCATTCTATAATTTTATGACAACTTTAATTTTTTAATATAAGACAATGTTTCATTCCCATAATCATGAGAAGTTGAATTCTCTGCATCATTTTTTACTACATTATAGCCTTTTTAAGATGCAAGGAAAAGGACTGTAGCAAGTGCATCAATGTCTTTCAGAGGAAAAAAATATTCATTTTTGGTTTAGTCACAATATGTTTCCTGATGATGCCAAATATTTTGTTTGTTCTTGAGAACAAAGTGCACACTGAGTTGATGATTTCAGAAAACAGCCCAGGGAGCCCAAAATATTCTTCCTGAATTTAAACTTCCACTTTAAAGTTCACCATTTTTAAAGTATGATTTACATTCGATTACCTCCTATTTACTCACATAAATTATCATCTTGCATTTCTTTACTCAATACTTGAGTTTATTCTTATGATCTTCTTATAGGGTTTCTCATCATCAATGTCACATTAAACTGCCTGAAAGACCTCAGTAATATCTGCAAATTTGAATATTTAATTACACATTCCCTGTCTCAAGGTCTTCTGTGAAAATATTGAATAAAAATGCACACATCACTGATCTATGAGGATCCATGCTCTTCTTCCCCCTGAAAAGAGATCTAAAATTAAGCAATGGCCTACCCTTCATCTTGCCATCCTATTAAACCATTAGTTTTTCTCCACACTAATAGCAAACAAATTTCTTATATGGCCTTTAAATAGAAGCTTCTCAAGGAATTTAATTTCCAAATCCATACACATTAGGTCTTATAGCTCTCCTTTTTCCCCTTGCTATACTCTTATAGAACTCCATGTTTTCTGGCACCTAACACAATGAGATTACACCTGTGCTTCTTCATGTTATTCCTCTTTGTAGATCACCATTTTGCAAGGAATGGAGGTCAGACTCACCCAATAGTTTCAGTATTTCCTTTTAAGTCCTTTTTTTCTCAGATAAAAGTTATGCTATAAACCTGGCAGTCTCCTGACAGCGTGGATCTTTGTAGTAGATAGTTTACACAAGTTCACCACAAATTCAGCAGTTTCCCACCTGAGTTCAAACTCATTGCTGAATGCAGTACAGTCCTAGTGACTGACCCACATTTATTTGACATCATGTCATCACTGGCTAAAACATACAAAACCCCTCTCCTTTGGAAAAGCTGTATGGATTACATGTCAGTTTGTTTTGCACTTTTTTTTTCCTAGATCCTTTCATTGGGGAATTCATCACGGAGACATAAGTTTAGTATCTGTTCTGGAAAGCATTTTTGTTCGCAAACATATGCACCGAAGTTCAGAAAGTCTTAAACAAGTTGGTTAGTCTAAAGAGATAAGCAGTATTAAGATTTTTTTTTGTTTTTTTCATTACAGGAGGAAATGAATCAGGATTCACACTGTCATATTAAAATAACCAAATCTCTAAGTGAAAAGGGAGATTTATTCTCTAGGTATTCTGCAAAAGGAAGCAGCTGCTATCACTGCATGTTCAGTAACCTGTAAGCCTGAGGAAGCTTAGCAGATCATACCCCTCAAAGGAGGAAGGCAGTAGGTGCCTAGTTTCTGGATCCCTGAGTTAGGGCTGAATTGCTGAACTACCAGGATTGAGATACTTCTGACAACTGCAGTAACAGTGATTTAAGCATCTGGACAACTTTAAGGTCAAGAACTGAAGTGCTTACAGATTACAGACCTGTCAAATATAAGAAAGAGCTCTGTGGGAGCTCTGGACCTCACAGGTTTAGACTAAGACTTCAAAATATGCTGCTCTTCCACTTCAAGAATTTAAATTCTTTCTGAGATCCTGCCTTTGGCAACTGTCAAAATTTGCTTTGAGTTTACTCAGCAATTACACTTTTTTGACATAACCAAGTAGTTGTGGAAAAAAAAAATTATAAATCCCAGAATAATTTATGCATTACTATCCTAAAACTCAATGGGAATGGCATTTGATGTTTTATATTGCTTAACTATGCTTACAATACAATACTCAATGCAATGTACAGTATTGATCTCTACTGGTTGCAATATCTGGTGCTCTGATAAACTACATGTGATTGCATCACACACTGTCTGTGTCAAAGACATTCCTACAGTTTAAAATCTGTTTTTTTCCAATGTTAGCCTCTGACTGAAGCCACTAGCAATATATACCTACGAGTCAAACAGTAAGTACTCGTGTACTTGTTGCAGAATGTCTCAAATTCAATGTTAGCAAACTTGAAAATAAGTAAAAATCAAAAATATTTTTTTATGTTTACATAGCCTGAATATTTTGGTTTCCATTTCTCACAAATCTAAGGTAAAAGTTTTTGTGTGTAGGCTTCTCCTCTCCCCATCTTTCAATTATTCCACAATACTTTCAAGTGTTCATATCTGTTGACTATTCTCTAAACTGTCCTTTGCTAAGAAATCTCCTGGGAGTTGTGAGAGTTTTTTTCTATTTTATTCAAATAAATTTGTAAGTCAAGTCTTTTAATTTGTTTTGAATATTTTGGAAATTTTCAATGGAATGTTAAGGACTTTTCTATGCTTCTTTAAAATAAAATAAATAGAAAGTTTACAAATGGTATATTACATATGTATGAACTGTATACATATGTTATATCTTATATGCATACATACTGTTTGCATGAGGAAAGTATTTCCTTATATATTCCCTTCTACACCCTTATTCGGTTACTGTTCCTCTGTATGTGGTCTGATTTTAAAATTATAATTGTCCAGCAAAATGAATTACTCAGAAATATTTTTGGATTTTTATCATAATACAGCCTTATCTAATTAACCTATTTTAGCCTGATTAACTTGAATACTATTGCAGAATGAATGCATAATATTTTAATTTAACCACATAATAATAGTAACTATATTATTGCAAAAATTGCTTATTAACTCCTGCATTATAACAAGACTTCTGACTTTTGTTAAAGTTGTTACTCACCCACCTCAGAACAAAAAAAAATAAACAGTTATAGTTTGTTGATTAATTCAAAGTATTATAGTAATATGAAATTCTTATGCACATCAGAAGAACCTACCAATTATTTGGTGGTACTTGTTAATGAACTCAGAATAGCAACCTGTCACTTCAGAGCTTTGTTAATACAGAACATTTTCTTACAAAAAACTCTAACTTGAAAGTGAACATCTATCACTTTAAATCCTTGTCTACTAAGAAAAGAAGTGATAAATTCTTTTTTCTCCTTTTTTTTTAGAACACAAATCCTGATTAAATTAATAGTAGACAAGCTGATAGTCTTTGAGTCCTAGGAACCATGACAGTCGTCCAGTCTAGCCTCTGATATTCACACATCATAGAAATACTCCATTATAAGCCATATAAGCTCATATCTCCTTTTTAGCTAGAATATCTGTTTTGTAAGACACTGGATTTATTTAAAGTTTTCAGGCAGTGAAAATCCACAACTTCCCTAGATAAGATTTTGTAAAGATTAATTACTTTTACTTTTAGAAATATGTACTTTCCTTTTCAACCTTGAATTTATCCTGCTTTACCTTGAAATAAGATCCCTGGATCTCATTATACATTTGCAGTAAAATTAAAGAGTTGCATTCCGCAGTATGCATCTTCTTTGTGAATGGGCTTATAGATAGTGTTCAATAGGTTAACTGTATGTCACATGTATCCAGCAATATAGCTTCAAAATATGTGCTCTACCCGATATTTTTATAACCAAGAATAATTTTTATTAACATTTAAAATATTGCTAGATCTGCATGACCATCATATAAAATTCAAATAGAGCACTTCCATATTCTTAGGGGAAAAAATAACTTAGTATTCACTTTTGGGCTTTGTTTGACACTGACTCCTGAGGTACTTGACCCTAAAACATTGACCCGGTTTTTATCTACCTTCTTGTTGTATAGTTTTCATTCAATATACACTGAC
The DNA here is from genome assembly GCF_963662255.1 of Cinclus cinclus. Taxonomy (NCBI): domain Eukaryota; kingdom Metazoa; phylum Chordata; class Aves; order Passeriformes; family Cinclidae; genus Cinclus; species Cinclus cinclus. The sequence continues at coordinate 18,859,820 of NC_085050.1, read as the reverse complement.
TGCCATATGAAAGGCCAGCATGAGCACACAGTTGACAAGACATTGGCACTAATTGTTATCACAAAGAACTGAGAAATGGAGAATTGGATTGACTTTCTATCTCAGTGAGACAGGAACAAATTCATCAAAGATTGTCTGTTATCTCTGTAACTGTCGAAGGAGCTACAGATTAGGTCAGGAGAGAGCAAAGACACAGTGCTGTGTTTTCAGTATCTCCACATCCATGTTCATACGCTGGGAGAAAAACAGCTTTTTGCACATTTTTTATGAAGAAGACTAAGAGTCAAAAAGTAATATTTTTAAGGAAGTATTGTTTTAAACACTGAAAACAGAGGAAGGTAAGTAAATCAAAACCATGTGGTGATGTGACCCAGCATCAACACCCTGCATGGTGTGTGAGCTCCCTTGAGACTAACTTTAACCCGGATGAAACACCATCACCACATTTATACTAGGAAGCATCAAACATTAACTTCAACTTGTACTATTGTAAACTGCACAACTAGTACTCCCAGTTTACTATGTTGGACATCTAGTTTGTGTGTAACGAAACTTCCTTTGGAACCAAAAACAATATGTAACAACTGCAATTGACTGCAGGAGTAACCTCAGAACTGGACTATGGCTTCATGTAAAATGTTGGGGGTACATCCCTGGAATTACACCTGTTTAGTTAACTGGTCAAGGATTAAGAACCTCTAAACAAGAGAAGTGTGTGACTTAGAGAAACAGTGGCAAAGAGGAAACTACTCCCATCTTTATTATCCCACTCTCTGAAATAGGACATAACTCCATGTGTCCCATTTATATATAGAAAAAGATCTGGTTAAAAATGTGATGCTTATTCTAGCCTCTAAAACTGTCTGCTCAGACACTGACAGACCACAGAACAGGAAGAATCTGGAAGGATATATATATGAATACATAGGAATTTTTCAGCCTGATTTCAGCAGCTGTCATTTAAGGTGCCAGATCTGAAATTCAGGACATTTAGACTGGTTCCTTAAACTTGTATGAGATGTTATAGTATCAGACTTGGATACGGCATATCATTAAGCCTTAAAAAAAATTATTTGGGAGTGTTTAAGTCATTGCTCTTTTGTTACCTATTTTCAGAAACAATATAAAAGTATCATAAATAACTAGTATTGCCTGAAAATTCAGAAGTATGCTACTATTTAAAAACACATAAGGTGGCTTTAAAGTTAAGTCACAAGACTTTGGTCATGCTCGCTGGAAGATCCAAAATTCACCTCAAATAATCTATAGTAACTTCTTGTGAATCAGCATTGTCTTTTCCTCATACAAGGCAGTCCTTTGGAGTCAAAAGACATAGGTTTAAAAACACTGGGCATTTCTGCTTCCTTTTATTCCTTTTATGATATGTCATCATGCTTTTATTGCCACTCTTCAGAAAAATATCACCAAGTTTAAAGGTCTAAACAGTATTCATTCCTGTTTGTTCTTTCCCATAAATCCTCTAGCCAGATTTATACCAAAAGCAATTTGAAAACTTTTCCAGATGGACTGCATAAAAGGTGCAACCTATACAATATTTTTATTCTTTCATCTGATAATTTTATAATCTTGAATTTTTTTAAAAATTATGCAGATAACAATGTTCCTAGTTTATCTATTTGTAGGCACCAAGGGGTTCTATGTGTAAAGCTGAGCAGATACACAGCAAAAAAATACTTTTTCTCAAATAACTCATTCCATTTCATCACAGATGTTTTTAAGCAAAGACTGTGACTAGAGAGATCTGTAATTTTAAGTAATACATTCCTACCTTTGAGCTGCAAACTGACTTCTGGCTTCCTACATGGAGAAATAGAGATGCTGAAATTTTTATATAGAAGGGGATGCAACTGGCATTTTCCTGAACAGGGAATATGCACTACACAGTATACTGTCAGGGTAGATTATATCCCATGAACACTACCTGTGAATTATAGTGGTATCCATTAGCATCACTGTGGTCGCAGGTCTGTCAGCTGTGCCAAGAGAGCTGCTGTTGTCAAGAGGTGTAGGGAGGCAGGGGTGTTGCAGATCAAACATTGGCATGCACTGTTGCTGGAAATTTTTGTATACAGTCTCATTTGGCCTTTTTATTCATCTCTCTCCCCCTGTTCTGCTGTTTGAAATAAGCTGTTTTCACATTCAAAGGCAATGTGATAAGGATGCAAGTTCACTTGTACTGTTAGGTGGTGTGGAAAAAAGGCTTCTCTGCCCACATACAGATGTGTGAGGTACAGGGTCAGGCAGGGGAAATTCAGTAACCTCATCACCTACACCTGCTCCCTGCTTCAACCTGGAGAGTTCCATGGGAGCATCACTCCAGTTAAGCTGGGGACAATGCCCCTCTGAGGGAGTTGCAGGATTTGTGATAGGATGAAGAGGAATTTCTTGATACTGCATAAGACTTATAATGAAAAATGTAAGGGAGGAGCAAAATGAGGGGAAAGGGAAGAATCAAAGTGTTTGATGGAATAAGCATGGGGAAACAGATGAATAAGGTGATAAAACAGGATGTTCACATGTAAATAGTCATATATCTATATTCCAGTTGCTCTGTTTGCCTGCCTGGACATGCCTGGTAACCATCACCACAGTCTGTCCTGTTTTATTATTTAATCCCATTTCTACTTCTTTACCTTACTGAGGAACCTGTGTGTGTTTGGGGTGGGAAGGATCTGAGTGCCAGCAGCTAGAGTCAAACCATGGGTCAAATGGTGCCAGTAACTGTAGACACCAGACTGCACACACTGTGAGTGATTGTGTGTCACCATGCCATCCCCAGTGAATATCTGACTGAACAAGTCAAGGAACAGGATACATGGCTTAGCAGCCAGGTATGGAAGTGGACTCAAGTTTGGGGTGCATCTGAGTGTGAAGCTCTGTGAGGGAGACAGCTACTAGAGGGACCCAGAGGTCAAGGCTGATTGCTAGAAACTACAGGGTCCAGAGACCAACTGAGAGAGGGGGAGAGAGACAGTTTGTGTGTGTGTCTGTGTCTGTGTCTGTGTCTGTGTGTCTGTGTGTGTATGCATGTGTGTGCATGTGTATGCATGCGTAACAATCTGAGAACAGATGTACAAGTCACTGGGGAGACTGAATGTCTAAGACTGGCTACTGAAGGGATCCACAGTGCAGGTGTCTGTGTGTCCCTGCACCTGTGTGTGCAGAGGGAGACCTCGGGACCTGTACCTGCCTTGGAATTTGTGTGCCCAGGTCCCAGAAACTAGAAAGCCTGGGATCCAGAGGAAGCTATTGCACAGATCAAGTGTCTGAGCCTCACTGTTGGAGGGACCCACCTTGCATATGTATATTAATTCTCATTAATGCATCTTCATCCTTATCAGGGATGGGGGATAAGAGGATGAGGTCACATGTGCTAGGATTTTTTCAGTGCTGAATGTTTCTATGCATTTTGATCTGTGTAACTGGAAATGTCTAAATATAAAAATATGATTTGTGAATTCCTGTGCCCACTAGGAATGCATACTGACCTCTAACAGACCAGGAGATTCAGCAACACTAACAATACCTGGCTTCAGCATGTGGACAGAGATTATGGCTAGCAAAAATGCTTTCTGCATACAAACTCCTTTTATAAATAATGTAAAAATAGGTATAAAAGATGCATAAATATCTTGTTACAAAAATAATCATTAAATATTATATCAGTTATACATTCTATTCTGTGGCACTCAATGTATCATATAGGAAATGCATATAAATCCAAGGCAAAAATCACTGGCTTTCAAGGGAGAAGTCTACTCTTTGAGTAATCCCTGTTTAATTTGTACATCACCCTGTAGCTGGTATAGTCAATTGAATCAATATCATGCCTATTTGAATATAAATACTAAATAAATATAAATAAATAGCTGTTTAGCTAGAAAGGGCCAAATCTAACTTTTAAAACTAGAAAGGGCCAAATCCTGTTGCTTCCTTTAAGTTCTCTAGGACAGTATGCATGTCAGACAGGCAGGATTTGGCTTACAGTCAGCATTAATATTCAAGTCCAATGAAATCAATGAAACTGCTGCCTTAAGATGTAAATGCATGGAAAACAGCAGTAAAGGCCTCCTCCATACTGAAGATTACTGCCATGACTGCAGAACTATAGGAAATGATCATGTAAGCACTAAGTTACTTAATGCTAAGTATAACAGATATATCTGCATAGCTAGAGGTAGAATCCTGGCTGGGGGGGGGGGGGGGGGGGAAGGAATTCAAGCTCCCTTCTTTTTAACTAAATAATAAAGTGAATATCTTTAAAACTGTATTCAAATTTCCTTAATGCACATCTGAATGTACTTAGCACTACTTTAACAGCTACAGAATAGAAGAGTTGTAGCCTTTAGTTATTTTCTGAACTGAGCACGCAGAGGTTGAAAACTTTGCAAAAAGTTGCATTCTTTGCAAGCTTCAGTGGAACTACTGAGAAAGCAGACAACACCTCATAGGGTGAGCTGGTATTCCATAACACCTGAATAATATTACATTGCATATGTTAAACCTTCTTGGACATTTCATACTCTGCAGTAAATTTTACTCCCACAGGTAGTTCTATTACAATCATTAGATTTTTTCACATGAATGCAAGTTCAGTGGATGCGGAAAATTACTTTCTGCTTCAAGTTTTCTTGTTACCATAACAGTAAATCACACTGTGCTAGTTGAATGTAGATTCCTGTCATTTAACAGGACAAAGGTTTAATAAAAAACATTTATTTACTTTTATAGTTTCTTTCATGTCTGCAGAAACTTTAATCAATAGCTACAAATTAATTTTCTCTTCTTCTTGATATAATATTTGTTTAACATGCCTCCAGTTTTAAAGCTTAGAATAGAAATGACTACATCAGTTTTATGACTCCCAAAAGGTCTCCTGTAAACTACTTAAAGCCACCCAGCCTAAAGTTATACCTTCCAACTACAGTCATTTAATGATGTCTAAGTTTAATCCCTTCTCTGTGGTCAAAAGTGTTTGAGCCCTCCAGCCTGTTGGCTCCAGTCAGCAGATACCTTTTGCACTCCTTGTGCAAAAGCTGTGATGTGATGCTGAAAAGGATTCAAAATTTCTGCATATACAGAGAGGAAAACCTTCCAATCTGAATACGAGGGAACTGCATTCCAAGTTTTGCATCAGATCCTGTTTCTCTGCTGTGCCTAGTGTCTAATGCCCAAAACCACTCCGAGGTGGGGAGTCTGTCCCCCCCGATATCACCATAGCTTTATGCCTGTCAGCTCAGCCCTTTGCAAGGAGACAGCAGACAGAGTGCGGGCTCCTCCATTTGTGGAGGTTCTGGGTGCACACTTCTTGTGCCCTCTGCCCTCACCAGCTGCTCTGTTGATAACACAGACCCCAGCCTGCTGCTTTGCACCATGCATTAGAGGAAAAATGCCAATAGTTTCTTGGCACCCAGAAGATAACGTGCCTAAGTCCAATTTGAAGCTGTGAATTCCAACTTCACACAGACAGCTAAATCTGGGAGAAGGTGAGATTTCAGGATATGTTGTTCTTACTCCTAAAACCATTTGCAGAATTCGGACTTAATCCTCATTGAATTCACATTCTATTACAATTCTCCCAAAAACCCTGAGAAAGCTTTTTCTTAACTAATTGAGACCTATTCTAGCTCTAGTAGTTGTAGAAAGAAATCTATGGAGCTGAGGGCTTCTTTTATCTAGTTAGAGGTTATATTTAATATTCTGGTCAGTTGTTTTCTGCATATGGATTTGCTAGATAACAGAGCTGCCATATTATAATAATCCAAAAATTAAGAATAATCATCCACTTTGTAACATTTTAACCATTTCACTTTCACAAATGAGAGTCTTTTCACTAAGGATTATCTTCTTTCCTATTGAAGCAATTGATAAAGAATCCTGTACTGAATATAAGGACTACTTATAAGTAGAATAAGCACTACTTATTCTTCCTACAGTTCAAAATACTGCTGCAACTTACAAAATCATTTGTAGCAGATTGCTACAGGTAAAATGGGACATTGCTTTTGTTCTTTCAGGCTTTGCATGCCCTCAGGCTAGTGATTTACTATACACCCACAATTTTCAGAAGCACAGTCTGAATTTGATATAGCTTAGTCCATAGATGTTCAGTTTCAAACAAATCAGTTCATGTTTTTGGAGATAATTACCTGTCTTTCTATTTGCTATTGTTATTTCACACAAAGGATTAACTTTCATTCCAGAAAGGAAGACAATTTCGGCACTACTGTATCAAAGAAAAGAAAAAAAAAACCAAACAAACTAGCATCTGTACTACCAGTTAACAGGTCTATAGACAGAAAGGATTTCAAAATTAGCTTTCTGTTTTTTTAAACCGAAGTTTCCTAAAATTAAGCAACAATAAACAGTAAATGTGAATTAGGACAACACAAAGAAAAACTTCATGCAAAAGGTGGTCTTTCCTTCCCAGAACACTGTGTTTGTGGTATTTTATTACTTATAAGGTTTGAAGATTACAGTAATGCTAGTTTGTCTGTACTTAATCCCCAAAGCCCAAGCAGTAAGAATTGGGTTAAAACTCAACTCTTCAGATAATTATTTTGCTGAAATCATGTAGATTAAAAATTAGCCTATTTCGCCTGTCAGTTTTTTTGGTTATGTTTAGATCTATCTTAACCTGTGGAACTCTCATTTTGAATTGATTTTGTGCATCAGGCTTACTAAGTGTGGTAAGACAATTCTGGCTTGGGTTTCATTCATTTTAAGTCAGCTTATGTCAAGTTATGACAATTTGAAATAATATTGGCTGCTCATCAAATCCAATTGTTCCATGTGGAGTTGGTAGTTTAAAGTGGTAAGTAGTGAAATTTTCATAACATCAATATGAATACTACTACTAGTCTTTTGACAAAAATGCTTAGCCAGAATTTTGGGATTTTTGGGCTGTTCTGCTAGGATAATGCAAGTCTATTTTTATTTTAATCTTATTTATGTGAAGTCACTTCTATTGAAGAGTGCTGGAAATGGAGACAACAAGCTTTCTTTAAAAATTACAGATTTGACAACACAATAAATTAATTGTATGTGAAGCTCATAGATTATTTTGCTGGATATATAGAACAAGATAAAGGCTTCACTGAGAACAGGGACTCTTCAGGTATGCAGCTGCAAGATAAAATTTCCTTTAATTTTTGGAACTGCAAGAGTAACCCAGCTTGTACCACATCTGGCCACTTTGAGTATGCAGCCTAAAGGACTCAATACCCATTTACATCCAGGTCAGTGAGCATCTAGGGAATTTTGATTTCTAACTTAAAGCTTAGAAAAGGATATCTGACACTGAAAAGCAGACATCACATCATGCTCTGTGTGAATCTCATTGCCATGGTTTCAGCATGCTCTGTACACACCTTGGTCAGGGCTCCTAATTGGCCCTGGATACCACTTGGAGTTAGTGGTAAATAGATGTCTAAGTGTCTCAGACTGAGAAAGCTCTTGGCATACAAAGAGATCAAAACCTGGCATGGCCACCTTTCTTTATGATATATTTTACTCTCAGTACAAATTTGCCTCTTTCACAGCCTTGCAACAAGCTTTGAAATCTATAGCTTTTATGTTGCACAGAAACTAAAAGGATCCTTTAGTTTGTAATTTGGATGTGAGGACTTGACAAATATGTATCAACTGTTTCCTAGATAAAGAATTTTCTTATGTTTTTTTTTTTATTCTTACCACTAAATATAAGAGGTAAAGTATGTAAATATAAAAATTAGACTGATCATCTGATTTTATTTCTTTTCAGGTTTTTCTGTGCAAAAGTGAATTGCAGTGTTACTATAACAGAGCCTGTGAAGGTGTGACATGCTAACATAGCCAGTATCAGCACTACTACTAATCAGCAAGGTTTCTCTGGCAACCTCCTTTCCTACAGTAATTGCCATAACCCATCTTTTCAAAGAGAGAGTCTGACTCACATATCTACATGCTTATTATGCTGCCATTCTTCAGGATATCACCCCGGCAAAGAATTTGAAAGCCTGAAACAGGACCAGGCAACCCCAGCAGAACCCTGAAAATATGTATATACAATCTTTATGTGTATATGGCTGCACGTACAAAAACTAGAAAGGAAGCCAGTAAGTACATCAGGGAAATACCTGCTCCAAGAGGAGCCAGCTGAGAACCCATAGCTACAAGCCAAAGTCCCTGCTGTTTTTAAATAGACTGGAGGAGGAACAAAAAATGTACAATGCACAGACAAGATGATGTCCCTTTCGAATTTCAGTAGCTGCCTTTTGCACTGACTTAAAACAGCTCACTGAAAGCCCTACAGCACTGCATACAATAGTGTAAAGGCACTATTTTCTGCTGTGCTCCTTCTGTTGGTATGCCAGCATGCAGTAGGAGTGTTCTGTGCAGCCCTGATACATGCAGATGTCAAACAGCAGAATGTTATCACCTCTGGTATCCAAGGCAGACAGGAGGGACCATCAACCTGCCAAAATAACTTAGAGCTAACAATAACAATTTTTAACAATGTCCATATTGACAAGTCACCAATCATAAAAAAGTAATACAACTTAACCATGTAGCATGATATGAGATATATAAGTCTGTTATTGGCAGAAGATTCCAATAAACAGCCCTTAGTATTTGCTTTTTGCACACATACTATAAACTTGAATATTTGCAGTCACTCACTTTTAGTATTTACATGCTCAAATTTCATTTTAGAGAGGAAAAGATAGGTGCTTATATATGAGTGAAGAAAATAGTTGCTAGCTATTCAAATATGAACAGTTTAACACTATTTCTTTGCTCAAATTGTAATAAAATTTTTAAGAAGGTTATTTTAAAAAAATTATAATGGTAAATTGAAAAAAAGATTAAATAAAAACAAGTTTATTTTAAAAGTATGAGGACAATATAATTATAAATAATTTTATTATAATGCTAATTGTTTAACTGTTTAACTTTGGTAGTCCATTGTTTCTGTAGAGATGCACTTTAAATGAAAAGTCTATTTATTAGTTTCACACAAATAAATTCATAAAGTTATGGTAAAGCAGACAGCTAGAATTCTTCATGCTTCCTACAAAAGAACATTATACTTTCCTTGAAAATTATTTTTCCTCAATGAAAACAAATTTAATTTTCCAGTTATCAGCTACAGTTCCATCAGAGAAATGAGCACTACAGACAAGGTATGTAATAATCATTTTTAAATAGTGATTTGCCAACATCTATACAATGCACTCAAAAAGAACTGCATGTTTCTTTATAATTTTAATATGGATAATTAAATTCAGAAATATTCAATCCTGTAATAAGAGGCTGTTTTTTTACTCTTTAAATCTTTATAGTAATGGAAAAGTGATCCTATTATTTATAAATCTCTTAGTAATTTTGGTACAAAGTCCTATAATAAATTTCAGGTTTTTTTCTGAAAAACTGTCTATGTACTGCCTGGAGTTTTTATCTAATAACTCTAAGCACCTTTTCACATACTAACTCACCAAAATGAAAATTTCCAAAACATTTGCTACTTATGACTCTTCAGTTTCCACTTCATTAAGTAGGGTTGTTTTAACCTGTACTCTATAAATTAAATAGCCAAAAATTTGAAGCCTTGGAAAAACTCAATTATTTTTTACCATGAACTAGTCAGAGGCATTTCCTAATATATGCAAGTCATGTGTCAGTCATTTCAGAACTGTGTTTTAAAATAGCCACTCTAGACATTCAAATCTGCTAAAATGTTCCCACATGGGGCAACTAATAGGCCTTCTGATTTAAACTGTAAAACGTTTTCAAGTTTTCTTAATTTTCTTAAGGCTGTTCTAAAGTTTTTCTGGTTTAACTTTATAATATTTCCACCCAAGCAGGAAAAGAAGTCTCAAAGCCACACAAAGATAACAAAGCAAAGGAAGAATCAGTCAGCTAAAACAGGGCTCTCCTTCAAGTATTAATTTTCCAGGAGTCACAAAAGATTAAGTACAAAGGATGTGTGACCTTCAGTTTCCCATCTGCAACATGTGTCCAATAAAGATGCTTTCTAAATTCCCTTTAAGGATGTTCCATGCAGTTCAAGAAGAGCAACAGTGATAAAATCTGTTGAATAACATTCAGAAGACTTCTTTGAATTGCAGAACTTCTGGGTGCAGAACAGAAATACAGAGGACGCACACACAGTAGATAAAGTGAAACCATATGTTTCACCTAGTGTACCAATGTGCTGGTGACGCTGATAACGCATAACCAAAAGTCTTCGTGTCAGGGATGCGGCTTTCAAATCCTCAGTGAACCTCATTCACATGACTGAGTCTTTGCTGATACTTTTTACAGGATCATGTGGAGTTCTGAAGGAAAAGGAGGAATAGAATTCATTTCTAAAAGGCATAACTGGGAAAGTGACCTCTTTTTTCCTGCAATTTTTTTCTAATATTAGGCATATACACAGTATTAGCTACATACAGCAGACCAGGGAAGGGCTTTACAGAAAACAGAGCACTGTTTCTCCCCATAAAAACAGTAGTGCTAGCACACTGTTAATGGTGATAATAAGGAAACAAATTAAAGTTGTCTAGGCCTTAAAAACATTATCACTTTCTTTTGACTTGTATGGACTCTTTAATGCATTGTGCTATACTAACTAGGAAGTCTTTTTTCTTCTAACTGTGAGCGTATAAGCTATCCAAACTATCCTTTTAATAAATATGACTTTACACAGAAGTAGTTTATAATACATAATAGAAGTAAAAGTCACTTTTCAATACCTTAAACTCTGTTAAACTGGTGAGCAAAATATATTAACATCACAGTAATATGTTCCTGACTGTGTAACACAATTATGACACAAGTTTCACAGACACTAAAGATCCCTATCTGTGTTTCAGTCCTGTGATCTCACTACTAACTTCAAGAAACATCAAACTATGCACGAGCAATTAGAGAGGGTCTGAAGTCAGTGAAATTAGATGAATTTTGAAAGAGCAAGGAATGAGAGTCATCCTATTATCCCTTAGTCAGCATATTATAACTAAAAATTATGCTAATTTCAGCCACTCACCCACTGAAACTTACTTATGAACATTTTCATTTGCTGACAGATATCAACTAAAATTAATGAACGCAGGTTACTTGATTTTCCAGTAGGAGGTCCAGGATAAGTAGCAAGTTTGGGTCATATTTTACCAATGTCAAATATAGAGGGCAAATAGGTGGTATTTCACAAGCCCCTACTCAAAATGAATAAATGCATACAATTTAAGTACTCATGATCTTGAAGAATATTAAAAATTCTTAAAACATAAAATAGAATATTAATGAGATAATGATTAATCAATCTATGAATGACCTTTAACAAATTTATTGACGTGTTTAACCAAAAAGAGTAAGTGGCAACTCAATGGTTGAAGTAGAATCTAAACCACCTTTTTAAGTCCTGCTTAGCATCCTGTTACTTTGAAGTGAAGGCATTAATTTATCTGCAATTTGTGTGGCACACTAAATACTGAGTGAGAGATCGAGGAAGGTATTTTCTGAGAATTAATGGAAAGAGGGTGAAGTACATTTTTCTTCTCTTTAAATTCAAATGTCTTACTTTTAATATTCTGGTTTTATAGTTTCTCACACTGCCTTAGAGCAGCTACTTCTTATAACCACATACTTTCACTCTCCAGAGCTACAGCTTACACTGTGGTTCCATGAAACAGTCAATCTGATATTAAGTAGAAAGGTACCAAAGATGGGAGTAAAATAAGTCAGTTGTGCAAGACAAAGCTTTGAAAAATTCACTTTGTCTGTTCAAAAGGACTCAAAAATTTAGAAAAGCTAACTTTTTTTTCCATATAGACATTGTTCCAGATCACATATCAGCCATTCCACTGCTGCAGAAAGCCTGCATAGAGCTCTATGAGGTGGTCTTTGTGAACAGAAATGCAACTGTGCTATATCTGATCAAGTTGAGACCATCAGGGAATTGAGTGCACAAACCCAGTAATACTGAACATAGAGACTTGAATTTAATATCAGACATTGCTTCTCTGGTACAGATTAGAGAAAACCTGAAAGCAGCTGAACTCGCTATACTCTCCTTCCTATGGTTTGCATGAAAAGCTAAGAATATATTATTAGTTCAATTTCCAAACTGGGTAACTTCTTCCTTAAATAGGTAAAGCAACCTGGTGGAAGAAAAACCTTAAATTTTCTTTCAGTTCTTTAAAAGTTCCACATTTGCTTTATTTAAAAGTAAGCTGTCTGTAGAGTCTGTGAAGAAAGGATAAGAAAATTGAACAGATAGACCCAGCAAGGATCTAAGGAACAGTCATGAGTGGAAGTCCCATAGTAACACAATCAGCGAAAACCTAATCAGAGAAAATTAGAGCACAGTGAATCAGCTGCCTCTAAAGCTATCAAGAGAAAATTATTGTCCCTGGTGTGAATCCCACTGAGATGAGTCAGCAGCAGAAAATCTCAGAGGTCTTCAAACTAAAAGATTATTGCCTCCAAGGGTACAAGTTGTATCACAAAATGGAGTGGTGAAGAGGATTTGTGGATTGTGTAAAAAATATTAAGGGATGTGTCAAGTTAATTGTGGGAATGTTCAAAATTTTTATGCTATGTTTGTTGTAAGGACCAAAAATGGGGAAAGAGGGTAACCAAGGTGAACTGAGAGGAACAAACATGGGAAAATAGAGAGGAAACTTGTCATGTGAACAGACAGCTAGTGAGCAGTTTTGTGTCTCCTGATCACAGAGAGGAAGAACAGGTTCAGACTGACCATGAGACTCATGGTTATGTGAGGGCTGTATGTGCATTTATCAGTGTCAGTACAGGCACCACTCCTCATGGGGTCTGTGTGGCCACAGTCATGTCAGACTTGTGTGCACAGACTGGGAGTAACTTGTGTCTGGGGACAGGGAGCCACAGTGGCTTCACAAGCATGGCTGGGGATTCCTGCAGAAGAATTTGGAAAACTGGGAACAACCATGTTATTACCATTGTTTTTCAGTGAGATATTTCCGACTGTCACCAAATAATCTTTTGGTCTTTGCAAACTGAGAGCTGTTGTGAATTCAATGATTCTCCATCCTTGGAGGTATTGAAGACCCAACTAGGCCTGTCCCTGAGCAACCTGATACAGGTGACACTTCTTTAGGCAAGGTTTTGGACCAAGTGGTATCTATAGGTCCCTTCCAACCTCAGCGACCCCATGACTCTCTGAAAATAAATTCTGCTCCTCCTTTCCGAAGACTCTAAAAATTATGCAGTAGAAATATAAACAAACAAACAAAAATTAAGTGAAAGCTCTTAGGGAACAAAAGGCACCTTTCAAGAATCTCTATGGTCCATATGTCCTTGAGACACAGACTTAGGCTTTCTCCATCTGTTTTGAACCTCGTGCCTCTGTAGTTTCATTAAAGCAGTGATCCAAACAAATCATGTTACATATTGGATTCCTTCCATACCACTGCCAGCTTGTGGTTCAGTGCTGTTTCAGATTCATGTAATCCAAAAGGTGAAAAGATCCTGAAAAATATAATATAAACATCTGAAGTAAGATCATTATAAATGAATAGAATTTTATCAAACTGCCTATTTTATCATAGGGTTAACAGAAGCCAATTTTAAAGAGAAAAACTAAAACCAGGGACCATTATCAAGATACAGTACAATGTGTTTATGGTAAAATGTTGCCTCAGGGGAGAAGCTGATACTTTCAAAAATAAAAATAAAATTATTTTCAATAAAACCTCAACTCTTAAAATATTTATATTCCACTTGAAAAGACTTGTCTAATAAAATACTTCAAGATCAAGAGGAATCACTGAGGCATTTAGTCTGCCTTTGCACATATCTCAAGCTAAACAATATACCCAATTAATCCTGTAGTCACATCAGTAATAAATGGGTTTGACTGAATCATACCTTTCAGAAATAACATGCAGGACTGATCTGGAAATACCAAGAGGTGGAGAATGCACCATTTCTCTCTATAAGTAATTTCAATTTCTAACACTAGCAACAGAAAACCTGTTTTATTTCTAATCTGAATGCATTTGATTTTAACACTCAGACATTAGTTCTTGTTGTGATTTTCTCTGATCGATGAAGGAGCCTTTAACATCCAATATCTTCCCTCCATGAAACTAAACAACTATTAATTACTCAAGATGATGGTGTAATATGCAGGAAAAAATACTTAGTAACTTCAAAGAAAATTTAAGAAGCAAGAAGAAACAAACCAAAACTCCTCCATATTCTTCCTATCACTCTCTAATACTTGTATTCTTAGTACTCAGGATATTTTCACTATTTTTCTGGGTTTTTTTTGTTTGTTTGTTTGTTTTTTGTTGTTTTTGTTTTGTTTTTGGGTTGTTTGGTTTTGGTTATTTAGTTTTGGTTATTTGGTTTTTTGGGGTTTTTTTGTTGGTTTTATTTGGTTTTTTTGGGGGGGTGGTTAGGGTGGTTTTTTTTGTTGTTTTTTTGTTGTTGTTGTTGTTGTGGTTTTTTTTTTACTACTTGCCATTATCACACTTCCATTGAAATTAAAAATGGTCTAAACTGTATAGTTCAGGTAGGTCAGAACTGTTAGCTAAATCCCATATATGCTTATTTCGGTATGAACATAGGATTATTATTTATAAATTGCAAGACTAAAGGACTGCAGATTCAGCAGAGTTTCTAATTTTTATCAGAAATATTATCAAAATCAGAAGAAAAAAATTTTATTTTTCTTAGGTATTTTTCCTAGGAACTTGGTTCTGTAGAGCAGTGCATCTAGTTGCAACTTCCATTTAGCTTTTAGCATTATTTATTTTCTAGACAAAAATCTAAAATATTGTGATTTTTGTTTCCAGACATGTTGACATGACTTCTAGTATTATTATATAAGGACACATTATTTGACAGAAAAACTGATTATTTGAGATTAACACTGAAGAAAGGAGTGAATTTGACTTGTAATATCTTTTAAATTGTAGTATCACCCTTCAGGTCAGACATTTTACTTTAGGTCAAGTGTAATTGTAACCCAGGATCTTGTGGGTTATAGAAACCAAAAACTGTCACAGAAATATATTGGTGATCTTTGGAATTATTTTATTAGAACACTGGGAGACAGAACAAAAACTACCACCGTGTCACAACAAAAGAATACTAGCTATTGCTCTGCTCCATTATACTTCTTGAATAGCCATTTTGTTTCAGGCTTATTCAGAAAATCATTTTCTCCAAGTATTACAGCAGTGAGAGACAGCCTCTAGGTAAGCATATACCACAGATAACCACTAAAGCCAAATTCTAATCATACCCTTGGTTCTTTTAGCTCCTCAAAAAACATCCTTTTGGAGTAATATTTCTGGACTTGCACTAAAGAACAAGTGAAAGAAAATGTTTCTGCTTGAGCTACAACAGCTGAACAAATTATGATTAAAAACATTGTGTGGCAAAACAGACTATGAATGGAGATCTTTAATTCATTTAACAATTACTGGAATAATTTTGCAATGATAGATAAATGCATTTAAAGGCAGGAATATATGTAGTAATTTTTTGTATCTACCTTTAAATATATTGTTAAACAGAGAGTTTTAAATCTGTAGATGTTCTTATTTGAAATTTTATATTTGCTTGAGTTTTCTTATTTAAAACAAATTAGTAGGAATTACTAAACTAGAAAAGCTGAGCTACCAGTGAGAAAAAGTTATTTTGCATTCAGCAAGTTTTGAAGATTACACCCCAGCATAACCAGGAGAAATGGTTTAACAGAAAGCTATTTTGGATCTTGCAGCCTTAGGTTTCCAGGTTCAGGAATTTACGGTGCCTCTGTTTTAATTGCCTCCACCTGTACAGGATTTCTAAACATGTTTTGTGAAGATATAACCAGCTTCTCATCCCAGACTGAAACTTATTTTTTCCATGAGATATTTAAAGTGAAAACATACTAAGACCCCACTTCACAGATACAGTTAGGAGCTTAGACCTTACTGAAATTAAAGTGGCTTAGGCTCCTCAATGCTAGCCCCAAAATCAAACAGAAATTAAGAAGTCCAGTTACAATTGAATTGTGCCTTTGACTTTCCCTATTTGGGCTGAACACAAATATATATTTAATAAGGAGCAGTAAATAAAATTAGATTTCATTAGGTAATTAGCATGCCCAAAGTAGTTACAAGAAATCACAGAAACTTTTCCATGTCCATCATTCATCTTACTGAATTTTGAGAGAAACTAAAAATCATTCCAGGCTAGAATCAAAGAAAATTTTTATGCCCCTACAACACCTTGCTTCCATTGTTAGGACATTGCTCCAGCTTTTTTAAAATTTCTACAACATAAAGGAGGCAAGACAGAGTTGCTGGAGGTGAAGTTCCCCAGGCCTCCAAGGAAATCACAAGGAAACATTCAGGCTAGCCTGTTTCCAAACTTCCCTGGACAGCCTCATTTATTAGCTTAGCTGCATCACTTCTCTGTCTTTCTCTTTTTCTGCCTCTTCTGGATGGCTTTGAACTGGTGACAATGAATGATCTTGTTATGTGTGTGAATTTGAGCAAAAGCCAAGCAGCTCTGCTATTGTTAAGGGCTTCTAAGCTTTACTAAGAAAAGTAGTAACAGTAGGAGGGTTTAGAGCTCACACTAAATTTTACTTAACGATAGCTGTTACTGGGGCCCAGCAAGCTCGTATTGACATATCACTATTTGAGTGACGTCTAATTAATCATTATATCACTAACCCGAATCAATGACAATAACTTTGAGGACCTTTGTTCAAACTTCCTACTGAATATCTTGCACCAGCTTCAAGTTTAACCTAATGTGAGACTGCTTAACCTATAAACCATGTGGCTGTAGGAAAGTACCCTAGGATTTTTCATCTCAGTGTTTACCAGAATGCAATTGTATTCTAGTAGCAGAATAAATTTATGCTTCTCTCTGATTGGAAAAACATCCCTGTCAAACTTTGGACAGAGCATTTTCCTCTTGTTCCTCTAAAAAACAACATAAAAGAAAAATACAGATACATTTTCTTTCACTTAAACTCAAGCAGAGTTACTCTGGATGACCTTCTTAGCAGTAGAAACTTTATAATCGCAATTTTTTTTAGAAGCTGGGAAAGCAAAGCATGTGGAGAGAACTATACTTATCTGCTGATACTATATCTTATTTTTCCTTAAATTACTAACTATTTGAGTCCTGTGATGACAGTGTGGTCACAGTTTTTTTTTTTTCTTAAGGGGGAAAAAAATAAAAAAGTCTCAGATCTCCACTGTGTGTGGTTCATGTATGACTATAAACACTCTTGAGGACCCTGGTTTAAGACTTGTTCATACTGTTGGAGACTGAAACATCAAGATGCGATTCCTTTTGCTGCTTTTTTTTTTTTTTTGTGATGTTGGAGCATTTTAGGTTTCACCTGGATGTGTATTTTATCCTCCAAATTCTGTCTGAAGTTTGCTTATTATCCCCATTCAAAAGAGAGCATGTGCATAAAAACAGGTACTTGTTAGTTCAAGCCCTTTAGAGGAAAAGCCATAGCGGCCAGATAAGAGTCCTACTGGGTTTTTCCTACGGCAGACTGAAAAAGCATGGATTGAATCCTAGTGGCATAGTTCAGTCAAATACATAAAGTTTTCCTGTCTGAAGCATAGGATGAATGAATAGAAACACATCTACATATGTATGTTTTGAGTAGTAAGTAAGTTCTTAGTTGGCCAGATTTTGTGCTTAGTCTGGGTTTTTAATCACTGCTCCATCACATTCCTATTTACATTAACACACTTTAATTTCCTAGATTAGTTACATTTTCTGTTTCATTTCAAGGATGGCTCTAGCCTCATATTTCATGGCAACAAGGCACCCAGATTGTGATGCTGAGCTCATTTCTATACATTCCATAACTAGATTCCAGAACTCTGCTCCAGCCTAACTTCTTTAATAAATTTCTCTGTCATATTATGTGTCAGAAACCAGTTTCTTGTTTTCATACCAATTGAAACTACCAATTAAAAGGCTTGCTCCCTTTTTCTCCATTGTACCAAGTGTCACTAAGTAGCTAGAGGAAGGAATTTTGCTATTCTAATTACATATAGGGAGGAAAACACAAGAACATTACTTTGGAGGAAATATGGAAAGACTAAGCTGTATCAAAACATCTCAGCAAGTCTGTGGCATTAGAGATCAAGACAATCACACAGTAAAATAAAACATTAAATATTCATATTGAAAAGCCATGGATGATAACCTAAGTTCCATCCTTTTCAATTAATTTATCTTCATTAAAGCATTAAAGTGAGCACTGAACTCACTAATTACAACTCAGAGAACTGAGCCATATTCCAATGTTTCTGAGCAAAAAAATGGTCTAAATTTAAAGTGGAATCACTAGAAACCCCAAAGCTTTATTAAAAAAAAGAACACCTAGGCATTTTCAGATGAAGGTTTTTAAAGGGAGAAGGAGAAAGAGGCAGAAAGGAACCTCTGAGTCAACTAGTCCAGTGCTGGCATGAGTGGCTAAAACCAGTTCTCCTTGTGCCTAGAGGTGGCCTAAACATTCAAAAGTCTATCAGATGGCAGGTAAAGATAATGAGGTGGTTTCAGTTATTATTAAATCTCTACTGCCAGAGGTATCATCAGGCAACTAGAATCTATCCATCTCTTATGGCAAGGGAAAACAACACCAAAATAAAATGGCAAAAAGTTACTCCATCTCATATCCTGAAACTTCCAACAGATAAATATTGCAAACTCTCTTTTTTTTTCACTCTAAAATAATGATAAAATCAGTAATGACAGCACATCTTTTAAATACAAAATTCTTGACCTAAATCAGGATGAATATTTCTCTATTTACTCTGTGGACACTCCATGTTGCACAACACAAGGAATTTTAACTTTTAGTATTAAGTTCTCTTAAACATTATTGGACAAATAATAAACCAAACTTCTGATAGATCAATGAGCAATTTAAGTTAAAATTAAGTTTTTAGACACTGAAAATTTGTAGGGTTTGTTCCTTGAGCTTTGTGTTTAGGAACATTGCTTTTAAACTATAATAGTCATACCTTGAAGCATTAGCTTTTCCCAGAGTCTTGTTTTCCCACACTGTAATTTCTATTAACAGCATTTAAAAAAAGCCAGAAAAGACTATGAAGATGAATGGGACATAAGAAACCCAAAGAAAAGGAAGGGGGAAAAGAAGAAGAAAGCAAGCAATGGTTTATTTCTAATACCATAACTTTCCCTTTGTATAAGTAAACAGTGAACCGAATATACAATAAACAAAAATGGGGAAGAAAAAGACAAGCACAAGAGGAGTGAAAAGTAGAGAAACAAAGAAATGCATACCACCTCCAGCAGACTTTATTTCTCACCATTACAAGCTATTGCAAACATAATTGACTTTTTATGTTGGCAGCTGCTGCTCTTTCAACAACAATAGGCAACGAGTATAATATTATTTCAGTTTATCCATGACATTAATTAAACATTCAGCTCTGCATCACCCATGATGATTCACTACCCCTGCATAGTGTTATAAATACACATTCCTAGTTCATTATGAAGTGCAAAAGTGAAGCATAAAGTCCATGCCATAGCAAATCATTTTGCAAGCAATTCCACTTCTTCCAAACACTTTGAGTAGACGAAAATCAGTAAGGCATAAAGGGCTTTCATAAGACCATCTCAATCTCCAGCATAGGCAAATGGTTTCAGAAAGCATGTTTATGTAAACAAGTTTCTTTTCCTTTTTTCTTTCCTTTCCAAATATGTGAAGATACATGCCCATGGAAGGCAAGGGGATCCACATTTTTTTGTAGGAAGAGATTAAAAGTCCAAAGAATGGATCTAAAACACAGCCTACTGATTTCATAGGAAGTAGTTTTATTATGTACCAGAAGCATTCATGGAAGTATGGAAGTTTCCCTGTTCAGGGACCAGTTTAAGAGACAGAATATGGTTTGAATGAGGTTTCACAGTATTGCCAAGAGAATGAAAGGCACACCATAGCTTCATAACCAAGCATATCATATTTTTAAAGATTATGAACTTACATGAATTGTTCAGTGCATGGAGCACTTACAGACTTTTGTATATTCAAGGTACAAATTGTTATATCTTCATTGAAAAGAATTTTAAAAGGTTTAATTTACACCAGGAGAGATTTAGTCAACTATCCAAATTACCTAATATAAAATAATTTTAAGAAATTTTCTACTTGAACACATGATTGCAAAACTTGTCTGAACACATAGTCTAGGAAATAGGAAATACCACCATTCAAATGACTGCAAACATTCTTGTGTACAGCAAGTTATTGTGTCCTCTGTTTCCTTATCATTGAATACAATGGAGTTCATTTTGAAAAGATAAGGCTAATATCTGAGAGCAATATGCTGATAATTCTATGAGGATTTTTTATGATTTAGCAACCAGTAAAACTCCTTGTCTAAGGAAAAGAGGTAATATTGGGAAACCATTTTCAGTCCTGATTTTCAGAAAATCGATGCTTTCAAATTAATTTTCATCACAGAGACTAGGAAGCCTATTAAATATTTATTAGAAAGTACATCATATATATATAGCATTTTTAGTCTGTGACTGCAACATATGGTTTAGAAATTGAAACAGGTGTGGGAGAACAGGTGGTCACAATCATCCAAGGGTATAGCTGGAATTTGCCATGAGGAAAAGTAAAAATAAAATAAAAATAAAAAATATAAATATAAATATAAATATAAATATAAATATAAATATAAATATAAATATAAATATAAATATAAATATAAATAATATAAATATTAAGTAGCTCATTTACCTTCTAAGATAACTTGCAGACTTAACAGAAGTCACAGCTCTTCAATGGGGAAAAGGAAGTGTGAGACCTTGTCATCTTCTTACACATTAATATCCTAGAACAAATATATGATAGCTGTCTTCTTTAATACCTTGCCCTGACTAAAGTTTTGTCAAAAATAAATAATAATTTATGAACAAAAATACTGTTTCTCATCTTAACTTTCAAAGAAGTTAAACCAATGTGTAAGAAACAAATTATAGAGAGGCATACAGCTTCATTCAAATGTCAAGCAAAATCAACCTATTATCTGGCTCCTTTGTAGACTGATCTTTAGATCCTCTAGATCTAAAGTAATTGCTGCTATGCAATAAAATTAGACTCTGTGCAATACTTAATCTATTTTGAATTTACTCTTAATTCAATTTGCAGTTGTACAGACTCTGCAATATAACTAAAATTCACATGCAAGAAGCAAATACATGACCAGTAGACTTCTCAATTTCCTTTACTATTTAAACCCATCTTAAAAGATCATCAATCTTGTACATTCCTCTTTATAAGAATATTTCATCATTCAGTATATTTCCAATTTTAAAAACTGAGAGTTTCATAGATCTTTAACAAAAGTATCAAGTCCTTGAATCACATTTTTAAATGGTTCAGTAGCTGCCCCCTGGGTCACAAAAGATGATCACTTTTGAAAACAGAATACTTAAGCTCTTTGACATGGAAGTACAGCAAATAAAATAAGCTAAACTTCAAATATAGCTGGAGTCTACATTATTTTTCAAAATCATCAGGAGCTGTTGGTTTGACTCTGGGAACACCTGAATTTCCACAACACCAGAAAGCTGGGAGTCTGAATTCATTTGTGCTTTCTTAAATGTATTGGGCTTATGCATTTAAGATGCATGCACTCTGCTAAAATTGATCAATCTATTTTTTAATGTTTACAAACAAAAATAATTTAAAATAAAATTAACTTGTTCTAACCTCTGCTTGAGATGAAATTCCTTTTGGCATTTGTGTACTGAAAAGCTATTTTCAGATACATAAGAACTGACATGGCAGATCAAACTAATGGTCCATCTAGATAGTATATTAAGTGTGCTTATCAACTGTCACAGTTTTCCTCTGAAATTCCTGATTCAAAAACTTCCTATTTATTTTTAATCTTGTAGACAACAATCAAACTAGACCATTAATTCCAGGGAGCAAATTACCATATGTGCTTGAACATCTTTCCTACGGATCTCAAAAATGCTAGAAGTGTGGTGCCTAAATGGTATATTTAATATTTTTTTACTAAATTATGTTATCACATGCAGTCAGAACAAATAGTCTTCCAACAGCAAACCAAATTCATGCCTAGCAACATTACACAGAAGTCAACAGGATTGCGCCAAGGATAAAAGTAACCAGCTATGCTTCATATTTACTGCTTCTTTCCATTCATCTGCATTATAGAATAAAACACTCACTACTTTTGTTACCCCTAAAGCAAGACAGATAAAATTACTTTAAAACCAGAAAGATCACTTACTAGACAGAAACATTACCACAGATGGAATCTTGCAGCTAAAGCTTTTTTCAATAACAAGTCCTCTGAAAAAAAATATTTATAGGAAATTATCTTCTTCTTTGAGAGTGCTCCCATATGCAATTAAATTTCATTAAAGTTGATGATATTTAAGCAGTGTTCAAAGTTAGGCACATGTTTAAGTACTTCCCTGAATTCATCCTGTAACACTCAAACTGCGTATACCATATCAGAAAGCAACCTAGGTGTTTCTCCAATACTCTTTTAGGACTTGACAGCATCTTTACAAATAGAGTATTCTTGAAGGGAAAAAAAATAAACTATTAGATTAATAGTTTATGTTCTTGTGCAGGTATGTTTTTTGTAGGTTTTTTTGGGATCAATTTTATTGAAAATAAATATTAGAGTAATTTTTAATGTTCCATTAGAGTGGTGAGGAACTGAAACAGGTTTCCCAGAGTTGTGGTTAGCCCTGGAATTTTTGAAGACCAGGTTGGATGGGGCTTTTAGCAACCTGATCTAGTGGAAGGGGTCCCTAACTATGGTGGGGTGGCTGGAACTAGATAATCTTTAAGGTCCCTTTCAACCCAAACTGTTCTATGTTTCTATGATTAATTTCTGGTCTATGAAAAATATTTTAATCTCTTGCATGACTTGGTCTTGCTCCTATGCATGCAATGCACATCATATCCTAAGAAGGCAGATTGGTTGGTCCTTTGTTTAAACTACTTCTTAGAATAAGTATACTCAAGACATCTGTTGGCTGCTTAGAGCATTAAAAGATAGGCTGTGATTTAAAACGCCCTCAACTATATTTTACATAAACAAATACTTCTGTATTTATAATAACATGTCAATAAGTCTATCAACCAATTTCCAAAAAAACTTTGTGTTTACTCATAAAAGCAAAGAAATGCTTAACCTAAAGGAAAAGCTGTAAATAGTATTAAAAAAAAAAAATTACAAGGAAGGAAGAGTCTGGATAGGTGCATTTGTCATTTATTAACTTTCATCACCAAGAAAAAAAAGCCCAGTTTTTTTAAATCCCAGGACAACAGGAAAAACATATTTGAGGTCTAACTTTTCAGCATTTCAATCACATGCATGTAAAATCACTGACACTGTGCTCTTCCCACCTGAGGCACTAAGTGATAACCACTAATAGTGGAATAGGCAGGATATGCAAGCACTAAAGTTAATGAATGATCTGCTGTCCCCATAAGTATATTTTCAATGTACAAGTGAATAGTTTCAGATGTTATGTTATATAAGTACAATTAATAATTTAATTTATATTACCAAGCTATTTTAAAAATAGGACATTCAAACTGAATGTGAAAATAATCAACAGAGCTCAACAGATGTTTAATTTAAATTTAGCACACAGTTGTGTATTAAGTAAAAAGTCATATTTGCCATACATTATTTTCTGAAGATGCACAGAGATGATTTCAAGTGAGTCCAGAGAATCTAACTGTAATCATGTTCCAACCTGCTTCAGTAGATTATTCCATTTTCTCTTGACATGGTTGTGATGAAATAGATCTATCTATTCCTTTTGTCCTTCAAAAGAAAAGAAATCTAGAGGAGCTCAAATGGGATCGGTCTTGACTTTAAGTTGGCAAGTTACAGAGAATCTGCAGACATCATTCATTCATTCAGTGGTAGTTTCAAGTACCAAATTCCACTCTTAAGATTTGTAGATGGTAAAAATGAGTTTCTGGAGATGAGCCTGGATAAAATCTGCAGAGTTTAATTCACAGTATTTACTTTGCAAGGTACTGTAACTGCATCCTACAGATCTTAAAATTCCAGAATGCTGCTATTGAAGAAGCTCATTTTAGTAACTATAAGAAGCCAAATAGAGCAAGAGATAACTCCATTTAAAATAAACCATCCCAAATCATGAGAACAGAAGATGTTCTTTGTTTAGGAACATTCTAGGCATCTAAATATGTGTGCCTACATGTATGTGTGTGTATGCATATACAACTCATGAGGTGAGGTCTCTGACAAGTTACATTGCATTCTGCTGGTATTGCAAGTTCGCATAGTGCCTTAGGTTATTTTTTAATTGAATTCCTCTATTTATACATGAACAGTATTAAAGAAATCCCAGAGGAGTGCACTGTTTGATACTGGATGATTTTGTTCAGTGCCACGTCATTTTAATTTATATCGAAGGAGAACTTGTTGGAAGCAGGTTGCAGTTGCTTAAGCTTTAAATGTCAAGTAGGGCCAAGGAGGGGGGTGATGTTTAGTTAATGTAAAAGACACTTTCCTAAGTAGAATTAAAGAGCATAATTTGTCAGCTAGACTATTTAAGTAAAATGGAGTGTCCTTTTCAGCTCACAGCCTATTAAGGGGGGGAAAAAACCCTCTTGATTTCAATTGCATTTCTGTAGAGTGCTGCAAGCCTCTAAATATACTCTGTAAGAGATTGAAAATTCTTATCTTCTGACCTGTATTGCACCTCCATGGAGTAAAATTATAGGAAACAAAAAGAAAGGAAATTATTTGGAACAACACTAAGTAAGCCATGTATTACGGTTAATAAAGAATTGAACAGCTGTTTAACTGAGTTTGCTTTTCTGAAGTTGGATTGTTGATTGCAGTCTGAATGAAAATAACCCAATTTGCAGTAAAGAAGTGACAAACTTGAAACACCCTGAAAAGAAAATCCTTGGAGTCACACAATTTTCTCTTAATTAGAATCATAAAATAGTGAAAAATAGCTTAAATATGAACAACAATAATGATAATTATAAAGCCTCATTACAGAATCATTTTTAGACCTAGGATTTCAAAATGCTGTAGAAAGGGATATATTTCAATGCACTGTATAGTGTGGCAAAGAATAAAACCTTGTCTCCCAAGTCTTTTTGACTTTGCTGCCTCCTTCCTCTTCCTGTCATATTTCTTCTCAGGGAATGGAGAAAAAGGAATATGACTGAAATATTTAGTCAAAAGCAAAAAGTAAAATAAATGCAGGACATTACATCTATTTCAATACATCTGTGCAAAGGGGAAAATCAGAGTTCTCATTCTTTTTGCAGGAACTCAAGGACAGAAATGTGCAGTATGTATTTAGTGAGGTTGATTTGTCCAAGGTGCAGCTCAGTCACTGCACATAGCCTTTTTCTGCTGATCTATCCATATCGTCTCAGGCATAGATAAAAATTTCCCTGAATGGCTTCAACTCGCTTAGATATCCCAGAATATATGCTCTCAGTTTTCAAATTCTAGCTATATAAGACTTTCCAGTGGAGAAAAGGGTAAAATTTAGATAAACACAGATATAACTATGTGACATGCAGCCATTTTCACTAACAGAATTTAACAATCTTCCTATGCATGACAGTCATTACCAAGCCTCAAAATCCTCTTGACAGAACGTGGGGAGAAACTAGAATGCAGATATTTAAGGGTTTTTCTTATTTTGCTAGTCCATTCATTGCTATTCTCCCAACCTCACTTGTTCACAAAGCAAGAAGGATTTTAACTTCAGCATTACAAGGGTGGCTTAAAAAAAACCCAAAACTCTAACAGTAAGTTTATCTAGATATTACTTAAAGCTAACATTTTAAACAACAGTTGCATTCAAACAGGAGACAAACCACACAGATACCCTAATTTTATTAGAGTTAACACCCATAGGTCTAACACTTCTCAGAACTTAATGGGGCACTTCACAGTCCTTGGGCCCCCTCCACACCAAGTTCCAACAACTTTATATATTCCACCAACGTATGTTCTTCCTTCAGGCTGTTTTACTCCCACTTGTACTGCTTTCAGAGAAGGAGGGAGAGAGAGAGATAAAAAAGAAGGCCTGTATGGTCAAACTTTTCTGCTTGGTTCCTTCAGAGACGATTAGGGCAGCTGCCCCTTTTATGTCCTTCGGCTAACCTTAAAACAGCTCGATGCTCTTCTTCGTCCCCAGGTTTCTGCAAGGAGTTCCCTCCTGAAACAGTATAAAATGTGACAGAAAGCTACTTTTGAGTTTTCACAGAGTAGGAAGAATCACTGGCTGGAGTGTGTCCCATTATTTCTGATCTCAGAAATCCAGATGAATGCAACAAACTGTGTCTGTGTGCTCTCACCTACAAGACTTGGGATTCCTTGAACTCATTGGCTTTATCAACAATATAACTTAGGAGAAAAATTTTCCCTCTAGTTCTAAATTCAGAATGTCTCTGAAGGAAAACACATACTTCTGAAGTCAATTTCTTTGATTAAAAAAAAAAAGTCTTACTTGTAACACTGTTAATTTGGAGTGTTAAAGTCAGTAGGTTTTTGCTCCCTCTAAAATAAATTTTAAAAAAAATTAAAATTTAAAAAGACCAGGAGATACAGTTTAGGTGTGAAGTAGGTCTTTGAAGATTTCAGTGTCCTGTTGTCTGCTGTGGAAGATTGATCCTGGACGGATGCCAGATACTCACCAAGGTTGCTCTATCACTGCCCTCCTCAACTGGACAAGGGAGAGAAAATAAAACACAGGTCAAGATAAGGAAAGAGAAATAGCTCAGTAATTGCTGTCATTGGTACAACCAGATATTAAAACACCTTCCCCACATCCATCCCTTCTTCCCAGGCTCAGCTTCACTCCCAAATTCTCTAACTCCTCCTCACAGCAGCACAGGCACTCAGGGAATGGGAGCTGTGGTCAGTTCACCACATGTGGTCTGTGCTGCTCCTTCCTCCTCATGGGGAGGACTCCTCACCCTCTTGTGCTGCTTCAGCATGGGGTCCCTCCCGCAGGAAACAATCCTCCATGAACCTCTGCAGTGTGAGTCCCTCCTACAGGCTGCAGATCTTCATGAACTTCTCCAGCATGGGTCTTTTCTGCAGGCTGCAGCCTTTCAAGAACAGACTGCTCTGACACGGGCCCTAGGTCCTGAGAGCACTCCTGCTCCAGCATGGGCTTCTCTCTCCATGGGGCAACAATGCAAGCTCCGCACAGGGTCACAGAAGCCTTGGGACATCCCCCTGCTCCACCACGAAGTCTTCCACAGGGGAATCTCTGCTCTGGTACGTGGTACATATCCTCGCCCTCCTTCTTCACTGACCTAGGCGTCTGCAGAGCTGCTGCCCTCACACATTCTCACTCCTGTCTTCCCATTGCTGCTGTGCAGGAGTTATTTCTTGTTCTTAAACCTGTCATCCCAGAGGCACTACCAATACAGTGATGGGCTCAGCCTTGACCAGCAGCAGGTCAGTCCTGGAGCCAGCTGGAACTGGCTATGTTTGGACACAGGGAAAGCCTCTGGCAGCTTTTCACAGCAGCCACCCCTGCTGCTCCCCACTACCAAAAAACCTTGCCACACAAAGTCATCACATCTGTTAAAATTAGCAGTCTGTTAAGGAAAACTGCTAAAAACAACATACCCAACTTTAACAAAAGTTCCTTATAAAGGCTGTATACTAAAAGAGAAGCATGGAATATTTTAGTGTAGATAAAATTTTTGAAACTGTACAGACCTTAATTTGGCATCACACTTGTCAACAGCTCTGCTGCTTGCATAGTGCTGGTATTCATATTCTCTTTCAAAGCTGAAGATATAAAACCTCTTTTTTGATGGCTTTCTAGAAAATGCAGTCTTACAGTTCTGGTAATAACGAAAGCCTGCCAGCAAAATCCCTGTAATGATCATCATCAACACACTTTTAAGAAAGTCAAACTACTTTGGTAATTCTCTCATCAATTTCAGTAAATGTTCACTTTAGAACATAATGTATTTTATAATTATACAGTTAGAAATATGAGCATATTGATTTGTGTGGAGAATTGAAATGTTGCCCTTCACCAATTTTTAGCTTCATCATTGCTGAAACTGCTCCTGATGTTCTTGTGATTCTTACTTTTTTGCACATATGTCAATTTTAAACCTTCAAAACATTTTTAATTTTTTTTAAATGTCAAGAATCCTAAAAGAAAAAAAAATATACTCAGATTGTACTAATTTGAGTTTCAAGGTAAAAATTAATTTTCTTCTTCAATAGGTCATCAAGCTGTAGCTTGATATTTTTACAGAGAAAGATCTCTCATTGCTATAAAGCATTTTGTTCTGTATGGTGTTTCGATAGTTGATTGGACTTTCCATTTCTCCCAACCCCTTACCCCAGGAAAATTGAAATTTTACTGAAGTTGGAGGAATAAACAAAAATCAAAAAGGTAGTATTTTTTTTTAATTACTTTAGCTAGATGTCAGAATTATTCCACCAAGGGGATGGCTTTTTATATGAGTATAGAATTCCTTTATATGATCCCTGGCACACTTTATTTTCCTATATGCAGTCTGGAGTCAAAAGTGACTTGGCTTCCTGGAATTGTGTATTAAGTTTCCTGGTTTCAACCTGTAGACACTATTTGCATAAACCCAGTCTTTGTGAGCATTTCCACTACTTCTCTTATTCAGACATGCTTTCAGGAGCATGAAGTTTAAAACTCAAATAAGCATGAAGAAAAATCTGTTCTAGAGATGGATTAACTATGAGCAGCCTGCAGAGCCTGCTCAGAGGTGAGATGAGGCTGTTTACCACTTCTGCCTTGACTCAGACCTCCGATGCAAATGTAAGCAATAGCTTTTCCCAGTTGTGAGCAAAATTCCCATTTCAAAGTCACAGCAACATGATAAACAGATTTATTGGTTTTAAATGCAATTACTATGATGATGAAACACATACAAAATCAGTGTTATCAGAGAAATTATTTAAAATTGCTACTTATGGCAAAATAAATACTAAATAAATGCTTTGTTAAGTTCACAATCATTGTCAACTTTTTCTTTCCTTTTTCTTTTAACCCTAGCTGCCTTACCAGTGCAGAAACCTATCTCCTTCTTTCTGAAACTTGTAGCTCTTCTGTCCTGTTCACTACTTTTCACTGCCTTTCCCCATTTGCAAATTTTCACCTCCATTGGATCAGTTAAAAATGGCTCTAGGAAAAAAAAAGCTTTATCTCACATCATTCATTTTACAGACCAGCCTCCCAGCTGATTGCTTCTCCCCAGTAAAGGATAATGTAGGAGCATAGTCTAAGCTGCCTTTCCTACCACAGACTGTGCTCCATACTCATTATTTCTCATTTTTTCAGCAGCTATCCTTAGTATATAATATTATGCTATCTATCATGTGTCTGAACCTATTTTTGTTACTTCTTGCTTCCTTGCACTGGTTTAGGAAATTATATATTGTGGTATTTTTTTTTTTGTATAATCATGTTTCAGTAATGAATCTGAGTCGTATATGCTACAACTATGAAATTTCAGTAAATTCCAGGGAAACCTTTTCATTTTTCAAGTCTAATAAAGTCTAATTTAAACTTTTCTGTTCTGATCTGTTAAGATCCTTACAATCTAAGGGATTTTTATTTTTTTACCATTTTTAACTCAGAAAGCCAGTGGCATACATTGCAAAGTTGCATTATACTAGTGTCTAAGGTGAAGTGTAGCGACAATTTTGGATAGAATATCCATCACTGATTTTATACTCCTAACAGTACAATCCAAGAAACATGTTTTTCTTCAGCACTACAACTGCAGTATACTGAGGAACAGACAGATTTTTCACACAATAAGTCCCAAACTTTTTCTGTTTCTTGGCCAGAAATCTGTGACATCTTTCCTTTTGTGCATACATTGATTTTTCATTTGCATTTTTGATTTATTATCATACACTTGTCAGCCGACCTACCATCTAAATCTTTCTGCATTGTTTCTAATTATATTACAGTTATAAAAAAGAAATGTTTTCCTTGTGTCTTTTTATCCTAAATTCGACTAGAGAATAATAAATTGTCTTCTTATTATAGAAATAAAAAAGGTCTACATTATGTCCATGCATTATTGGGGAAAATAAAAGAGACAGCAGGAAGCAATAAAGATGTATAATCCAATTCTACATTCTGGAAAGAAAAGGGTCTAATATCACTTATGTTGTCAGAAGTAATGTTTCTGGGAAGGGTAGGGATGGGTTACGATTACCATCTATCATTCCCCTGTAAGAGTTAGTCCACAGAGTAGCTTTCAGGCCAAATTGTTTTCAAATTTACATTGGAAGCCCATCTCACCATACCACTTCACACCATATCATACCTTTTTACTAACTGTGGTTGTTTCAAATATTGAGCATTTAGCAAAGTATCTCTTTATCTATGTTACACATCATATTTTGCTTTGCTTATTAGAAAATATCAGGAAATTAATTTACAACAACAGATACCTATTTGACCTCACTAGTTAAGGTGTATTACTTAGAGGATACACACGTTTTGGCTTGTCAGACTCATGAAATCTGCCAAGCAAATACTTCCTCTTGCATCATATCAGAGAAAAAGATATCTCCTGGTACCTGAGGAAAGGTGTGGATATTCCCCTTTCTTTCGGGGAAAGTCCTAAAGATGAGGCCATAGTCAAATCTCTATTCATAGAAGAGATTCAGACATTTCCAGAAGGTTGAAGCAGCCTTTATGTAAAAGTTAATTTCAGAGCTAGTGTCTGTACAAAGATAACCTGGATGGAGAAGAAATAATGACAACAAATTGATGCTGCAACAAAAAACGTTCAATTTGGGGGCAATATAATCTAATCAAATCTAATAATCATATTGATTAGTTAGGCAATTTAAAAGCATATGGAGGCACAAAGGAAGAAGAAACAGGTGATGACAGACAAGAACTTCAAGATCTGAAAGACAAGGACCACCACTTGTCTGGTGGGCTTGCCAGCCCCTGGCAGGGAAAAAAAACAGGATATAGAGTTTAAGAGTTTCAAAGAGAGGAACAGAAAACCAGAGATGATACAGATACAGCAGTATCCAAAAATGAAAAAAATGCCTAAAGTATTAAGAAATAATAGAAGGATCTAGACTTTGTAGCAATTAGTGAGACTTGACAGGACTTGGTCAGTTTTAGTTACTAGTAGTAGGTGCTAAGTGAATGCAATTCATCCTATATTCTTTGCTAAAGAAGTGGTACAAGGAGTTACATAGTCCATTTCTGCTTTAATATCTCCTAGTAAGATAAACTAGTAATTTCACTTCACTGTGAGGATTCAGACTCCCAAAGGGGACCTACAAGAAACCCAGAGAGGGACTTCCAATCCTTCCAAAGTTATTATGCCATATAAGAAAATTGCATATAGTTATAGGAGAAAGGGTGATGCCTTTAAACTGAAAATGGGTAGATTTAGATTAAATATTGGGAAGAGATTCTTCACTGTGGGAGTGCTGAGCCAGTGGAACCAGTTGCCCAAAGAAATATTGCATTCTCCATCCCTTGAGGTATTCGAGGCTGGTTTGGGTGGGCCTTTGAGCAACCTGGTCTTGTTGAAGATCTCCTGCCTATTGCAGGTGGGTTGGAACCCGATGGCTTTTAAAGTCGCTTTCAACCCAAGTTATCTTATGATTCTATGATGATTTCCTCTCTCATCTGCTTCAGCTTCTAGAGGGTGGACAGAAAATGTGCCTTTAATCAGCAAGGCTAGTTGAACAAAATGTCTTCCCTCAATCAGCTCAGGCTGACTGAAAGCTAGTAACACTCACTATGTTGTTCCCGTTCTGGATTACAAGAGCCTGCCATTCAAAAAG
The DNA here is from genome assembly GCF_963662255.1 of Cinclus cinclus. Classification (NCBI taxonomy): domain Eukaryota; kingdom Metazoa; phylum Chordata; class Aves; order Passeriformes; family Cinclidae; genus Cinclus; species Cinclus cinclus. The sequence continues at coordinate 18,827,913 of NC_085050.1, read as the reverse complement.
GGTTACTCTTTTTCCCATTTACTCTTTGTGGCAAAATTGCAATGAATTTATTTCAGACTTTAAAATTATGTCTCAAATATATAACGACAAAAAATAATATATTTTGAATTATCTTTATGTGAGTTCTGGTGTCAGGGCTTGCCCAGAAATATGCCAAGGACCTGACCTGATGTAGTTCTTACTGAACTGTTAATTGAAGTTGCATTAAACCCATAATATTCCCCTCTGAAAACTGTGTTTATATCTCAAAACCAGATTAAGTTATAAGAAAAAAACTAAAAACAAAAACTCGTGCAGAAAAAGAGCATGTCTCCTGATGGAGGGATACCATATTGTGCTTGGCAAAGATGGTTGCTGCAAACAGCAGTAGTCCTGCATGACCTGTATGGAAATGAATTTTATTTCAGTACACTGCATTAGAGATCCACAGTTCAACTTTGCCATTATAATTTTTCATACAATTATGCATGGGACCTATCTTGCTAAAGATTCTATCTCTCTTTTACTGCCTCTGGCTGTCATCTGGAAGAAAGTTCTCAATCATAATGTAAAAGACTTTCCAAACCCAGAAGTTAATAGCCAAAGCAATAACTGCTATTTATGCATTCTACTCCCCAAAACCTCTGAAGCATCAGCAACATCTACAAATTCAGAAAGGCATATGCCAAAGCATGTGCTAAGAGTAGCTTACTGGCAGCAGCATGATGATGGATTTGGGATCATTTCACCTTAAGAATCAGACTTTTCCAGATTTTTCAAGTGGTTTTATTTGACTGATTTTACAGTAGCTTGCTTCAAAATAAATTTGGTGGTTAGGTACCTGTCCTAAAACAAGCTTCTAAGTCATAGAATATTGTGGCAACTTTTTGTACTGTGCCACAGAAAACTTAAAAGTTGGTGTAAATAGAGGGACTGGCAGACACTCTCATTCTAGTCTGGTTTAAAATAATTAGGGAAGGGTTGCAGCAAAACTAAACTAGATGTGAAAATATGGATTTTTCTGACTGCTCCATTTTCTGATGTGTCCCTTTCAGCACACCCTTCTAAGAGACAAAACATTCCTATATGATGTGAGATCTTTCGACTAGAATGCATAATTTATCTATGCAATTTCTACTTCAGAATCTATTGTTTTGTAGAAGTCGCTGGTTCAAATATTTTTTTTAAATCCTTCTCAAATTATCTGCTGCATTTCAGGGTTAACCCTCAGAGTACTCTGCCATTCATATTCCACTGCAAATCAACGACTGATGCTCATTTGTGATTCCTGCCAAATCGCTACACTCTGCTCAGACTGAATAGCTCAAGACCCTAATATGGTGACAGCTTCTGGGAATGTCATTCTGTAAAATGAATAGCTGGATAGTATTCTATCAGCTAACAGCACACAGTCTTATGAGATCTTATTTGAATATAGGTGGTGATAGCACATTTCCTTGTAACCCATATGTACTTCACAATATGCTGAGTTTGTTCCCATTGCAATTATAGCTGCTCGCATTTCTGAAAGTTCACACAAATTCTGTCAGGATCAGGGTCAAACTTCAAAATTAAGCAGTCAAATGAAATTGCGAGTTCTTTTTCTTTTTTTAATTTGTTATCGTCTAACCTAGCAAATGCTTTTGTCCATAATAAATAATGATAGTTTAGGAAACTAGAATATGCCTAAACCCAAGTCAGTGAGTTAGAGCACTTTCTAACATAGGCAAGAAAACAATGTGTACAATAACAGACACAAAATCATGCTTTTCATAAACCAATCAATATTCAGATTAGAATTTGTTAAATTTTTTACCACCACTATTTTTGCTGAAATTCTCTTCCACACTTCACTGCCTTACAGTGCATCTCTCTCAGGCACTACAGCTCCTTTTATCTTTTTTTGTTTGTTTGTTTTAAAGATAAACAGCACCTCTCATTATATGTTGCTTAAAACATGGATTATTTACAAGGAATATTCACTCACTCCCATTCCCTGCTCTACAATCGAAAGAAACCAATTTAGTTTGATGCTGAAAGATAGGAATCTCTTACAGGGTCTGGTATCTTTCTCCACTTCCTTTCAGAAAACATGTGATCAGGCCTCCATCTACAATGATACTTGCTCTATATACCTAGCATGGAACAATTTATAGAACAGCCAAACCAGTATTTTGTCTTCCAGCCTGCAGTAGTAGCTTAAGTTGACTCCCTTAAGAGGGAGAAATTTGGGTCTTTTCCAATAGCTGATCAATGACATCAGTGGTACATATCAGTGAGGATGGTCTGCATCGTCAAGCCTGGCCACAGGGAAAAAGGAATAAGGAAAGATGAGTGTAAATGTTACAGTCTGTGCTAAACTTCAGAAAGTAGAGAAAAATTGGGACATTCTGCCACCTTTCTTAAATTGAGTTACAAATTGTACTGACACATGAGGCCACAAAATGTAAACCAAACCACAGAAATGACCCAGGCAGAAAGAAACCAAAATGACACCATCCCCCCAACACTGACTCCTGTCCCACACACTCAGCCCTGGAGGGTGTGGGCAGTGACACAGGGAGCAGCCAGGAGCTGGAGGGGTAGTTACAAACAAATACAGTAAGAGAAAAAGTAATTGCAGAGAGTTTTTATTAATCCTCAGAGTCATTTGTATTGCTACAAGTATTTTATTATTGATTTTCAGCAATATTTTCAACTGTTGGGGAAGGCAATTAGTTTGGGCTTTTTTAAACAATGCAAGTTTTGAAAAAGGAGCATCAAAGTTGAAAAGCTGAGAGTATTATCTCATTAATTTGGTTAATTTTTTGGGGAAAGGGTCAGTGCTTAAGCAGGTACACAGCACCCTGTCAAGCAGCAGGTGAGTATTGGTGACACTGAGCATTAGATACTGTCCTACAAATGTATTTTGTGGCAACAAAGGGAAAGTTACTGAAAAAGCATCATTCAAAGACGTAGAAGTAGAGTGCTTGAAATACACTGGCTTTAGGCAAGTCCTTTCATGTACATTTAAATTATCTATGGACTCAAGTAGAGTCTCCAGAGGGGGCTTGCAGGTTTTGCAGTCAATGTTCAAGCCCTGTTTTAACACTGTGAACAAGAACTAGAACAGGCCTGAATGTGGGGTTATCAACCAAGTGTAATAAACAATGTCATTGCTCCCTGCAGTGAGCAGATAGCCCTCCTCCTGCATCCTGACTCCCTGTCTGTACTTAAAAGAGCAATGCAGAGCAGGAAGCTAACCCAGGTGCCAGGAGCCAGCCTCAGGAGATGATGTTTTCTCTCCATTCCTTTCTCTAACCTACTGGCTTAGGCACCTATGACTATCCCAGAATAAAACTCTCCCATTCCCCATAGAGAAGTCATTTGAGAATTTTCCCTGTACTCAAGTTCAAATTTGTGTTGAGATTATTAATGAAAATTTTACATTATATCAGTTGCAAGACTGATCTTGGAGGAATTTCATTAATATTTCCCCTTTAACAAAATCCATTATCATTTCTGCTTTAGCTGATCTCTCACTTCCTTATAATTCCTGTCCAATTCTATGTCTTCAGTGGTTTAACTACTAATTGCCTGGGTAACACTGTGGTAGATTTATTTCTCTAAAATTATTCAAAGACAATGGGTTAACCAGACCTACTGAACTTCTGGGGAGCTCTGTGTTTCATTTTAGCTATTTCTATGAGAAGTTCTTGTTTTCTGTTGTGCTGAAGTACATTCAGTTATTATTTTCTCCAAGAAACTTAGCAAAGCTTGCAGTTTAGTGAGATCAAACCAATAGTTCTGTAGTGACACGACACATTTTTGCCCATTCCCTTCACGGAAATTTAAGTGCATTCTTATTTTGAGTTCGAGGTTCAGTGTAATCCAATGTACAAAGCACAGAAAACGCTATCCACCTTTTTGAGCATACAGGTTGCATTTGCACCAATAATAGGGTCAACCTTGAAGTTACCCTATGCTTTGTGTCAGTCAAGGAGTCAAGGACTCAAATTTCTCAGGTTAATGGTCAGAAGTACCAAGCAAGAAATATCTTGTAGGTATAGTCTGTTCACCTTGACAACTCAGTTTAAACTTGATAATTCTCTGTATCTATGTCTTTGTTCAGAGAACAAAATAAGAGTTCACAAACCATGTATGTTACTGTAAAAGAAAATTTTAAGTGGAGGATAGCTATATTTTGCCAACAGATTTCAGCACAAGAGCACTAAAAATGAAGTCATTTGCTGGGAGTGTGTCAGTGTAACAGTGAAGCATGTTGTTACACCCTCCATCTCCATAGTTTACTGACCGGTAAAACCTGGAGTCTTTTGCTGTGTCCTTGTTCCATCCAGGTTGCCTCATCCTGCAGTTCTGCCACACTTGCAGAAATGGTGATGTTTACATTCTTCCCTCACTCTAACCCTGCTCCTTTCGTTGGCAGATCTCTCGGCTTCACAGGGTACAAGGCAGTCAGCACCATCTCCACCACACATAAAAACCTTAAACACCAGCCCTTTCTCAAACACCCTTTGCTACTACATGAAGGACAGAGCAGCTTGAAAAGACCCTGCATTACAGAAAATAATAGAACTGCATTAGAGAGAGGCTGCTCTATGAGTGTGGTTAATACAACTCAGGTAAAACAAGCATGAATGACAGCTAGGACACGGATGAAGAAGGAGGCTCGGGTAACCTAGAAAGGACTATGTCAGTAAAGACAGACCTGCAATGGCAACTTGCTCAGCAACAGGAACTCCTGATACAGTTGTAAAAGTTATTCCAGGACATGCTACTGTTTTACAAGTACCCTGCCAGTGCATCAGGAATATTTTTACAGAAATAAGAACTTTTAAATCATTTGGCTGGGTAGTCAAACTTAAAAAAGCAGAGATAATTAAATATGCCAAAATAATGTAACAAGAAACAGAATTTGTACTTTTGTCAAAAAATAGCTAACAACTTCAACATCTATGTAGGAATAAAATAAGATTCAGATGGGAACCTAAACTGGCACTTCTTATCTTCTGAGTGCTTGACTTGACAATACTACAGGTTGCGAATGAATAATGTCCTTGGTTTGTTTTAACAACACTACAGCCACAGATAACACACCAGACTTAAGACTCAGCAGCAGGGGAAGAAGTTGGGTTATCACTTCATTTTACATTTTCATAGACAACCTTCTTAAAGTATTTGATTATGTTTGAATGCTGAAAAATACCTCAAACATGAATTTACCAACAGCCTCCACTTTCTATTTACCATTTTTAGGGAGGAATGGCTATAAAGAGGCTTTTTCTGACTACTTGAAAACAGAATTGACATAGAGATTAATACACTTGAGACATTCCATGGGACACAAATCTGTTTAATTGGTTTCTCTTGACTGTAATCATTCCATCTGAGATTTCTTTTCCACACTTGAAAAATTAGAGTTTGTAATCATCCTGCTGAACCATGCAGAAGTCCACTATTAATCTTCTACATTCTTTTTCCATTGGCTGAAAGTGCTGCTTTCTCTTTGAAGTCATAATACGAGCAAAAAAGTAAGAATATCTCTACAAAGCAATGGCTGATATGGATGACTGGCTGGACACTGTAAAAATTCCATCCTGGTAACACCACCAGCTGACTCAGAAGCTTTTGAAAGCTTCTAATCTGCTTCATTTTTGCCTTATTTAGTGCAGCATTTTTGCTTAATGATGAAATTTTGACAGGACATTGCTGTGGCATTGTTTCAATTCAGTTTATACACTGATCTAGCTATACCACGGGTCTGGCAGCTACTAAAATATACTTCATTCTCCCATATCCCCAGTGATTTTACTGCCTTCACAACATTCAGATCTTATCAGCCTCTGAATTTCATCTTCTCAGAAAAGTGAAACTTTCCTTCCTTTCCTGTTCTTTGCCACTAAACATTTCTTTTTATCATGATTTTCAAGCCTTCATCTTTAGAGCATAGAGGTCAGTGAATTTGTCATCTTTACTTCTACAGAGATACTCCTGTGCATCCGAAAACAACTACCAAATAGTTCTCAGAGGACACAACATACTAAACCCCTGCTAGAGCATTTCTTTGCAAGATTGTTATTCTATGAAACTTCTTGCATGGCATTTAGTCAATCAGATTACAATTGACTTCTCTTATCCCATCCCCATACAGAGGAAAATATTAAAGTAAAGTGGTGAAGTGAAAAATAAGAGATTATATACAAGAATCATGCATTTTTTAAATGACTTGTTAATCTGTTGGAAAAATCAAACATTTGTGGGTATTCCTGTCTGTGCAAAAGATAAATACTTTGTTGTAAATATAAACAAGCCAGTTGTAAATTTTGCTTGTCACTGCAAAGGAACAATGTATGATGTATTAACCTTTCAGCCCATAAGTATTTCTCTATGTATTGGCTCTAACTGGCACCAGCAAATATCATACTTTGTCAAGAAAAGAAATAATTTTTGCTGAATGCAATGCATGATAAGGCCAGTCAAAGGGAAATTAAGCTATAACCAATTTTTTCTTAGCAGGCCTCTTTATTAAAGTCCATTTAAAAAAAAAACTTTATAACAAATATTCATGAGAGAAATTATAGTCTAACTAGAAAGTATTCATTGAAGATGCATTTTTGCACATTCAGTGATGTTTGTACAGCTGCTTATACCTGCAATTGACATCAGGTCTTCTTGCTGATTTTCTGAGAAAATCCAGCTCAGGTAAGAAAGAAATTTTTTTCAGTCTTTCAAGACACAAAACTGCAGAAAAGTTTATTCAAGAGGGATGTTTGAAGTAGCATGCAGAAGCTGAAGCCTGTTAACAAACAATGAAATGAAGGTTTAAATCCCATAAATCTCACTCAGTTTCTTTTAATGTTTATAAACTGTTTACTGAAATAATAGTGCTTCTGTTTAACAATGAATGCAACAGTGAGATATTTCTCCTTTAGGGGAAAATTTAAAAGGTAATGCTTTTTTCCTAATAAGATTTGTACTTAGTTATGGCATAGCACTGCTCATGTTGAAGGTTTAAAGCTGAGTAACACTGAGATTTTATTAATATTAAGTGACAGTCTGCCCAGTAGAAAGGATGGAATTGATGGATAGTCATGCTTTTTTACACCACTTATTCAGTGACTCCATTATCTCTGTGAGCACAGAATAAGGCTGTCTGTTAGGCACACATAAGAAGCCCAAGTTTTTTTCAGCACCAAAAGGGATCCTACAGTAATTTCATTCTGTACACTCAGTCCTCATTTCTCACATCAGAGGCCTTTTAGGCATAGAAGTAATCGGGTTTGTTGTGTTTTTTTTAAAGTCAGATTAATTCCCTAATTCCCAATTCACCTAACATGAACAAAGACTTGCGCTGACACAGCACAAAGGAGGGAGGTGCTGCAGGAGGGAAGGAAGAAAAATAAAAGTCAACAGGCACTGAGACATAGCACTTTGTACCGTGAAACTACTGCTCGAATCAGGAGCAGCTTAATTTCTCCAGAGTAGGGAATGAGCAGCAGCTGTAATTACTGCTGTAAGTACAAACACTCCCTCACTCCCCTGCCTTGGAGAGCCTGAGCTGCTGCTGGCCATTTAAGACAATTCACAGCTCCCTTGCCAGAGTAAACAGTTATATCCAACAACGCCTCTCACTTCTCCCTTTTTAAGAGGGGTTTGTTTTTAACACACATCATTCCAGTGCTCTGCTTTCCATCAGGGCCTTGCAAAGGCAGTGACAGAACTAAATGGACTGCAAACTGTAGAGCAGGCATAGAAAAGCCTCTAGTTAAAACATGGCCCACAGGCTGGTGTAGCTACAGGCACTAAATGGAGGATGGTGGCTGCTGGAGCAAGCATCTCAAACCTACATTCCCAGCCTTTTTTCACTTGTGGTCAGAAAATCTTTCTTATTTTTATTTAAATATTTCTGTTTTCAGAATTAAGCACATTTGATTTCCTCACACTCTGGGCTTTACTTGACTTGTAAGATTTTAAAGAGGATTTTTCAAGGACAGACCTGGTTCCTCTCCAAGAGAAGAGGGGAAATCTGCTGGGCAAACAGAAATGTTTCCCAAGGGTACACACCTTCTCAAATACATTTGGTCATATGCCTCCTGTAAACTAGTTCAGAGCACTAGTGTTCTCATTTCTTCCTAGCTTACTTTTAAGTTTTCTATCCAAGCCTCAACAACACTGATCAAAACAGGTAAAATATTATTCTAAACTATGCAAGAGAGCATAAGTTTTACTTACTGCACTTCTAAAGCCTGTACCAAAAAAATCCTACTTGCTATTGACCAAGTGGAAATTTCCACTCATGTCGTAGTTTGCTAAAACATCTGATCATTTTTGGTTTGAGCAAACACTTTTCATGCTCTAGGACTAGAATGAGGCATATTTTCTCCATTTGTATCTGAAAGGCTAATTCATTAGCACATTACGCCTACATCAAAACATTCATCCTCAGAGGTGCTAAAAACTCATCTGTCAGTTTTCTAGAACTTTAGTTCTATATTATCTTTTCCCATATTACAAGAAAATTTTCTTTCGTGCCAAAAAATATATCTGTGTTTAGCTGAATTTTCAGAAACCAACATATCCCCCTCTCTGCATCTTAACTATGTCTTAATTCTTAAATGGATGGATTTGGATGACCCTTCAGCTTGTAATTTCACTGATGCCAATGTAGTTACAGTGCCTTGGCACTGACGTGCAAGTCTCTTTTCATACACTGGTCAACACATAAAGGACATAAGGATAATTATTTCAAAAGAGAAAACATAGATATGGCTGGAGGGGGGCACAGAGGCAACTGCCCACCCACTGCTGATACTTCAGGCTCCACAAATATTTCTGCTTTCTCTCTAGAAAGCAGTTACATACTTAGCTCTCACTTACACCATTCTTTCCTTCTTCACTTTATCCTCAGATTCCAAAGGGAACAAGAAATATTCCTGAGAATGTTTCTATTCTCATTTAACCAATTAAATTCTCTAGTTGATGTGCCATACAGAGACCTACACATACTCACTTAACAGAAAAATCAGTAGCAGCATTAAATCGTGTTTCTATAAGAATAGCTAGATCGCACACAGGTTCCTAACAAAGAGGATTTTCTAAATACTTTTTTCCTAACCTTGGTTTGCTTTATCACCACTGTAAACTGCAGCAGGCTTTACAAGCCTGAAGGACAGGTGAGCAAGCAGAAAGCAGATGAAAGGCACTTTTTGAACAAGTCACTTGTGGTGGCAGCATGGCAGAGGTTGAGCTGGTTGATCTAAGAGGTTAGTCAGAGGCAGAGAAGATAAGAGCTGCTGTGGCTATCCTAGACAGGCTGTAGGACAGGCTTGTGCAGCTACTGTGCAGGAGGCAGGGAGAAAGCAGAAAAGACCAGGAATGCACCCAACACCCTCAAAATGGCAACTACAGGAAGGAAAAAGGAAAAGGACTAGAGGAAAAGAAAGCTGCAGTTGCATTCAAAGTAGTGTGGAAGTTTGAGAACAAAAGGTTTTATTTAATATAGTAATAGAGAGACAGCCATTGGGATTTGAGAACAGGAATCTTGTTTCAGTGTCAATAGAAAGGAATATTATTCTGGTAGCTTCATTTTGTAAGAACAGAAGGGGTAAGGGATTGGGGGCCTATTTGTGATAATAGATTCAGAGCTCACATCTAACGCAATTAAGTTTAATAAATAATACCAAAAGTATTTCTCCCCCCATTCAGCATAATTGTAACATATTTAGCTGCTGAAAGTATTTATTGAACCTGCCTCTTCCCCTCACTTGCCCTTATATCCACAGAGGACAAAAATCTTTTCTTTCCAATTTTCTTAAGTGAGAAAAAGTATTTGCTATTGAAGATGCTACCACCAGTATTGCTTTTCTTTAATCATGGAGAGACATTCAGCTGAACCCTTAACAATTGATTTTCACAGTGTTTACATAAAAGAGGATGTGGATACAATTCATTTCTGTGTGTTGTAAAGAAAGAGGGTTTTATTCTGCAAAATGCAGCACATTTCCATATTTATCATTGCAAGCATAGAACTGCTTAAAGGCAGCACATCTTTAATTAATTTTTACTGCAGTGTGAAAAGAATCCTAAATCATTAATCATCTTCTTTTCACCGTATACTGAAAGAAAATTTTCCTCTCTTGTTCCATACACACACATGCACACGTGGCGAGGAAATCTTGTTGAACCTGACTTTCCAACACACTAGTTACAAATTGAGCTCCTTTCAACCTCTTGATCTAAGCAGGTGTACCCAACAGAGAATAGTCCTCTGGTAATGTTGGGTTAGTTAAAGTTGCCAGTGCCCAGCCAGTAGCTTCTCCCAGAGCCTTCCTTAACCAGTTTCAACAGGAACAGATGCTAGATTGAATTTAAATATAATGTTTATTTTCCTGCTGATTCTTTCTAGTTTTCATTCACCTTCCCTAACTGGCTGACAATTTTTTCCTCAGCCCAACCATCCTCCTGTCTTCTATTATTTTGCATTGCAAGAGGGGAATAAATAACTTTCTCTTGGAGAAGGAAGTTGTATTTCTTCCACATATGTATTTTTCCCCTACATAAATGTCAGCATATAAGAAGTTACACTTAGTCTCCAGTAGGGTAGCTTACATAATTGCACCTGATCATTCAATCTGCTGCCTAAACAAAGCCTGGCAAATCAACTTATACATGCCAAACATTTTATGAATATTAACTAACCAGTCATTACTGGCCCCATCAAAAGTATGAAATAATGAAGAAGGAGAGAGAAGAAATTATGTCTCCTAAATACTTCTCCAACTCAAGATTCTAAAGATTTCCTTAGGGAACTGGTGAACTTTACAAGGTTTGACAAGTAACTGTTTGGTGGTTAAATTAAAATTTGACCCACACAAGGAATTCAGGATCACAGACAGACAGAACTGGGCGCATACACTGACATTTCGTAGTGCCAAATTATAGCATGTATAATTTTTGATCCTTAAAAGAACACCAGCCTTCTTATTAATCTGAAGGACAATCCGTAAATTTTCCTTTTTCTCTTTTTTTTTTTAAGGTTCCCAGGGTACCAAGAATGTACTAAAATTGTACTGTTCTTGACAAGCATGAGATATTAACTAACTTTAACATATATACCTCAGCATGAACAGAATCAGAAAGGAGGCATCTTTTTGCCCAAGTTATAGAAGTGTGGTCTTATGTAGGGAAGGAATTTTGTGCTGATTTTCACAGAATCGCAGAATTAACTGAGTTGGAAGAGACCCACAAGGATCATTGACTCCTAGCCCTCACAGCACTGTCCCCAGGACTCACACCATGTGCCCAAGAGTATTTTATACTTAGGGTGAACAATTTTTATGTGCTGCAGACTCACAGGCAATCTGGCTGAGGATAGCCCACATCATGAGCCAGTTGATCCACAGTTCCTACAAGACAATATGGAGAGATTCAGTTTCACATCAAAGACAGCTGAATACATTGTTCTGATGATTTTTGACAAGAGAAAATAAATCTCCTTAATGCTAACATATAAATAGTCTTCATTTTTATGTTGCAACTCAGTGCTTAGCTATATTTAAACATTTCCTAATTGCAATTTTTATTAATTCAGCATTTTCCTTACTTTTCAACCAAATTCAATATATAAATTAGTGCTAACAGATTTTTAATATCACACTGGGTAAGAATTTCTATTTTCAGGTAGCATTAGCAACTCTAGCTTTAAAATTATCTTCTGAACCACAACGGAAGATTTTGAAAACCATCTTTTGTGGAAGTTCACAATAAGTCTCTAACACACATGTTACACTCACATTTAACTTTTCAGGGTCAAATATCAGAGGAATTATTTCAGTGGTGATACACAGACTGAGACTACACAACTTTTAGCTGGCATACAGACTGTGGTAGATTTTAACTTTTCTTTCTCATCACTGTTAGTATTTGTTGTGTGTCATATCAGCATATTCAAGCAGATAGTTTCTGAAAGTTGTTGCTAAGATGAAATGCTACTCTTCTTGCTTTCTTAAGAAGAAATACATCAATAGATATGCAATGAAGAGATGAAAAAAGGTAAAATTCTCTCCAAGGGGGTGGTGTTTATCGTATAGTATTTCATATAGAGTGATGATAGTTATATATATACAACATAACATTAGTTTCTATCTATATATAACTTTCTACAAAGATTACTCTTTACAAGGTGATACACTTGTGAAGTCAGCTCATGAAAAGAGCATTTATGTGACCTTGGTACGTGAAATGGATTAGAAATATATTTAAGCACATGGTCCTTTCTCCATATATTATGACTCCATGATGGCTTTCTTCAAATAAGCAGGTTTCTGGTTTTGTTTGAAAGTGGAAAATATAAATTTTTACTTCTTTTTTTCTTTCTCCATGATGGTAGCATTCTTGTACATATGTATTTTAATATATGCATATAGAATTGTTTATTCAAAGTCCATTTTTTATCTATTTAGACTACATATTGTTCAAATAAATTACTGTAAAATTTCTGCTTTATAACAAAAATAATTCCCTATATGTGGATAGAATTAGACAAAAGTCATCTCCATTTAGTAGTTAAGGGCAGATCATTGTTTAGCTGCATTTTATTGAGATCAAAATAAGAATAGGCACATCATATGGAACCACAGATCAGATCAGCTATATATCATTTAACATAATCTTTTATGTCCAAATTCCATATCTTAAAGCCTGTACATCACTTAATTAAGTAAAGCATACAAGGTCCTGAAGATGAAAGTTCCAGGAGCTGTCTGAAATTACAGAACACAGCTTTGAAGTGTAATAGTACAAATAAGAGATCATAAACAGGAAAAAAAAATCCACTTAAATAGTGTCACAGAACAGGTCAGCTCAGCAGGAGGTATCATTTGTCTGCGAGACAATTTAAACCCTACTTGCATTGCTTATGTTCAAGCACTGATGATATAAAAGATTTCTCTGTGCCTTAGATTTCCATAGCACTTCTTACAAAACTGCCTCAAAATGAAAGAAAAGTATTTTAAAAATGCTAAATATACTTTCATGTTGGAGGCTTAAGAATAACCCATTTAGGTCTGTTGCAGCAAGTGCAGCAACTGGCACAGCAATAGCCTGGGTGTTATTCTCAGCTCTGATATTTTGCCAGTTCTCTTGACTTTTACCCAAGTTTAAATCATTTTAATGGATTCCTGAAATCCTTAATGTGGCATGTAGTAGCACTGCTTGTTATTTAGCAAAATGCAGATTTTGAAATACATTGGATTTAAAACATGTATGAGTAATAAAAAATAGTTTAATTATTTCTCTCTACTCTTGCTTTGGTGTGGGGTTTTTTTCAGAAAAACTTTTTTGCTTTTCATAAAAGAAATGCTTGAAGCTTTTGCATGATTTATTATCTACATTATACTAGCATGTAACATAAAAGATGAGAAAGACTTTCCCTTTTCCAGCCAGAATACACATAAACCATGAGAAAGGTTCAATTTAATAGAGTAACAAGAATACCAGAACAGTCAAACAACTCTTTTTTGCACATTTTGTGAATTTTAAACAGTTTGTAGATAAATATACACTTGATGAAGCATAGTCAAAGATGACTGAAATCTACTATTTTAAATGTTATAGTACATGTAGTTTACTTTTTAACCAGGATTATTATTATTTTCCCCCAGCATGAAACATAAATTTAGGGGACTGAAATATAATAACACCTATTACAAGTCGGAGTCACGGGGGTGAAGCAGAAGAACAATCTGACCAAGGAAAGAATAACTGAACTTATAAATAAGAAGATATGTCTTTCTCAACATCTCTTATAGAACAGGTATTAAAGACAGAAGATAGAAATCTCAATTATAGTTTAGAGTTCTTTCCAAAGATTGACGCCATAGGAACTAATACAGGTAAAGTGGGGGTTTTTTAGAAGTCCTCTTCAAATCTGAAAATCAAATCATGACACAAAGGACTTAATTATTTACTTTTAGTATGACAGAGGACATGTATTTTTAGTCTTGGAGATTTTAATGGGCTAGTCAGTCTGTCTCAGCCATAGCAAAGTCCCTAAGTTTATGGCAGTCGTTTTACATACCAGAAATTCATCCTCTTGATATCAGGTTATTGTCCTTACTTTAGGTCTTTTATCCATGATTGATGAAAGGAAAATTAAACTTGTGATATTCCAGGCTAGAAACACTGACACCGAAAGGGAAGAATGCATGTTTTTTCTCCCAAATCATGTCATATTTAGTCAATCAGGGCTAAAATCTTCGTGGTCTACCAATAATAAAGAAACGGCACATGTTACTGGAGAGGCTCCAAAAAGAGTCTCTGAAGACTGTCAGCCACCAGACCCAGCATTATGAAGGGGCATTAAATCTTTTCCAGTAAAAACAAGAGTGTTGTAGGTGCAGTGTCATGGGAAAGGAGCAAATAGAATACCACAAAATTTATAGAATAATCTGTCTTCCTTATCTCCGCTGCCTCTTTTTCTGATTTAAATGGGAGTTATGAGGACATGACAAATTTATGAAGGAATATAAGGGAGATACAGGAAGAAGGACTGCTGACCTCATTTCATGGATGACTTGTTTCACAGAAGGAACATCTCTCATTGTCTTAACTCGGGGCACATTAGATGATTTTGAAATAATCATACAAGAACAAGTTAAGGCTGTTTCACCAAATATGTTTCAGGAAATAACAAAAGGTACCTGAGCTAACAGCAGCAATTTTGGAGGCATAGGAAGGAGCTGCCTGAGGTGTAAAAGTCAACAGTTCCATTAAATACTAAAACAAGGGCTGCAAAAAAAAAAAAAAATATTTTCAAAGTTATTAATTATTTTTATGTTTCATCAGGAAAGAAAAACATGACCCACAAACTGTATTTCTTGCTAAAGTTAGCAACCTCTCTGATTACTGAACAGATTGATACAAAACAATTGATTATGCAGAATCTCCTCAGACTATGAAGCAATCTCAGTCTTAACCTAAAAACAGATGTAAGGAACCAGCCATCAGGTCAGCAAGTTTTAACCTGATGACCCTTTGCCCCTGCTTTCCATATCTTGCTCTGAAAACTAAAGAGCTGCCATTTTAGGAAGGAACACATCTCTTTGATACTACAATTTGCTTCAGTTGTTCCAGTCTAACATATGTGGGAATAAAGTTACAGAGGGTCTGCAAATAAAGAGGATGTTCAAGGCTTTAAAGGTAAATGAGAATGAAACAAAAGTTAATTTCTTCTTGGTTTTTTTTTCCCCTCTTTGTGGAGAGGTTGGAGGAATAAATCTGTTTTATAATCTGGAATTGGCATTACTGAATATTTGAAGTTATTTCATAAATACTTATTCTGAAAGCATGCTTACATTTCACTGACATCATGGCCTTGTTCAAAGTCTGAAGGGCTGCACTGGACAAAGATAAAGGAATTTTTTAGTGCTTATTATTTATGTATAAATTTTGCTGAATTAGGACCTTGAAGACACAACTGTTTCTCTAACTATTTTTCTTTCTTAACTTCTCACAACTTAATACGCTCTCATATTGTTGTTCATGTGGTCAAAAATATTTTTGCCATAGGAACATTGTGTTGAAGAGGTCGATTCAGAATTCTAAATAGGAGGTACTTTAATTATTGGTTCATGTTCACCACCAATCTATGCAGCATCTCTAAAAACTGGTTCTCTCTTTCCTTTCTTTTACATCCAGAAGCAGCTCATTACAATGTAATGTAAAACACTGAAGCAGGATTGTCTTCAAAAGGCCAGCACCCCAGCCCAGTGACTTCTCTGACAAGTCCTTTTTCAGTTCTTAACTGAATTACACAAGAGTGAGAAATACAAAGTGGCATGCATCACTGCCCTCATTTTCTATAAAACACATTTTTTTCTGATGTCAGATCTAGAGGAATTAATAGCAGAGATAACATTTCATTACTATGCCATCATATCCATAAGAATGAAATCCTAGTACTTAAACCATTCTATTTGATATTCAGCACTAATTACTTGCCAAAATGCCGATATCAGTTAATGAATTGTGCAAAATGCCAGCTCACTAAACCTAACTGATCTTTAAGATCTAATTCAGCTATGCAAAATTTCAAGTCAAGTGCTGTCATTGGAAGACTTCAAAACATATGCTACTACACGTGCTCTCTTACTATTTACTTATTACTATTCCTCGATCTTGGCATCTTTCTATGAATCCTGAGATGTCCACTTCTTTTTCATCCATTGATTGTATCATTTTTTACCAGAACATCAATACATAAAATTTAATTCTTACAGAATATTAATTCTACCTTATCCATATGAAGAATAAGAAACTATTTCCTAAGGGAATAACTGCACTTCCTGCTACACACTCACAAATGTTTTACTTAACTAAAAGTTGCTCATGCCATTGCAGAAATCTCTGAGTCAAGTTGCAAAGAAAGAAGTTTTTCAAGTCCATAACAATCCTCTGGACGAAATCTTGCCTGGGAATATAAAATTACACCTCCAGATAGCTGAACACTTTTTTTTTTTTTTTTTTAATTTCTTGCAGCAAGAAATGCATAGGCTAATGATACACCTTTTCTTTCGTAGTGAATCTTTTTACTTGCTAATTGGTTGGAGTAAATTATACATTGTATGATATCTTAACATTTTTTTATGCACAGAAGCTGATATTTTTTCTTGAAATATCACCCCCTGCATAACAAAATGTTTAAATGTCCTTAAAGCTAAGAACAAACTTAGTCCCTTTAGAGTGAACAAAACTAGTCCCTAGTTAAGATCATGCAACTGCCTAAGTACAGTGAGATATGAAGATAATGTATTTGAAGGAAATTATTTTCATTATTCATTTAGATATGCTAAAACAAATGGACATAAAAGAATCTTTCAAAAAATCATTATTTTTTAAAGATAACTTCGGACACATGTGATATCTGTACCTTTAACTCCATTATGATGCCTCGTGAATCCCAATATTTTTTATTAATGCTCCATACTTTATTTCGCATGCCATGTTTAATACAATGAACAAGAAGTTCTGTAAAAACCTGACTACTGGAAGTAGTTCTGGTGAATTCTGTAGAGGGTCTTAACGTGCAGTTCACAAGGCAGTGCAGGTGTTACCAAGCCAAATGGTGGAAAGGGGCTCTGAACCCTGACAGCCATATCTGCTCCTCCTGGTTCTGTCAGCAGCAAACAGGACAGGAGCAGCACCATCCTCACCTCACCTGGGGCTCTGTGAAAGACAGAACTATGTTCTGTGTTAACACACAGCCAAACAACTGCCCTGCTTTGCAGCACACATTGTCACAGCAGCAGAGTTCTGCCTTCAGCCCCTTGCCAGACTGGGCACAGCTGGGCTTTGACCAGAGGCGAGGTTTAGAGCCCACTGTGTATTGGCTGTGATGAGCAGCATTAAAGGAAGAGGAAAGGTGTTGGTCTTGTTAAGGAGAACATGGAATTTTCTCCTTGAAAATCAAAGCCTAAGGCATATGTCCTCAAAGGATATCACTGTGTAATAAATCCCTTCCTATCTTTTTTTCTGGTCAGATCTCAGCATGCCAAGGTATGCAGACCTTGAGAGGCTGCTGATTCCACATTCCTCAACTTACTTACGAGGAGGAAGTGCATGGAATAAAGAGACATGCAGACAATGCACCTTTCATTATTACCTCCTACTCCTCTCACAGCAAGAATCAGTGATGATGGCCCTGTGTCCACTAAATTCTGTACGTTTCTGAAGCACTAAATCTGAATCTTACCCTTTCTTCATAATTTAATAGAATTCCACATGACTTGTTGGAGGAATGTAACATAAATACATGTAAGCATTGATATGTTGCCTTTATGGAGGGAATCTCTCCTAGACATTACCCTTGGTGAGTCCAGAAAGCACTCTGTGATCACTGACTCAAAACAATTAAAAAAAAATTATGCAAACCACAACAGGTACAAGGAACAATCTTGAGGGAGATAGGTATTTTTTTAATTAACAATGGGGAAACATCACTGTTTCTAGTTGCAGTGATAAATAACAGCTTTTGTGTAAAATTTAAAATCATGAAGAATAAGAAACTGTTTTCTACCTATTAGCCAACACCTTTAAATCTTATTTTGAACAAACTGCAGAAAATTATTAGGTGACAAGTACTTCATCAATGTGTTTTTAGCTTCCATAACACTGAGCTTGCTGTCTATAAGCAACGATAATGTTCACTTTTGATTTAAACAGTGCTAGCATTTCTGCATTTACTGCAATAATACTGTGTGAGCCATAATACCATAAAGTAAGCCATAAAAGCAATTTGCTCTCTATATGATATTGATTTTTAAATAAATTAGTGGTTTGTGTTTATTTCATGCAGAAAGAAAAAAAAAAAGTAGAATTAATAGAACTAACAGCTTTTTCAAACGTGTCTAAAACAGACCACTGGTAATGTGAAAAGTTTTGTGGATACATCCTTAAAGCCCAGAGAAAAGTTTCACACCTTCACCGAAGTGCTTCAGGAAGGACCATATCACATTCTTAGCAAAAATTTGGACTTTAAACATAAATTAACAAGAAAATTTCTGGACAAGTTAAAGCTTAAAGTTGAAAAAGGAATACTTTAAACGCTTTGCTGGTATGTGAAGCTTCATTAATAAATAGAATACTTTTTTCCAGTATTATATTTCCAGGCCAGTTTCACTGAACCTTCTAGAAATTGCACCTATCTTTATTTTTCCTGATGTGATTAAGAGCCCAGAGTGCCAAACATATTGAGTCAAACACAATTTGTTTCCTGATTCTCCAAATCACAGTTACTAGGGAAAGAATATCAGAGAAAAGGGGGTTTGTTCTTTTCCTGAGCCTGTCTCCTGTGTCTGAGGACAGGTGGAGATAATTTTTATGGTGCTGACTTCTCATCTATCACTGATGGAGAAGTAGAATGGATTAAGCAGCTCATTCTTAGTGACATAAGGAACAGAAATTCCTTCCAAGAAATTCTTTAAAAAAAAAAGAAGAAGAAGAAGAAGTTTTAAGATTGGAGCTGAGAATGAAAATCCTTAGTTTGGCAAAGGAAAAAAAGGAAAATTTAAAAAAAGATTAAAACTAGAACAAACCACACATATGCATAAAGAGGGAAGAAGAACAAGAACAATGCCAGCATGTAAACACAAAGTGTACCCAATCCTACGACCATATATACAGTGTTGGCCCAACCATAGCAGAAAGCATAAGTAGGAAAGGCCGTGGGTGGCCAGGGGTTTGAGAAGAGAATAAACAAATTTTTTCTCTTCCAAATGAGAAGAGAATAAACAAATTTTCAGCTTGGAAAAGGGATAATGTACCATGTTTTTCAAAACTGTTTTGTAAGAAATAGTTACAGCACTATACATTACTCTGATCATTGAACCATAAATACCATAAAGATAGTACATAGGAAATTACAGTGGCAGATTATAGATAATAATTATAACGATTAGCAATAACAATTAACAATACATAATAATTTTATATATGCATTATAGATATGTATATATATATATATATACAACAATACACCATAGCAATTAATTCTAGGTAATTATTAAAATTATTATTACTAAAATATTATTCAATTGTGGGACAGTGCCACATAATCTTGTGAGAGCGAAAAGCGCATTCCAGAAAGAGCAGGAAAAATTCACAGGAGACAGGGCTATCAATGGCTAGTCAACATTGTGCTGTTTAACCCAATATTGCCTTAAAAATTCTCTCTATTTGGTTGGCATAAAGTGGGAGAGAAAAGCTGGGACAGCTTTTGTCTTCCTCAGATTTTTAAAAATTGTTTGGTGTGTATCCAATATTTGCATCATTAGAGACAGAGTGCTGGTCTAGGTGGATATTCAGTTTGATGAGACAGCAGAATTTGTTCTCTAGGTCATATAATCAGCCCTGTATCATTAAATGTGTAGATGTATATGAAAAAAGAAGAGTAACCTGAAAAATGTATGAAAATCTTAGGTTGACATTTAATTTAGATGTTGGAATTACCACATTTTCAAAATTATTTTGTGCAGATTCAAGGGATTTATACACAGCAGTAATCATAGAATCACACAATGGTTTGGGTTGGAAGCAGCCCTAAAGATCATCTAGTCCTAATCCCTTTATCATGGGAATGGACACCTTCCACAAGACCAGGTTGCTCAGAGCTCCATCCAGCATGGAGCAGGACCCAAACACCCACAGGGATGGGGCATCCATAACCTCTTGGGGCAACGTGTTCTAGTGCCAAGTAATGCAAGGGATTTATACACAGACAGCGGCAAAGAAATTCAAGCACTTAGAGCACATAAAAGGTATTTTCAATTCCTTCTGGAAATAGGTTATTTCCTCTATAATATTTTAAAGTTGGGTTTTTTTCCTAATAGGAAGAAAAAAGTCTATATCAGAGTATCCATCATCCAGCAGGCTCTTGGATTTCACTTGTAATAATAGAATAAAAGACATTTAATCAAGTGTCAGTCTTCAGGGGTTTAATTCTCTGATCTTGTTGATCAGGAAAACATATAAAATACTTTTGTTCCTCGGAAGCCATGGTATGATGTATCCAGTGTAAGTGGGATCAGGTTTTCACCTCTGATATCAAGGAAATCAATAATTCTCTTCTTTTGGGAGACAATCTTTTAATACATAAAATGATACGATAAGTAAGTTGACTTAAGTGTTCTGCTATGCAAGAAGTATCTCAGATGTAATCAGTTTGAATTTTTATTTTCACATCATATTTACTGCTGAAGTCTTTTCTTAGAGCCCTTGACAGTTCCTGTTAATATTGTGGAACTCTAATTACAGACTCACTCCTTTTAGAAATTTAGGTACTGAAATGTAAAATTATATTAACTCAAGCAATCAAAAGTATATTTAATTGGTTACACAATATTACTCTCTTTTATGAGAAATTTGGACATGGAAATTTCTGAGAAACTTACTCTAAACAATCATCTTCTTCAACTGATTTTATTTATATGTATTGCTGGGACCATTTGCAGTGATTTTTCTTATATTGTCTCTGCTCCTCTTTCTTACTCTCCCAGCTCTGTTATGATCCTCCCCACAGAAAACACCTGCATTTCCTTGACTCGTGAAGCTCTATTTCCTTTACGTATCTCTACCTACCATGAAGTTATTGAGAGTCTGCCCTAATTGCTTCCTGCTGCCAGCTGCACAGCAGGTGCTGGTATTCAGTGCTCCTGGAGTCAGAGCTCTCTTTGTGTGTTACCCAAATAGCAATATATTTCTAGAAGCATCTTCTCTGCTGCTTGGGAATCTTGTACAAAATTATATTGTGGTGCCCCAAACTGGCCCCAGGACCTGAGGTGAGTCTGCCCCAGCTCAGAGCAGGGCAGAACAATCCCTCCCTTGCCTGGCTGGAGATGCTGTGTGTGATGCACCCCAGGATAGGGCTGGCCCTCCTGGCTGCCAGAAGAAACACACTGCCAGGAGAACTACCCTGAGGTCTGAGAGCAAGGGAAAGTAAAAGGACCACACAACAAATTCATCCTATGTTACCTGATTGTATTGCTGCATGTACATTAGTAGACTTCTAACAAAAAAAATAATCTTAGTATCTGAGAAGAATAATGAGCTTCTCCCCTTAGATTCCATCTGAACCTGCTTGGCAAGTTCCTATGACTCTAGGCAGCTTTGGGAACCTCAGAAGCAGAATGGCCTGACATTTTGCAGTCCTGAGAGATGCGTTAAAATTCTAGACAGAATTTTGACAGAATCCTTTTGACAGAAAAGGATTTCAAATCTGTGTCATCTTGGCACCATTATTACCTTGTTGAAATAATGTGGTATAGTTTCAGAGAACTCTAATTGCAAATTATTTTTTACACTGCTGTTTGATTAACCAACTGTATGTTCTTTTATAAGCACCAAGGTCAGTTGTTTCCACAAACAACCTCCTATCCAGACCATCTTTCTCAAAATCATTGCAAACGGGGAGATTTCATAATGTCACAACCTCTCTATTCTCTATGTAGTATTTAATGCAGATTAATCAGGCTTCTGACCTTCATTAAATTACTTGAAACTGATTAAGTATTTTTGATAAAGTTACAAATAGTTACCATAGGACCTTTATTTTTTGCTAAGTCTACACTACATCACCAAAAATTATCCTCTAAGTACCATATCTAAACTCCAAACAACACTCTCTCAGAATTTAATTCTGGAAAAGTGCAAAATATCATTATTTCAGTCTACTTCACGTGCTCATTCAGAGCTGTGCTTCCCTAATTCAATTGGACTCATTCATAAAAGCTCAGAAGAGGAATTACACAATGACAAATCAGATCCAGCATGGTTTAAAGAAGACTTCATCTCTTCTTATTTGAAATTCCACTTCTGAAATTTGGTTGAGGAAAAGAATCTCCGTGGCACTCCTTGAGAAGGCTACAATATTAATCATGGTGAAAATAAGTAATTAAAAAATGTAAGGGTTATTCATTTAAGAATCTACATTACTTACATAATGTGAATTTATGTTATGCATGAAAATCTCTCAGATGCAAATGAAGGAGGGGAGACAAATTTCATATGACTAATTATCAGTTTTACAATGTGCCCACATGGAAAGCAAAGCCATTTTAGAAAGGTGAAATGTGAAGTATTTGTGGTAAGAATTCATTACATTTACATAAAATATTTGCAAAATGTTATTTTAATTACTCCTTCACAATTCTGGTCATTCACATTCAAGAGCAATCACTATCTTGAGCAAGTAGATGGGGAAGCAACCAGTATGGTCATAAGTTACAGTGCTTTGCTGAGAATATTGAAGGAACACTTGGCTTCCTGACTCTCTCAGAAGACAAGAGGAGATATGTTTGCTCTATGTAAACACATCACAAAGTTAAATATTAGAGACAGAAGGGATGTATAAACTAACAGGCAAAGTCACAAAAAGACAAAAAGTAATAGCCAAGGAATACACCCAGAATAAGTATTATTGAAAGTGCTTACCTGTCAGATGAGATAGCTTCTGGAACACTTTTCAAATAGCAATAGAGAAACAGAAGGAAAAAAATAAAATCTCATTCAATAGAATTAACCAAGTTGTATATGGGTTCTGGTTGTTTGCAAGACTATTGTACATGTACAATACATCTCAGTACATGTCTGTACTAAGTACAGACTGTTGGACCCAGTAGACATAGAGGATTCATGCATGTGTGACAACATTCCATGAGCTGGGGGGCAGGCAGTGAGTGTCCCTCCTGAGATATTAACCATATATTCCCAGGAGAACTCCGCCGCTGTCAGACTTTGCATGGCAGAGGGCAAGCAGGGCATGGGAATGTTCTTTGTGTCTGTATTTTGCAAGCTGTTGCACCCTGCTCAGAAGCACTCAGTAGCTGTGGAGTCGAAAAGTTCACCCAGGAAAAGCAAACCTTGGCTCACTAGGTTTGAGTGTCCGGATGACACTCTCAGTTATATGGCTCAGTCTTAGGTAGACCTGCAAGGAGCACGGAGTTGGATCAATAATCCTTAGGGGTCCTTTCCAAACTAAGACATTCTGTGATTATAATGTGAATAACTGGTACACAAAACAAGACTCTCCCATCATTTTCTTCTGCTCAGCGCTTCTAATAAAGCCATAGGCAGACATATTGCAGTCCAGAAAGATTTCCTAGTGAATATTTAAATACCTGCAAGACTAGACAGAGTTACGCAGCAATTTTAGGTATCTACCTTTAAACTTAATTTTTAAAAGTGATACTGTGCAGGGCAAAAAAAGGACCTTTGCACATTAATGAGTCTGTCTTTTAGATGAAGCATATTCAAGCTAACTAAAACTGATTCTAAAAGGCAGAGTGCTGGAATTTAAGCTAATTTAAATAACATTTGCTTCAATGACTCTAAGGCACCACGTATTTTATACAGAAAGGTTTTCAGTATGATAAATGCAGTTTTTGCACACATTTTTCTGACCTATTCAGATTATTGCCCTGTATGTTATCAAGATAAAGCAGTATATTGTGCTATCATATTTTCAAGT
The DNA here is from genome assembly GCF_963662255.1 of Cinclus cinclus. Classification (NCBI taxonomy): domain Eukaryota; kingdom Metazoa; phylum Chordata; class Aves; order Passeriformes; family Cinclidae; genus Cinclus; species Cinclus cinclus. The sequence continues at coordinate 18,803,915 of NC_085050.1, read as the reverse complement.
TAAACAGTAAATATTTTGGTATTTCTCTTTAAAAAATTAATTCTCTGAACATGTCTCAATTAGGGAGAAGGGTTAATTGGCTTATGTTCACTGAAATGCTTAACAAAAACGCAATATGACCTTATTGCAAAATGAAAACATCTTTTTTGGGAACCCCATTCTGGTGACTTAAGGATTGTCATTATGTTGAGCATTCAGAGGCAAATGTGTCTCACTGGAAGTGAGTTTGAAAGAAAGACTATAAAGTCAATATACTGTCAAGCCAAATATCTTCCCAAAGCAAGATGGGCTGCCAATTCCTCCTAAAGACGTCTCAAAGGGAATTAAATTATATTCTTCACTGCCTAAAAGTCCCGAAACACAGGTTAGAGCAGTTTTTTTGAGATGCTGTGCTTTCAACCCTACGAAGCAAGTACTTCTAAAAGAGCACCTTGCTATGCTTGCAACTGCCTCATTCTCATCAAGTCCACACAGTGAGCACTGACCAGTGACTGAGGTGGAAAAGTTCATAATAAACTATTGAGTAGCTTTCTACAACATGCATTAAAATCAACAAAGAACTTCCCAGTCAATTCCATAAACATCGATTTGGATCTTATAGGTACAGGAATAAGGAAAAAGGAAACAGGATCTTGCAGGATATTAAGAGGGTTTTGGGTTTTGAGGTGTGGGCTTTTTGCAACATCTCTTTATAAGGCCATTATAGCAGAGATTAAAAGAAAAAAAATAAAATTCCAAAAGTGTAAAAGGCTAATATAATTCCCAATCAAGCATGAAGAAATTAAACTCTCCCTTAAACACTCATCTTTTCCCATTTATAAGGGCTTAAGTATAGCTCCATGAATGCAAGCCCATAGGGATGGAACCCTAGACCTTCAAGCTGAAGAGCCAATTTTGTTATTCACTTTGTTGCTTCAAAGCAGGATAAACTGTACCTGTACTGTTTCCTTGACATGAAGTTATTCTTCCAAATAGTGGTTGTCACAAGTCCTTGACCCTAAGCAGCTGTGGATCTTTTTCAAATTTACCAAACCACACTGACCTGAGCACTAATGATAATCTCCAGGATCACTAAATACCTTGTCTGGTCTTCCTTTAGTTGTATTTTTCCCCATTAACAAACACTAAGTCTCCTTCTGAAACAAAACAAACAAAACAATACAAAACAAAACAAAAAAACAACAACAACAAAAAGCACCTACAAACTTCATCAGAGAAAGGAATGGAAGATATCTTTGTTTTGGGGGAAAAAAGGAAATCTCTTCACATGGAACAGAGTACCTTTGACCACTGATCTACATCCCAGTGCAAATATCCAGCAGCCAATTTCCATTTTCAGCATCACTGCCACATGCTCAAGTACTATCATTAGTCATACAGATTCAGAGTGTCGAAATATTGGCAGTACATTAAGAAAATAATTCTTCATTCAACCTAGTGGCTTAATCTCCAGGCACAGCAATGTTGGGCACAATTCGCCCTCTTTTCCATTCTGTCCATAGCTGCAAGAGGGTAAGTCAAATGAAAAGATCATTTTACTAACACCACTGATAGTACTTTCACTTGGTGCACTGCCCAAACCTCGTGCTGTTTCTCTTCTTTCTGGAAGATTTTGAAGACCATGGCAGCCTATAGTCACTGGGGACAGGACAAGACTCTTAAAAGGCTGGGCCAAGCTACAGAGGAAGAACATGAAGCAGGACAAGCTTTTCTGCATTCTCTAGTCCTTGCTCTGAGAGGGATATTCTTGTCCATTTAAATGATATCTGTTTACTTCAGAAGCTAATTACAACAAGATGACTAGAACAGCCTGATGGCATATTCAGCCCTTTTTTGCCAAGATTGTACGCTCTGGAATTAAAGCTGTACTATTTAAGTAGGGTTAAAATAGACAACTGTTGAGATATTAACCATGTTAAAGGTGATCACACATTGATCAGGACCAAATGCTTAGCAACTTGCTGAACAGCTTATGATTTTTAGACCTCCCTTTCATATAAGTCTGAGTTTTCAAAAAAAACCAATCTCTGTCCTGTTTAAAATCACTCAAATTTTACAAAATAAATGTTTTGCAGTATGAAGAATTCTATCACCAGAAATTATTAAATAGAAACATCACAAACTTCTGTACAATACAAAGATGTTACAACATAAAGCAAAACAATTAAGACACAGATAAGGATCAGTGAAGCCAAATGAGACAAGTTCTTTAAGGCAATTTCTTCAGAACAATGCTTCTATAAAATACTTCTCAAATTTTACAAGCTAAAGATACCTCGCAGATTAAATTGTTCAATATTTTCATTAAAATTCATTTTTTCCTTGTGTATTCTTAGCTGTAGAGTAGATGAGTTGGTGATCTTATTGCTAAGTGCAATTAAGGCTGCTCAGACAACCACAGTTCTTACATTTCTTATGTCTTGGTTGTGTAATTTCAGTAATTAATTTCTTGTAACACAGATCTTTTGGACATAGAACACAAACAGCACAAGGTCTCCCTTCTAAGCCACTCCTAGTCTAATGCAGTCAGAGATGTGCTACACAGGAAGAAATTCAGGTCTGTAGGAACTGCTTACCAGTTGTAAAAAGATCAAGGATGGATACCTTTCTGAAACCAAATACATTTCAAGCAGTATGCAAAAGACCTTTTTTTTTACCTAAGTGTTAGTCCAAGGGCCCTTTCAGGTGGGAGATGAACCTGATAATAATTAAATATTTCTTAGGTGTCATTCTGTTTGTTTACATAACATTCCAATGTTTGCTGTCACTGTGTTCTCAAATGCTTTTCTCTCCACTTCTGTGCCTTTTCTCTAGGAGACAGACACATTTGCTCTTACCAAGCAACATCACAACAGTATGCCCATTTAAGAAGTGCTCTGAAATTGCCTTTGCACTGGGAAGTCCCACCTTTTCAGTGAGAATCTCTCGTGTTTCCCACCTTTCCATTTTCATAGCTACTTTAGCTATACACATGAATATTTATCATTAGCAATGACTATCAGACTGACTAGATTTCACACAATTCATAAACACACAAGTCTCTCTCCACACAAGAAAAGATAGTTCATTTCAATCACACAACGCACTTGAAAATACTGCAAAGACGGTGGCGGGATTTTATTGCCCTTAGGCAACTTTACTGGCATTTAATTACTTGCTCTCATTGGGTGAATCTTAAAAAGGCTCAGCATACAGCTAGAAGCCTTGGAGCAGAGACAGACATTTTTAAATCTTTCCAATATTAAGTATTTTGAAGGAATTATTTCTCATGTAATGCAGACAGACAGAAGGTGCTGTCTAAATCTGCAGAGAGCCCTCCCAGAACCTTAGAACTTGGCAGCTCCCACACTATCATGCTCTCAGCAGATTCTCCTTCCCTACTAAAACCCTGTACCTGATTAAGGCAGACAGTGTTCTGAGCACAGTGGGTACAGCTCGTTTTTCCTGAATCAAGTTTTCCCCTTCCAAAAGTACCAATAAAATAAACAATCTATTTTCAACCACACATGGAAAACATAAGTTATATTGATTCTGTCTTGACTATTTCACGTGAAACATATTGCTGTAGGTCTACAGGCACTGGGAGAGAATGCAATTAATTGCTTCACCTCACTTGTGCATAATTGTGCAATACAAATCATTTAGGTGCCAGTGAAAAAGCTTTTGTTTCTCATTGTATGTGATTTCTTGACTGTTGCACAGCATAACTGACATGAACCAACCAGAGACAAAAAGTGGAAGACAACTACACAGCATGTGATTTTTGTGCTGTTATTCCCAGCTGTCTATTTGCAGTTTTCATTTGCAGTGATGCTTACTACTAAAGCAGACACTTATGCTTGAAACAGCATTTTTATGGGCTCTATGTATGTACCCTCTGAACCAGAAATCATGTGGAGTTTTTATGCGAAAGACAATTCTTAACCTATAGCTAGGGAATGGTCATACTAACATGCACACTCCTAAACATATACTCTTTGTCAATGGTAAGTGAAAGAAATATTAAATGTGCTGATTTGTGTTGGTTTGGCCATAATGATTAATTTCTCGCTTGATGGAACACTGTGATTATAGGGCCAAATGCAGAAGATGTTGATCTTTCATCTTTTTCAGTTTCCTTCAGGCTGCTTCAGCTTTGTTTACCAGGTTTATTAACCACCATGGGGTTTCTTGTGCAAAACATTGTTTAGGTGATCATATGACTAGTGAATTACAGCAGGTACTGTGAGAAGAACAGTTAAGAATAAGCAAACTTCAGGAGTTACCCAGCAACATAAAGTCTAGTAAAACAGGATTAATCAAAACACATATGTGAATTTTTATGTTACATGTGCCAGATGCTAAAATTAATAGGTTTAATTAATAACACCTTAACATTTCCTGCAAAGGCACTTTTGTGTACAAAGGACTCAGTAGGAGAGCACATTTAAGAGCTTGTTGTCCTCAGTCACAATCACAATTTTCTTCTAGTGCCCGATAGCACACAACTTACCCAGGCCACGTGGTTCTGGAATAACCACTTTGGAGTTCTGCAGTAAAATTGGATCTTTAACTGATTTGGGACAAAATAATTCAGCATTTTCCTATTCTAATAAAAAGGCTAATCCTAAAGCATCCAGTTGTGTGATTTTGAAGCAGTGCAGGGTAGGAATCAGAAAGTCTTTAACTGTACTCCTGAAACCCTGTATTCAAGATCAACAACTTAATCACTCTCTCTGTAAAGCAGCCTCGACAAATCAAAGGAAATCACCCTGCTAACAGCCAAGAAGCAAAATTTCAAATTGGAACGATTTCAGTAAAAGGATAAATATAAATCTGTATTTTGTTTTTTCTGATAGAAACACTTTTTTTCAGAGTAAAAATCTATCATTTGCATTTCCAATGTTCTTTTATAAACTATTATCCTCTTCCCAGTAGTTACATGGTGGTTTTGCGTTGCTGGGTTTTTATTTTTTCTGGTTTTCTTACAGGACATAAATCGAATACTACAAATATAACAAATGAGATCTATCACATTTAACTCTGTCTAGATATGCCTGTACTTTTCCTGTCCTTCATAATATTTGAACCCTACTGTCTGTATTCAGCTGTATATGATTGAAGATAATTATGTTCCTTCAAGTATTGTGAAAATCAGCAGTTAGAGGAAGGGTAGGGCATAAATTGCTGTCCTGCTGAGAGAAAGACAAACAGATTTCAGCCCGTGTACACTCCATTTGGCAGCAGCTTTCTAGCGAGTCAGCAAGTGCACCCTTGCTAGCTGATGAGCACACAGATAGTTCCAGTCTAGGTATAGCATTGCTGTCTCTTGCTGGTAAGGGATGTCATGGATGACTTGAAAGAGAATTCAGCTGGAAAAGGCGAGAGACAAAAGATACAAATTATAAAAAAAAAAAAAAAAGACTAATTTTTTCTGTTTTTCATGGTGTAGCCAATAATCTGGGACCATATGAATTACATCATGCAAGTATGTCTCATATAAGCATATATTTTCTAGAAGATTAATCATTTGGCAGGGTGCAAGTTATGTGGCAGAAATGTTAGCATTAGGAAGACTTAAACTTTTCAGCCATGGCAAAGTTATATTGTAGAATATGATTAAGTCAGATGCTTTGTCCTGTTTCTCCTGCTTTTTTGCCTTTTTTCCTGACTTGGAAAGTTCTGCTCTTTGCTCGGCTGCTGCTGCATTTTTATTCTCTCAGACATTCTGTAGGTCACAAGGGTATCGTTCTGACTGAGATGTGGTCAGAGAGAATAAGAAAAATCGATTTTGGAAAACCTCTGTTAGAACTCTTTCATGAACATTTTGTTATATCCATTGTGAGCTTTTAAAAGACTGAACCTGTGAATTTGCTATTGCCATGTCTTTGTATGATTTTTGTAGCCTTATAAGCTGAGAAAGAGCAGCACAGCATAGAAAACACCCCAGTCTTCATGTGCACTGGGACAGATTCCCTTTTGTATTAGAGTGTAATTTAATATTCTGTGCACAGGCATGCAGAATTTCTTGCTGGGCACTGAATTATGCAGAGAACTGTAGATCTGCAAACAGGAAGCTAAGCTTAGAAAAGATAACATATTAAAAGCACCAGTGAAAAGCTGTTCTGCTTTCTACGTTCTTTAACTCCCCCTAAAAGTCGTCTGTCCTTTACTAAATCTACAGGAAGATATTTGGGCACTGATGTGTTGAAAGGTGAAGCTTTTTCAAAGACTTGAAAACTACTGGTCCTATCTATCTGCCAAGCTTTTATATGGTCCCCTTTACCATAACACCTTGGAATTTCCACTGATTGGATCTCTGAAAAATCAATGCAGAAGATGAATTAAGCATATCTGAGTGTTTGTGTGAGACTGAAAAACCTTTTGATTCACAATCTCGACACTGTTTTTTAGATTTGTTCAACAGTAGCGGGGGGGGGGGGGGGGGGGCAGGGGGGGAAGTGGGGACTTGTGATTAGATAAACTCCTTTTAATTTTTTCTTTCTGTCTTAGCCAGATGGAAACACATGGACAATTGGTTTACAGAGATCTTTATCCTCTCTCCTTCATTAGCACCACAGGGAAGTTTCTACAGTGGCTAATGCACTTACTGACATGGTTTCAACAATTTAATCACCCAGAAGCCTCTCTGTAAGGTCAATGTTCTCTACATTTGTTCCAACTCATTTACTGAGTAGAAAGGTGAACTTTTTCATTCCAGGTATGTCATTATGGAAATCATGTTAATGAATCAAGACACTGGAGGGCATATGTATCTCTGTTAGCACAAGATTAATGGAGACTTCATCAACCAGGATTCAGTCTCAGAATCTTCTGGTAAACCCAGGTCTGAAGCCTAATTGTCCATTAATAGTCTGGATTTATACTGGCATAGCAGCTTCCATCTCAGAGAAACTCAAAACATTTTGCAAACATCAATACAGCACACCCAAGGAACAATTCTTCTATTACTGAAACACAATAACCTGAGGGCACAAAGAAGTTGTAGCACACAGTACCACATAGTAAACTGGGATGGATGTCAGTACACACATACTACAAATTGTGCTCCTGAAAGAAAAAGCTTTTGCTCAATGAATGGCAAGTGATTTTTTTTCTGTTTATAGATCATATGCATATACTATTTACTCCATATTTTGGTTTAAACTATCTGGTATACAATCTTACTTAGTTATTCATGACCAAAGAGTGAACTGAACAACAAAGTTCTCATGTTGTTAAAGAGTAAATATTCACTTAATATACCCTAAAACTCCCTAAAAAAGAGTATAAAATAGTAACCTAGAATTAATTACTAATTATTCCCCCTAGCACATATGAGAATACTAGTTGTTGTTCATTCATGATTCAAATGACTATAAAGGAGAAAGGGAAGTGCAGGTGCACTGAATACAGAAATTTTTTATAGCTAAAGAGGGTGAATAATTTCTCTACTTTCAAGATAGCTTCAGGTCATAATGTGATTTGGGGTTCTATATCCAGCTCTATGTTAGAGAACAAATTGAATATATCTGCAATTATATATTCTGAAAAGACATGTTTCTCTAGTACAACATAATCTTGCTTTCTAATTGTAGAATTCAACACAGTGCTATTTGGAATAAACCTTTATTCTTCCCATTGCTTTACCACTATATTATAGAAATTAATAAAATCAGACTGGCACCTGTTGAAAAAAAAAAACACATACTGCTGACCTTTTAATTTTAAATCATTTTTCAACAATAGACATATAATCAGTTTTAAAAACTTTCTATATTCAAAAATTCCACCACTTTCAGATTTTTCCTTTTTTTTTACTTTAAAAGCTTTGATCACAAAAAAATATTTATTTTCCTATTTTCTGTAGTTTTAAATAATGAAAAATAATCAAACAGATTAATATAAAAATGTAGGTAGGATCCAAAGGGCAGCCCAGATTTCACATTCTCCCTAGATGTGTTTATGTATGACTGCTACACTGTCTTTGGAGAGAGACCAATTATTTTGATCTTTTCATCTACTACAATATTATACAGATAGTATAACAGTAGATCTGTTATCTAACAGTAGATCTGTGCATCTAACAGATGCAGTAGATCTGTTCAAAGAAATAAGCAGCCTCTCCTAATAATAATTGTTGTACCAATGTTTAAATATCTAACTATTATAATAAAGGTTAACAATAAAGTGACTCAATTTCTCTACTCCTGACAGAAAATTGAACATATGATAACTCTCAAAAATGGAAAAGAAAAAGATAAGGTGTATACTTTGTTCTGCTATATAATCCTACCTCTGTCCTCTGGGATCAGTGACAAATACTTGGAATATACTCTATACCTATATTAACCTAGCCAGACAAGGCTATCCTAAAAATGCCAGGAGGACTGTTTGCCTTTTTAGGATGTACAGTATTTTCCACAGAACTGTCTTCTCTTCTTCCTTTTACAGGAATTCAACTTGCTTTTCTCTATAGTAGCAATGATGTACTGACTGGTGAAGAGTATATATTTTAGCAGATTGCCAAGACTCAGAATGAACCAGTGTCTCTGCATCTTAGCAATCACAGGTCCATTGTTCCTATGCTGAGTTATGTGAATCATGCACACACAGAAGTAGAATATATTCTTGCCAGAAGGACACAAGTTATCCAGTTGGTTGCACATACAGCAGTAAAATGAAAAGAGAGAATTCTAGGGTGAATGTCATTAAAAGGTTAAAGCTTACTAGTCTGATATGCATTTGTACAGAAGAAGTGAGTTTGCTTGAAGTACAACAAGCTCATATTCAATGCATTGTCTTCAGGTATGTAATGCAGGGAAAGCACAGTCAGGATGGGCTCCTCCCTCTTGTATATGACACAGGTTCCTAGACCTGATACACAACAACCAGGTTTCACTAGACATAATGAATTTGCATAAGCATTCTTAAGCATTTATTTTCTCTCCAGTCTGAATCTTTTCAGGTGTCAGGAAGCCCTTACAGAGGGCTCCATCTCCACCTCCTTCAGAGACAGAGGTAGCAGAGTCAGAGGTAGAACCACCTCTCTGGGTTTGAACCTAGACTTGTTCATCATAGTTTAGAACATGATTATGTAAACCAATACAGAGCAAAGCCTCATTTCCACTAAAAGTCTGCAGTAACAGCTCAAGTACCCATGTACTGGGAACGATGTTAATTGACTTTGCGTTCATTGATACAATTAACTCGTTTTCATTGCTGATAGGGCAGTTTCCCCACTCACAGCTGTAATCTCCTGAGAACCATCTCTGTGGGTATAAAGGATTTGTGCTTCTTGGATACGAAAAGCTGTGCAAAAACAATTCAAAATCTTCTTCCTACATCTTGTGCAGTCTCCTGCCTTTCAGAGTAAGTGATATGCATGACTGGGGAAAAGTCCAAGAACAGAGTCAGCATAAATTAATTCTAATTCTCAAAAATACCATTTCCAACCTTCAAGCTTGTGGCTCATAATGTGCTAGAGATGTTCTCCACACATTTAGTAATCCCCACCCTGGATCTTTATACAATTTTCCCAGTCTCTCTTACTCCTAAGTAAACATTTAGAAGCTACAATACAGCACAGCAAAGATTATTATAGCTTAATGAGCTTATATTTTACAAAAAGAGAAATTGCACCTGCCAGCTAAGATGGCCTCTTGATCCCAACCCTGCATTATATCTTTCAGTAATCCAGATCTTGATTTCTCTGAAGTTATGATAGGAGGCAATGGTGAAGGGTGCAAGAATAGACAGGATGTCTTTCTACTACATCTGTCAGCACCTTGAGGTAAAACCGAAAAAAAAACCAATTTTATATTTAAATGCAAAGAACAAGAATGAACTAGTGAGTACTGGATCACCTTTCATCAGTTTCTAGATCATTTTTAGGAGGAGGGAAGGTAATAGTAGAAAAATATCTGCCTGCACTGCTTTAGAACCCATCTCTTCTGTTTAAGTATAAAATGTGTCGCAAATTATCATTTTCTATTCTGCTCTACGCTTTGCATTTGTGAAAATAATGATTATTCATTTCTATTGGTCCTCTGTACCCATTTTCTTCACTACAAGATAAAGTAACTCTCAGCTGTGCATTGGGGTGATAATTGAAGTAGATTGTGTGTGATTTGCTAGATATGACAGAGGTAACCTTCAAATCACTCTCTTTTATGAAAGATACAACAAACCTCCACACATGCTGCATTTGCTAGGGGTTATAAAAGAGTACCCTTCCCACCTTGCCGATAGGGAGCTCACAGACCAAGGTATTATTAATGCCTACCTCACTGCCTAGTGTTATATTTTATCAAAAAGTGCAGAGGTGCATGGCTTATGGAAGGAAATATAGCCCTCCAATGACAGGAAGAGACAGGGACTTTTACAGGCTGTGCCTGCAAATATAAACTGAAAAGAGGAGCCTGGGTTAGACAAAGACTGCTGTATCCATGCTACTAATAAGGCAGTAATCTACAGATGGGTACCTTCTTGGACTCAGGTGTTTAATAACTTGAAAAGCACTGCAGAAGAAAAAAACCTCTGACTGACATCCAGGGAACTTACATCTGCTTTTGTACAGACAGATGTGATACTGCAAAAGACTCACTACAAAAATGCTTGGATTTACATGAGGTACACAGATTCAGCTATAATGTACAAGCAAGAACTCTGGGCATCATAGTCAAAAGAAAATATAATTTGTGGGCTAGAATTAGAGTTCTATATATGAGACAGCAACTGGGGCAAGGAGGAGGAAGGAAGAGAACAGAGGAGTCAGGAGTGATGCCTTATTATCCAGGATAACTTCAATTCATTTTGCTCAGGGAAAAAGGAATATATCATACAATGGACTGAGAAATGTTACAGGGGATCTTTCAGGGGCTTTGTAGCAGAATAAAGCTACAAACTCAGAGTGTTGGTTCTTTTTTTTCCCCTTTACAGTAAATCAGTATAGTTCTTGCTAAGAAATACACAGGCTTACTACAGCAGTATTTGTCCTATAGCAATTACTCCATGGATTTACAGCATATGATTGAGTGCATCAGCATGAAAGGAGTCAGATTGGGCCCATATTAAACACAGTGATTGCATGAGGGGGTTTTCTGTGTTTTTTTTTTTTCTCTTAAAAAGGAAATGTTTCAAATGCTGGCAATTTATCAATTTGAAACTCTCACCTGCTTGCTTTCCTCATTGGTTTAATTCAAAACAGCTGTATGAAAATGTATGTATGGAGTTATTTACTGAAGAGAATCAATTGCTTCAAAAAAATCATCAAGATTTTTTTCTCCTGAACCTAAGTCCTACTGCTTTTTTAATATGTACTTTAAAAAATTTAACTCAATCAGTGGGTAAATCTCAGACTCACAGAGAAGTCTTAAAATAATCATGGGAGTTATTCAGTAATTATTTTATAACAGATACCAGATATATATTTATATTTATACACTTTAAGTTTAGCTATTTTATACATATTTTATGTTTTTATATGAAGTAGCAACTGCTATGAATCCAAATGGAGTGAGACTTTCTACATCTTCAGACTATTTATTTTACTCTTGACAGTGCTAACAAAAAGCTTTTCATGGGAATTTTGAAGAAAAATATGGTGAGGAATTTGCTCCAGTAGCCTTGAGAAATCTCTGTATACCTCAGAATATATATGCTAACAACCTCTTGGAGTCTCATATCTCCAAAAATGGATGACTCCACACATTTGTCAAAACTTCTCCCCCCCCAAAAAATGTTTCCATAAGTAGTTAGTGTTGATTTTAGAAGGGAGGTAAAAACTCAGATATCAAATTATTCTTTCATACAGAAAAAAAGAAGCTGCAGTTATCCCTCCATCACTCCCAAGTACCAAAAAATATGCAAAGTTCCCAGTCACTCTCTTCTTAATAAACCTGTTTTAAATTTATTTCCATTTGACAACAATATTTCTCTGTTTCTATCTTTAATTCCTTCTTTTTAGAACTGCTCATTCTTTTCCTTCATCATACTCTCTCCTCTGAACAGGTTCTACCCCAATACGTCTCATTAATTTTGAATAGTCTCTGTTAGTTTGCACCTTGTCAGTTCTGCTCACTGTATCTCAGTCTGCCATTACTTCAGCTTGTTTCCCTGATGCAGGATGGCATTGAAACTTTTTTAGTCTCCACCATTATCCTCTGACTCTGTCTCTCAGCTGGAATTCATTACTCTTCAATATACAAATGCTCATCCCTAAGCTACTCTCACTTAAGGGAGATCTGGCTACACTTCAGATGTAGCATAACTTTGAAGAAGGGCAGAGCTCCTTTCCAAAATCCATGCTGTTACCTAAGAGAAAGTAGGAAACTGAGAGAATGATTTAGTAACTTAACACAAACCTGAGCAGCACAAAGACACACGTGCTCATTATGGAAAAAATATCTCCCTCAGTAGACTTGCTTAAAGCAAGCTCTTCAGAATTGAGACTGTTTCTTCTTCTCTCTTTATGAAAGGATTGTGCAATGGGAAGCCAGGCTTCATGGGCACCATGGGACATTACCATGACATAGAAAATCAGGATCTGAAGGAAAGAGCTACTGTCATGTCAGCTGTGTGAGAATCATTGCCCCCAAATTTAGTTTCAGGCATCAAATCAGTCTCCTGCTCCTTCTTGTTGATATGTATTGGACTGAAAAGAGAGTATTTTTATTTCCAAATGAGATTGGATTAAGAAAAGCAGGTGTATGAGACACTGTAGTGTCCCCTTTTCCACACTTCGGCTGTTCATCTGATTTTCAATTCTGATAATTAACTGAGCTAACCTCCAGCCAGTACTGTTTTTGCAGTTCATTGTTATATCTGGCACACAGCTCATTGTTTCTGTGCCAATCACAAAAGAATTGCTTTGCTTCTTCTCTGCCCTGTGCCTTACTCATTTCAATGATAGAGGGTTTTGTACATGTCCATTGTGCCAAACTTCCCTAGATGCTGGCGGACATCTCTCTCTGCAGTTCCCTCTGTTTTGTTGCTCTGCCTCCAGAGCTATGGATAGGAGGCTGAGCTCTTTCCAAAGCAACTCAATGAGTTTAATTTGGGGGGGGGGGGGGGAGGGAAGGCATTTGGCAGCAAAGGCAGACAGGGCAACAGAAACTTTTAAATATTATGGTTCTAGAAAGCACCAAGAGTTACAGACAGGAAGAAAATGGAAGAGAGAAAAATATTGGACAGGAGAAAGCAAAACATAAAAGACAATGAAGTGGTCAAGTGACAACTGCATCAAGCTAGGAACAGTCTATTGTATTAGTCACCAGAAATTTGGCTTCCATGTGGGCAGAAAATACTGCCCAGTGAATGACAGGACACTTGTTTCCCTTGTTTTTCTTTCATAGTCCTCTCTTTATTCCTTCAGTCATCTCTCTCATTTTTTTTTTCCTTCTAGTTCTTTGAATTATTTCTTTGCACTATAGACTTTTCAGTTGTATTTTGAAGCAGTAATGGAGAAGTAGCAAGAAGAGAGAGAAAAGAACCTGTTTCTCTAGATCTGATGTAACATTTTGTTGCCCTCTCCTAATAATATTTTTTTTCAATAGCTCACAATTATATGTGTGTGACCCTGGCAACTTCAGATCACTTCTGTCCATAAGTGCGATTAACAGTTCTCACAATCTTATCAGTTTTGTCATATTTAATGCTCTACTTGAAGCCACATCTCTCATATTCATATCATTATGTGACAATCTCAAATTATATTCTTTGAAAAATAAATGAAGGGTGGGATCTATCTCACCTAATTTAATCTGAGTAGAATGTAGACACATCTCAGCCAACTCCCTAGGCTGATTTCATAATCAGTGAAGAGAATTAGGCAATTTTAAAACTTGGTTCTTCTGATCTATTTTAGAAGTTTATTTTAGGATGAGATATGCTGTACCCAAGAAGTGCCTACTTCTCCCCACTGACAGAGGGGAAGCTCAGGATGAATAGCTGATCGGTAGATGATGACATTTGGTCAGATAAAATCTTTTTTTACCTCTGGAACATCTGGAAAAAAAAATCAGAATGTAATGTCTAATATAGATAACTTTCTAATTACTATAATATTAATATGCAAATAAGAATAACCACAAATATTGTATTTAACAACTCATATACTCCAAGAATTTCAGGCTTTCAATTTTTTAGTCTATTTGATGAGCAGGCTGGTTTTCATCTTTCTGCCATATTTGAGTACCTGAAACTGATAATAAATACTGCTTTAAAAATACAATTATCTCTTCAAATATTTCTTTGTTTCTGACTTCGCCCACCTTGCAGTTCTCTCACTTTCTATGGGTGTTTTTCGTTTTCTGGGATTCACTGTATTGACTTCTGCCAGGGTATGTGGAAGGCAAGAACATAAAAGGATATCTGATCAATGGCCTTTTTCAGTGTAAAAGGAGATAAGTGAAGGGGGAAGGGTTAACAAGACAAAAAAGGATAGATAACAAAGACAATGGTAAGGATCAAAATTCTCAAGGTAATAATTGCTGGACCATTAAGAAGTGCCAGGCACAAGTTTGGAGAGGATCAGCCTCAAGACATTTTCATGTGGGAATGCTGCAAGGACTAAGGGGTCACTTCAGGGGCAGCAAGAGAGGGAATTTGGAGAAGGGTGTGTGGACAACCTTGCCTGACCTGTGATGTCACTCCCTGGAGCCAGTGGGGTCTCTGAGCCACCCACTGGAGTGAATGGGGGTCTTGGCCCCAGCTACTTCAGTAGGAATGGTGTGTGCCCCCAAAACAGCTACTAGCAAGTGAGGCAGCCATGAGTGAGCAGTGTGAGGGACTCAACACTGGCATGAGACCGGAATGAGACCTGGATCACAGCCTGTGTGCCTGCTGCCAGCTGCTGGGCAGGGGCACGTGTCTGTATCTCCCACAGATCATGTGTGTGGGGTATGCGACACCCACAGGACCAAACAAACAAAAACAAACAGCAAACCCCCCCCAGGACCAGCCCGTGACTGAGGGACCTGGGAAGTGCAGAAGGGCACAGGGTCTGGGCAGGGGTGGCATCTGGACAAGTACCAGGACCACGCCAGTACTTGGGGGACAAGTGAACGTACAAGTGCTTGTGAAGCCAGACTGCTGCATATGTGACCTTTAGAAAACTCCAGAAAATAGCTGAGATTTTTATAACTGGCATTAAAAAAAACCAAAAACATTCTTTTGTTTTAGCTGGAGTTTGAGATTTTCTTCTCTTGTTTATGCACTATATCTGGCTCCATTTGACACACCTTGTAATGCTTAGCCCAAATAGAGCTGTGTGCAACTTGGCAGTTTCACTTCCCAGGGGCTCATGCAATTACAGTCTGTCAAACATGTATCACTTACCTAAGCAACAACTAAGGAGAGCAATAATAACCTACAAATTTTTCATGGAAAAGCACTGCAGAAGGAGAGGCACTATTCCAAGAGACAAAAAGGGATTACGGCTTCAGAAAGTATAATGAGATAAAATTAAGAAGGGTGTTTGTTTTTATTGTTCACCTTGTTACTCCTCTAAGAGAAATATTAGAAACTCTGCCACTTGGAAAATGCATTGGAAACTGGACGCAGGGGAAAATAAAGAACAAGCCACAGGATAAAAAGACAAAAAGTTTGAGGGAGAGCTGGATTGTTTTTCAGGCTTTTTAAAATTGGTTTGTTTTGGGGTTTTTTTGACAGAAAGGATTGTGAAACTATGTTCTTTGTTATCTTTGGGTATTCACTCACTGTTTGTCAGATTCTCAACAGTTTGAACACTCCTGTATTTTCTTCTGAGTTGGTGTTTGTAGTACAGTTTCACTCTATTTTCTGATTTCTGAGAAAACAAATCATATACTTGTTTTTCTCTTTCTTTACTATTTCTTTGGTAATATTCCATGTCTGTGCTAAACAGATCACTGTTTAACAGTTTCACTGTGAACAAAAGAGTAAGAAATTACTGTATTTTCATCTCAAAATGAAAATAATAAATAGTCTGCAAAGGGCAAAGGTTGACTGTTTCTTGCAGAATCTAATTTGCTGAGCATTGCAAATTAGACCAAGAAAACTGATTACGTGCGAGGTTTTTACTTTATTCTGTACTCTGCTATTCCATAAATGGTTGCAGGATAAACCTATTCAATTAAGATAAGGTACTATATATTGTTCAGAAAATATATTATGCCTTTTTGAAAGTAAGTTTCTGGGTTTTCATCTCTTTTTGAAGTTTTCTTTTTTATGGAAAAAGCCTCTGCTTTCTGTGTTCTTCTTTGAGCTCAAAGTACATTTTATGATGTTAAATAAAAAGTCTGCATTAAGAACATTGCAACATTTAAAATATTATACATTAGTTTACTGACCCCTATCATCAACAGTCAGATATCTGCCATATTTCTAGTGATAGTGTTAAATCTGTGATATATTATTTAATATCTTATTATGCAAAAACATATTATATATAGTTCTATATTATAGTACCTTCATATCTATAATTTTACAATAACTACATAACAATTCAATGTCAAAAGAAAACAAGGTCATTTTTAGAAAATAACATTGTCCTGGAAGGACCGAGCGTCCTTGCATTTGATTTTCAGATGCTCAGTCCTGAAGGTGAAATTTGGAGTCCCAGACCAGCTATCATAATGTCTTAGAAAGTAAAATGCTTGGGAGTAGAATCCATTCAGAAATCCACTATGTTAAAAAAAAATAAAAACTTAAACACTGAAATGAGAAAAAAAAAGTTGCAAAATTCTGTTTTGTCTGTGGTCATAAATACCTATCAACCATAAATACCTATATCAGTGGTTACATATACCTGGTATATCTACCTGAAAGTAGAGTTTACTGGGTATAGAATTTACACTAGAACCCAGTGTCTTTTCTATGAAATCTCAAGTCTTAAACCTGGCTAAGAAAAATCCATAACATTATCAATGTTTTTCATTAAACAGAAAAGCAATATCTAAGGGAAGTTACTCCCTTGCCTTGCCTTTCCCTTTTCCCCTTTCCCTTTTCCCCTTTCTTTTTCCTTTACTTCTTTTTTTTTTTCTTTTCCTCTCCCCCTCCCTCTTGTCTCTCTTGTTTTTTAAGAATGCAAACCCTGAACAAGGCTTGTTGTAAACTTTTTCTGGGTTCTGGTTCCTCCTTCTACATCTGCCTATGTATTCTGCACTGAGAAAATAGATTTTAAAAATGTAGAAGCCACATGCATGTTTTCTGCCTTACATCTGAGAACTGACAGTGTTAGGCCACCATCACCTTGAACTCTGCATCCCCTTCTGCATAGCAGGACAGCTTCAATAAAGATTCCATGCTGAATCTAGAAGCATGTTTCTGTTTCAAGATCTATTTTTTTAGTGATAGACTACCAGTGATTGCAGCTGGTAATACACACCAAGCTGAATTAAGGCTAATGTTCTGACTGGTAAAACTGGTGCAATAACAAGAAAGATTATTTTCTCCTTGCTGATACAACCTTCCGTTCCTTGGAAGAAAGAGAAGACAAAGGTTGCTTCCCTGAAGCAATATATTCTCTGTTACTAGAGGTTAACTTGAAAATTAACAGCAGGAAGCCCCAAGCTCTCAGTCACAAAAGAGACATGGAATTATCCTCCAGGGAATAAATCCTTCCTCGCAAAAAAACAAAAACAAAACAAAAACAAAAACCATCCTGCATCTATCAATCTATCTATTGGCACAGAAAACTGATGAGCATTCCCTACTCCTGGTAGATACTTCTTGAAGATACTGTACTTATTTGTACATTCATTAATTACCTTGAGTTACAGAGCATGATGTGATCAGTGGTTTTCAGCTTATTGTTCCCACAAAAGAATGGCTCTGCTTACCCACTGGTGGTGTCAGAAAGGCTGGGGAGGATGCTTAGGAGATAAAGCGCTCTGCTTAGGAGACTTCAGACTCTCAGTTCTTGACATGGTATCCACTGCCATTTCACAAAATCAATCTTTATTAACTACTGGAGCAACAGCAGAAAAATATTTAAAGCACAATTATATTGATGTTACTGGATATCATCTACTCAGCTAAAGAGTGTTGAAATATAGGTTATATGCTTTAGAGTCAAAAAAGTCCCATTGCCACCATAGGATTTATTAACTAAGCAGAATCCAGCTTACCCTCTCAGATATGGATATGAAATAAGATTTTATCCTGGGCAAGCAAGAGCAAAATGGAAGGTTTGTGATAAGGAATACGCAGACAGAAACTGAAGCCCTATGCACATGGCCTGCACTGCTTGCTTTTTCCAAAGGCTCCAACACACATCAAAATGCCTGAGACACTATGGTGTGTGAAAGCCCACCAGAGCAAAGTCAGGGCACAGGAATAAATAAATGCTATGGCATCACTGCCAGAAAAAACACTTGGTTAGGTAATTTGGCTTACCAATTAGTGTAGGCAACCCATAGATATACAGTTTCTAATAAGTAATTTAAGCCATCTGCATATAAAAGTGACTTAATAGAAACACATGGAATCTGAATAATTTTTAAGTAGGTGAAGTAAGCTATTTTCCATGTTGCACAAACATAATAAGGTCATTTAAGAAACAATTATAAGGCACCACAGGGTGAATAAATATAAAACTAGAATGACTGATGGCCAATATAACCTATCTTAGTTTCCATAATTGCCTATGTGTTCTACAAAGTTAAGTAAAGGGACACATGCAATTTAGTTGCTACTGTATGATTAGCTATTACAAAGAAAATAGGATGATTCCAGAGCAGGCATTTAGCTCAAGGAATACAGAATTAAGTGATGTTTTCTTCATATGGCTGGTAGGGGGTTTTTTAAACTGTATAACTTTTTTCAAATTTGTAACTTGAGAAATATTCTCACTCACTGTTAAATGTCTATCACCCTTCCAGAATTCATCAGAGTACCAACACGGTAGCTGTCACTCAGACAATTGTCTACCAGATAATTCAACCTACCCTGCTATCTTCTCCAAGGGAGTGAAATAGCCACATAACAGGAGTTTAAATGGTGGTTTTATCCAGAAGATTATTCTGTTTGTGAAGCAGACGATTTTGAAAGGTTAGAAGTCCTTTACATGCTTTACATTCTATCAACGAAACAATGTACTGATAAAAGTAAAAGTAAAAAAAAAAGTCAAAGTAGTCTCTAATTATAATCAAAGAGTACACAATATATTGCATAAAGCCTCCAACGTCTGCTAACTTATCCATACTTTTCTGGCTCTTAGGTACTTATGACTACACAGATTTGCTTCTTACAAAAAGCAGATTATGCCTTAGCTGTTTGGAAAAAATCTTGATTTTACAGTCTATCAAAGCTTGACATAAGAAAGACAAAACCTTTTATATATCACTATTCACATAAATATTCATCTTATTTTAAGCTAGTTAATATTAATTAGGGCTTTTACTTAGAGAATTTTACCCATTTCTCTAGTCGGTTACAATTTTCAGATTTGATACAATCAAACCACAAACTTTTGTGTTGTAGAAAAGGACAGTGCACATAATGTAAATGGATTCTTAAACAGAAGTACTACGACCTTGAGATTTAAATACATGTACCCCCAATAAAAATCATGACTCCATGCAAAAATCCAACAGCAAAGTTGGAATGTAGCTGTCTTTTGATGCATTAAGCCTGGATGACTTATTGTAAATTAATCAAAAATGTAGAACTCAACAAGAGAATGCTTATTAAAACCCCCTTACAAAGGTATTTCTCATTAGCTTTGAAAAGCTGCTATAGCAAACACTTCTCTAAGCTTAGCACCTTCCTGCAAAAAAACTGAACTTCTACTGTTTTTTTTTCCCTGTTCTACTGAATGGACTGTAGTAAATAGCCATTCTAACCAAAATCTTAATTAATTGTCCAACTAACAGTACAGTCCTTTTCAACACTGCCTTATAATTGCAGAATCACACAACACACTGAGTTGGAAAGGACCCATCAGGGTCATGAAGTCCAAATCCTGGCCCTGCACAGGACACCCCAAGAGTTGTATTATGTGCCTGAGAGTGTTGTCCAAACAATTAAGACCATTGACCTTTACAATATCCCTGTAAGTAACTATATTTTTCCCACTGAAGAAATGAGGCAATGAAAAATACATCTTTTATCAAGGATCCCATTAAAAATCAAGGGTGAGATATCCATGCAAAGCAGCTCTGTCCTAGTCAAGACAAAAATACTAATCCAAAATATTTGGCATAGTACAAAAAGAAGGTTGACAGCTCACGATTTTCCACATTCTAGTTTAAGGCACTGTTGCAGTTAATTCTAGACTCATAATAACACAATATCTTTTTTTCAGACAGACGCTGCCTGCAGGCCCATAAACAAGGTTCTTCTGTGTCTGCTGATGGGAAATGAGATATTTTAGCCAGTTTGGAAGTTTGGGGTCATGGTCTGAAGGCCAGGCAAGAAGGACTAATGAAGCAATCAATTTTATTTCTTGTAACACCAGTCCTAAAGAATTGTTGAAAGGCAAATGAGAATCTAAATAGATAGTATTGATTTGGGTGAACTTTACTTGAGAATTTTGAAATCTAGTGGACACAGCTCTAGAAATTTCTTCTCAAATATGCTTATCTCCCAGCCACAATGAGTCTGTGAGTCTGACAAGCAACTATGCCCCACAACAGCCTCAGGATAATTCATCTACCCCTACTTGATCTTAGTTTCCACACCTGAAGTTATCTATTCTTATAGAAAGGAAATTTGTCTCTTAATATTAAAACTATCTTTCTTCAAATATTTTAGATGAAATAAGAATGGAATTTTCCCTTTGTGTTCAGTTTTACTATTTAAGTTTTTAAAAATTTAAAGTTTTATTCTCCAGAATAACTGAAGTCATCTGCTGCCTCTGATCTAAACTGCTCTTTGGGGCAGGAATTGCCTAAGAATTATCTTCAAAACCAGACACTCAGCCTAAATGGAAAGCAAACCTGTAAGCATAGCCTGCTCATGCCTTTCAAATCATGGAAGTGTGCCAGGTAAGTCTGTATGCTGCTAGGCACATTGCTTGCACTCAAGTCTGAGTTTCAGATTTGTGGATGGCAGTAAAACAGGATGCAGAGCACATTGTATCCAAGACCTCTTCAGGGGCAACTAGGTCTCATCCCACATAAAGCTAAGCCATTGTGGAAATATAAAATTATAGAGAGGTGATAAAATATTTTTTAGGTAAAAAGTCTATTCATTCCCACATCATATACTTGTGTTTCACACAAACTTTATAATGATGGCTGAACTGTGCTGTTCAAGGGAAAGAATACTAAATATAAGAATAATAAATCAGAGTGTTTAATAAATGTTACTAACTAAATGTTTAGCAGCTAAACATGTTGGTCAAAGCTACATCCCTCCTGCATTTTGAAAAGTTAAGACAGATGTGGATTAATACATTTTCACACAAAATATTAGTTTTTTGAAATTCTTTAAGGATATAGAGATATATGGACTTTGATTCCACTCTTGCAGTCCTTAAGCGGCAGGAGAAAAAAATTTCTGTTATATTAGCTACTTATTGTGAACACACTCAACATTTTCCTGCCTCTTTGGAAGTGTTTTCTAGCTCAGAAGTGAAAGTTCTTCAGAAGTAAAGTGTCTTTATTCACTGATTTTCCTGTAATGTCTAGTACATTAGGACTGCGACCTCTGGCTGCAACTATTGCAAACATAATGTAGATGAGAAACATCTGCAAACTATTTCTGGCTCTAAAGAATGCAATCTATGGTGTGCAAATACCCAGACTTTCATTACATAGTCTTAAGAATTATTTCTTTGCATTATGCAAAGTGTTCTGAGGGATCTTATCTCTTATTGAGCATTGACAGTTAAAGTCTTGGAGTATTTCTCTCTTATTCAGCATACTGATGTGTAGGCAGTGCAACTGTCTGGAAAGTGTAAGCTTATCTTTGGGTAATAAGACACTGTCAGGAAGTAAAACTCAACATATAGGACTAGGATTGTCCACTGAAGCAAACAAATCAAGTAATAATCTGGAGATTGGTAGTCTCAAGGTTTCACATATGTTCTGTAGTTTGTAAATCACCTCTTACTCTATTTCTGACAGAAAAGGCAACGAGTTCATCTTCAAGTACTCTCTTTCCACTGCATTAGTTACCAATTCTAGCACCAAAATGAGAGAAGGAGGTAATTCATGACCTCACTTTCCACCTTGGAACCCCGTCAGTCCCAAAGGTGAAACTAAGATGATATAGCACATCTTTTGGAAAAAAAGAAAAATCTATGCACAAAATGAGCATGGAACTAATTCTGACCAAGGAAAAACTGTTAAGATTTGATAGTAGACAGGGCCATTTGAGTTCTGGGCAAAAGCACATACCAGCATATTTATTTTGCTCTCTCTAGGAAGAGAAGAGAAATGGTTATATTCAGTAACTAGCTTCCAGTAATGCACAGGTGCCCATCATCACTGTATGATCACTAGTCTGTCTGACAATTAGCCAATACACTGATTTTTATCACTTGCACAACAGGGTCATATTTTCCTTTTTTGCAGAAACTCTCTTTAAATAGCACCTTTTAGAGACAGCTGAAGTTCATCAGTTGATGACAGGAACTAGACAGTGCCATCTGCCTTAGCAGAAGTTCAGGTAATAGCAAAGAAAAGCTAATTGCCAAACATGAAATGTGCAGGAGTGGATTTTTTCTTTAACTTCCCATTAAAATTGGATCTATATGTTACTCTGTGATATTCTGAAGAAGCACTTTGAGTCAGCTCTAAAAGAGCTTTGCAACCAGTGTAAGTATCCTGTGTTGAATATTATATTATCACAGTTCTGTTGCTTTTGGTAACTAAAGTATTTGGAAATATTTGGCTAACACCCCACAGCACTTAAATGCAAGCTCCATACCAGCATAATAGCTGTACTTAAGGGGCATGTACATTTTTCCTCCTTTCCTGGGCTAACAAAGGTTATCTCCAGGGTACTATTGAGGGAGAAGCACAACTGAAGTCACTAAACAGGTGTTGCATATCCAGACCTCATGTATCCCACATTGCATTGAAGATGCTCAAACCAGAGCAGCAGAAAAAGTGGCTCTGCAAAGCAGCTGCATGGAGGAGCTCAGCAGCAGACACTAGGGGTGCCTGCTGACTCTGGGACCAGAAAGGCTGAGATGGGTAACTCAGAGGTGGGCACACAGCAACAGGAAGGTCTCGTGATGGAAGGAAGCTTCAGATGGCCTCACAGGGGCAAAATACTTCACCTCCAAGGGCAAGGCTGACAGCTCAGGACTGCATTTCCCCTTCTGAGGTAATTTTGCAAGTACACGGAAGGAGAGGTAGGAACACACTTAAACTACAATGATGACAGTAATACTGCTTCTGGCTTTTATTTAGCTTAAAAGGAATAAACATATCTGCAGTCAGGGGCAGCATCTCAAGTCTACCTCATCCCAGATGGATTTTCTCCACTCTAGGCAACAGATTCAAGCTCTTCTCTCCCAGTATTTCCTATAACAGAGATACCAATTTATTTTCACACAGTAGCCTGGGTTCAACAGGAAAAGTTCCTTGGCACCAGAATTTAGTTCATTAGGTAGTTTGCAGCAAAAAAGGGAAAGTATATGTTTGTCTTCCAACAGGGAAGTGATCCATGGACCTGGACCCACTCCCCAGGTGATCATCTACTCCATCAGACAAGCCAGTATATCAGGAAGAGAGCAGCACTGTTTCAAAGGGGGTTAAAAATGAGCTCTTGGCACTCTGGGCAGCTGTGCCAAGAAGCAGTTGGAGCCTCTGGAGCTGCAGCCATCTTGCCAGCCTTGCAGCTGTGGCCACCATTCCCCTGGAGAGTGCTCCAAATGTGCAAGTGTTCCTGCCCTTAGAAGAATTTTAGCTCTCAGTTTGTAACATCATGGAAAAGATAGGAGCCTGGGTGTTCACTGCAAAACTGTGAATACTATCCAGGCACCTGACTGCCCGGCTCTAAGGAAGAAGAGAGGTGAAAAAAGAAATTTCCATGAGAAGATTACCTCCAAGCAAAAGACAGGTTGTTGGAGCTGCTGCCTGTTTCTTAGAGCATATCAGTACTATAGTAAAAATTTAGCATACACCTCTGTACAATATCTTCTAATCAAGCTCCAGTACGTATTAATACTACCAAGTAAAACTATGTCATATTTAAAAGATTATTTTGCTGGCGTGTACACAAAATTTCTTGGACACTGGTACTGATTAGAATATAATTTCTATATTGGGGATCATTAGAAAAATTAAAACAATGTCTCCTGTAAAATTAAACACAAGCTGCATGGGGAATCTGTACATCCCTATTCTCACTTTAGAATTCAGCAATAACACCCAGCCCTCTGGGACGGTATCTGTGTAATCTAGATGTATTATTTTTTCTGAAGTGTCTATGACAGTGGTATCAACACGCTGAAGTTTGCCAAGAATCTGAACTCCCAAAGCAATGTCTTTTAAAAACTATGCAAAAAATTACCTTTTTTACTACTTTCAAAACTGTAGCATACACTTATAAAGGTCACATTCTGAAAGTTTGCGTGGAACAGACTGCACACACTTCATCTTATTACTGGCTGTCCAGACACATTCAAACTAATAAAAAACATGAGAATTTTTTCAAGAAGAATCATGTCTTGCTCTGCTTCTGAGTCACTAGGGATGAGAACATCCAGTTTCAGGCCCACTAGTTTTAAGTTTAGCATCAGGAAAATCTTTGCTCCTTCACAAAACTCAGAATAAAAATCTGTCCCTTTCCACAATACAGTATGCCTGTCTTTTTATTAAACTTCTTAATCTCTTAAAAATTCTCCTTTTTTTTTTTTTTCAGACTATCTCCAGACTGTCTTTGACAGGATTACAGGAACCATGTCTAAATTATGCTTCCCTATGAAGCAGTCTTGGACTGTCACAGTCTCTCTGATCCAAATTCCCATGAGCCAGAATTGTTGGATTTGGCAAGTGTGCAGTTACACATGGCCTCCAGCTGCTCTATGATAGGTTAGGAAATAAACTGGCCTTAATCCAGCTCAAGGGATTCATGTCAAAAGCTGTATTACAAAAATTATATGTGTGCAAATGTAAACATTCACATTTTGTTCCCTTTTTTTTCAACAGGTCACAGATAATTATTATATTATTAATAAAACAGGGTAAATGACCTTTTCTTCTTTAAAAAGAAAAGGATATATTTAATTCAAGCTGAGAACTATATGAAGTCTTCAGCATTAAACACAGCCTCCTAAAAAGCATATATAAAAATTATAGTTATTTCACAGTTTAAGAAACATATGCATAGTTCTCATACAGAAACAGTGGTTCAGAAAAGACTGAATGTACATTAACAAAGGTAAAAGTACCTATATTTTTGTTCCAAATAGTAGTAGTAGATTAGTGGCATCCCTCAATTGTGTTGTAAGAAAATAAGATGAGTTCAGTTACATTTAAGTGACAGGATATATGGTCAATCATAAAAATCCAAAGCCTTTTAAACCTTTTAAAATTAAACAGAAGTTCATAATCAGCAGAGAAATGAAAAACCATCCATTATCCATTGATCCTTACTACCAAAAGGAACTATAATAAAAGGCCATGAATAGCATCCCCTGGATTGGGTTTCTAAAGCAGGAAGGAGCAGTTGAGTTAGACACAGAAATCATCTGAACAGGATTCACAAGACTAAATGCAGATCATTTAAACAGGACATTTAAACAGGATGTATGGCATCAGTTCTTAAGTGAAATAATAATGTGGAGTGATAATGAGTATCAGAGAGACGACTAATCAGACTAAACAGTCTAAAAAGCAAGTTAGTAATTGCACTAGCATTTTTTGCTGGCAAATCACCAAAAGAGTCTAAGTAGGTCTTGCCATTGTTTTGCTAGAATCATGATTGAAATTTCTTAGCCACTCAGCAGGCACCAAGAGAATGATGTACAATGAAGGAATTGCACTTCACAAAGCTTTCGACAAATAATATTTTGAGACTACTATGTGCTTTGAGTATAACTGCCTACATTTCAGTAAGATTATTTTTTTATTAAAATAATTCTTCCTCCTTTTCTTCTGTTACTGTGAAAATTTGTATACTCTACTGTTGTGAAACAGTTCTTTCTACCAGAGAAAAAATAAAAATATTTAAGAAAAACATGACCTAAATGATGATAATAATTTACATTTCCAGTAACAAAATATGCATTTTGAAAAGCAGTTATATTTCAACTGTCTCTATACAGACCAGTTGAGATTATGCTAAGGTTTATATTGGCAAATGGTGAGATATAAACCTGATCCTAAGAGTTTGCAGAATAAGTGACAGCTATCAGGGACTACAGTAAGTCTGTAAGTGGCAGCTACTCAGTTTCTACTAGAGATAAAACTACTGCTGCTAACTTCATGTAGAGAGTATTACAGGTCACTCAAATTATATTGTGTGGGCTAGAACAGTCTTAAAATGGATTCCAGGATCCTAAGACAGAGAGGATGAGACAATTAAGATATACAGGGAATGACAAACAAAAAAAAACCCAAATAGGGGAGGCACATCTACCCAACTGGAAGATGTGGATATGCACCAGAAGCCCTCTATTCTCATTCTCACACTTATTTGGCTACCCTGAGTACATCTGACACTGCCCATTGCCTGCAAACCAGGGGAACCAAGACATCAGGATGTTGCCAAGTGCCACAGTACACACCCACAGCTCAGTTCCAACGTAACCTAAGGGACTTGCTCAGCATCAGGAAAAAAAGTTAGGGATCATGGAGGAGAAACAAGGATTCCTAGCTCCTGCGCAAAGGACTGTATAGATTTATATTGTGAAAGCTGACTGAGAAAATGAATATGTAGTTTAGGAGCATCACAAAACTATGTGGAAGAAAAGGATCCCCTGCAACAATCAGTGTGCTACCAAATGCCCAAGCAGGCTCTGGCTGTATTTCACAAGGAATCTTATGCTATTCCCCACCTGCCCCAGTAGATTTACCTTCTCATCAATAATAAAGAATTTGCTTTCCCCAAAAGCCCCAGCAGACTGGAAGTAAAACATCTCTGTGTGTACTCAAAGATAAAGCAAGCACTTGTAACTTTTGCTGATTAGCAATTACAAGATTAGCCCTGGGAGGAAAAATTCTGTAAGATTTATAACTGGAAAGCACTTTTATAGGCCTTTGCGGACAATCTGGTAGAATTTAACAGAAAACTCTGCTTACCTTATAGAATTCTTTGCTGGCATTTTCCATTACATCTAGGGCTTTTTCTGTGAGGAATCTCTCCATACATTTTGCTGACACTAAGATTCCCTGGATGAAAGAATGAGCTCTGTACTCATTATAATGGACAACTTCTCCCCAGTCTTTCATCCTATCATTGTAAATGAAGCGACACTAAAAAAGGACATTTTGGGCCATTTCCTGGCAGGACATTATGTAATTCTGTTCCTTCCGTAACCTATAGGGCAATATGCACCACACATCAAATATGCCCTATAGCTCCTCTGCTGTCCCCTTTACCATTCTTTAAAAAAAAACCCAAAAAGCTAAGGCATGGTTCTGCCATTACTTTTGTCCATAAAATAGCAGACTATTGCAAGATAGCCTATATTTGCAGTACTTGAAAATCTGCTTTTTCCTCTCATTCAGACTAAAGTCTTTCTTCTCCCTGCATGTGACCAGTCTCCCAAAGGAGACCTAGTTTGACACAGCAGCATCATGAAAAAGGCATCAGGATAGATTCTCCATGATGTAAATTAGAGTGCTTCAGTCCAATCACATCCCCATCAAGGTCCTCAAATGAAACCTCCCACTGAGCTACAAGCTACTGGGTTTCCATCTGTGTGTGTCTTGCTGTCAGTGGCTATTGTTTAAGTAAACACTGGTTTGTATTACTTTTTTTTTTATTTTTAATTCAATACATGTTGAGGCCTGGTTAAAAGGAAACAAAAATTGCTGTATTAAAAGACTAGTATTTTCAGCATCTTGTGATGTAAATTGCTAATTTAAAACCCAAAATATTGTTAAAGTGTCTTTATTTAATAGCAGACGATTGCAAGCTGTAATTTGCAAGCTGTAGTTGCAGATGGCAATGTTTTTCTCTCTTTTCAGCATTACAGTAAAGTATTTACTGCAGTGATCTGCAGACAGTGACATACCAACTGCAAAAGAAATGCTCAGGGGTAATATAAACTATCAGGATTCCCATGAGCTCCAGCATGCAAGGTACCTGCAACTAAAGCATGAAATTCAAATACCAATTAAAATATTAAATTCTCTTACAAGGTCTCAAACAACAAGTCTTTGCAATAGGCAATTTTAGTACATTCAATTGCCAAGTATGTTTCTCACACAAAACAACAACTCTTGCTTTCTTTTCTGATCTTTAATCCCTTTAGATTGAACACACTTATTTTCCAATTCAGACCTGGAGGCCCAAGTCAGGATTTGAAACTGACAGCCACCATCTGGACCACATGAGCAGAAATGGTTATATGTGATCTGGCACATGTCTAGCATACTGTTCCACTTTTTGTACATCAGGACATGCCAAAATATCACAAATTTATTAAACAAAAGCCTTGCTTTTCATTTCATTTTGTTAAACAACTCATAGATGTTTATTTTTCAGAGAAAAATTATTTTACAGCATCTACTTAATAGCATTGTATGAAACATTTAAATACTGCATTCTGTACTGCCATCTAGGGGATTTAAAACCTGGAATACAGTGCTCATCAGATAAAAAAAACCAACACTAAAAAATCAGCTATGACTGCCAAGGCAATTTCTTATGTATATCTAGTGGTTTGGATTACTTTTTCCCACTACAATAGGAATATTTGAATAAGGTCCATGTACAGTGTCACATCTGTAGATTCCATAAATAGGATAAGATGTATTGTTCTATACTTGTCCTTTATGGACAAATAATTTACAAAAGCAATCTTAAAAATACAAACAAAATAAAATCAATGTCGTGCTCTGAAATGGGATTTAGAAAAAATTTCTAGCCTTAGTTCAGTTACCAGGAAATATATGGGAAGGTTTTTTGGACTACAGGTACTTATAAAAATATCAGACATGTTATTGTATAAAATTACAGGAAACTGAAATAAAGCAGGAGAGCTACTGGAATTTTCTTCGATCCTAATCTTCATTCAGATTATTTTTCGAAAGTTTTCTGAACCAGATGGCATTAGACAGTAATTTCCAATACATCATTGAATGAATTGTTAGAAATTATGAATTTTGTATCATATAGATAGCTAGAATGATCTATAAGCTCTTCAAACATATTTGCTTTTTTCTTCTTACAAAAACCAACTATAACAAGTTCACACATTGTATTGGGGAAGGGATCACTCAAAACAGAAATGAAGAGCAAAAATCAGACTATGTAAACCAGAGAACTACAAGCCTACCTTCACTCAGATGACAGACATGGTCCATTACTTCATCCCAACACATAAAAAGAGATCTCTCTGGATCATCACCTGTCAACAGCTGCCAAAACGTCATTGAAATCAGTGAATAATTTACACAGGTAGAGAAGCTACCTGCACACTTACATGAACATGCATTTTCTCACAGTCCCAGTAACAGATCAGTTTCCACCCATCAGGATGAGAGACAGGACCATTTACTTTGCTTTTGAATTTCCAAACCTCACATTTGACATTCTACCTGGAAAACATGTACATTGAACATTTGCAGTTATGTGCTGAGAGCTATTTGTTCATAGGGGTAAGATTTGAAAAGAACCTAATAAATGTTTTAAAAACACAATCAACCTGGCTTTTGACACAGCTTTTATTTGGAGCTATCCTAGGCAGTAGTCAGCCTTTGATCCTGGAAGAAGCTTCCACAGTCAGCTGGCTGCCCCCAGTTCCCTGCTTGTCTCACTACAAAATGCCACTTAGATGCATTATCCTTTACACCCTCCAGTCACTCTGCTCTACTCATAAAGTAATATATTCCTGCCTTCTCACCCTCCCATTCCATGTTCCTGTATCTTCTTCCCCACGTTTTTAATCACATTGCACAAACCCAGTGCTACACTCCGTGCCTGCCAAGGCCTCTACCCCGTGCTCCCACTTGGAAGGACAAAGCACAACGGTGGCACAGGTACTTGAGAGTGCATAAAGGAGCAGGCAGTAGATACAGGTTGTTATTACGTGTCTTCTGATCAATAGTAATTGTAGTTTACCAGGATCTTGCCCAGTGCAGACCAGTAGGTGTATCCCAGTTTAATGAGAGGCAGAAGCTCTGAATGTGTATTCCTATGGGACGTCATGCTACTGCCTGTAATTAGCCCACAACGCTTTAAAGGGGATTTATAAAGGATGATGCAGTATCTGAAAATATGATTCTATTAAGTGATATTTGATTTACCTTCCCCAGCAGCTCCAGTACAGGACCCTCTTGCCCAGCTGCTGGAGCCCAGCCCAGTGCCTGGGGACCCCTTGTCTCTGCCCAGCCTGAGGGACATGGCTGCTGCTTTCCTGACTGTATCTTCTACTAGTAGCAAAGCTGCACGTGTGTCCCAGAGACACACACATGGACGCAGAGGACACTGACGCAGCTGGTCACACAAGCTGCCACAGACAAGGTGCTGCTTTCAACAGCATCTACACACAGAACTCATAAAACACAAGCCAGCCAGCCATCTGCCCTCCTTCTCTTCAGCTGGTAGAAACAGGAGGTCACTAGTGCAGGCAGACACTTGACAATCTCTACATCCACAAGCACACACATATTCTCCATTCCCTCGGGTACCCATGCAGCACCCATGTCCCCTCCTCACCAGCTACTCCAGCTTGACGCTCACTAGCTGCCTACACAAGCTCACACATTCATGCCTCATGCACTTCACATTTTCAAGTCTCCCTGGAGATACCAGCACAGACCTTCTGCCTACCTAACACCCAAGCCCAGACTTAAGGCCCCCTCCTCACCATCTGGACCCTCCTGACTTTTGCTAACAAAGCCCTCACCTCTCACACACTACCTGGTTGGAGAAGATGGAGCAGCAGCTGACACCTGGCATACAGGCTGTGATCCCCCACTTCAGCTGCCAGTGCTGAGTCCCTCACTTTCCTATTTCAGACCACTGCTTCCTTCTCCCAGTAACTGGGAACACACAGTGCTCCTGTCCAAGTGGCTGGAAGTTAAAGCACCACACTCATTCCAGCCTCACTGGCTCCAGTAGCTGCCAGCACAGGCACCCTCACACCTGGTCTGACTCCAGCAGCTAGCATAGAACCCACTAACACACATACAGGTGTTACCAGTGACTGGCACTTAGTCCTTGCAACACACACACAAACACAGAGTGAGCTAAGAAAATATTTAATAAGACATAAGAAGATAGGGCATACTACAGAGATCAGGCACAGGGCTTGGTCAGGCAATTTACTGACCTGCACCATTTTACAAGCAACCAATCTCCTTCCCCTATAGGTTCCCCATAGGTTTGTACTTATCTATTCATCCTTGCAATCTCCTGTTCCAGAGTCCCTCTGGTTGACAATTTTATCTGCTACAGCGTCCAGGTTGATCTTGCTGGAAGTGGCATCTGTGGTTCCTTGATAGCCCACATTTAGTGTGAGTGGTGAGGTGTGTGTTTTGTCACTGTCTACATGTTTGCTTTATCAGATCTGTGTCTTGGTTTCTGGCTTCCTCCTTTTTCCTTTGGATTCCCAACAAACAAGGTCCCTGATCAGAGTTCTGCATTACCTCCCTGGAATAAACATTCTGGCACTTTCACAGGTCCCCATCAATTAGTGTGATTGATCAGCTTTGGTTCCTATCACTGCCTCCCTTATCATTTGTTCATCAGCTTTGTGCCCTTCTATGTTCTTGTTTATGGCTTCCTCCTTTTCCAATTATCCCTTGGCATTGGAAAGGTCCTTGACCAGATACCCTTAAAGCATCACACTCTCCTGGACACAGCCTTGTACACACGTTCCTGTCCTGTGAAGAGGCATACCAGAGATTCTGCCTTCTCCAGGGTGGCTGATGCTGCTGGCCCACTTGCCTATTTCTCCACAGGTTTTTTTTTGTGGAAGAAATTATTATTTTCTTTATACCAGTGGTGACCATAAAAGGAATAGTGCTAAGGGAAAAAATATCATCTTTTTCTTTTTTTTTTCCAGTGAGCACAGAAATACAAAGAATATAGCACAAAACCAGGAAAAACAGTCTATATTTTTGACATTTTTCAGACTAAAGGACTTAACTGGTTTGAAAGTTTTGAATGAAATAAAGTTTGGAGCACTGTTGATATTGAAAAGGAGGCAAAATACAGGCTTTACAACAGCAATTATTTTTGAGGATAACAATCTGTTCACATAAAACACCATCTATATTTAAAATAAGAAGTCACAGGAGATCAGGGGAATCACAAAGCAATGAGACTTACTGTGGTTTCAGAGAAAGTAATTAAGAGCCTAATTAAGGACAAAACCATATAAAAACAAAAGTAAAGCTTGTTGGGGGAAAACACAGCAAAGCTTCCGCAAGAGGAAAGCACTTTTTCCAACCCTGATATATCTCCTTGAGGCAATGAACACTCAAACAAGATTTTGTGGGCCAAACTTAGAGAGGAACTTGAAAAAGGCAACTAATCCATGGAAAGGACAAATTTTACTTCACAGTAGTATAAGGTAATGTACCCAAGCAGTAAGCTGACAGCCTGGAAAATTAGATCTTACTTCACCATAACCAAATTGTGCACCCAATATCTGATAACCATAATAATAAAGTAGAAGCTTAAGGCAATTGCAATTGACTTCTGATACTTTGCATGACAAAACTGACATTTAAGGTATCTACAGCAATATGTAACTTCTATAACATGCCTATATGGACAGTCATGAATTATAGATTGTTTTTATTTTCTCTATATGGGAGATATAGGGGCTAAGGGAAGTCATGTATCTGGTCTACTGTAGCAGTAAATAAACATCAGTTTGGAAATAACACCTCAGTATCCAGATTACAAGTAAGAACTGTATTTTTACTTTTCTTTACAGCTCTCTACCAATAGTAAAATATGAGAAGTGAGGCTGGAAACTCACTGGAGCTTCCAGTGTGTTCCTACAGAAGACTGTAAGAGACCTCATGGGGTCAATCTCAATTGACTGAACAGGGAATGCTTTTGAAAGATGCCAGGGAATGAAAGCAGAACATGATTTTGATGGACAATCAAGGGACCAGAATTGTGCAGGCAATTTAGACATATCCACTGAATTCTCTGCTATGGACTACAGGAGGTTCAAAGCAAAAACTATGCTCAAGAATGTATTGCAGTTCAATAACATCCATGTAGAATATCCATTCTGAGTTTGTTCATTTGTTTTTTCAATTAACATTTTCCAACCAGAACTTTCAGTCAATAAGATTTCTGACAGACTTAAGCTGTATTACTTCAGGGGCAATCAAAATGTCAGGAAGTCACAGAAACATAGGACATCCGTGATGAACAAGAAATCCTGGAGGCTTATCGAGGGTAGACTACTGCACCATGCTGCTAGGGCTAATGATGCAAAGAAAACCCGGACAGAACTCAAAATGGAGTTCTCTTCTATCCTTCTGGGCAAGAGGATAGGCTCAGAGATTAATAGATATATGTGGAAGAACAACTGGATGCATACCTGAGTCACCAATAAGGCTTTATTTTCTTTCTTCATAGCACACTAGGAGAGAGAAATGGTGACCTGTCAAGCAGAGCTTTGAACTAGGGGTCCACATCCAGAGGTAAGCTAAAAAGCAGTACGTAGGGAGAAAGTCTGCATAGGAAAGGGGTGCAGATGCACAGTCCTACTTCATGTGCTTCTATACTAGTGCTCCCAGATTGGACAGAAAACAAAACAGAGAGCCAGAGCTGTGTTGGTAGAGATGCTATACAAGCACAAGAACAATAACCCAAGATGCAGCCAAAAATAATAGACGCTTCAGCTTGGGAGGTACAGGCTGGACTTCTGAAGTACTCTTCACTGGGACAAGAGTGCAGCACTCAAATTCATTGATTCACTGCTGATGTGGGCTAGCTGCACATCCGACTAGAGGACTTCCAGGCATTTTCTCTAAACAATTCTTCTGGGATTCTGTGACATGTTTAATGTGCTTCATCTGCTAATTTGAGTTTAGTCTATGGGACAGGACTCATGCTCTTCTGGAGACAGACACCCCAAAACTAAACAATGTGAATGTCAGATTCTCAGAATCATTTTGCTCTATAAATCTGCTCCTACTGTGTTGCACTACTTACTAAAATTGACATAACCAAAGAAGGCAATTTTAATACCTGTAGGAATTAAAGCTATTGATACAAACCCAGTATGATTTTCAAGAATTTCAATACCCATTTCTATTTCTTCTAATACAAAGCTGAATGCTTCTGAAAAATCCCCTTTGGCATCTATCTGAATCTTCAGGCACCTTTTAAAATTTAGACCTAAATTTTTTAAGCTCCTTTGGAAAATCCCAGCCTTTATCCTTTTAGGAATGAAAAGAATGAACTGCACAATTTGAAGTTAAGGAAAAGTAATAGCTCACGCACATAGTATCAGCAAATTAACTACAAATATGTGCTTAACATTCTCAAGAAAAAAGCCCTGAAAAAGATAGGACACATCAGAAAGCTTATAAAGCAAGATAACCATTATTTTCAATATAATTCTTCTAACCTGATTCTGAAGTCCTCATTTTAAATTATTTAATGGTTTTGATCAGGACATAGTGGGGTTTTTTCATCATTCGTTTCGCTGACTAACATAAGAAACATAATTATCCGTCAATTTTATGAAGTTTGCATTTCATCACATTTTTAATATTATAGAATTAATCATGCCAGAAATTCAAGTGCAGAGACTAGAATGGATCAAATTAAATAAAATTATAAAAGTAGGGGAGAAAACTCCAAATGTATTTTATTAAACAAAACAGCAAGCTAGCAAGACTACCTGTTATGGTTTAACCCCAGCCTGCAACAAAGCACCACACAGCCATTCACTTAGTCCACTTGAGCAGAATGGGGGAGAGGATCAGAAGACTAAAAGTGACAAAAATTTGTGGGTTGAGATAAAGACAGTTTACCTGCTCATGCAAGCAAAGCAAAACAAGGAATTAATTCACCCCTTCCCATGGCAGGCCGGTGTTCAGCCATCCCCAGGAAATCAGGAGAAATTACCTCAGGTAATAGTGACTTGGGAAGGCAAATGCCATCATTCCAAACATCTCCCCTTCTTTCTTCCTCTCAGCAGCATCTGCTGAGCATGATGCCACAGGGTATGGAATATTCCTTGGGTCAGTTTGGATCAGCTGTTCCAGCTGTGTCCCCTCCAACTTCTTGTGTACTCCAAGTCTCCCCACTGATGGGGTGGAGTGAGAAGCAGGAAAGGCCTTGACCCTGTGCAAGCACTGCTCAGCAATGGCTAAAACCACATTTTGTTATCAACAATGGTTTCAGCAGAAATCCCAAACATAACCTCACACTAGCTACTATGAATAAAATTAACTCTACCCCAACTAAAACAAGCACACTTGTAAAAGCTGTTAGCAATTGTGAATGATTTCTTATTTCTATCAAACAGAACTAATAAAACTTTTTATCAATATTCATAAAGCTGTGAGCAAAACCATAATAATAACACTTTAGAGTTGTATTGTATCTTTTGTCAAGTATCTATGAAAGTCTTCCCAACCACTCAACTGCACTAGCTAAGCAACTCTTCTATGAGGCATTTGTCAAACAGAACTGGTTAAACTGAGGCAACATGAATTTTCATGGTACAGGCTGAAATAGATAATAAGTGTCCTGCTACTCACTGCTGTGCTTTTATTTCAAATAATTATTTTGCTAGCTCATTTAGGGAAAGTTAATCCCTGTTTTATCTATTTATTTGAGCAGCACACAAAGTCTGGCAATATTCTTTGGGGCGAAAAAATATTGATTTTACATAATGTTGGATCATCCAGTCTCAGACTTTTCTAGGTCAAGAAGGACCGTGACAGACTTGCATAGCACACTACACTACTTCATAAACTAACAGCAGAAGCAGGGAGCTGACACGTGTAAGGAGCAAGAAGCATTTGTAATTATGCTGTCAGGGTACAAAAAAGCAAGTTCCCTGCTCAACTTATGCTATAGATAACCTTCCTCATGCAATATTCACAGCAGACTTCTATCACATTATTAGCAATCTCTTAGCATCAGAAATAATGCTGGTGACACTTGTCATCTAATCCTTTCATTACAAGTTAGAGTAGGATCAGCAGTTGATCAGCACTACGAAGAGCTATATTTCTCTGAAGTTATCTCCATAGAAATGGCTGATTTAATCCTAACCCTCAGTTTATCAGTTCATAACTTTGTCCTTTGCAAAAAGAAGCTACTTCTAGACAATGATATGTGATAGTCCCTATTAATATTTTCATCTTTTGACACATTGCATATCCCCTCTGGAATGAAACAATTAGAAGCACAATAGCAAAATTGCTGCAGCAGCCAAAAATCTGTGAATGCTGAATTCGGAGTCCTGTATTGAGCAGCTAGCTAGGGACTTCTGAGTCTTGGCTTTTCCCCCCATGGAGCAAGTCAGCCACTTGGGTAGGTGAAGCAGTGATTATTACAGCAGGTCAAAAGAGTACAGAAACCATCAGTGAATTGAAGATCTGGAAGCATGGAAAGTGATATGTAGAACACCTATTTGCTGAGTTAAGCAGCACTTAAATTAAACATCACTTACGTGACTTTTCTTTCACAGGAAGCATAGTATTTCAATGTGTCTCTCATTGCCTGGCAGTCCAACACATATTTAACTCTTTACACTAGCCTGTGTGCCAGTTCTCTGCAGCATCCCATCTGTGTCTGTTCTTTATAGCACCCTCATCTTCTGTTTCATGCTGCATCATCATCATGCCCAGAACTGTTATCATTGCACTGGTGTGATACTGGGGACATCAGCCCTCAAATATGATCCCACACATCACAGTCACTGCTGACAGGAAGGTGAAGCAGAGAGTGACCCTGTGGTTGGGACCAGCTGCTGACCAGTTATACTGAACCTTACAAAGGCTAAGGTCTTTGACGTACAACTGCATAGCAATGTCAAGTGACTGGTTACTTCAGAGATGCTCAGCTTCCCTTTCAGCACTCCCTAGATGTGGTAAATGCAGGATCCATGGCAGTTGTCATCTCTCACGGTTGCTCATTAACCCCATTTTGACAGGTTCTGTTCACTTAGGAGTCATTACACAGAGAAGAGGAAAAAATAAACAAAATTGGCTAAATCATCCAAGAACCATACAAAAGATAATAACACATTCCAGGGAACACTAACCAGGCATGTTTTTCCTTGTTCCCTTTTTCAAGCTCTTTTTCCTTCCATCTATTTCCTACTAGTGCAATACTTTCCTTTTGTTATTGAATTTTGAACTCAGAAGCAGTAACTACATTCCTGAAGTGATTTTCCTTTAATTCTCAGTTGTCATCTGTTTCTTCTTTCCCACTTTTGGCCAAATATTTTTTCCCACTCATTCCTCCTAATTTTAGTATTTGTTTGATTCTTCAATATCTCAATATTGTCTCCTTTTCACCTTCAAGGAATCAAAAATCTGTCTTATTTCATTTGCTCTAAAAAACTTAAGACAATAAAGAAAGCGTATAAAACCATAATTGTGTAGATATGCATGTGATCCTTCTATTTAATCACATAGATCCTTCTATTTAATTTCCCTCCTATCAAATGAGATGCTGTGACTTCATTTCATGCTTTGGCTAAAAAAAAAGAGAATATCTTACCATAATAAAAAGAAGCAATGGCAAATAAAAAGGACAAAATGGCACACAAAAAATTCTACTAAACATGCTGATTCTGTCCTTGATATTTGAAGTTAAGACATACCATTAGAGCCTCAAAATAATTAGCTGAGTGATCATATTTCTATGATCCAGTCCAGTCATTTTTCTCAGTCAGGTGTCTGCAAGTTAATAAATCTGTTAGCTGATCCTAGTTACAGATTACCTAACTAATGCTCCGTTTATGATGGATAAAGCTCAGGAAGCATTTTGTATCACTAAGCCATTAATTCAGTCCTTTTGGAAGACAAGAAAAGAAGATATTCTAAAATATAATGTATACTCTATGCCAAGAGTTAGTGAGCCACTAATTGTACTTACAACTTCAATAAAAGAAACTATAACTAACAGCTATCAAAATGCTGAAAAATTCAGCAAGTATTATCAAGCTGCTATAATAAAAGCAGCAGACAGGAGGACCCACATGTATTTCACAAAATAGTTGAAATATCCTGTCAACTGCACAAAAATATCTGCACAGGTGTCAAGAGATCACCAAGATATTCAGTTAATTTGTTTAGGATAATTGTGTGTTGGGTTCTTTTCTTTTAATGTTCTAGTTATTTTTTAGATACTGGTTAATCAAAAATATTTAACTGTACTGTATTTGCTTCAGAGTGTTGCTAGTAGACACAGATTTATAATATAATTAAAATGGAGCAAACAGATAAAAACTAGATCCAGAAGGGCTGAGGTCATAGCTGGATGTTAAAGTGAAACTTGAATCCCCACTCCCACACCATCAGGTTTTCATTCCAATGCCTCTTTTCTTCTTCACTGGACTATGGATCTGTAGGGCTATACTTGATGCAGAAGGGGAAGCTTTGAATACATAGATTTTGGTCTGCTTGCAAGGTGGGTTAGTGCCCTATTTGGGTTCACTAAGCAGCTGTAAAAACAGAAGTAGCAACACAACCATGAGAGCTGTGTAGGGATTTCCTAATGGTCATGGAACTGTCTAAGAGGAGAGGCAAAATGTATTTGTATCCCAAGCCTGGAGGGGAAATACTAGCTATTCGTCTGTAACCCCAGATTACTCCAACTGTGTTTTTGTAACTAGATATACCCTTTTTTTGGTGTATCTTGGTTTCTTTCTATCTATCTATAGGTGAGGCTGTGTAAGTTTAGGTGGAAAAAATGTTTGCTATGCCCTAAAGTACATATGATAAACTAGAATACAGTCTGGTCCTCCTACAAGTGCCCTCCATGCAACAAGTGAAGACACGTAGCTGGAAGCAAAGGAGTCGACACAAGAATAGATAGGATTGTGAAGGATATCTTGAAAGGTGAAGGGAAGAGAGAATGACAAAAGGGTGGAAAGGAGAGTGGCACCTATCACCTGAATGATGCTTTTCATTTTTAGACACTGAGACTTTCCTTCAAAAGTCTTTCTCTCTGCTGTGCTATCCTGCTTTTGCCTCTTACACTCTAATCAACCCCTTGTCTCTCCCTTCAGTCCCTCCACTACAAAACAGGGAAATCACTACAAGTATTGCCATGTCCAAGACCAGCATGAACACCCATTCAGAAAAATGTTTAGAAAAATAAGAAAATAGAGATGTTTGTTTCAGAAACTTGCTCCAGGAGTTTGACATTCAATTTTACCTATAATAAAATTATTATCTGATGTGGAACATGTTCTGTACTCCTAAAAGCAAATTTATATATTCTTCATTTTTGAGATTGAAGGAAATAGCACCATGCCTACTACCTGGAGGACATAATATTAACTGTCCTACCCAGCCAAAATTTATCAAAGCGAACCTAACAATCAAAGTCAGTAAATGTGGCCTTTTTGGCAAATATTTTTATCACTTTTTGAATAATTTTGATTATAATTTTTCTTTATCAATCAAGGAAATTAAATTTCACTCTATCTGCAATGTTTAATTGGTCAACTATTTCACTTCTTTTTGTTTGTTCCTTATGTTCTCTGGCTGATTCAATAAATAGTGAACAGCAGGTAGTTTTCTTCATGCATAAGTGCTCTTATTCTAGCCCAAATCTGAGAATCCCCGGGTGTTTGTGCAATCAAAATCCATTAGCACTAATTTAGATCAATATCTATGAAAGAGTAATAGGGACATGGTCAAGCCAAACAGCTGATAGCAGGTCATTCAGTTTAAATCATGAATACACTGTTGGAGGCATTTCAGCACTCCTGCCAAGATGTATGTCAGGCAGGATGCATCAAATAATCCAGAAAGCAAAGATATGTACCTTCCACCATTGAAGTTGGTTGCATTAGCACTATATATAGTCTAAATTTTCAAAAAAAGAACTCAAAGACACCAATATGAAGTACATTAAGATAAAGTCCTGACTAGATAGATTGCTTGATAGACCAAGTTTCAGTGATGATTTAAGGAAAAAATGCTTTCTTGTAAGGAAAATAATAATAATAATCTCTTATGAGTATTTAGCTGCTGCCCTACAGTGAGTTTTTTTGCTGGTCTACAGAAAGGCCAAAATAGAAATTCCTAACACTTTATTCTTGGAGCCAGTGTTACTGAGGCCAGCATTTAACTGCTGGCCTCATGAGAAAATTCAGCACAAAGCTCATCCTTTAAATTTAATAGGCTAGGCACAAATAAACAAAATTTTTTTTCTATTTTATGGCAGTATACATGGTTTTTCAGGATGCATTTATTTCTCACATTCCGCAATATGCAATTACTTCTTCCCTGGAAAGCCCTCACCTAAGTTACACAGCTTGCCTAATATTTTGTCATTGGCCATTTATTCTCATATGGACTATCAACCTTGTCCTTGGCTGTGTCAATCCAAGCATTCCTGGCAGAAAATCATTAGCAGAACTAAATTCAGCAACTTTATCTAATTGCATCACCTCAGCCAACCTTTCAGTGCCCTCAGGTGAATCTAATATGGTCCAAGGTTTAGAATACATTCAGTTTCTCCAAGCAGTGCCTAACCTGTTGCTCCTCTAACCCGTGGTCCTCCCCACTCCCATTTTTTTCTGGTACTGAAAGTTTTGCTTGTGAATACAGAGGCAAAAAAAGACATGGAGTCATTCAGCCTTTTCCAAACCATCTGTTTCTCCTACACACATTGATGGACCCACATTTTCCCTGAGCATCCCACTGATTCTAGCATATTCTCCTGTTACCCCTTATGTGCCTCAGTACTTTTATCTACAGCAGTGCTTTTGCCTTTCTGATTTTGTTCCAAATGCTCAAGCAATTCTCTTTGCATTCCTCCTTTGTTGCCTAGTTTTCACTTCTTGTGTGTTCTTGTGTTTCCTTTCATCCAGAAGCACCCCACCGGCCAAATGACTCTTCTGCCAAAATTTCTCACATCTTCCTGTGCAAATGGAAGAGAGTTAATTTTTGAACTCTCAGTAAGTTTTCTTTGAAAAACAACGATTGTGCTTATGCACTTATTTTCCCTCGTTGCAGCTTCCAGTGGGAATTCTGCCTAACATTTTGAATCTTGGGCAAAGAAACTGCCAGAACAGATTGAAATCTGGTTTTCTGAAGGCCAGAGTTCCAACTCTGCTCTGCATCTTTCCAACTCTCTTTCAGACTCTGACCTCAGACATCTGTGAACAGCAAGTCATGTACACCATTATACTGTCTAACCCCTCCAGTATTTGCACTGGGAAGCAGCCAATATGCAGTGCAATAATTTCTTGAACTGACTGCGTATTGCTTCCCTTCCAGAATATGTCTGGACTGTTAAAATCCCACCAAAAAAAAGATAAGGATGGACAGGCACCAGCCTCCAGTTGCTTTTGTCCATCCTCCCCTCCTTTCAGTCAGGTGGCCTGTAGCATACCCCCAGCAT
This sequence comes from Cinclus cinclus, assembly GCF_963662255.1. Lineage (NCBI taxonomy): Eukaryota > Metazoa > Chordata > Aves > Passeriformes > Cinclidae > Cinclus > Cinclus cinclus. The sequence goes on along the minus strand of NC_085050.1, from coordinate 18,762,305 downwards.
GGAATCCCTAGTATCAGTCATCAGACAGACACATCTCCAGTTTCAACGGAGAGGACTGTACCATAGCTTTCGTCCCCTTCTCCTAATTTTCCTAACTAGGCCGTAAACACTCATGGAAATGTCAAAATTGTGCATAGTATTGCACCTGATCTTTGGGATTTTGATATTTACAGGCTTATGGAAGTGCATGGACTTGCAGACTTTTTTCATTAACCAAGCTCTGCATACTAGAGCACATGCGCTTAAGGAAAGCCACATATTGCCATATTTACAACTTTCCTTCTTAAAAATGGCTTTGTCCTCAGTTATGCCTGTTCTCTCAGAAATATATAACAGAATAGAGCTTTCTAAGCCATTTGGTTACTTCTCTATCTCGCCCCACATTTTTGTGCTTTGACTCCACACAACAACATCTACAGCAATGCACTTCTAATCTTACTTTTGGTTCCATTTCATCATAAAGTCACGTCAACAGCCAATGGAAACAAGGCAAAGACCTAAGGGAGCCAGAACAGTGATTTAAAAACAGTTGGAAGGAAGGAGGTAGCAGTGAATAAGAGCTCAGGCCATGTGGACATCAAACCACACCACTATAACACAGCTTGTTTTCCATGCATTTCACCTTGAAGTTGTCTTTAAAATATACCCTAAAAAATAGCACAGCCAATCTGTTTCCACACCTGGAAAATGCATGGTTTCCCAATGAAGATTAATGTTTCCTCCTATAAAAAAAGCAAAAGTAATGATCTTCCAAAATAAAACCTCGAACAATGAGATATTTATGTAGATGTAGATGTAGATGTATACGTATATACTACTTCATGATAAGCAATTTACTTTAAAAGCTCCTTACAAGTTAAACTTATGCCTATGCCTACATTCTGTCCCCCTAAAATAAAAAATAAGGTAGAAGAACTAATCATTTTAGGGTTTTTATAAGAGGAAAAAAGCGTTAAAAATAAAACAACTCTATTTTTTTATATAGTCCTAATGAGGAAATTGAAATATGTGCAGATGATGCTACAGTTACTCTAGTTCAAAGAGGTATGCCTCAGCTTAATAAGGTCCATTTTATTTGTCAATGAAGAGATTCCTGCAGGATGTGAGAAAAAAAAATATAATTTGCTCTCCAGAAACTGCTAGCATCACTTTTGGTGCATATTAATGCAGCTCAGTACTGTCAATGAGGTGATTATTTGCCCCCTAGAGACTTCATTTCACAGCTAGTTTTCAGTATTCTTAAGAGTTTTTGTTTCATGTGGTGCAATGTATAAATTCTATTCTACAGCTTATTCCAGCAGCAGTGACAGAGAAACCATCTCCAGTTCCAGTTTTAGTCACTAATTTACAAAGGTACAGAAACAAATGCATATTTATTTCATTTTATGGAGTTAAATCAAATAATCTTCATTTCTACACCTATGAAGTCATTCTACCACTGTAGGAGGTTCCTTTGCAGTTTGTACAGGTACTGTGTCATTTCTCTTAAGTACCAACCTTAAAGGTACAGTGATTCAGACTTCAGTAGAGCCAGATTCCCTAAGTGCAAAAGTCTCTGGTGTACTTGTGCAAAGAAGTTTCTCTGCTTGGTGCCAAATGAGACCAACTGAAGCTGAGATGTGCCTAAACAAGCCTTGATAACAGGTAAGTATTTGTTTTTCATGTCAGGCTGATTAGAGTTACTGTATTGGATGGGGGCAATTGGGAAGCATCTACATTAGTGCTTTGAATTAAGGAGCATACTTTGAGAGGATTAAGTACTATACTTTGGCTCCAGTCGCAGAGAAGTCTTGGAGTATACAATCTGTATGTCTTTTGGATGACTCTGGGAGAAGTACTCCAGCAACTTAACTCACACACTCTAAACACAAATGATAATTCAGTTCACTGAGCAAAACTAATGTTAACTTGAAGTAATCCCTCTGAAATTTTTGCTGCAAAGACACTACTAGAAGTGATCAAACCATTGTCAAAACTCACTTTTCTTGAACATATGTCCTATTACAAATGTAACTGAACTACAATGGACTTCACAGCTTCTTGTACTATAAAGAAATATAATTTTAACCATTATCCTATTGTTCGAAGCCACTGCAAGATATAATATTTTTTTAATAGTTGGATGCAGTTTACAGCAATTGAAACACTAAAAATTTGATGAAAACACATCTCATATTTTTATATCCACTTCCCATTTAACAACATCAAATTATTTTTGTAATTATAACTTGTACAAAATAGTACATTCAGGTCAACTAAGAAACAGCAGTATTTCTTTCAGTGGATACATGCAGTGTAAATGCACTGTGACACCTATGTGACACTGTGACACTGTGACACCAGCAACTTGTTTAGAGCTCTCTCTGGAGTGCATGTGAAAGATCATCCAGTCCTGAAGTGAAAAACAAGTAGGAAGACCACCTTGCCATGCTAACAGCTACTTTAAAAGGCAGCCAAATGAGCATGCAATGACAGTCACCCAGGATGTGTGTTCTAGACTGTCCCTCCTTGGCAAAATAAAGCTCATATGACCCTAGAGCTCTCATAACCCACTGCCATTATAACCCTTACTTTGTCCTTTTAGAAAGGAAGCAAAAGGGATAGGTACAGGATATGTAAGCAGCTGATTATGTGTCATATTTACACTAAATAAAAAACTCAAGAATAGGGTCGTTGTCAGCTACAAAAGTTAGGCAGCTACACAGCATCTACACCCTCTAGATTTTCCTAGATTTTGCATTTAACATTTCTTGCTTGTTAGTTTTGTCATTACAACAATTTCACAGGTGTTCTTTCTTGCATGGCAAGAATGGTAGGGCGACCATCTATGTAATACACATTTTAATAGAAGACAGTTATTCCCGATTTAAACCTAGGTAAACTTGTTTTGTATTCTGAGGATTAAAAGTGAACTTAGCACAGGTACATTTCTGGCTTCTGCCTTATTAATATGAAACAGGCATTTGGAATATTTTTCTTATAAGAGTTCCAACGAATTTTCTTTACATACTGACAAAGAAGTACCATGACCTGAGAAATCCTGTATAAATTTACATGATTACCTATGCTTTCATGCCATTTTCAAAGACAGTACTTGTGGCCAAAGGTTGGGTTTTCAGTTGGTTACAGGTTTTTTTCATTATTCAAATTACTAAAATGAGAAGGGAGTGCTTTACTTCAAGCTACTTCCCAGAGGCTTCCTTTTCATACCTAATACAAAATATTGCCTTCTTGCCACCAAAACACTTAACAAGAAGCCTTTACTTTGCATTCTACTACTGTTCCTCTTAGAGGCGTAAGATGATGCAGTAGTTATGGAAATTATCTCTGTGTCCTCACTAGTGCACATTTTAAAACAGTATAATCACCACAGCTTTGTAGCATACCCCTTTCTGCAGTGTTTTTATGTATTCCTGCAAACAGTCCCTTTTAATTTCTGAATGCATGCTCTGTAATCTCTCTCAGCAAAAGAAATAGTCAAAGCCTGGTGAATGACACATACACAAATATATATATATATATATATATATATGTCTGTGTCTACACATATAGAGCCATTAAAACAAATCCCCTATATCTAACTCACAAAAGTTAACTCTGCTAGATCTCAAACAAAAGAATTGATGTTTACAGTTGCTATAGACTGTAGCTAAGTATCTTCTTTATTTATCTTGTTATTTTTCTAGTCTCCCCATCAGTGTGTACCATTTTAGGAGTCATTAGATATAAAAAATTCCTCCTGCTCATAATGGCACTTAAATGAAAAGGCGAGCTTGATTCCAGTACATGCGGTATAAATTTAGAACTACTGCATGTTTGTCTACATCAGCAAGCACAAAGAACATTAATCCCAGCTCATGAGCACACAGAAATCAACAACGAAGATTTCTAGCTTTTTGTTATATCTCTCAAATGGCTAAAAAAATCCTCCTCCCTCTACCCCCAAAGGCCTTTTTAAAACTAACCCCTTAGAATAATTATCTTCCCATTGTAGTACTTATCATAGAATACAATAATGATGTGTGGGAAGGAAAGGAAAATGCTTGATTTCTTCCACAGAAAATGAAAATGGAACATTTTATCTTCGCCACTTAAAATCCTTGGACATAAATGCTATGCCCATTACCCTGTTCTATGTTAGTCATAGAGAAATTCTACTTAGATTTTTTTATCATGCTCTTCAGTGCATTAAGTGACCTGATTAGCTTCTGCTCTCTTGTCAGAGAAGGTAATATACACAAGCGCTTCATTTAATATAATTTTAAAGTACTTTTAATGTATAAATATAAGCATATTGCCATCTATTTACTTTAGGGAGGAAAGGACACAGAAATATATGGTCCACTTAAAGGAAACATGAATTAATCAATACAGCATGCACTTTGGATCATTTGACAACAGAGAGTCAGCACAGCTGCACAGTTCTATCATGGCTGTCCAGCTGCATCTCAGCTCAGAGGTGATGGATCATTTTGCAATCCAGACAGGAAAATCATCCCATAGTTATAAGCTTAAGTTTCTGAACACATAAGCCTTACACTGCAATGGAGAGTTTTATTGTGTCAGACCATGTTTATCCTGAAGCTTCAGGTGAGTGGGATGGACTATGCTTAAACCTCAGCATCCAGTAGCATTTCCTAGCTCCTGGTCCTGGCACACATTCTGGTCACATCCAGGCACTCAAGAGCCCCAGCTGCTTGCTTCCTATTTCACAATTTGGACAATCAAGAGAACAGAGTTACACCAGACTTGGAAGGATGTTTGTCTATGTGCAAGCCTAACCATTTTTGTCAATGTTTAATGGGAAGTCTAGACAGAGAGAAGAAAACAGAGTAATTTAAGAAAACGTGCAGATATAAAGAGCCCTGTAAACTCACAGGCTTTCCAAAGCCTTCTGTTCAAACTGTCATATGCCATGTGAGACTCAACAAAGGTGTGGCAATTGAGCAAAGAATATCTGTCAAGGTGAGATAGAGCATCCTAGATAACCAAAGACAGCACAGAGCAAAACTGGCCATATAAGCAACCTCAGTATTCATATGTCAAATTTCTCTATATTGCTATGGAAATTAACTTCTCAAATTATGCAGTATACTATACTCCTCTTGCCTAGAAAAAAATAGTCAACTACCTGGAAATGTAGCATACAAATGCTTTGAAACACAGCTACTTGGAGTTCTGTTGAAACAGTATAATTGGGTCTGATTAAAGACTGCTTAAATACTATGCTAGTTATAAAGCTACATAATATATTACAGAGGGCTAAAAAATAAATCAAGTGAAGGTAAAGCCATTTTCCCTCAACCAGCAAAGTTCTGGTGTTGCTGTGTAAACATGCTCATTGTTAAACCATGTCAGCATATTTGGTTGTGCAGGCTTTTTGGCATCGGCTTCTTCTAGTTATCTCATTAGTGAACTGCTCTTTTAATCAATAGGTTGCCAACTGGGAAGCTAAGTTTCTTATTCACAGCTTTTCATGTTCCAATTTTCTCAGAAACACTGATGAAATTGCATCCTGTTTTCCTTAAAACAGCATCTCTCTTTTTGGTTCATTTCACCCTGTGAACCAGAGAAATTGGAATATTCTTGATGTCATGAATAGTATTACTGAACCCAGAGAATTTTCTCTATATGCTGAAAAAGCTAAAATAGGTGTACTGTGTTCTGCATTTGTTTTTCAAAAGATACTGTCTATCCACAAAGGCCACAAATTAAATCCATGAACATGCAAAAATGTTATTGGAAAAATTTCAGTGGAATTATCTGTGATACATATCTGAATACACAGCTTCTGAATTTGTGACAAGTCTTGATAAAAGAAAAAGTATGCCTGTAGATAAATGATAGATAAAAAGGTAGATAAATGAACACAATGCACAAGTTTTAATACATTCTAAGTTCGCACACCAGCTTACCCAGCATTATTTTTTCCACACCCATACTTTCAGCTTAAAGATATTTAGTGAGAGATTTTAATAGGTTATGTATGAAAAAAATAAAACAAATTCTGTGTTGTATTTCTTAAGAAAGAACTTTACAGTTTTTTGCACAGCTCAAACATGCTTTTCAGCAGCCAAGAGTTCTTCATTCACAGTATTGCATGCTACAGCATCAAATGGCCTTTAAAATGTCTCATATACATTTATCCCACTTCTTTCACAGGGGAATTGTTTATAACTAATACGAGGGCTTGACCCTACATATTTTTGCATATACTTGTCAAGGTACTTTAACAATGAAAATAGGGACCGAAGCAAAAATTCACTTCACTTTTTACTGAAATGGACAGTCATTAAAAATAGGTTCTGCCTAAAACATTTTTAGAGTCAATTAAAATATGTTGAATAACACTTTAAGCCCTTTACCATCTCTCTCTAAGCAACCCAACTCACAGCCCTATATATGAGTCAACTGCACATTAGCTAAAATTCCTTAAAGTCAGGAATGCCTGTTTTAAACAATTTTTCTCTCTAATGATGCAAAACTCTATGCTTCTCAGCATCTTGCTTCATAACAACTCTGCTTTATCGGAGATAGATGCAACATATTTACTAATACAGAAACATCTGAATCAAAATATTAGATGACTCCAAGGTCCATCAAATCTTAATGATCTCTTAAGAGCATCCAACACATTTGTTTCACAGGAAAGTGTAAAATCATTCCACACTGAAAATTATCTACACCAATCTACACAAAGTTTTATCTTGGTCTCCTATCATTAGACATAAGGTCTGAAATGACACATAGTATGGTTTACTATGTTCTTAAAATTAATTGTAAGGACTTTGTGTAGCATGATTAAAATTATAAACATGCATAAATATACTCTTTTTAGTTTTGCAAAATGATTGGTGCTATTGCTTTCTGTTGCACTGCAGTTCTCCTACTTAATTAGTTTATGCATGGGGAAAAAATATCAGCTTTCAATCTACCATCATTATTGCATACACCCCTGGACTGTTTTCTGTACAGCACACGGATCTCTTTCTCTGCAGGTCCAAGTCCCTGTGGAATAGGTTACCCTAATGCTGCTCAGGTTTTATGTGAAGATATTTATTGCATAATTATGTAAGGAAGGCTACATCCTGTCTTACATCTCTATTATCCTAAATATAAGTAAATAAATGTTCTCATTAATGCTTCTTTTGTCTTGTATTATAAAGGAGGAGGAAAAATTGTTCTTAATTTTTCTACAGTATTCTGTATCTTTTATTGTGTACTCACTTACTCATCTTCTTTCTTAGGAAAACCCTCCCAGTTTTCTTTCATGAGAGGTGTTCCAGATTCTTTGTTATTATCCTTCTCTGACTCCTCTTATAGATGGTTAATATCTCTCTGAGATGTGGTGGAAAGCTCTGCACACAGTGCTATACAAGAACTCCAACTATGGACTCACAAAAGTATTATAATAACCTCTTATTATTATTCACCCTACTTCATACGTGCCCCAAAACTGTGCTAACTTTCCTGACTGTAGCTGTGCACTGAACTGCTTATAATTATTTTTCTCTCTTTCTTCAAGCAATACTCTTGACTTAGAATGCTGTAAAATACATCAGTAGGTTTAATTTTGACTTCAGTATGTATTTATTAACACTGAATTTCATTTGCTTTTTTGTTGCTCCCTTAGCATCTCTAAGTTACTGAAATTTTCTACAGTTTTCTTTGGTCAAGCAAATTTTCTTCACCAGGGATTAAAGTAACATGTGGAATAACTAGATCTACCTAAATCATTCAAACTGGTCAAGGGATGGACTTAGATGACAGCTTTTGAATAAATCAATTCTCAGCAAGCAAAGAAGAAAAACAAAAACAAAAAAAAAAAAAACCAAACCAGCAATTGACAGGAAATGCACATAAATAGGAAATCCTTTTTTGATTACAAACAAGTGGCATTTGAAAATACAACAGAATCACTACACATAGTATTAACTAGGGCACGTACATTGTATTGAGCAAACAAGAGATAACCCTATTAGCATTCAAAACTTGGTACCATAATGGTAGCAGAGAATATTATAAATGCATTACTGTGACACCTTCTATTGTGGATAAGTGAGTTTTTTAATAGCTGAATCAGAGCAGCAATAAATTTGAGTCCAGCACTGAATAACATTTTAGTCTTTTCTTTTTTCTAAACAACAAACAAAGATCTCCACTTCTTAGCCATCCACTTCTTTTCTTATTTGTGTTCTTATAATTCTAAGATCTATAGAATGATGAAACATCTTCTATCTGCTTTAGATAGAGAAAACCTTTCTAGCTACCTTGTCAGTGCTATGTCTAGTAACATTGTCAGTGCTTCACATCCTAGTAAATATGTAATCATGACTTTCAGAAAAATTCGTATAAACTACCAGCTTTCATATACATAAAAGAGCTTAAATCTCCCATAACAGTTTAAATCTGTATGAAAATAAGTTTATGGAAAGAGATACTTTGGATAGATTGCAGTTTTTGGTATTAATCTTATCATATGAACTCTGATCCACATAGGTCTGACTATGCCCTGAAATATTTTTAACAAAAAAACTACATCCTGACAATATTGGTCTACACATTTGACCTAAGACAACTTGGCCTTTTTCACTTACTTGCCCATATTGATAGACTCTTCTTCCATTATTTTCAGTGTAAACCCAGAGGCACTAATGACTAGGAAGAAGAAAAAACATAAATGTCACAATTACCACATCCCACCTCTGGATATGACTACAATTCTTTACAATAAATTTACATCTCTTTTTAGTCTGCCCCCCTGTGATGGCATTTGCTTAGCCGAAACATTTCAGTGATTTAAAACAGAATGCTTTTTCTGGGTTGGATTTTTTTTTTATTGGGGGAGTTTAATCTCAAAATTTCATTTGGAGTAAAGCTAAATATCACATTTTTCTTATTTTGGGAGAGGGAATAAAATATGTTTGTTTTGTTGAATCATGTTGTTTGCTTTTATCTTTTCTGAAGCTATTTATCAAATGCATTAAGATAATAAATCAATACGTTTTGTAGGTTTAAAAGCTTTCTCCTGAAATGTTTTGGCTGGATCTAATTATGGCATCATTTAGTTTCTTCTAGAATCACAATGCTCTGACTAATTTCATTTACTCTCAAGCATAACTTTCCTTATTTTTCTCTCCATCATTCCCTCCTGTAATTTTATGACTTGCTTTTCATGCATGCAAGTGAAAATCACATTAAGCTGTTGGGACCACTGAATTAAAAACTCAGGTTTTTTTTGTTTACACATAGTTTGCAGAAGTTTAAAGGTAGTAAGAAACCTTCATACTTAACCCTTATCCCACTAAAACTAATCCATGGCATGACTCAATCAGATCAGGACTGCAATCACAATTTTTGCACATCCCTAAAATACAGAAGCAAACCAACTTGAATATAATCAGTTTGGGAAAAGAGGGTGAAATGTTTTCATTATAAAATAATCTTTGCAGCATCTTGAAAAGTTCTGAAATAAAACAAGTTATAACACTGACCTAAAAATCTCACCAAAAATGTTTTTCATGTGAATTACGTCTTTGGTGAAATTTGTTTTGCTCTTTCCAGGTTTTACAATCTTATGTGTACTTGCTGTCTGTAAGCCACACACAGCACTTCTGCCAAGAAATACCCTGACAATACCACAGAATGCAGTATTAATGCAATAGAACTAGCTCCTAAAATAAGAAAACTAAAGAAAAAAATCCAAAAGAAATCCACAGAAAGTGATATTGAGAAAGCAAACATTTGCTCCTGCCGAAAGCTGAACCTTTTTAATTAAGTCTACTTTGTTCTTTCTAGTTTACTTTGAAATGCATTATTATATTACATATCATATATTATCTAACTGCAAATGTCTGTTGTAGTACTTTGCCTATGAAAGGCTTTATTGCAGTTTTCCATTGTAAAAACCATAGAGAAACAAAATACTAACATTCCAAGCCAAAAGGATTACACATTATAAACTGAAAAAACCTTTTATTTACACCCCAACAACTTGCACACATGTCCCAGTTAACAGCAACCGAATTATGCCAGGGGTGATTTAGGATTTAGGTCCAGTGTATATCAATTTAGTGGCCTCAGTGAAACTGGCTACTTTCAAAGTTTCTCATTCACTCTGAGGGGGACCAAATTTTGCAAAAATTTTTTGAAGTTGAAGGAAATGGGAATGGGACAAAGAATGCAAGGGACAGCGACCAAACGTAAAGAGAAATGGGGAAGGAGAAGTACTTCTACTTAGGATTCTGAGTTGTGTAAATAACTAGTCTCCCCTGTCTCCCTGCATGATTAAATAGGACATCCTAATACTCATCTAATCTGTACACATCAAAAAAAAACTCGAAACAAATGAAAAGCAGTTGTTCAAATGTCGTTTTGCATATGGATGGAGGGATCATTCAGGAGCTCTTTGAAGGAAGGCCTGGCAGATCAATCAGTCACAGTTTTCATTACTAGGTATTCCTCTGAAAGATAGAAGGAAAATCACTACTGACACTGGAGTAGGTTTGCACCTGTGTATGTGAAAACCTGCGATTTCTTCCTACTCAAAAAGCATGCTCAGTTGAAGCAATTTCTGTATATTCATGCTGATACTTAAAATGATGCTAAAAGATTCTAGGACAGCAAAGCTGTCAGCAAGACACTGCAGCATTTTCAAGATCCTTCCCTGAGTGTGAGATGAAGTATTTAGTCTTTCCTATAAGCATAAACATGGAAGGAAAACTGTGGCCTGAATTATTTTCCTAGTCATAGATGATTAAAACACAGTGTGAGCTCACAGCCATTAGCACTGGCAGAACAGGTGTTCATCTTTGTTTAAAAATACAAAACAATAAGGAGATACCATGTGGCTGCAAGAGATGATCAGGGAATTAGAAATAATAGCAGGAGCTTGTCCACAAGACAAACAATAGCAAGAGCTTGTCCTCAAGACATGGATTAAGTCCTACACCCAAAAGATGGAATGCCACCCCAAAAAGCAATCCTAAACTCTGTCACATACTAGGTCTCCATGCAACTTTTAAGAAAGCATTTTCCCAAGAGGCATATGCACTTCACTATTTCTTGGTAATACTTCTCTAGTCCTTTATTCTGAATAAATGTGGTTTTTTAATTTTACTGAGATCCTTCACATAGCTCTTGGCACACAGGGCTGAAGGCTTTCCTCACTCAAGTTCACTACAGATGTTTGCCTCCCTGTAATCCCTTCCACAACAGAAATCACCCTATTTCTCTGCCCATTTTATTTTTTTTCTGTACAGTTTGAATGACTCTTCAACAACTCCGTTACAGTTTGACTAACCCTGTAACAGGCCCTTTAAAGATTCACAAATTTTAACAGCCAATTTTAGGTGAGATCTAATCTACCACAGATATCAAGAAGCCACATACTGCAGCGAAAACATTCATTTGTGGCATCTGGGTAGGACTTTTATTGATGGCTGAAGTACATCACTATAATTTTCTCTAAAAAATCAGCTGACAGGTGCTTCAGAAGTTCTCTAGACACATACCTGCATGTACACTCAGAGATACACATGTTTCATTAAGGGAATAGCTATGGTATATTACTCCAGAATATTTTTCTTTCTTCTCACTCCCTGTCCTTTTCATATTTAAATACTTATCTTTGTTCTTTTTCTTCTTACCTCACCCCAATGTATTTTCATTTTTCTTTCCCTCCTCCCTTTTTCTAAGTCTCACCTACCTTGTGCTAATTTTGCTTGCCCTTGGTGATTTTGCAATGTTAACTTCAGTATCTAGAATATCAGTGGAAGAAAAAATTGTAATTTGTTGATAAACAGATCGGTAGGAGATAAAAGAATTAATGATTAGCTAGGAAAAATAGATTAAGTGGGCATCCCAATAAAAGCATTACAATTTTCCACTTATCTGTTCTGTGCTAAAAAATTCTGCCTGGAATGTTTAAGGAAGGTACTTCCTTTGTCTGTCTTTCAAAATTCATTTGGTGCCCTGCCTTTTCAGTTATATGTACTTCATTTAGTATCCGTTCCCCAGTTTACTGAAAACTGGGTTAGGGAAGCTCTACATGTAAATTCTGCTGTTAGCATATCATAGAGCATTGCAAATGGTACAGCAACAAACAGTGGAATTATAGAAAACACAACTATGTTTCTACACATGAAGAATCCATCAGCCAAAGATAGCTTCTACTTCTTGCAACACTGCAAGCAGATAATGTCCAGTGGGACATCCAGATGCCCACCAAACCACTCTCCATTGCCCCTCCTCAGCAAAACGAGATGAAATAAGATGGAAATGTTCATGGCTTAATAAGGACAAGAAACTGCTATGCACAAAACAAACTCTATCTGGTGAAGATTGATTTGAATGTACTGCCAATTAAAAATATGCTAGAATGGTGAGGAAAAGGCCAAACTAAATATACCCTGCCCTCACACCCCCTTCTTCCCAGGCTCAATTCCCTCCTTCATTCCTGGCTCTTCAACTTTCTCCCTGCTCTAAGTGGTACAGTGGGATAAGGAATGGGGGTTGTGGTCAGTCCATAATAACATTTCATCTCTGCTTCTCCTTCCTCTCCACAATGTTCTCCACCCCCAATGTGGGGTCTGTCCCACAAGATAAAGCTTTTCCCAACCTGCTTCAGAGCGGGTCCTTCCTTTGGACTGAAGCTGTTCATAAAGTGCTCCAACACAGATTTTTTTGCACAGAGAACAATCCTTCAGGAACAGACAGACTGCTCCAGTGTGGGTTCTCTACAGGCTTCAGTTTCTTTTACAGCTTCTCTGGGTTGCAGCTTCCTTTGTGACATAACCATTTCCTGCAGCCTGGGATCCTCCATGGGCTGCAGTTTGCAGCATATCTGCTCCACCCATGTGTTCCATGGGCTGCAGGGATTAACCTGCATTGTCACGTTCTTCTCCTTGGGATGCAGAGGAATCTCTGCTCTGACACCTCTTAACACCTACTTCCCATCCTACACTGACCTTGGTGTCTGTGGGGCTGTTTCAACATTTTTTTCTCATGTCTCAGTCCTCTTTTTCACAGCTGCTGTGCAGCATTTTCTACTCTTTCTAAAGTACATTTATACAGAGACACCACAAGCATCTCTGCTCTGATCAGCTTTCAGCAGCGGTGGGTCCATTTCAGAGCAAGCTGAAACTGACTCTGAGCAACACAGGGACAGCCAGGGGCTGTTCTCACAGAGGACACCAATTCTCATCCCCCTGTTTTGCCCTGCTTATAACCAAGACTCTCCAAAAGTCACTTGGAACGTCTAATTGTTGTCTCAACTTCCACACCTACGGATGTATTTAGAAATGAGAAAATAGTAGCACACAAAACTTTGACACAATTTTAGCAGCATGAGGGAGCAAAAAGAGTTTTGCAGGATAAAGAGTGAGGCATATTTTAACTGTAACTAAAAAACAGGTAAAGAAAATCTTTGAAAAGCTGACAGCTCCTGACAAGTATGGATCTTGCTTAAGTGGTTGAAAACTGGGATATACAAGATTGTAGGACTTCTTAGTGGTAAAATGTTCTCATTTTATATTGAGAATTTATTATCAATATAAAAATATTAAGTAGGCATTTTTCTCCAAGTATTTTATGCATTTAAAATTATCCTTAATTTCAAAGCTATCTGTTCATGGGAACTGAGCAAAAAGTGAATTAATGGAAATACAGATAAAAATACGTTTGATGCCTATAATCAAGAAAACTGAGCAGAAATGTTCAGCTAATTGCAATTCTCAGCTGTATCCCTGTGTCTGCTCAGAAAGTCATCCTCAGCAAACTAAGCTAGATGTCACACATTTTCACATGAATATATAACAGTATTACTATAGTCAAACCCAGATTTTACTATTGACTAAGAGTGAGAAGCTTGGGGGAAAAAATGACAACAAACCAACCCAAGTGAATGAAGCACCCAGGGAATAGTTACCCCACAGTGCACAGCAGTTTTATACTAGCTTTGCTTTCAGCAGGATTTACACTGAAAAGAGTTGAAGTCAGCCTCCTTCTGTCTAGAAGCCATTTTCTCTTCTTTTACTTTCCCTAGCACTCTACACAAGAACAGTGTCCCACCTTCAAATAATCACTTAAGAGTCTAGCCATCTCAAATACAGCACAAGGATGTGTTTTGCCCTGGAAGTGGCAGTACAGGAACCAGCCTTCAAAGGTAATAAGATGAAGTGGGTAACAAAAGAACGAAGTGACAGTATATGACAAAGAAGACAGAACCCAGGTTACCTGACAAGGAAAAAAATGTAGCTCCTATGAAAATTCATTCCTATGAAATGACAAGGTATTGAGACAAATACCATAGGGGACAAAGCAAGGCAAATTACACTGTGTGCATTTCAAAGGTTTTAATTTATGAAGCTCACAAAGTAGGCAAGAAGAGTACATTTCTTGTACTTCTCATGATGGAAGTTGGTCCTGAGGCAGGATTAACATTGCAAACTGATATCAAATACACACAAGGAATCATGAATATTTATGATAATGTATTTCATAAACACATAGAGCCAATAAATGCAATCCTAGATAACCTGGTGCTGTTAAATCTACAAGTAAGGATGTTATAAAGAAAATGATGCAGCACTTGTATGTAAAATACCAAATGACATATTCAAATAAGCTATAAGAGTTATTGTATCAGGTACAGAAAGTAAATTAAATAACTGTCACTCATTACAAAAGACTTGCTAGTGTTTCAGCATCAGACTTTTGTGTCCTCTCAGGGAAAAACAGGATTACCTTGAAGGGTGGAAGAAAGCACTATTTCAGCCTAAATTTTGAGCAATAAACAGAAAATAGAGTACCACACAGTCATGTCACCAAATAATCACCAAAGAGATAAATAAATCAATAAGAAACACTGGCTAAAAAGATAAAATTAAGATAGAACATCTGAAGCAAATAAAGCTTTAAAGACTGTCAGGATTTGTGAAGGAAACATGTAAGAATGAAAAATGAGCTCCAAAGAAGGAGTCAGATTTAGAAAGGGAAGGGTAATAGTAAAGAGGCCGGGTGAAAACTCAAACTTTTATAAGAACCATGCCCAGTTACTTTCTGGAGGGGCCACATACTCAAGACTTTGGGAAATCTAACTGAGAGGGAGAAATAAGGAAACATGCAAAGTGGGCAGAGTTTTCCATGTCATGTTAGAACAAAACCAGCACCAAAGCAACCAAGAACCCTGACTCTGCCTGGTGGTTTGCTCCCTGCCCCAGCAGGGCAAGCCCAGAACAGAGGCAGCAGGAGGAAACAAAAACTATTCATTAAGCAGGGGAAAGAATCAACAGCAACCACAGTGCTAAAATATTAACTCCCTTGAGCAGAGGAGATGGTCTAGAAAAACAACAACAAAAACATCTATTACAACATACAAATGCACATAATCCCAGGATTTCAGTTTTAAATTCTTCTAGGTATGTCTACTACAATACCTACACTCTCTGTCAGAAGTCACAGCTCAGGGAAGCCCAAAAGGCCTACAATTCAAAACTACATAGTTTTCCTGGCACAGCATGACATGTTGTGTCATCTCAGCTGTTCAAAGAAAAATGTTGTTTTCTACAGCTGCACCCTATGTTTGTTTTGTATTTTGTTCTGCATGAACACTGTCCAAAAAACATTTGCAGCAAAATTTCCCTGCATCTTAAGTCATTAAACTTTTGAAGTGTTTAAACATATAAGGAAAGCACAAATCACTCCTCCAAATCACTGCACTTAAGCACTTATAACATAAAACATGAAATTGTGTTAAAAAAATTAATGCATGTTAGCTGACTTTATCTGCAATGGTTGACCAACTGCACTGAGCCCACAGAGGGAATTTCCACCAAAAACAAAGCACATTATTTGCTTGGTGCTGCCATAGTGATTAATAATTAAATTTTTAATAGAATCTTAGGATGGTCTCCAAACAAACTTCCCAGAGTCACAAATACTTTGATTTTCTAAACCTTTTGGCTATATCTCATGGCAGGAAATTTTCTATAGTATGTTTCATACATTCAGTGTCTATCTTATATGTACATATAGCCAAATGGATTCCACCTAAACAGTAAATGAACATGACAAAGTTATTTTGAATTGGTCTATGCTACCAAAACTAAGTAACTAAAGTAACTAAACTAAAGTAACAAACCAAAGTTTCAGTAAGTAATATATAAGAATATTTACACTAACATACCTTTGATTAAGTATATTCAGTATATTTAGCTGCAGTTCTCAACAGAGTCAAACAAAACCTTGAGGTTTTCAGCAATTTAATCTATTCCAGAGACTGCATAAGTGTAATGTGGCAGTTGCTATAGTAACCACATTTTTCCTTGGAACTCAGAGTAGATACAAGTGTAAGCGATTTCTCCATCTCACTAAGTTACTGCTGTGCTATGATTCTAAGCAGCAATTCTAACCCAGAAACTATCCCACTTGCTAGTTATTTGAAATACATTTAGCATTTTCTAAAATATCCCTTTCTGACTGCTTAATTCTACCCTATACTGCTCTGACTTCACACCCTTTCATAAATCCTCTAGATGACAACTCAGAAAAATGAAAAAATTTACATAATTGGAAAAAATGGTAAATATATCCATATATAATTCAGTAATTATATTTAAATTATAATTTTCATATATAATATATAGAAATCTGTCTACACTTACTCTTAAACTTTCTGCTTAGAACATTTTTTGAAGTATATCTCAGTAGCAATGAATCCAAACAAACTGGAATTTTTATTTAAAAAGTTATTATTAATTGATTGTTTCTGCAAAGCATTTTTCTTTTGTGCCACGTTTTCTCTTTATTCCCTCACAATCAAAACACTACAGACTTGAAACCATGTTGTTAATTTACACCTCTGTAAAAGCATTAGCAGATTCTGCTGGTTTGACTCCTGGCTTGCTGGTGTAAAAGGTACAAGTATCATTCTACTTGCATTTAGTTACTAAAGATTAAATCTGCTAAATATGCTAGAGGTGAAATCAGTAATACAGGAATGTTTTCATTAGTCAATACATCACCATATTAATGAGCAAAAATGTAAGGGACTATGTACTAAAAACTGACATAAAAAAAAAAGAAGAACAATCCGAATACACGTCAGAGATTTCAGGGGTGCTGAGCATCTGCAGTTCCAAGTGAAAAGAATGGGAATTGACATCAGCGGAATTATACCAACTTTCAGCACCTGTGAATTTGGCCTCAAGGTGACCTAATATGCCTTTTTCACCTTTTTCTGTTTGATAGCTACAGCACAACCAAAATATTTTCTCTTCTTTACAATTAAACTAACCAAATAAGCTATGTAGAGCAAAGCATTAAATGCATTGAGGAAATTCCCTATGTAAGACTTTTTCTTAAAAAGTCATTTTCTTGATTGTCAACTATTCAAATTCTATTAAAAATTCCCATAAAATCCTCCCAAGCAAACAACAATATTTAAAACTCAAGATAGTGAACAACCATTTCAGAGTCTACTGCTTGTGTTTCATCTGTGGGTGACTTAGTACAGATCTTCAACTACAGTTTTTGGTCCCTGTATTTCCAACTATAAATTAATCATTTCTGTTCTGCAAAGGGTCTTTTCATTTTATGTTTGTCAGATGTACTAGCTTGGAACACTAGAACTTGTAGTAGCAGGTAAAAGCAGCTGAGGCTAAAAATCCGAGTACAGTGCTCCACCAGGACTCAATGGAACTGTTTGATACAGCTTGGGAGGGTTGGTAACAAATTCTCAATGTCCCAAGGAGTTTTATGGACTTCATTTCGAAAAGCTGGCCATGACTTCAAAGATATTAAATGGATGTTTCATGTTGGCTCTGACTGCTTGCTACAAAGTACTGCCTCTGACACAAGCAATGCCTTCCTTTTCATAATAATAACCTGCCTGATAATGTCATGAGCTATGATACAGTGGGAAAAAAAGGTTTTATGTTCTTCACATTCTCAGATTATCCTCATATCTGGTAGATCTCTAACAGAAGAGAATTGGCATTTTACCACTGCTGTGTAAACCAAACCAGTCCACAGAAAATAATTCAAACAGAAAAAATAAAAATGCAATTATTGCCTTTAAAAGTCTCTCTATCAATTTTACCCATAGCAAAAATTATGGTGTTGGCAATGTTGAAAATAATGATCTATTTCACAGATTTATGGTAAGGAATAATTAATCAATGCTTATACAGTATCTCGGAGGTAGAGAGTAATGTTGGTAGAATACATGAATAAATACAGAGCCAAAACAAAGCCTCTGGAAGTTTTCTTGCTTTTGGAAAATGAGGGTGTACTGATCATGTGCAGTATGACAAAACACTGCTAGTCCATAATGAATGATGGATAAGACAGATGTCTTTTTCTGCTATGAAGACTGGTTGTGCATCCTTCCTAGTTACCAGTCTGAATTAAATTGCATTTTCTAATCTATTCATATGTGCAGTGAAAATGGTAGCTATTTCTTATGTTTCTCAACTATGGCAAACCACCTGTCACCTTTTTCCATTTGATTTACTAGATAACAGCTTCTAACTGCACCAGATATTTTGACAATTTCCTTAAAGTAAATTTGTTACTTTTTATCTAATTCAAATTGCAATAATTGTTCATTAAACCTGTCCTATGATATGAGGTCACTATTGTCAACAGCATTTTGATTTGCATGTAGACAGAACAGTTTCTTGGTATATAATTTCCATTCAGGAAGCTGCCTGTTTCCATCACTCAAAGTTCAGATTCCATTTTGCTAGTCAGTCTCTCATTTAAGGTTTTTTCCCCTCTGTTCTTCCTCTAGTTTCTTTCTCCTTCTCCCAGTAGAAGTAGATACATGCATCTGTTGAAGATTAAGAACCAGCATAATGGTAAAAAAACACTGGTTTTTTTCTTGCGAAGATTTTGGAGGTACTGACAGATGAGTTAAACTTGAGTTGTCAGAACATTTGTTTTCAGCTTGAACCCAGGTCAGTTTTTCCCTTAACTTGAAACAGTATTTCTATAACTCAGGACATTGTGGTAAATCCTAAGGAAATCACCAAGCAAGTACAACCAACATCCTAATATAGCTTAAGTGCTTGTAAATGGATTTCTTCTGTATCCTAAATTAAATTGAAGTGTAAAGATTTATAGTATTACCCTGTGACAACAGTCAGTAAATTAGATGTTCCATTACCCATTAAGCTCTAAAGATTTTATTTATCTTGCTTTGTTTTTTAGAATTGTGTGATGACCTCAAAGAGTAAATAAGCATTATGTCACCATAATGGATCCCACATGTAAATTGCAACTCTATCTTTAATACAGCTTTGCCCAGTGTGCCCGGTTTTAGTCAAATAAATGTTCTTACAAAAGCAAGTAGATTGTTGTTCCTACTGAACTTGAAGACGGATTAAAAATTGAGATACCCTGAATGTGAATCTCTCTGTCATATTCTGCTAATATTTTCTGAAGTCTTCAGAGGCCACATGTTAAAATGTTTAGGCTTCCACATGAAACCAAGGGGCTTGTATGATGCAGCCTTAGGGAATTTAGGACTTTATTACATTTCAAAACTTACCCAGGCATATACTTCAAATTCATAGGGTTTTGGTAGAAAGATTTTTGGTTCTGTCTTTATTTACAATTTATAGAAACACCAGGTCAAATCCTAAATATTTAAAAACAGCTGTAACAGAAATGTAGAGCTCCAACTTGGAAACCAAGAAGTTGTCAAATGAATAAATTTTTTTAGCAAAAAGAAGAAGAACAAAAAAAACAAGGAAGGCATAACTATATACATAATAAACGCATTGGTGTTGGCACTACTCTGCATTGAGAGGAAAATTTTATCAAGCTATTTGTTGTGCTTTTAGTCTGCTACTGCATTTTTCTGTTTGCAAGCATAGGCAATGTGGAATTAGTAAAAAGGGATCTGTTCCAGAGTCCAGTGCAAGTCAAAGATTAAACACCATTACATTTTCTCACTCCTTTGTCAGAATGAATACAATGTGCTAGTAACTCAGTGCAGAAGCTGCTGTACTCTGCTGGGCATGTTACAGGGAAGTCATAAAGTGTTTCCACCAACCTGGGAGTGTAACACTCGATGGCCTTAACTTACTTTTTTTACCTTTTCAGCTTTTTATGAACAGAGGGTGCTGGTGTTATGGAGGGGTTTTTGAGGTTTTTTTTTTTTTTTTTCTAAATATTAGTGTGAGCATTGAGGGATTTTAATTTCTGTTTTGCTTTAGAAAATCATGTATATTACATGATCATTTCCAAGTAAATAAAACAGAAGGACTATGATGAAGCTTTACAGAAGTTCTACTTTAGTTAGAGCGATATCATTAGTCAGTTTGAATGTCTACATATTAATTGCCTCACAACTTGATTCTGTGAGGTCAAGCTGATTGGTAGAGGATCCCCATATACAGTGAACAAGCACAACTGAATCATTTTACTTTGTTAGAGGTTTAGAGTGGTTTCAGTCACCACCATAAACAATACCTTTTGGAATTATCTATCTGCTACTTGCTGATCATTAAGAGTCTAAAATTATATATAAGATCTTTACACCACAAATTCACTATCAGTGTTTAAGCCATCTTACAGGCACTGCAAAGAGAATTTTGAATCACAAGTCTTATTCTGATGTAAATGCATCTGCTTCAAAATACCACATGGCATTTACTTCAATACACTTTGTTCCTGCATGGCCTGGTAGATGTTATCAGAATCTACACTTCATATAAAAGTAGAAGGTTTTGATTTAATTTTTCTGCCCTTTTTCCTCCAGTACTGCCACAGACTGATAATCAGCCTCAGACATAGAAAATTTTTTTAAATATATTATTTTTCTAACTGACATAAAAATTTACTTTGAGATAGCTATTTACAGACTATATTGGCCTAAACCCTACCATGTGATTGCTTGTTAAATCTCCCTGGCTGATGTTTTTTGACTTTTCATTACCATAGGTTTTCTGGTTTCTTATTCCAATGTGGCATTGTGGTTTTTATTCAGCAGGGCTCTGATTTCGCTCCATCACCTGCTAACAGCTAAAACAATATTTTACTGATTGAAAATAAACATAAAATATAAAAGGTAACAAGGAGAGAAAGGAAAGGGAATTGACTGCTGGTGTCCCGAAATTCCTCTATGAGGCCTTTCTGTTTTAAATGTGTGAGAAAACTCACCAAGTTACCCATCCTTCCAGCAAGACGTGAGCACTCCCACTCAACCAAATTCCGCGTGAAAACACATTACCCCAACTTTGATTTCTGAGGACAATGGTCTGATAAAATCATACGATTGTAGTTGCATGATTTAGGCACTATTATGCAACGGCAAGGTATCATGCAGCAGTTGAGGGAAAAGCAATTACAAATCTAAATGCACCATCACACAATAACAGTGCAGAGCAATGTTTACTTAATTAGTGAAACACTCCATGGCATTAGAAAACATTGTTTGGTTACCAGCTGCCAAGGCTGTGACTACCAAACATCTTTGCTGTGTGTTTCTGGGTACAGTAAAAGAAGTCTACCTGACACAGCCTGATACTAACACTAACACTACAGTCAATAATCCCAAACTTCCTTCTGTGTGTGAGAGAAACACCAGCAATAGTTCTACCATTAAACCTAGATAACATGTGCTGATAGATATTTAACCTTCATCATAAGATTTCATATGTGTACCAATAAAAACTACTACACAATGGTCTTGCAAATGAATTGGCAATATGAACAGAGAGGAGAGATTTCAAAGAGAAATTCATGCCTGGTTGTTGTTTTCAAGCCTGCCAAAATGCAGAAGGCAAGAGGCAGATATATGGGGTTAAATCCAAGTGCAACTTGAAGAATTATTTTATCATGAAACTGCAGAGAAAAGAAAAAGAGAAAAAATATATATTAACAAGGATGAATCAGAGATAAAGAATACAGGAATATTTCTCTTTAATCCTACAGACTGCATACAAATATACAAAGCTTTGCAGTCAGACATAAGATTAAATTTCCCATATAACTGCATTCCAGACTCTGTTGTTTGTTTTTTTCTCTCAGGTATTCATCCCCTAATTAGGCCTAGGAAGATGACAAAACCTGTTTTTATTTCTCTTACCACTGACTACATGTTATTAACCACGTATCTTGTCAGATTCAGCCAACAAAAAAATATGAAGCTTAGTTAAATTCTGATGTACACCTTCTTTTATTTTGAAACTTACTGCTTTGGAAAATTTCTATGTTTATTCACTTTATAAAAGATAAATTCAGATGTACAATGCACAAATTCTCATTGATGGCCAATTAGTCCTAAAGCCTTTTTCCTATGCTACAAATCAGCACAGGAAAAAACAATCTGCATGTGCTTCTTAGAAATGGTTAAAACATACAAAAGCCGTGGAAAAATCACTGTGGTTGGAATATATATTTAAACTTAACTTTTTCACTGTTTCTTTTCCAATGTATTTCTTTGGGGAAATGCAATGTTTCTTTGTAGAGAGATATGCAGTAATGTAGCTCTAATACTAACTGGGTTTTAACTCTTTGAAACAAAAAAATTCTCTTTGGCATACCAATTTCATAATTGTGGCTGTCAAATCTAAGCTGCTGAGCTGCTGTCTCAGGCAGGAACAGCATGGAGATGAGAAAATGAAGCAATTTTCCAATCAAAAATTCAGGTTTTTCACTTCATTCAACATCATCTCTTCATCTTCTTCACATTACCAGCTGACATCATGGGCAGCAGGGATTCAGACATATCTGTATCCTGTGTAAAATTTCTGGACATTCTGGACAAATGGATCAAAACATTTAGAAATCAAGTTATATGCAAGCAGACTTTAAAAATTCTAAATAAAAAATAATCAGCCATTAGGATAGGGTTCTGAAGCATCTCATACTCCTTAGAATGGGACAGAACACTTACAGAATATATAATACATTGGATTTCTCATTAAATCATTGAAGTTAGAATATACTTCTCTGTATTAACTTGCAACGTTAGTCACAAATACTAGAAATACACTGATTTCTTTATTTTTGTATGTTCACAGAAAATAGCCACATTATTCCTATGGATTCCATCCATAACCACACACAACAGCAGCCAGTCACTGCTGAGGGCACTGCATGTCTCTGCCAAGGTGCACATTTGTAGAACTCAGTTCAGGGTATTGCAAAAATACCTGTCCAGCACAGACACAGAAGACAATACTAGTTTGTAACTGCACTTAATCTTACATGGTGTGCCGAGAAGAGCTCGTTAATCTTGATAGTGCCACACTAACACAGATCCATAGTTTTCACAGGGTGTTCAAGTCCAACTGCAGCCTCTCTCTGCAGCTCTGTGTTATGCCATGCAAACATAGTCAGGAAAGAAACTTCACCAACTGATGGCATTGTTAATTTTGGACAGTTATTTTCATTACAGTGCCCAGCCAAATTTCACCTCCTTTGTCAGAGGTTACTCCTCTGTATCACTCCACTTTCTACTGAAATCAAATGTTATTACATGATATCTCAATTTTTTCTCTTGATGGCATGTTAAGGAGCTTTGGCAATCATCACCTTTCTCTAATAACTTCCTGAAATTTCCAAATTATGCCTATTTGACTGATGTAGAGTAAATAGGGCTCTCTTAATGTTTAAGATAATCCCCCAAGTATTATAGCTCCTCTCAAACACTTAATTATCACTTTAAAGCCATCTTAAGGAGTCAGGTGAATTCTGAAGTGTTCTGTTTGCAGAAAATTATTCATTTTGACTATTTTCTGAATTATTTAAACAGTCCTTAATCTACACAACTGCAGTATCTCACTTTTATGAAAGTAGTTTATCTCATAAACCTTTCCATCACAATTTCAAAAAAACATCTATGCAGTGCCCTTCAGTGTATGTTTACCAGCCTGTTTAGTTTCCTCAAAAGTTCTCTAACTATTGCCCAGCTGGAACATGCATCACCAAGCAGGTGTCAAATTTTTCTCTCCCCCTTAATTTCCATGAGAATGTGCAGCAGAATAGAGGCTAGATTGTGTTAATTTCCAATTTATGAAAAAAATAAATTTGAACTCACATTCATTAACACTTTTGATCATCCTACAATACAGCTCCTCATGCCTCTTTGTCAGCACAGCTCTAGTGTGAGCACATGCCCACAGAGGTACTCACCTTCAAGACACAACTTCATGAGAGCCAGGTCTTATGGCCACTGCTCATTGAGCTACTTATTCTTTTCTTAGAAAACTGTCACACAAATGCTGCTTTGTGTTGAATATTCTTTACTAAAATTGATATACTATGATATTCATAACACTGTAAGCAGAAGTATAAACCCAGAACCGTTTCGTACTATTTATTGCTATATGTTTTAGGAGTGAACACAAAGATAAATAGATTCATTTTCCAAACTGAAGGCATCTGATGAAAGATCTGTGGTGAAATGCCAATACAGACAAATTGCAGGCTGACAAGCAACATATTCACTTCGTTTTCTTTTTCTTTCTTTGTGGCTTCTAGCATTATATGAATACCACATCACCAGTTAAGAGAGCAAAATCCACTGATGACAGACTGTGACAACATAAGGCAGTAAAACATTTCAGCATCTGCTTTTTTTGTGTATGGCTGCTAAGGGTGATGTGTTAGGCTCTATCTCTCCCTTGCCCAGCCAAGTGAATCAACAGGGTGACTTCAGTGTAGGACAAAGGGAATTTTCTTTGGATGCCATCTCCTCTGACATCTGAAAAACAGGTCACAAAGTCCCAATTGAACAACTGCATTGATTTTCTACTTGATTTGGAATGTCAATCTTCTTATGAGCTATTGTTAAGATATGTGGGACAAACAAAATAAATTCTGATTTAACAGTAACAGCTGTAGACAGTACAGGTACTCCCAGCCACAGCTAGGTATTCCCTCTTGGATTCCTAGCTGCTTTTTCTAAACCCAAAGAGCTACTGACTCTTGGCACACTAATTTTGTGTGATTTTGTTCTCCAGATCTGAAAGTTTAAAGCAGAATTTGAACTCTGCAGAGTTTTCACTGATCTGATAAAAGCTATTGTCACATTAAGCTGACCTGGGCTTTAGAGTCTCACAAAAAGAGTATAAAGGTGTAGCAAACAGTGTGCCTTGGAAAGGGAAGCTGACAGTAAGAATAGCATGTCAGGTAGAGGATGCGCTGTCAATAGATAATTTCAGCTTGTTGAGGCTGTCCCAAGGAGCACTCTAAACATTTCAGTACAGCAGTAAGTCAGGGAGTAAGACTGTTGTACTGATTCTAATGGCCTAGAGACAAAATGGTGTTCTAGCTGATTTACAGTACTTAGAGAAAAAAAAAAAAGAAAGCTTACATTTCTGAATGTCTTTAAAGTTTTCCAAACAGTTTTTGATCTCAAGAGAATCATGAAGAAAGGAAAGTTGCTTCCCTAGTCTGACAAGAGATTGGAGTGGGAAAAAAATATTTTAGGTTGAAAAGTAAGCTCCATAATTTACAGGGAAAAAAATCAATTTTAACTATATTTAGTTTCTGTTTACAAGAAGAAATATTTGCTTTGCTTTACTAAATTATATTTGTGCAAGCCAAACATCATTACATGGCTTTGAATAACTCAGAAAACCATTTCCATAGCACTGAATGAATTAAGGAAATAATACTATCAGGACATTAAATACTTTTTTTCCTCTATTGATATAGCATTTTTATTCTGTCCTTGCTGAACTTTTTGGTCATTCTTTATTCAGGTCATGTCAAATAAGAGAACAGAATAGATTGGTGAGTAGAAGCACTCTAACAAGGAAGATAAGATGCTCCACCACTTTGTGATGAAATATTCAAACACACTGCCCACTGGTATCAACTTAGTCATGACTGATTTAAATGATACACTGAAAACCATGCTTTAATCTTCCATATAATAAGTTTTTAAAAATTAAAACTGAAATCACAGTTTAAAGAAAAATCTACCAGACACTTCAGTCATCATTTACTTGACTGTACATTTTCTGCTGTTAAAGTGGCTGGTTTCATTAAATAGCTGAATACAGCTGCAAGTGCAATGCAGATCTAGAGTCAATAATTTGTGAGCTATTGAATGTCTTGGTGGATATTGACATTATTACACTTTACATTAAACAAACTAATGTTCTTCCCAATTATTTTTTGCCTGTGAAGAATCGTAGAATGATTTGTGTTGGAAAGGATCATAAAAGTTGTGTAGTTCCAGCTCCCCTGCCATAAGCAGGGACACCTTCCACCAGGCCAGGTTGCTCAAGGCCTCATCCAACCTGGCCCCAAGGACGGGACATCCCCAGCTTGTCTGGGCTACCTGTTCCAGTGCTTCGCCACTCTCACAGTGAAGAATTTTTTCTTTAAACTAAACCTGCCTTCTTTCAGTCTAAAGCCTTCCCCCTCGTCCTGTCACTACCTTCCCTTCTAAAAAGCTCCTCTCCAGATTTCTTATAGGCCCCCTTCAGGTAGTAGGAGGCTATCCGCACCTTGCCAACAAAACTGAAAAGAACATATATCCTTAATCTGTTCTCTACCACTTCAAGCATCTTTCTTCAAAGTTCAAGTGAGAATACTCAGCATTAATGACTCAAAATACTATACCCGACTTAGAATACTTTCTGCCACTCTATTTTATTTCTGCAATACATACTTAGCACTCAGAATTACTTCTTTACCATAGGTTTAATAGATGACAATAGCACATAGACAAAAGAACTACATATGGAACTGATTTTTCAAATAGCTTTTTTTCTCTATATTTCCAATTTAATGAGAATTTTTGATTTCTGTTTAATAATCTATTTTTTTTCTCCCCAACTATAGTGAAAGCTATAGAGAGAAGTTAAATATGAAATTCACTATGATCTTGGGTGAAAATGGATAGACGTTGCTTGAAAATTTATCAGTGAGTATGTTAATTTTGCCAAACTTCATTTCTTCTTTTTATTTATGTGGATGATCTGAATAACTTTTTTAAAGCATTAATTAAGGACAACACAGGTAAACAATTAGAATTTACCTGCTTGCATTAGATCACAGGTATGTATGGATTCTTCCTTTCTTGATGAAAATTAGGATTCATCTTCAAGAATCAAGTCAAATAACAAAAAAGATCATTAATATTTATTCAAGCATCGAACTGTCAGACAGAAATTTGCAAGTTATGAGTTAATCCCATGAATCTCATTTGCTCATTGATTTCTTAAAATTTCATAAGGAGAAAACATTCTTCTTAGCATAAGACCCCCAAAGCTCAACACTATCTTCCTCAGAAACTAAGTCACATTTTATACTTAGTATCATATTATTTTCCAAATACAAAAGAGAAATTAAATCACAGCTAGGAATAGCCATTTCAGAAATCAATAAAAGCAAGGGCATTAAAACTACAGGAACTCTACATATTTACAGAGCTTTTCACTCCCACCTTTGCCAGGTCGTCTTGGGTAGCATTGACTGAAAGCTCTTTACCCAGAGCAATCACGCCTACGAACATGAATTCAACTGGGAGTCTCTTCCAATTGTCTTTCCAGTATTTAGAAATACTGCCATGTAGTTAGTATCCATGTTAGTAATGGATGCAAACAGAGAAATCAAGGGCTGAATAGGTGAAGCTGTACCTGATTCCTGAAGATAATATCCACATACCCAAGTTAAAACAGGATGAGTAAAAAGGTTGGTCTGATTTCTTCAAGCAGCCTGCACACATTAACACTTTTTCAGGTTTAAATTACAAGACCTGTTCCTATAATCTCAAAGTTCTTGCAGCTATCCAATTATAAGAGATCAAAAAAAAAAAAATTATATCCCAGATCATTACAGCCACAGTAATATCACTAACTAGAATAGATTAAAACAACATTGTCAGAAAGAATATGAAGTTCTTTGCCTTGAAGGTATATGAAGTATATAAAGGTATTTGCAATACCACAGTTTGTTAGGTGAAAGGGATTCTGTTTGCCAAATCTTAGACACTGAATTTGCTAAAAGCATAGCTAGGAAACCGCAGCTCTAAACCTCATGTAACTTTGTGGATTTCACTTATATTTTCTTTCTGGAGGACAGTGACAGGTACACATCTTGTGAAAGGCATGGAAATAATAACACAAATTCTCCAAGTGTGCCTTTCTGAAAAATCCACTGCCGATTCGACACAAGGGGTTTACTTTCTTATTTCATCTGAACGCCTGTTTTCTTTGTGTGCTAAATGCTCAACTAAACTTAAAACTGTGTTTCGAATTATGTGATTATGCATTTGTGTAGCTCCATTGAGCTTCATGGGATTACTCAAGCAGAGTAAAATTTCCAGAATTACCACTCTGGTTTGTCAATAAGGGTTTGTTCAGTTGCAAAAACAGACTTTCACTGTCAGTTTGTTCATTGAGGAATATATAGTTGCAAGTACTTAAGTTTTTTAATTACAGCACACTATACAATAGAAAAGATAGTATTTCCCCAGAAACAGTGTTTATCTCTATTCTTTAATTTTATAAGGAAAGAAATGTCACTGTCTCTACTACAAGAATGGCCTCTCTGAATTGGTTTCCATGAAAGTAATCACTGAACATTACCCTGAATCATAAATTGAAGTAAATCATGCATTAGAATAAGCCCCAAAGTTTCTCTGAACATAACAGAGAAACACATAATGATTTTGCAATTTCTGCAGATACCAAAACAATTTCACTTTCAGGAAATGCATTTTCATTCTCATGGAGAAAATGTACATTTTCATTGAAAAAAAAAAATCTTTTGTGATCAGATTAATTTTTCTTTTTTAATTTGTGTCCTTTTTTAAAACACAGTTTTCCACAGAAGTCAGTGAAATCATGATCTGACAAATTATAATATAATTTATAGAATTTTCTAATTTATAGGTGTAACACAAATACACAAAACAAAGTGGCTATACATTAAATATGAACAAGAAGAATAAGCTAATACAAAAGGAAAATGCTAGAATACATGCATTCCCTCAAACTAATTTTGGAATCTAGACAAATAATTAGCTACATAATTTTGTCTCAATCCTGTTTCAAGCTGAAGTCATATCCTACGTTTTTGTTCATGCAACTAAGGTAATTTGATTTTGATACAAAAGCATGAGAATTTCTTTGAACTAAGTTCTGTCCCAAGACATAAGCAAGAATGTTGTTGTGTACCCCTGCTTTCTTTTTGATCTGCTACTTGCAGATTTATATATATATATATACATATATATAAATATATATATATATATATATGTTCCAGCATGAACTCCAGCAAAATTGACAGTCCTGGTATTGATAAATCTGCTACAAATAGTTCATTAGGCTTCAAATCACTCTTAAACCCATAAAGGAAGCATATATTAAAAGTGGGAAGAGCTTGCCTTTAAGTTAAAACATACTGGACTAAAACTCAGAAGATTTGTTTTAATTCCTGGCTCTGACAGACATCTTTTGAGTAATTTAATCTTTCTGAGACTGAGGTCCCCTAGTGTAGTTCATCCATTTATAATTCTTATCTGGAAGGAAAAGTTCCTTAACTCC
This sequence comes from Cinclus cinclus, assembly GCF_963662255.1. Taxonomy (NCBI): domain Eukaryota; kingdom Metazoa; phylum Chordata; class Aves; order Passeriformes; family Cinclidae; genus Cinclus; species Cinclus cinclus. The sequence goes on along the minus strand of NC_085050.1, from coordinate 18,732,786 downwards.
AGGTTTGCTCCTTACTTTCTGTATGAACAAAAACTTCAGACCCCATTCTTGTCTGGTCTTTCCAGACATTGCCATAAGAAAAAAGTACTTTTGTTCTCAGAAGCAACATATTAAAATCTTCTTTTCTTTACCTTTCACATGACCTGACCTTTTCGGCACTGGATAAAATGTTTTGTTCTCTGAAGTCAATGGTTAAGCTACTCTTGCCTTCAACAAAGTGCATGATTTCACTGATCATGTTTGCAAAAGATCAATTAACTGGATTTTACATGTTTTTCTCTTCTCATCTTAATCTGCCTGCATTAGCTGGAGCACTGCTATTTCTGCATCAAGAGAGTTTGGACTTGCTCCTGCTTGCACTGAGCCAAGTCTCTGAAGTGGCCCAGTGGGAACAAAACAAATCCATTGTGAAATTCAAGCTAGAAAACTAATGATGAATCATTATTAAGAACTACATGCAGACACATCAGCAGGAAAAAAACAACTCCATTCTCAGAGTGATTTAAAGAATAGTTGCTATCAAGGCTACCCTAATGACTGACAATTCACTTCATCAATTAAAACTGAAGTCAGAATCATTATACGTGAGCATGATCATTAAGTGACAGTGATAGTCAGACTGAGACAATGTCATCTTCTCTGGATATGCCTCTGAGGTGATTAGGGCCTCATTGGACTGTATAATCCTGATATTAGATCCCTGTACCGACACTCAGCCAAAGATTTCATTTTCAGGAAACCAGTCTGGCAATCGAGCACCCAGTTTATAATCTTCAGGTGTCATCCATTCATATGAAGTACACAGAGAACACTTCAACTGTACAATAGCCTTTACTTAACATTTCTGAAGACCAATGTGTTCTGAACACCTTTGTAGAGGCTTTTAATTGGGAAACTGCACAGAATGTCCTTTTTAATGCACCAGCTATCTCTCATCACAGCATTTTTTTAAAAAAAATTTCCATAAAAGATAATGAACTCAATGTTTACTTCGCTATTGTGTCTTGAATTTTAGTGTTTCATGGCAGGTGTTAACTTTATTCAATCCCTAATTTCAAATTAGAAGCTGTAACTCTTTCACTCATATATAATTAAACAAGATGTTTATGGGACTTGTTAGTGAATGCTGCTCTCAACACCATCCATTATATGGAAGATTAATTCTTTTTAACACAGCAGGAATGTTAATGGTATCTCTATGAGTTTTACATATGTTGGTGAAGGGTTAAAAGTAGATCTCACTGCATAGAGAAATCAAATCAATTTCAGAAAGGTGCCAATGTCTGACATTAAAATAAAACACAACACTGAGAGAACTTGGACTGTCCCTAAATTCTCTTTTCCCACACCAGTCTACTGTGGTGGAATATATTAGAATATATCTGCGGAAGAGCATGAAACTTCAAGTCTACAGGAAAAGCACCAGTACAGATTATTTTTCACAGTTTCCAACTGATTGGAATCCCCATTAGCAAAGGTCAGACTTAATTTGCCACAGTTGCATTCAGAAAGCCTGTGGTCCATCATAGTTCAGGGAGACAAAAAAAAATGCTGCTTAACTCAGTAGGAAATCATTCCATTATATGCATACAAAATATGTACTCAAGGGCATGAGGTTTTATTGCATAGCTACTAAATGTTAATAACATGTAATAAATGTTGTACCTAGGTCATGAAAAGAAGAAGATATTTCAAAAGTAACACAGGTATTTTCAAGCTTATATCACAGAGGAAAGTCTAGCAAAACTTAACAAAAGGTATTACTACTGCAGCTGTCATATCAGGATTTTTAATTTTTTTAATATCCATTTCAAGTATTTCAGAGCTATTTTTTTAAAATCCCTGTTACATAATTAGCTTTAAAAATTATCAAGTTAGCATTTTCTCTATAAAGCACAATTGGAAGTTTAAAATAATGCTTTATTATCTTTGTTGCAGCAGCAGCTGTTTGCAAATGCCTTTAGAACTGATTTGGTTCTCTCTGCCATGTGCTAATGGAGTCAGGCAGAGGATTTAATAACACGTGTTCAGTGTACACAGTTCCTGGATGATCCTACCAGAGAAGATAAATTCCTAGCACCTAACTGAGTGTGCAATTACAGCATCATCATACCTTCATGGATTTTTTTTTTTTACCTCAAGCATCTTGCCCTGGCATCCCCATTGCCAGGAAGTTCCACAGGCTCTAACTCTCACTTCTGCAAAATCTCTGGCAAACATGGGCATGAAAAGCCCAGGGCATGGGCACAAGAAACCATCCAATCTCTGTTACAGCAGAAAAATGAAGAGAAGGTTCTGACGAATAACACACTGCACTTACAGGGACTTTCAGCATAAAGCAATCTAAGCAGTTCTTACTTTAGATATGCATTGCCACTAATTAATTTACGGCAAGTGGGAAACAACAAGGTAGACAAAACAACACTGAAAAGGAACTGAGGTTTTAAATGTATAGTAACTTGCAGAGCATAGGTATGTCTATCTAGGATTTGACAGAAATTGTTTCAAATTCTATCAAGTCTATGTGTTTTATTCACAGACAGTCCTTGAAAAAAAGTGCCTATTTAAAAATAACATTCCTAAAAAAAAATCTATTGTCCAAAGAATGTTAAGACAAGTTGAAAAATTCTTATCACTCCAGACTGGCAGAATGAGAGCAAAGTGAAAACTGGAACAGGGAAATAAACCTTATAGTCATTATTTTAAATAAATGGTGATGTGTTTAAAGAAGCTGTTGAAGGTAAATCAGGAGTGGGACTGGATTTCTCCTGTCTCTGTGGTCATCCCATTAGCACCAGCAGAATTTTCATTCAGAAAGTGTTCCTGAATGGATTCTTATTGTCATAGGAATAACAGCAAAGACTAAATGGTATTGCATCAGAGCAACAGTCCTTCAAAACACAGCATTTTGCTGTCCACCATATTTAAAGCACCATGCTCCACTACATGGACAGTGTTTCTCCTGAAAGAGCACAGCATTTTTCAAATATATATTTTCAGCTGACCCAACTGCAAAGCAATTACAGTATGGCAGCTGAAGTATAAAAGTACCAGCAGTTTCCCAGAAAAGCGATAACTTCACATGACAGCTCCCAGACCACAGTGCAAAATTGATGACCTTGTACAAGAGTTTAATGAAAAGTTTTTCTTATAATCTAAAGATGGAGATTTAACACATATTACCTAGATATAGTCTAATACAGTAGATACAAATAGGACACATCCCTCGGAAATTAAATAAGACTTATGGACAAGACTGTGAAAAGTGCTGAGATGGATTATGAAGCAAAAACCTCTCATATAAGCAAACAGTCAACTACCTGAGGTAAATCAATGAAAGTTAGATGGCCAGTCTGCTTTACTGATCTTGAAAATACTGTTTGGTACCTCTAAGTATCTAATTGTCTTTGAAAACATCCCTCTGTGCCTAACATTCACTGGACTTGAAAGACTAAAGGAACTCGGCCTCATTGCAATATACAGCTGTACATTTCAAGCACAATTCACACAATTCAACAGGGCAGCTGTCCAATCAAAGATTACTCTACCATCAAGTGGAAGATAGACACTCGTCATAAAATCTCCCATAAAGGATAAAGCACTCTCTGGAAATACCTTTCTCAGACTTGGTATAAATTTGCCTCTGGAAGACTACTAGAGGGAATTTAAATTTCTAGACACATAATTCATACCTGCAGTCTAGGAACAGATGAAGAATGCTTTGTACCAATGATTTCAGAAAAATCTTTTTCAGCTCCTGCTCTGACCCAAACACTAATTAGGTTCATGTCTTAATCTGTACAATTGGGATGGCTGTCACATTAGGAAATAAACCCCTTAAAATAGAGGCATGTTCCAGGCATCCACTTTTTCTACATCCTCAGGCATGAATCCCCAACAAAATGCAACAGATTCACTGAATCACTGAACAAATGTAGCAGGTCATGTAAAGACACGAAGATTTGACCATGCTGTAATCTGCATGTTTATTTAGAGATTCCTTTGAACACACAAGCAGTAAAGTGGTCTCACCTTTCTCTTACTCAAGAATTTTACACACTTAAAAAAGCTAGCTAGTGCACTGCCATGGGACAGCACACTATCTAAATTAGTTAGATTTGACAATACATTCATGAAATAAAAATAAAAATCAGACCTCTTTGTTTGACAAAGGGGAAAGTTTCAGAGTTCACTGGGTGAAAAGAGTTACACAGGAAATTCTCTGAAATACTGATAGATGGGAAGAACATGAAATTTTAGGGTATGATGAGCCAGGGACAGTAGGTATATAAGCAGGATGAAATGAAGGGAATTTGTGAATTGGTTTTGAGGAAACGGCAGAGATAATAACAGCACAAAAGCAGTAAGAAACACCATTTTTTCACAATGTTCCCTATGCTGTGAAGTTGGGGGATAATTCATTCTAAAGGATTCGTTCTAAAGGTACATAACATACAAAGGACAAAGAGAAAGAAGAGGCATTCTCATTCTTCCTACATTTTCCATAAAATCATATTTGTTCACAGGCTACCTATTAATGGAGACATCTTTTGCAGCCATTTGCTTTCATTGCATCAACTTTTGTTATGCTTCTAATCTTGAAAATCTGAGCAACCTGCATGCAGAATAGTAAGTCAGTGCCTTGAAATAGACCAGTTATTTTGTTACCAATTATCATTATAATAAATGCATTTCATTTTGCTGAAAAAAAAATTATGTGGTATGAGCTACCTTCATAGTATCAAGATAAACACTGGAATTTTAAAAAAATTTAAGAAAAATCCATCAACATTTTTTCCAGTCAGAGTCAACATCTTCTAAACTGTTTTGTGTCCATTAATTCAAGGGATATCTGAACAGAACTATGTTATTCATCACTTATCTTTCAGATTTATTGAGACAGACTAGAAATAATGTGAAGAAAACATTTCTAATGCAAGTTTCTTGAGTATGTGAATTAGGACTTTTCATGTTCACAAAGAAACCCAGCAAAACTTTTGATCTGAGAGACTGTGAACACTAATGATCACAAAGAATGTCATGGAGGATTTGTTTATATTTTTAAAACTGTACATAAAAATTATTTATAAAGGAAACAAAATGCAGACAAGCAATGAAAGACATTCTTTGATAAATTAAAAATGTTTGCTTTCTCCTATAATATAGGAGAAATCTAGATGTAAGAGAAGTATATTGTGTGTATGTTCAAAGGCTTAACAGCATGAGCTATAGAAGTATTCCAAGTGGTAACAGCTCAGAAAATAGTATAGGTCTTGAAATTCAATCATACTCATAAATAAATCATCAAATAAAGATAAAATGACAAATTGGTATTAGTCTAATACAAATATAGCTGAAGTATTAATATCCTTTTTTTCACCCCGAGAAGGAAACTTGTTATAAAACTATTCCGATAAATGTCTTCAGGTCCAAGTATTTACAGTCAATTCTTATTGCTTTTGGTCATTCATAAAAATTGTAGTGATGTCAAGCCATTGTCAGCATGTCAAACTACAGAGCACACATTTTGATGCATTTTTGAAATCTGCCCTCTGTTTCTGAAAGCACAGGTTCCATATTCTCTTACATACTAGGAATTGTATCGATGTCCTCGGGAAAAGCTCCCCCTACTTCTTGATATGGACCCACACTCTTAGTGGAAGCTGTACATTTCCTCCATGTCTGAAGGATCATGTGTCACCTTACAATCTTATGTAAAAGTCTTGTAGGCTTAATACACTTGAAGGAAAACATTCCTCTTTTGTACAACCAACTGAACCCAAGATTCAACAGGAGTTTTCCTATGAAAGACAGATGAACCTAAGAATATAGGGCATAGTATTCAGAACAATCTTATCCTAAAAAAGTCGCCAGAATAAGGAAAATCACAGCTGCCTAGTTCTTATCAGAAGATAATTCTCCACACAATGCATTGCTAGAAGAAAATTTCACATTGTTTGTCTTTTCAGCATATTTTATAGCAGCTATTTTTCTTCATGTTCATAAAACTCCTGTGACCCTTTCTGCTCCCTCTGTCAAGCTTCTAATTGTTTGTACTAAAACTATCCTAATTAGATGGTGAGATTTTTAGGGTGTGGACCTTGTCTAATTGTTTGGTTTATAATACTGTGAGTGTACAGTGCTTACATTAATATTAAACTGCATCTTGTCATGTATTTTATGATGCTTGTTACAAAGAAACAGACATCTTGTTTTCAGCCTCCTTTTCTAAATTAAACAAGGCTTCTATGATCAAGGCTATGTATATCTCCATGTATATTAGTACTATCAAAATTTCAGACCACTCTGCCAAAGTCAACTATATTTACATTCCCCCCAAAATGGGAATGAGCTCAGACATAATAAACACCTACATGCCTCATGAAAATAAGTGTGTTGAAGATACTGCTTCCCTGAGAATAAAACCTGCAGTACATGCCCAATACTTTTGAGATAATATGAAACAACAGACAGGCACACTGTTTACCACTCAAATCTGAGGGAAGAGCATCAGTCAGCGTTCACATCTTTCATTTGCCAGAATCGAACATGTGAAACACAGCTGTGGAAAAACAGACTCACCAGTTGTGATGCTGGTAGAGCCACTTAAGAACTCATAAGAGATCTAGTGGTTCATGCCAAAGGTCTGCTTTGTCAGGCCACCCATTGCTGGCTGTGGCTAACAGCAGGCATGCACTGAAAAGCAGAGCAGTGGAAATGCACTGTGCTGTTTCCTGGGAGAACTGCTTCCAGTGATGTCCAAACCATGGACATCCTGAGCTTGGCATTATGTGTGCGTGCTTAATAGCTCTGCCCACCTGCAAGCATTTGTTCAATTGATTTTGGTATTTCCGAAGCCATCTGGCATCCCAAACTTCCCATGGCACTGGAGTCCCACATGTCACCTACATGCTTCACAAAGAAATGTCGCCTTTTGCTTGCCTTGTACTGCCACCTTTTAGTCTTACATGATACTCGGTGGAGTTTATTTTTTTTAAGAAAACAGCTCTTCCTTGGTTATCCAGAATTTACAGCATGCTATTCTAATAAGCTTGGTCATATTCCCTCTCAGTTGTTTCTTTCCCAACTGTTTAGAGCAAAGATTTAAAACCAATTAAAAAGACATTGGAGCTTCAGTGACTTTGTGGCCTTTGCATCATTTTCAAAAGAGGTATATGGTACACAGTACACTAAGCATCTGTTTGACTACCCTGTGTACCAAAGCCCAACTACTACCTCTTGAGGTAATTTTAATATTCTACAATATATTTCTGGTAAAATAAAATAAAATAAAATAAAATAAAAATCTGATTTTTTTTTACCCATTGAATTTACGTCAATATGTTATCCAGATCTTAAATTTGAAAAGAAAGGCACAAACATTGCAATAAAACTATTTTTACACAAGTTAACGTAGGCTTTTGGTATTTGATACTTGATGAACAGAAAAGAAAAAGAAAGAGCAAACACCTTCTACCTTTTCATCAGGGCATAAGGCGAAAAGGAAAAGAAAATCATATGATAAACAGAACAATGGGGATGGGGTGGCTTAGTACTGTTTCCAGGCTAAGTTCCAAGCCACTTCTATAAACAGGTTTCAATCCAAGTAAATGTTTGGCTCACTTCCCTTGTATCTGACAACCCAAAGTATAAGTAATTCGAGGGCTTTTTTTTTTTTTCATTTTCACTTTGATGAAAGCATTCTTGCTTCTCAGGCAGTTCTCAGATCAGATCAATTGTTTTATTTTTCTAAAATGCCAAAAACAGCATAGCTAGGAGGAAACTTATGCAGGGAAAAATCAGCTGTTGCTTTTCTACTTATTGCACAATGTTACTTGCTTTGTTCGTGTGTTCTGTTAGTTCTAGTGGGTGCCATGCTGTCTAAAGCTTTGTTCCAGAAAGGAAAACCTGCAGTAATTATGGGCAAAAAATGTCAGGATGCACTGCACAACTGTTCTTTGCACCACAAGTCAAGAAGTATGGCATTCTTTTGTAACATACCTCTTAAACATATGTATTCTGCAGTTTGTCTTACATCAAAAAACACTTCTTAATGTAATGCAAGAAAGCATTTAAAAGACATTATCTGAAGCTATGAGTCACTCCATTTGGAAATAGATTACAATATTCCTTCAGAGTAGCAGTAACAGAAAAACTTCTTTAGAATGCCTAGGCCAAAGACATAATACTCTAAAGGCATGGTGCTTGCTATGCCCTTTACTGGCAGATTGATTTTCATGTTCTCACTAAGCTAGCATTTAGCAACATTACGCTTCTGGTAGGATAGCAATGACAACCCAATTAGAAAACACAGTCAATGAACAGGTCAGGCAGCCACAGTCCAGATATCCTCAGCAAGACTCACCCTTATAGTTTGTAAAACTTTCTCTTGACCCTTTCTATATCATAAGTGACCCACCATAAAAACATGTCAAAATTTTGTGAAGAAACAAAATGAAGAAACAAACTCATCCAAATAAGCAAACTGCTTAAGAAAACTTTTAGAGGAATTGTCAGCATAGGAAAGGAAAGAAAAGAAATGAGCAACAGGGTGAGATTTCTGATTTCCCTATAAATATATGCATTATACTGCTTGTGGACTTCAGGGAAATGTTTTTGGATACCCTGTGCTAATCACACATATATTTTAGATAGCATAGAACTACCAAAAACAGAAAATTGTAAGGCTGTATTATGTAGCCAACTTAGCTTTCCACATAAACTCAGATCATTTTGAATTTTGGTTTGATCTCACTTGAAACAGATAGATAGATAGATAGATAGACAGACAGACATATATTTAATTACAATATACAAATAATTCCATGTGGATACGAGGTTATGAAGGCTGAAAACAGGCAGTAGAGATTTCTCAACATATGAGTCATACCAAGCAGATCAATGTATGAATCAAGCAAACTACATAAATTGTTGTTCATTTAAAGAGCAGCAGCTAGGGTTTTTCGATCAAACTGAGAGTTCAATTCTGAAAGAACAGTATTAGCACTTGGGCTCTGAAATATAGTGTTCATCACATATGAATCATGTCTTTGGAGACAGAGTTACCAACTCTTCCAAAAAAAGAAAAAAAAAAAAAGGCCCTGCTGGACTTTTAAAATGGCCAAGATCTATCCTGAAGTCTACTGAACTTTTCTAAACTCAAAAGAGATCTCTCTGTAATATAATAATGGGGGCTTTATTGTTATAAATATAGCTTTTCAACATTGCTGTTATTATCCTAATTAAAAACACCTTGGCTACTCCACTGTTCAAAGTCCTTCTATTCAAAAATGCCTCTCCTTACAAGTTCCATCACTGATGTTTCTTCTAGAACTATTGAATTTCATCCTTTTAGTTTAATCTTGAACCAAACTAGATCTAATGTTCTACATAAGCAAGAACAGTTCTCAATTTTTATTCTGTCACATGTCCTGTTTCCAAATCCTATGGTTGACTAGTTATGTCTTTGCTATGCTGCAGCATTTATAAGAGATGGGCTTACTTGCCTCTAATATCCATGCTGACTTGATGGTTGTATATAAATAGCAAATTGAAACAATACCAGTATGCGTTACTGGTCATTAAGGTCCTTTCAAAACTGTGTCAGTGAGTTTTGTTGTGTAAGAAAGAATGCCAGGATGCCATTACAAAATCTAGGAACAGCATTAACTAAACAGCACAAGTGCATTGAAGCTGCGTGCTTGATGCTGCTTTCTGAACTGCAGGGTAGGCACATCTGAAATCTGCTTTCTCACACTACAGAAACTACTTATTAGCATCTGTTTATAACACACCACCACCACAGGGAAAGCTAGCTTAAAATCATAAATGTCAAGACATAATTAACTTAAAGGTCAGGTTTAATTACAGTTGTTGAAACTAAAATACACTCATTACCATTACTATGTCAGAAAATTTCTTAAAATTATTTGAAATGTTTTGTTGGTGCCCGTACTTTTCTGTAATTGATATCTTTTGTCTCATGATGGAGACGTTTCAATAAGCATTTTTTTTTCCTAACTTTGAAGCAGAAGGAGAACAAACCAGAAAAGTAATGAACAAAGCACCACCACAAATCTCAACAAAATCTGTTCTCCACATTACGATATTATTAATTACTTTCTTGTAATTGGCACTTCAGATAAGCATTTAGATAATGAAATTATTTTGAGAGTCTGGTACATGGATAAAACAGATTTAACTGTGCAGCTCTGAAGTTTAATGACAAAACTAATCAATAAGTGAAACAGACTTGTGAGAAAATAACTCAATAACTGAAAATTTTGCTCTATCTGTAGACTTTTCCAAGGATTCTACTGGGAATAGTTATTGACTCACATAAGTATTTTAGTTCTCTCTTTCCCCCAAGGTGCAGAAAGTTTGGATGCTGTGATTTCATTTTCTCTTCTGTTATCTAGTGCTTATTCTTCCCCCCCCACCACAGCCAGGACTTCCAACTTACCTTTTCCAATACTTTTAGCAGTGTGATAGTAATTTTTTTTCCCTGAAGAAGCCATTCCCAGCTAGATAGATTATAGCAGAGAAAAGGTTAAGCTATATAAAGTTCATTTCCCCACAACAACACAGCTTTTAGCTGGGTATGCCCCTCCCCCTATTCAGAAGTCTAAAAGTGAATATAGCAGATGACTCTGGAGAAAAATATCACTAACTGATGAAGAGAGGCCATCAAATGCATTGATAAAAGAGACATTTATTAAGTTTCATTCATTCTGCACCTGAGGTACTGAGTTGTAACAGCTGCTCCCATGCTGTGGTGCTGATGCCTTCCAAAGTGCACTAATCTCCTTACATCAGCAAGAAATATTTCTGTTTCTGGAGGAAATATTTCTGCTTGGTAAGTGGGCAGCTCCCACACCCCTTTCCCCCTCCTCTTCCACAAGCCCCAGTACCTAGTGCTTCACAAAAAACTACAGAAAAGAGCTCAAAAGTCTGAATATAAGGAATACATACATCAACTGAAACTATGAAGGACTGTCTCAAGTACACAAGTATGGCAGGAAAGTGGCTGGCAGTTCAGAAAATAGCAAAAGAAAACCCTGGCTGTGCTACTGCCTTGCATCTCATAAAAGGGAAAGGATAGCATTTAATTAAAGAGTACCTGCCTCCCAGGTACTGATGACATTGAAATCAATGTGGACAGAAGGCATTAAAGCTGATATAACCTAAAAATTCTTTTATTTGAGATTTACAGCTGACTGTTAGAGAAAAGTGAAAATTTATTAAAGGCTTCCATCTGGCAGAATGTATCATTGGTATTCAAACTGATAGCAGTACTGATTTAAATTTAATAATCTGAGTGGAGATAAGCATCAAAAAAGAATTCTTTTAAAATATGTCTAATAGCAATAACTGACTTCTTTATTATAGTCTGTCTCTGAGAAATGCCAGATATCAAAGAACAAGACATCAAATGTTAATTTCAGTGTGTTCTTCTAGTTGAAACTCACATTAAAATAATATACTAGCTGTGAATCAAGTAGCACAGGCTGTACCTGCTTGTACCTTCCTTGAGGAAGAGTTGAAACATCGAGGCCCTAGAAAAAGCAGAAGTCTGACCATCCAGAAGGGAGCAGGGAGGTTGTAGGAGTGGAAGTGTCCCAGCAGTGGCACTGGGGGTGGCAGGGCTGGCCCCAGTGGTTCCAGCCCCTGGCCCAAATGCCAGGCACAGCTGAGCCCTGCTGCCATGGCTGTGGGATCTCCAGGAAAATGTATCCAAGAAAGGGCAAAACGCTGTCCAGGAGAGAGGAGCAGGTTAAAAACAGGTAAGAAAAGGTTCTATGAACACCAAGGTCAAATGGGAGGAGGGGAGAGGCTGTTCCCAGCACTGGATCAGAGATTCTCCGGCAGCTCCTCTAAGAGAACACAGCAGAGCAAGTTTTTCCCAGTAGCTACTGGAGAAGAGCATGTGTGATCAGATGTTGGCACTGCAGACCAGGAGAACCCTCCCAAGAGCAGCTGGATATTCCCTAAAGGACCCCCAAGGTTCTCCTGGCAGGAGCAGCAGCCCATGGGACTGACTGCTGCACCCATTCCCAACCTCCCTGCAAAGCTCAGTGAGTGGGGTAGGACAGGTCAGGAGGGAAGGAGTGAAGCTGAGCCTGGGAAAAAGGGGTGGAGGCCTGTGAGGAAGGTAGTTTAGTGTTTGTTTCTCACTATCCAACTCTAATTTAACTTGCAAAAATGATAGCAGTGTTTTCCACAGGCAAGATTCTCTTGTCTCTGATGGCAATTGGTAAGTGATTTCCCTTCCTGATCTCAACCCATAAGCTTTTTCATCCTATTTTCTTCCCATGTCCTGTTGACAAGAACTGAGAGAATGGCTGGGTGCGTACAGAGATCAATCTAACCTTGTATTTTTATGGACAGCACGTCCTCTGAAGCTGCACTTTGGGTATCCTATATAAGAATTACAGTGAGGAAAGTGCATGTAAAACAAAGAGATAATCTGTAACCTAAATATTTCTCTTTTTTAAAAATATTATTACTGTGCCAAATTGCATTCTGTACTTGTTTTAACTAATTGTATGAAGTTTACTGTTCTGCTTTCAATTTATATAGCTGAGACTGCATGTTTTAAGTAACATTCACCTCTCACTCTCAATATTAAAAAAACTTTTTATACATCATTCTTTCATACTTAGCCCTCAATAACATGGGATTTAGGAATAGTTCATATAAAGCTAAGGTGACAACACAGGGTACCTGCAGAGCAGTCATTCTGTTAATATATGCTGGGAATGCCAAAAAACACTCCAAAAGTCACAGACAGAATCACTGATACACCATCTAGCAGGTGAACAAGGGAACAGACAATTTGTTCAAGGAAAGAATAAACATGAAATAATTTTGGCAAAAGTACAAGTATCAAAAATTGAAAAGGCTGGAGAAGAAATGTTCCATTCATTATAAGCGTAAAATAACTACCTAGTGCACAATTTTCATCAGTGTTGCACAAACAAAAATACCTACAAATTACTTACCCTTTTAATGATTATTTTCTTCATTTCAGAGTAATGGGCAGTTCAGATTTACAGGCTGGTAAGACAACATTGAAATGCTTGAAATATGTTGTTGGCAACAGCAGATAAGGTTGTTTAAATGGGGCCAGGTGCTTTAAATGTCCCAGGGCCTTCTTTTTGCAGGAAGGCAGGCACAGGCTCTGCCTTGGCAGTGTCACAAGGAGTGATCGATACCAAGACACTCACTCCTGTGTCTCTCCTGGCTCAGCAGGGGTGAGCACAGCCAGAGTCTGAAGGAGAAAAGCTTTCAGAGTGGTCAGGCAGCTGTACAAAAGAATGTGGGCACATCTCACATGGCCTGGGGGTAGGGGGTGAATGTGCCAGAGTCCCTGCTCCTCCCTCAGAGAGCTGTTTAGAAAAACAAAACAACAAATCCACTACTATATTTTATTGCTTTTTCTCTTTTTCTCCAGCAATGAGCACGGATTCACATGAACTACTCCAATGACAGGTATACAAAAAAAAAATGTTTGATTTTCAATTAGAATCTCTGAAAAAATAAGCTGATTTCATTTTTTAAATTTCAGTTTTGAAAGGGCATTTTGATTTTGTCCCGTACTATTTTCTTTCAATTGATGCATTCTCAGCACATCAGAAGAAAAGTTTTAGGTTTTAATATAAATGAGAATGATTTGTTGCATTCTTCACAAAAACCTGATAAACAGAAAAAATGTGTTATTTTCTTAGCTGTGTGTCAAATTTAGAGGAGAAAAAAAGCTAGCAATTCAGATTCTTCACCAATATTTAATCTACAATAAAACACTATACAGCAGCTATGAAGGTGTTCATACTATTCCATGTATATATCTCAGCTGCAAATCACAAAGTTTCCACACAGTCTTTGAACTCAAAAGCTCATCATTTTAGACAAACTAGACATTGAAAGCTGAGACATTGTTAGGGAGATAATATGTGATGTTACACTAGGAAGAGTGATTGCCTAAAGAATGCAGAACTGCCACAAATACATGAGGAATGCAGTCATTCTACCTAATAATATCAAATCCTTAAAGTTACTGAAAATGTTCCTGGCAATGGCAGATCTCAACTCCGCACAGTTCAGAGCTTCTCAGGCAGACCCTACACCAGGGCAGGAGAAGGTTCTACTTTACAGCCAAGGAAGGTGTACCCTAAATGACTCTGACTCAATTATGGTCTAGAAATACTGGACTATATTTGAATTAGTAAGTTAATTTGTTTAAAAAAAATGACACTGGAAAAATTTTCTTATTTCCCACAAAATTAAAAACCCCATAATTATGCAAAACTATAAGAATAAAAATAAGGTGATCTGACTAAACTGCCCTTCATGGAGCTGTAACTAGTTCCCATTCAACTAAGCATCATGTTCCATGCACACCTATATGTGTTTTTCTTCAGTAAATTTCATTAAAACTAAAAAATCATGAGGGTGGAAGTATAGTGTTCATGAAAAGCAAGCAATAGAGTTCAGCTCTTCTAAGTGCTCTGGCTTTTTTACAAGTCTTTTTTGGCCATTCATAAAATTTTATTGCATAATTTTAATATTTTTTTTTACACCTCCAAAGCTGATGGAATCAATAAGAATCTTGCCTTTTTCTTGAAAAAAAATATTGTTCATAGTTAACCAGCACAGCTGTAAAGGCAAATCCTCTTTTAACACCCCAGAAATTATAAGAAAAATTAATGGAATCAAGCATGATTTATGTTAAAATAAAGTCTCAAGATTTTCATGCCATATGTGTGATTACTAAATATGTGATATCAGGCATACTAAACTGGGGAATTTTTCTTTTGTAAGCCCAGGAATGCAGAAATGCTCACTTTCTTTAAAACCATAAAAAGATGTCATATAAAGAAGAAAATTTCATAGAACTGAGGCATGTGAAGATAGCCACAGTTTAATAGTACCACCAAACAAATAACGATGAGATGCCTTATATGAGTGCGTGCTTCTGCTGCATGCACAATCAAAATGGATAAATCCTCTTTTGGACAAATTATGACTGGATATAATTTGCTTACCCTTGACACTCACTGATGTCTGATGCAGTAATATAAACATAGGCAAGATGTGTGCCTTCTGAGGCTGAATAAATATTATAAAACTATTATTATTATTATTTTATTTTTATTATTATTATTATCCCAATCCTAAGAAATCTTACATTTCTTCACTGGAAAAGTTTGAAATTTATGAAAGACTAGACAAATCAACCCAAAAAACAACCTTCTCTGAATTATTGATTGCAACACAGATTACAAAATAATGCATACAGGAACACAGAGCCAGATTCATCAGAGCTTTATTGACTCATTAATGTAGCTCTGAATAAATGAGATTTTGTGTGTAGATTTAGTTCAAACGATAATTGCTAGGATCAACAGTGTGATATGTATTTAAACCTGGGACTACTGCCACTGAATAAATGAAGAAATGATTACTAGTTAATCTTTGTAGGACAGTGTGTTCCTAGTTGGACCACAAAGTATCAGCAATAATTTCTGCAATGACTGGAAAAAACTCCATCATTTATAATCATTGGAGGATTTTACCATTTTGCTGAGCCAGAAATAGAGTAAAACTTTTGAAAGATTTTCTGAAGATGCCATAGCTAAAAAACAACAGCAGGTAATGTAGAAAGACAGACTGCCCAAGTGCTTTAAAGTGTTTCTGTGATGTAGATGACAAAGTCAGTAGTTTTAGAATTATGTGTGTTTTATACATTACTTCCATTCCTTTTACTGTCAGTCCCTAAAGAAATTATCTGGAGGTCCTGAGGAATTGGTTTCTTTGGACTGGAAACAATAGTCATAATCAAAGAGAATTTTTGAAACACTCTACTCTGGAATTTTTTAAAACACACATTAGCTAGATTGTGAAACATTAACTAGGTTGTAAAAATTTTTGCAGCTATACTGTTTAATCTTAATTCTGGATGTCACTCCATTGTAGGCAGCTGCAATTTGAAGAATCAAACTTCAAGATAACAAAAATAATCTGATTAAATAAGGATTGTCTGAAAAAGAGTTTTTACTACAGTTTGAGAACTAAAATAAAATTGTAATAAAATAGCAGAGCACTCGCACACCATGTCTGAATGGTGGAAGTTATTGGGTCCAGACTAGATTTTCTGAGGTAAGGCAGAGATACCTCCCCTGATTCAGGCTGGGATGTGAGAGCAGTACCTGTCCCCTTCTGTCTGATGGAATTCACTTTCTGTGCTGGCATGGCTACACTCTTAACAAAGAATATATTGTTCATGAACTCTGGCTGCCCAGATCCCACATGACTTCCTGTCCACTAAGCTACAGAAAGTCATTCTTTTCCCTTTTATCCATAGTAAATGATGCTGTAAAAATATAAAGATTTTGATTTAGACTGAGTTCACAGTGAGAAAACATTTATCACCCAGACCCAAGAAAATTACTATAAACAAATTATTAAATCTGAAATACTTATTATACTTTAATCAAAAATATAAATTATCTATACTGAAATGACTTCCAGAGGAATATTTATATTTTGGCGGCCACTATATTCCACTGAGATGAACAAAGAGGTTCATCTCATTCTTAGATGAGTAGTCAACAAAAGTTATGTTTGGAATTGTAAACCTCATGTATTTACAGCTTTAAAATGACCAAAAAAAATGAAATCTCTTGCTGACCTGTGCAACACAGACGGATCATGCCCATGGGAATGTTTGAATATAGCAGCATGGGACTTTACAACACTAATTTCCCCTTTCAGGACAGCTACTTTAGGTGACAGTAATTTTAGTTAAACATAAAATGTTCAAACAACTCAAACTTATGAACAGTTTTGCATTTCAAAGCAATGAGAAATATCTGAACTCTAAAATAAATAGAAATATATAGGGAAGACAAAGAAGAAAAGAATGGATTTTACTAAGTTATTCCAGGTGAAAAAAAAAAATACCATTTAGACCATTCTCTCATGACAATCAGGCAGAAATTATGTGAAGAAGGAAGAGAGATAAAGAGCCAATCGCGAGCATTGAAACAAAACGCCATAAATAAGTAAACATTTATTATTCTAAATACAGTTAGGTTTTCTGAACTAGCTAGAGAAGATACTACTAGGTTAAAACAAAAAGTCTGAACATCCAAGTATGATTTGTACCTTTGTGAAAGCATCCTTCATGTCTAAATTAGCTAGTCTAATTTCACAATTATAATTAAATGTGTCCCACTCCTCATTATTGTTATGCATGTCAGTAATGTTTTTAACAGCTTCATTGTTTACCCTGGATTACCAGAAACACATGGGTCAAACTGTTTATAAAAGTATTCCCACTAATGTGTGAAGGAAATAATTGATGATGAAAAACACTGAATACATCAAACACTGTTTACTGTCATTAAGATTATGTGCTAAAAGTTAAAACTGCAGCATTTGCATTACATGTTAAATCTGGTTATAGCAAATTGAAAGAAAATACTGTGCAAGCACTTCTGAGGTTTTGGTGGTATTTTTACTAAGTACAAAATCATAATTTTAAATTTCAGTAAGTATAACTGATTAATCTAGCTACAAAACATATTAGCATATATCTAATGCCCAAAATGTTACACAAAAGATCTTATACAGCCACTGATTTATGGTGATTACAATGCTGAGGAGAATGAACAAACAAGCCATTGAAAAGCAAAACTGTCAAAATGACCTATTCCCTCTAGCTGTCCCTCAGGCACCCTCTTATTCAGTGCTGCCCTGAATATGGAGTGACTGTGTTCGGCAACATCCTTGGAGCCTTTTACAGAATTTCATATAAACCTGTACAAGCTGGCTTTGGTATTAAGGATATATTCTGTTTTTATTTTACCAAATACCATGTAACTTCAATTATCCCCTACCTTCATCATCAGCGGTAACACACAAAGGAAAAAAAATAAATATTATGTCTTTTCCTTTTCACTTAATATATGATGCATCTTTCTATTTTCTTGTCATCAGATTTTGTTCATTTCTCATGTCTCCTGTGTCCGGTTGGGGTAATTTTTCTTGCATTTGATTTTCTGTTTTCTTGTAATTAAGTTGAAATTTTAAGATCCCAAAGAAATAATTTTTAAAATGCTTTCAGCTTAGAGAGTGTGTGTGTGTGTGTGTGTGTATGTATACATATATCTATATATATATATATATATAGATGTAGATGTAGATAATGTAGATGTAGATGTGATGCTTTAATTTTTAGCATTCATATTTTTCAGATTCTGTACTGCCTTAGTGTGTGACTCTGAACTTCATATAAAGTGTCAGCAAGTTCTCTTCACAGTTTAGTTAGATAAAACAATCCTTTTCTAGCCTGAGAACCAAGGACACAATTGCAGCTTCATGTCCAAAAAGTATAAACAGCAAATTGAGGAGAGCAAACTGGAGGATGGGACTTCATAACCTGGAACTGTGACTGGACAATTAACCCCAATATGTAACTGGACAAAAATTTATAAAAGTGTGAAAATTCGTGACCCAGCATCCATCTTGGGTCCATCTTGAGTATAGCCATGGCCAAGCTCTTGTACTGCCCAAGGTGTATCCTTTAAAGGCCTTTTAATAAATACCTGCTTTATTCCTTTAGCACTGTCTAGCCTCTGTCCCAGGTAGCCTCTCTAGGCATCATATGTGTATAGACATAAACAACGCTCAAAAGAGTTCAAATGTTCAGTGAAACAAGTTTTCCTGCTCTGATTAACTAACCTCATCTTCTAAATATTGATATTAATATGCAATTATACTGTATTTCTTCCTAGCATCATTGTAGTAGGGTTTACAAGGAATAAAATCATATCCTGGATACCTTACAAACAAGCGGTCTGTCTTCTCTGGAAGTCTCATAAGAAGTCTAACCTGCCACCTGATGATGTGAAAAGTTATACAGTATCAAAAACTGTCCCTACACTTTGCTGTTCTTTCCAGTATCTCACTGGATTGTTGTAACTTCCTGTAGCAGCTCTAGAATCCCATAATTCTCCAGTGAATTGCAGAGGTTTCCTGGGACACTGAAATATATATGAAAATATATATGGCAATACAAATTACACTTTCAAGATCAGATTTTTTTTCTTTGCTTTTGTTTTTGCTCTTTTTAACTTTTTGTTGTATAGAGTGAATGCATTAACTACACTCAAGCACAAGACATTGAACTGGTATCTTGCCAGGTACTGTGATAAAAGTGAAGTCCAGAAAACGAGCCTGTGCAGCAATTATGCATGAAATGTCTTTTAAATATATTTATTCATTACTACTAATAAAAAGCTTGTCTGTAGATGATTCTTTAATTTGTTTCAGATGCAAATATTTCTAACTGTTCAAACCATAAGCATCTCCTGTTGAAAATTATGTTCTTATGGGTATTTAGAGAAAATTATTTCAGAATGTGAAGCTATGTCATTCTGTTTAGATAGTTACATGTAATCTCTGAAATAATAAACTGCAGCATGTGTACACCTTTTTTTTTCAGCCTACTATTTGGCAGTCATTGACACTAATGAGGCAGACCTTCCAATCACACAGCAAGTATTATTACTGTTTCACAGATGAGACAGTTGAGGTAAAGAGAAACAAATAGCTCTAGGGTCTCCTTCCCCTAGAAAAATATTCCAAATTAGTGATTCACGGGCTTGAAATAAGATCACAACTTCACTGTTTTTCTGTAAACTCCCAATTATTAATAGATCATTGTCATGACAGAGTCAAGTGTACTGTAAGGGAAAGATGTCTGTTGCACTGGATATTCACAGATAGTAACGCGCAATTTAGATTTCACTTGAGAACTGTTTGAAAATTCTTGATGTAAAAACACAATCCCTATTAAATGTTGGATTTCATCCTCATAATAAATTTGACCCTGATATAACGACATGTGGAGGAAAAAAAAAAGAAAGAAAAATCACAAAACCCAGCAAATAACAGACTCTACAGTGCCTAGATGACTGTGGGATGGAGTTCATTGATTTAGACTCTCCATATATGTTAACAGCCCAAAACCTTGAAGTTCATAACTAAATGAAGAGAATTCATAACTAAATAATGGATGTGAGCCACATAAGGATTCTCACTTAAGCCTGGTTCAATGGTAGGAGACATTGCCCATTAAAATGCCTTTATGTGCCACAGCTCACCCCCCATGAATTTGTGTTGTTACTATAGCAGGAGCAATGCTGAAAATTTTCTCCACAGGTTAAAAGCACAAATACTCTAGGAAAGTCACAGGCAGGGAAACATACCTGAACTTGGAGAATCCCAGGGAACTGATGACAGTTTTCAAATATCCCAGTGGAGCTGCAAGAACACTTGTAAATAACTGGGGTAACAAAAAGTACCATATATACATCTACTGTCTTCCAGAGAAAACAAAAGGTTTCTCAGCCCTTGCCAAGAGAAAGGCTTCAATACTCTTGAAGGTAAGAGGTAAGAATCTGCTTGTACAAGGTCCTGTCATTATAGATTCTTCGAGGCCAAATTTTGGCTTCACATTTTAACTTGTGTTTATTTCCCTTGCTTTCTCTATGAACTGGAGTGAATAGTACAGGGGGTTTTGGTTATTTTTCTTCACTTTGGTAAACTACTATTATAATCATGCTTTAATTCAGTAGCTGCAAACATTTGTTTCTCATCTTTCCAATTGCCATAACCATTGCATACATCTCAGTTCTCTGAACACCATAGCTGGAAGCAAAATAATCATATCAATAGTTGGCTAACTTTGGATAAATCACAGGTATCTGGTATATAGCTAAAGTTGCAGCATCAATCTACATTTACTACAGAGAAATAAAGTTAAATCTGCTATTGCCTTTCAACCCTTTATGATTCTTTCCCAGTTGCCTCAAGGTTTAATGGCACCAAGTTCCTAAAACATCTGAATTCCTCTCTTTGAAGAGCTATGCAAATTGCTGTTTGTGTGCAAACTGGAATTCACTCTCCTAATTTTAATTGGTACACCATCATGCAGATGTCTGCTAATATGGCTTGATTTGTAGATTAAGGTCAATAGATGCAAACACCAGAGTGTTATTTGTTTCAACTAGAGAGATCAAAACCATAGAATAATGATAAAAAGCAGAGAGTTCAAATCACAGGAGAGACAGGTTCCTTATCTTCCTAAGGGTCTATAACCTCAGCTAAACATTAATCTGCAACAGGAGTGTTAATTTTGTCTGCTTGGTCAGACAGTTTCTGAACAGCTGGCACACTGAAATTATTTATCATTCATATACAGACACTACTGACAGATCCTGGGATCTTGCTGAAAGATAGGCTTCCAAGTGAAACTGTTGAAACTGAATTGTTTCTAGTTCTGAGAAACAAACACTGGATGTTTTTCTAGAATCAGTCACTATATCAAGTATTTTTCAAGGGACCTACAAATTATATTTTCACCTTTGTTCCTCATTACAGTAATGATTCCAAGGAAAATATCTCTATAGCAACAAATTTGCTTCCAAATTGCATAAATAAAATTGGTAGGACATGCCTATGGAAAAAGATATTCTTATGAACTCTAAAAAGCAAAAGAAAGAAATTACCTGTGTATTAAACTGAAGGTTTAATAAAGACATTAAAATACATGTCTTTTGGATTTTTTTCTGCTAGAAACTTACCCATTGACTTTAATAACAAGAAAAAATCAGATTTTATGTCTGATTGCCTGATTTGACCAGATAAGTTGAAACAACTAGAACACTGGTTGAAAAAGTATTGGTTCATGGAGTCTCAAGCTTCAATATCTTTATTTATAAAATAGACATAAAAAGAGAAGGAATGGTAATGAACCATCCTTGTTTCCACCTAATTGCATCTCTGTTCCACAAGCGTCTCTCTGAAAGAAAAATTAAACAGTAAAAATAAACTCTATATGCATCTGCAGATCCTCAGTTAACACAAAACTACACCCCCTCCGTTCAGAGAAACTATTCAGGTTAAAAGGGCACACAGTAAAGGACTCCTATTGTTCTGCCAGACAGGGCATGTGACAGCATACTCACACCACACACACAAAGCACACTTCAATCAGGAGGATTCCTGAACAGAATGTAATTAATGTCACATGCCAAAACAATTAGTGAAGTGTCATTGGAGGCACAGCCGTTGCATCTACAGCTCCAAACTTCTGGGCCAAGATCCGGAAATTATATCACTTGAAAGCCTTTAACAGGAAATAATGAACATTTTTATGGCATCAGAACCATAATTCATATCAGCCATTTAATGTGTGAACATAATTAAGCAGTCAATATACTTAGATGTTTTGACTGGTTTCTAAGCTTTCCTCTCCCACTCATTACAAAAAGAGGTTGAAAGATCTTTAAGGAGTGGAGGCATCATAGGGCCTTAGTGAGTGAGCTCCTAGACACCAGGCTAGTAGGGATGCTCAGTCAAGCATCCAGGTTTGTGTTGTCAAGAGGACAACGTTATGCAAAGCTAATTCATAGTATCATGGAACCATAGAACGTGCTGAATTTGAAGGACCTATCAGGATCCCTGAGTCCAACTCCTGGCCCTGTGCAGTACACCCCAAGGATCACACCATGTGCCTGAGAGTACTGTCCAAACACTTCTGGAAGTTATACAAGGGCTGCTGTGACCACTTCCCTGGGGAGCCTGTTGCAGTGCCCAGCCACCCTCTGGGTGAGGAACCTTTTCCTGATATCCAACCTAACCTTCCCCAGATTCAGCTTCATGCCATTTCTTTGAGTCCTGTGATTAGAGTGAAGAGATCAGTGCCTGCCCTTTCCTCTTCCACTCACAAAGAGGCTGTAACTGCAATGAGGTCTCCCCTCAGTCTCCTCCTCTCCAGGCTGAACAGACCAAATGACCTCAGCCTGTCCTCATACAGCATTCCCTCAAGGCCCTTCACCATCCCTGTGGCCTTCCTTTGGATGCTCCCTGATTGCTTAATGTCTTTTTTCTGTTGTGGTGAGCACAAGGGTCAAAGTGAGGCCACTCCAGTGCAGAGCAGAGCAGCATAATCACCTCCTTTGAAAGCAACCTCATTGAAAAGAATAGAGTTAAAATTGAGTCATAAAATATAACAAAAAGGAGAATAATTTTTAACAGCTGAAAAAGGAAAAAAAAAAAGTCTGGAAGGTTTCCTTAAAAGTAATTTGGAAAATTACCATTTTTCTGTTTGTAAGGAAGGCACTAAACTTAGACAACGTACATAGTATGCTTGTAATTGTATTCTGAAGACCATTTTTATTCATATAGCTTTGAAATACAAGCATGGAGAGACACTCTATGAAATTAAAACTAAGTAAATTTCATATGTATAAGGAGAATAGATTTTTATGCACCATATAATTGCCATAACTGCCTCAGCTCTATAAGAAATTACTAAAGAAATAGCTTGGTAAGGATAAATAAATTACAAAGGTCACTACTCCTCATGTTTATAGTACAAACTAATAACTAGCTGAAATAAGAAAGGAATTATTCTTCCTCTACCACTTTGTATGCAGACGAAATATAATATACAGGATTGTGCATGGCTGTGCATGAGATGTGACTTACCACCTCTGAAGCACATACAAAATACACTGACTAATGTAAAAAGAAAGAGCAGAGAAAATTATCCATGCAACCCATTTTGGATTAGGAATCCCTGCATGCCTAAACTGGAATACGGAATCCAGGTCTATGTCTTTAGAGAGTCTTTAGTGCCTTGCCAGTGCCAAAACTGCCCTCATTTTGCTGGAGTTGCAGTGATTGAGCCATTCAGAAAAATATAGTTCATCCTAGTTCACCTTGGAAGAAAAAAACACGTAAAATCAAATAATATTTACATATTAATACCATAAAACAGGATGGTAATAACATTTCCTTCATGCTTCTAGGCCGTGCAGTTTACCCTAACAGTTGTAGCTATATGCTTCCCAGAGCACAGGCTTAGAAGCATATATGTTATACTCTGTGACCCCTATTCTAAAGGGTTTCTGTGGGGTCACAGAACAAATTATGAAGCTCCACTTTCAAACTTTAAGGTGTTTAGCCCTTATTGGAGGGAGTCTGCCCTGATTCGTCAGTGTCAAATCACAGTACATATCAGCATTTGTATTAAAGAAAGTAGTCAGATGTAGCTGCAATTTTGCATTTCCTGGTCTCACTGAAGCTCTAGTAAGACCTATAAGTGCTGTACTGAGGCACCTCCTGGGAATTAGAGGCCTGTCAGCATGACCTTGGTGCCGGGAAGGTCATGGAGTAGAACATCCTGAGTGCCATCACACAGCATGTACAGCACAACCTAGCCAGCATGGGTTTGTGAAAGGCAGGTCCTGCTTCACCAGCCTGATCTCCTTCTATGAGAGGGTGACTTGCTCAATGGATGAGGGAAAGGCTGTGGATATTGTCTATCTGGACTTCAGTAACGTTCTGACACTGTCTCCTGCCTCATTCTCATGAAGAGATTGTCTGCTCATGGCATGGATGGGTGTTCACTAGGTTAAAATCTGACTGGATTCCTGGCCCTAGAGAGGGATGGGGAATGGAGTTAAACTAGTTGGTGGTCAGCCACAAGTGTGTTCCCCAGGGCCCGGTGTTGTGACCAGTTCTGCTTAATATCTTTATCAATGATCTGGATAAGGAGATTGGGTGCACACTCAGCAAGTAGACACCAATTTGGGCAGGACTTTTGATATGTTGGAGGGTAGGAAGGCTCTACAGATAGATCTGGACAGGCTGAACTGATGGCCTGAGGCCAAGGGTATGAAGTTTTATATGGTGAATGCCTTGCCCTGCTTTTAGGTCACAAAATCCACATGGAATGCTACAGGCTGGGAAAGAGTGGCTGGAAAGATGCCTGGTGGAAAAGGAACTGAGGGTGCTGGCTGACAGCCTATTGAACACAAGCCAGTTGGCCAAGAAGGCAAATGAAATCCTGGCCTGTGTCAGCAATAGCGTGGCCAGCAGGACCAGGGCAATGATCATCCCCCTGTACACAGCACTGATGAGGCTGCACCTCTAGTCCTGTGTCCAGTTTTGGGCCCCTCATGGCAAGATAGGTGCTGGAGTGTGTCCAGAGAAGGGCAATGCACCTGATGAAGGGTCTGGAGCACAAGTCCAGTGAGGACCTGCTGAGGAAGCTGGTGTTTCTTAGCCTGGAGGCGTCTCAGTAGAGACCTTATCACCCTCTACAGCTACCTGAAAGGAGGTTGTGGACTGATGGTCAGTCTCTTCTCCCAGGCAACAAGCAATAGGACAAGAGGAATCATCCTCAAGTTGTTCCAGGGAAAGTTTAGATTAGATATTAGAAAAAAATTCTCTACTTAAAGGTTTGTCAGTGATTGGAATAGGCTGCCCAGGGAAGTGGTGGAATCATCACCCCAGAAGTGTTCAAAAACTGTGTAGATATGGTGTTTAGGGACATGGTTTAAGTAGTAGACCTGGCAATGGTAGGTTAATGTTTGGACTCAATGATATTAGAGGCATTTTCCATTTAATGATGCTGTGATTCTACCACAAAGCTCAGTGTTTTTCCTTAAAAATACGCCAGAGCTGGCTCTATCAAGGTCATACTTGATCTGCACTTTAAAATAGAGACTGAATTTTATGTGCAAGGTGCTCTTCCACCATGGCATCTTCATTTCAGAAGGAAAATTAAGTTTTGCAATATCAAAAAATGACTGCATGAGTAGACATCTTAGCATACCACACTTGCTATAGAGTGCATGGACTTGAAAGCTGACTGATCCTAAGAAAATGCTACTGTAGTTGTGAAGATTTTGAAAGACAGCAGTCAGCAGACAACAGCAGCTCCTCACGTCTCAGCTATTTTCCTTAAACCAAAATTAAGACTATGACTGTAAAGCTGTCAGCCACAGTGAAAAATGGAGTACAGACAGGGAGGCTGCTTTCAGTTGCACTCCTCTACATCTTTCCTTGAATTCCACCGACAGAAGTCTGCCAGGTATTCAGAATCTTCTGGAGTATAGAATTCTCACTGCAGTCCTTTGTAAAACAGAAACCTCCTCCCCCCCATTCCTCCATCTTCCAACATTCAAGTTCATTACAAGTCAAAATGTTCCTCTCTTTTCTGAACAGGCTGAAAAGCAAGTAAACCATCACCCAGTTGGAAAGACACCAATGAAAATTGTGATAATTCATTCTTATGTCAAAAACTGCAAAGAGGAGAGAAAATGTGATAAATTAATCCATTTTAAGAAGGAGAGATTGTAATAAGAATAGGGACTCATTCAATTAATCCACTCTTAATGTAATCCTATAAGAATGATATGGACCTCCCTGGATACCATATCTCAAGATATGACAATTCTTTTTTCTTAGCCAGCAGTTCCTGATTACAGAAAAGTAATTAGGCAAAACTGTCTAATAAAGTAGTATTTGAGAGATAACCAAAATATAACCAATTTAAAAATGTAGCAGATTATTTTACAGAACCCTCTTAAAGAAGCCAGAACCTGCATAGGGTAGGCAAATTTCCTTACAGATTTATTCAGATTGTCAGGGTGAGACAAGATATTTTATTTTGGTTTTTTGCATCCACTGAAAATACTTTGGGTATTTAGATTATCTGGTTTCTCTATATACAAAAACAACTTTAAGAATTATGAGGAAAAATATTAGAGGATATAGGAGAAACTGTCTTTCATGCTCATTAGATATGACCCAGGGCCAATGACTAAGAGTTATAAAACTTTTCCACAGAATTTTATTAATGATTAGTTTCCCACAGAACAATGTGTAAAGAATATAATGCCTGGATCTCTGTAAAAAGGTAACATGCAGTAGTCTAACTGGTTAGCTGCACCATCAGTCTTCAAGGTCTGATCACAACCTAGCAAGACTTTCTGTGCCTGCACCAGTCATTCCTGCATTGTCTTATATCTAGTATGTCACTTAAAATGAATAAGTAAAAAATTATTTTTTCTCTGCTTCTTAATGTGCAGTTACACCTACAGTAACAAATCCCTTGCCAGTTAAGAAGAAAAACCAAAACACCGGACTGTAATGGAATCCTGATATATCTTCCTCAAGAGCAAATCAAATCCTATTAGCCCATTTTGCCTTATGGTTATACAGCAAAACTGTTAGATTCTGCCTCCCCCCCCCCCCCCATCTATTGCATTGGTTCACTCTACACCAACATTTGTATTTTGGTTGACTATTGCTTAGATATTTTAGCTGTAGTTTGATGATACATGATAAGCACGGTCTTTCGAAGTCGTCTTTATCTGCCTGGTTTCCACTATGCAAAGGTAATTAATGAGGGTTGGCAGCTAGACTGCATTTCCTTTTTTTGTTAATCAAAATAAACAATAGACCTGTGTTGAATCTACTCAAGCTCCTCCAGACATGTTTCTGTCACTTCATATAATGGACAAAACACAACTTGAAATTCTAATTTAAAGTTCATTCTCCTCAAATGCTACTGTCTGCACCTATTTTACAACCAGTTCTCCTTAGTCACTTATTCCTTAACACCTTCTTAATGATAATTTTTCCTCAGAAAAATCACCAAACCTGATGCACTCAGTAATGTATATACTGGTTATTACAGGGAGGACAGAAGGACAGATTTTTATATCATGAAAACTTTCTATGTATAAAACTTTGGTTTATAATTTAATATATATTTATATAGTGCTAAGTTTAATATTTACATTTAAGGTTAATTATTTTTCCTTTAATACTAGAAATTCTTTGGTTGTTTCACAATTTTATGGAAAATTAGAGAAAATTAGAATTATTAGAGAAAAATAATATTTTGATTGTGGGTTTGAGTATCCTAAGCACATATTTCCTTCAGATTTTTGGATTTTTCACAGCATAGAGATTGCCCTGTGGAACATGGCTAACCACCTGCTTTCAATACCAAGTGGCATTGCTACATTTATTATCTTAGATCTTTCAGTAGCATTTGACATCAGTTGACATTGCTCATCATGGGATTTTCCTTGAGCATCTGGAATCTTGTGTTGGCCTAAAAATCATTACTCTACACTGCCCAGAGCAGTCAGTTCTAATCTTTTTAATTTATATGTCTTCAGTGCAGTGGACTCTGCTGCTAAACTTACTTTTTGTCCCCAGGCTTCTGAAGTCTGCATAATGCTCTCAGCCATAGTGTTTAAGTAACAGGACACTTGCTACAGCAATTAGTTAAACAGCAGCATCCCAGAAGCGTTCACTCAAGAACAATAAAATAAAATTTTAAAATTATAATACAATTCGTATTCTGCATTGTATCAAGTCATAGATGGCCATTCTTGGACTTAGCAGTAAAAGTATTTCTTCATAGTGAGTAATTCAGGGAATTGAATCTATTTTATTATTATTTTCTATCTATTCAGAGTTTTATCAATTTTTATTTATTGTACCTATGTAATAACTAAAAAATAATAGTGTTTAGAATAGATGTTGTTAGATTATGTTCAGTAACTGGGATGTGTAATTTGTCTATACATCTCAGGATAGTGAGTTACTGATTTTTTTTAATAATTAAGTATTCTTTTCTGAAAAACAGAAAGTGGTATCAGATACTCTTCTTTGCACATACATAATTTATGCAGATATGAACACTAGTATTGTTATGAACTACTGCTTAGCAAACTCTGCAGACAGCAAAGCCACTGCTTCTTTAAGCTATTAACTTAGTGGGCATTAATTTGGCCAAGCCAGCTGGGTTTGATTATTTTTTTTTTATTGTCACTAAATTCTACACTGGAGATTTTAGCTTTGTGATTCTGAACTGAATTTCCACTTACAGCTTTCAGCGGTTTAACAGACACAAAATATTTCTGTAGGATGAGAATTTGGATTGCTAGTCTCATAATGTGTGTATAGTAAACAGACACATATTTGAGACTTATATTGGGAGTGGAGAAGGGGCAAGAAAGAATAGGGAAGTGAAATGGGATGAAAGGAAGAAAGTTCAAGAGATTAACCAGCAGAAAGACTGGAAGTTATATTAGGATGTCATTTGACAACATGGCTTGATCAGGTATCAAACTAAGCTAACATATCAGTGTATTAGTCCTCCTCTTAGTACCTTGCATTGGCTTCCACCCAAGGATCTGATGGATGTCATTACACCAACTCATCTGCCACAAAATATCTACTGCTCTTATGGCTCTGGCTTTAGTAGCCAGTAAAACTTTTTTTTTTAATGTTTCTTTCCAAGTCAAGAAATTTGATGGTTTAATTTACCAATCTTGATTATTCTGTAATTTCACTTTATTGTCTACTCCATTTCTGAATTAACCTACTGCAAGAGCTTTTTACCATTATACTATTCACCTCTGCAACTCAGCTCTTTCAGACATCAGGAAGATGGATGCAGTAAGGAACTTTAAGGCTGTTTAATTCATTCTGCCTGGAACAGTTTTTAATTAGATATCATTTGAGATTTTTTTTTAATTACTTCTTGATGCTTCTGGTCACTGAACTCTGTAACATGCCCTAGTATGATAATGAGAAGTATGACTTAGAAGTTGAAATGCTAGAATAATAAACACAAAATCCACTCAATATTATTCTTAGAGTCAGAAAAAAAAGCTATGATTTGGCTTTTGCAAATTATTTTAATAATTTTTCTAAAATAATGGGGGGAAAAATAGCACAACATCTCCAAATCCAGTGATAGTCTTTTTACACTGCTTCTTGGTTTTTTTTGAGGGGCAAGGGGAGGTCTGGGGAAAGATCCTTGAGTGGTACTCAGATGGCAAGGTAAAATCTTTTATTTAATGTAAAAGAAGCTGAAGTTAAAACACAGAATCAGTGGAGGCTGAACTAACCATGAAAATAAATGCATAAAACCAGACTCCACCACCCCTTCCCCTTAAAAAAACCCCAACCAAAAAAAAAAAAAAACCAACAACACAAAAAACAAAACAAGCAACCCCTTCCTGCACTCCTGAAAAACAGCTCTTTCTTGTCTGGGACAATCTCTGTACTATTTCTTCTTGCAGTTAGGTTTGTGGAAATTGTAGTTACAATACAATGAAGTTAGAGGACAAGAAATTTGAAAGGTTTGAATAACTACTGAGACAAACTTGTAATTTTTGCTACTGAGTCTACTGACAAAAATATATCTTTGATGACAAGCATATTGCCTTCACTAGTAGCTTTGGGTAACTGCAACTTGATATTCCAGAACCAAAACCAACATATTGTATGACTATTGTCATTACAACTTAATTCTATTAACTCATTAGAACCACAGAAGCTGAAGAAAAGCGCAGAAAAATTACAGACTGTCTTTCCTTTCAGCAGTCTCTCTTATGCTAAAGAAGATGTTCTTCTTAAGAGTGTCAAATCTCAATAATAAATGGATAATAAAAGCAAGCACCTTATCCAAACAACCAGAAGAAAAATCTTATTTTATGCAAGAAGCAGGTGTCATGAGTACAAAGTTATCAGCAAAACACTCACAGGCTTCCTAAATCAGCTTCTCACACTGCTGTCATAGTCACCCAGAGCTCTCTATGATAAATCATTAACTTTCTATCATAATCCAGTTCATGTGTTTGTACACTATTATGGTGCAGATGCTCTCAAAGAAGCGAGAGAAAAATATACGTAGACAGAAATTATCCAGAAAGGAAAAAGACCTACAGCATGGAAAAGGGCTTCTCCATCTCTGAATTCTATGACTCAGGTGCAAAAATCTTTATCTTACAGTGCTGCTCATCCATGCTCATATGATTTTGTACAGGCATAAAGGGACTTTGTGAATACTGGAGAACAGAAAGAGATGTTGTTACATTCCCATGGAGTAAAGGGGAAAGCAGCAATTTCCTGGAAATGTCTATCTCAACCCTATACTATACCCTTTAGTTTATTCTTATGTATACATTTTATGAGCACACTGTGTGTCATTGACACCAGCTGGAATATAATCAGGAGTATGAAAAGCACTTATATAACTCATGCCACAATGACAGGGCATATGGTCACCCTGTAAACTCTCATAATTCAGATAAAAATTTTCTGTCTCCAAGAATGAATGGAAAGGTATGATCAAGGCATCTAGGAGTCAAATGCCTTCACCAAGACCAGACGAAATTTTATTGCGAGTAAAGAGATTAGAGAAAAAAAATCATTTTCATGTAAGACACTGAGAAAGGAAATCAATCTTCCTTGTCCAATAAGCATCACACACAAAAAGAGTACTTGGTCTGTAAAAATTCTCATTCAATATCAGAAAATAAGTTGTTTTAATAAGTACAGAGAAAACATTTTCAGTGGGAATTTATTAAGTTTATCTTTCTATTGACCTGAATGCCACCTTTAGTTGATATTGCCATCCTTTGTTTGATCTCAAAATTCTTCTATATCAGTAAATTACTTTGTTCTCTAAGTCACTCATCCCAGTACTTTGCCCATCACATGAAGCCTTGGGATGCTATCTGCTAGCAAAAATACAAATGAAATGCAGAGTTACTTTAATTGATCAAGAACAAATTGCCATATTTGTGTAAAAACAAGTATAGATATTTCTAATTAAATGTCATAAGAAGCAGCTGCTAATTATGGTATCAACAGCAGTTTAATTGACATGGGAGCTAAATATCTTTGTTTGATTCCATACTACTGACAAATAACAAATTGGAAAAAAAAAAATTAAAGGACCAACATCAGGTTGGAATTGATTAACATTTAGATATGATCAATCCAAGGCTGAAGCATCATTAATCCAGGTAGTCACCCCTAGTTATGTTGCTCAACTGCTCACAGATCCACAAATCTAGTAGCTGAATTAATAGCATTAATTTTATCTTTTCCATCACTGGCTATCTACAATAACTGTACATTAGTAACAGTGGCATAAGTAAAGCCAGTGACACATACAGTCAGAGTAAGCCAATTGGCAGAGTAAGCCAATGCTTTGGTCTTCTGTAGATCAACTGCACAAATCTCCCTCATGCAAGAAATCAAGTGGCAAGCAACCACCACAATTAAGATATTTTCACACTTTAACTCAATTATATAGTTAGATTTCTGATAAATTTAAAAGCAGAGCCCTACATTTCTTTCCACTGTTCTCAAAGCAAATAATCCATTCATCTTTTCACCACATAGCTTGCTAAAATTAATTCCTCATAATCTTTCCCTTGAAATTCATGATACTTGGAAATTTGAAGCCAAAGCATTTTGTTCACTCAGAGAAGAGTATCCTCAAAGATGCTAGAATTTTGAGAAGGTGCTACTTTTGATTATGTAATACTAATGCAAGGTATTTTTCTATGAAATTCCAGTTGCAGACATATAGGTCATGACACAAAACTTAAGAAAAAACAACCACTACTGCAGCAAGAATGTACAAATCATGCAAGTCTGTCCTGGCTAAAGAATCTTAAGAGTTATCTCTATTAAATTAAACTTTCTAAGATTCTACTGAGAAAGTATTGAAGTATTTGAAATGCAGTCTGAAAAGTCACTGATAAAGATGCAAGAAAAATAGATATTTTATAGGAAGTTAAAAGGAAACCAAAAGCAAGCATCCAGAAAACTCAGGTATTCTGGCCTCACATGTACGCTCTCAGATTTTGCCATTGAACTCAGGACAAGAGAGGAAAAAAACCAAATAGTTGCAAGTCCATAGTAATATTAAGGCTGTCCTTTAACTCAGGTACCTCGATAGAGAAAACTTCAATCAATCCTTTTGCTGCACAGTCATATTCCTGTAATTCCAACGTTTATAGTACAGCACTGGGTTATCCCGTTTAACTTGAGCTGTCTGAAGGTGCTGCAGCCAAAAAAGTGGAGGCACTGATCAGTGAAAAGGCACTAATAGAAACTCTGGAAGGACACAAATTCCATTCTTATTTACCAAAAGGTAAATGATCTCTTTGGGGAGTAAACTCATTTGTGCTCAGATCCCTTATGGGGCAGTACTGCTGCAAAGGGTAGATAAAGAACTTGTTAAGTTCTGGGTTCTGTATCACTAAAAAGCACATAAAGGCTTTTGTGTTTCACCCAGCTATCAGAAGAATGATCACAGTGTATTCATTCACTCTGGTGACTTGTCCTAAGTGTCAATAGGCTGAGGAATACCAAGAGGTGTTATTAGAAGAGCTGGTCTAAACCTCTCTGGTCTTGCTGAAAACAAAAAGGCGTAAATAAATTCTCTCTCTATGTAACTCATATTCCTTTCTAGCAAAAATTGCCAGATCCTGAAAGCACAGAAACCTTGGAAGCTCTCTCTGACAATATCTGTCATTCTGGATAGTTTGGGAAATAAAAAGAAGACTTAATCAGGTCAGCTTCCAGTGTCTTGAAATTATGTCCCAGCTTCACTGAAACCAGTCACCCTAAGAACATTAACATACTTCAGAATCCCAAAATTAATTTGATGCAAGTGCCACTCAGCTCCTGTCCTAGTACTTTCCATTTGCTAAGCACAACAAATTAATGATAATTCAGACAGGGCAGAGTTAAGGAACAATACATAATATTCTTTTCAAGAACTTTCATTATTGCCTACAGCATCATTAGACTCAAGCTTCTGAGTAAAAACAAAAACTCATACTTTACATTTACAGGAAATGCGAGCTGTGCTATATGAGGTGTAGGTAATTCCTACTTTGTAGAGACAGTACTGTGGTTTCATTTAACCTTAGAAACAATCATTGCTGTTATTAAACTTGAAGTCTTTTACAGTCTGCAGAAAAGTTATTACTTTACAGCTACTTTGTATTTCCTTTTTACCTCTCAGTAGTAAAAAAATCTAATATGCTGGCACATCTCATCTTCAGGATATAAGCAACTCCCCTGAAGTATCTGTCATTAAGGGCTATAAAGCATGAACAATTGGATGCAGATTACCTTTTCTATCCACAACACTTATGCATCTCTCCATTACCGTGGAGTCTGAGCACTTCACAATTTTAAATGCAATTATTCTCATAAAACAAGAGAAGCGCTACCATCAGCAGTTTCTAGGAAAAGGACAGAGGCA
Source organism: Cinclus cinclus (assembly GCF_963662255.1). Lineage (NCBI taxonomy): Eukaryota > Metazoa > Chordata > Aves > Passeriformes > Cinclidae > Cinclus > Cinclus cinclus. The sequence goes on along the minus strand of NC_085050.1, from coordinate 18,698,825 downwards.
CAGGAAGTCTGTGGGACTTTCAGTGAAGTCAGTCACAGAGGCTACCACTCAGACTAGTAGATTCACCTCTCCATTGTTTTATTTTGCCCCAAGCAAAGTATTCAGATAGAGGCAGTCTATATATAAAGCTCTCTGACATATTAATCTGTGTATGTGCGTGTGTAATGCAGAGAGTGAAATTGTGCCCTGACCTAGTTAGGGGCTCCAGATGCTTCTGTAGGCTAAATAATTATGATAGCAATTATGTTAATTTAGAATAAAGTTACTGAACTCAATCAAGTTATTCCAGCATTACATCAATCCAAGATGAGAACTGAGCACTGAGTGACACATCCACTAATGTTTTTGGACCTTTTTAGAGTGTTCATAGCCCACATGATGCATTCAGTTGCCTCCTTAAATCTAAAGTGTGTCCAGAGTAATGGGAAAGGGCTGCCCAAGCAGAAAGCCTCTCCAATAAACACTGTCCTCTGAAGTACTAGCATTACTAGAGGAGAAAAGCTTCTTTAAGCTTTCTTGTTATCTCAAATGTTCTAGAACTGTGTAAAATTGTTTAGAGGTTACAGCGGCATTTCTGCTTTTACAGCTCATTTAACTATGCAATTAGACATTACAATAGATATGGAAGATTTAAAATTAGATATGCTTATCTTCAGTGCATGGGTCAGTACTTTTAACTTTAAAACAAATTAACATTTTGCTTCTCATCCCCCTCTCCTCTCTACCACAAAATGAGGGTGTTTATCTTAACTCAGCAATTCTTATTACTTCCATCAGATGGTAGGAAGCAAAGGGATAAGTTTTCTGGCTTTAAAAAGAAAGTGCTGCTGTAAAGCAATTGCAAGATAGCCAGACGAATAATTCATTTTGTAAATGTGGAGAAAAATATGTGCGAATACAAAATTTCCATGATAGGAAGGTGAACAGGCAGTCCAATGACTGGTAATTCAGTGCTGGAAATTACATCAGCCTGAACAGATATACAATATTATATTTCTATTCAAAATGGGGAAACTGAATGTCAGCGCAGTGGGGGACAAAGTAGTAGAGGAATATTACATCTTTAATGGGATTTTGAATTCAAATATGCTGAGTAAAACTGCTTAAAATTGTATTGGAATAATAAACAGATAACGTTTTCATTTATAAAACAAACCAGCTACTGGATCAACACATAGCTATAAAATAAATCCATTCTTTTATGAAGAGGATGAGAAAATATGCCCTGGAAATAGAAATGAGAAGTGAAATCTCAACCATGTGGCCTTCTTCAGACTATGGAAGGAAAAATATAACAAGGTTAACTTTGTTCTTTTTTGTCTGCAGCCCAAAGAGAGTCTCAAAGCCACAGTATCGTTTTTCATTATGGTTTCTATTTCTGACATAGTAAAATGGAGGTTTGGGGGTGGAGAGGGGAGAGATTTAATCTACTTTATTTTCTTCCCATTTTCTTTCACTCCCAGAATAGCATTATTTGTATTTAACATCCTACATAATGTTGGAGTATTTTATGTGAGAAATTATGCATATTAGTTGTTACCCTCATCCACAATTAGAAATTGAGAACAGTGTCTCACAGGCTAAAGAATATCCACATTTTTGAGAGATCAAGAAGTCAACCCAGAAAGAGTACTTCCAGTGACCAATACCAAGTATGACTGTAACAGAATGGAGTAGATCTTCCATTCACTTGAGGCTTTGTTTAAATACAAAAAAAAAAAAAAAAGTATAAATTGACTTATTATCACTATTTCAGTGTGAGTTGATCAGCTATTTGTCCCCTATTATCAATAGTTTCCAAAGGCTGGAATGCTAATAATTAACCCTTTTTCCTCATTGATATTGAGGCACCATGAGAAACAGATCATCCTCTCTATGCAAAAAACAAAAAGCATCTCAAACAATATAGAAAGTATAGCTTTAGGAGTCAGAGCCTTTGTGAAGTCAGATACATTTTCAAGCAGCTAAAGAAAGTAAGGGCTGAGTTCCCACCCTCTCCAAGGCCACCTACAACTCCTCAACTACCTGAAAGGAGATTGTAGGGAGCTGGGGGCCAGTCTTTTCTCCCAGGTAACAAGGGACATGACAAGAGGAAATGGCCTCAAATTGCACCAGGGAAGGTTTAGATCAGCTGTTAGGAAAAAATTCTTCACCAGGAGGGTTGTCAAGCATTGGACTCATTGCACAGGGAAGTGAATGATTCATCATCCCTGGAGGTATATAAAAGACAAAATTAGAAGATGAGGCAGTTAGGGACAAGCCTTGGTCATGAACATGGTGGTGCTAGGCTGACCCAATTGTTGGGCTCAATTATCTCAGAGGTCTTTTCCCACCTCAACAATTCTATGATTCTATTCTATGTTCCTATGATCTAAGTTATTTTCACAACCATCCATAATTCCTGACATTTTTGTTTGCCATTATTTGATTAAATGCAGAAGAAAATGTTTTCCTTTAAAAAGACCTTCTTTGAGCCATGGCTGGCAAAGTGATATGAGAAAATGAGAAATGAGAAATCTTTTCTTACGTGTATGAGACCTCAGGTTTTCCTCACCATTTCCCTTTTCAAACAAAACCTCCATGATTTTTTTAATTATTTTTTTCAATTAAATACTTGAAATCTACAGCTGTTTGGCTAAAAATTCAAATCATAGCCTGGTAAAAAAATATTTGTAAGAAAAGCTTAGTGAACATGCTGAAGGTAAACACACTTTCATAAGCACATTAAACTTTGTCCCGTAGGATTGCAGAGGCTCTGAACATAGAGAGCATTTTCATTTAAAGACTGGTAAAGCTCTTGGTGTTCTTGCTATCAGTGCTTACCTAGTTTAGCTAAGTTATTGAATTAAAAATTAATGAAGGACCAGGTTTGAAATTCTGCCCCACTGCACAAAGCTTATAAATACCCTACAACGATACTGCATCATCATGATAAATTATACATGTAATGGTTCTGAAAGTTATGTAAATTCAAGAAAACTTTAATAAAGTTGTACTCTAACTGACATTGATTGTGTACAGTTGCAGACACAACTTAATCAACTGATTCTGAGCTGCAGTAAAAGAGAAATATGTATTCTTGTCTCTTGTTTATTCCCTGGAAGAATAAACTGAAAATCACCAAATTATCCTCCCTTCACAACTGTCTGAATATTAATTGCAAGCTTGAAGGGCAACAAAACACATTCAGCATCACCAGCACTAGTAATTAATTTGAAAGTTTCAGACTCTGACATATTGTGTACACAGTGCTGAAATGATAACCCAGAGAATGTATTCCTCCTTTGCTGCTTATGGTCTGTGATCACTCTTGTAGATACATTCAGAATTTAAATTTTTCAGACTACAGACAGAATATATTGCAGACTTTTAGAAATTAATCCAAGGTAAAAAGGTCCGTATAGAACAAAAATTCTCTGATATGTGTAAGTAATTCCGGTGCTAAAGTATTCATAAGGAATATTCCTATCTTTTTTATGAATTTAAGATTGTGTTTCAAATCATTATGAAGAAAAATTGTGGTTAAACCATTATGTCAGTCAATAGTTTTCAGTGGTTTCACTATCGCCCTTTACAACTGACTCTAACAAACAAAATTTGACAATAGAGAGAGCTCACAGAATGCTGACAAGCAAACTCTCACAGTTTAGGGGAAATTTTTACACTTTTTAATGTTACATTTACTGAATCATCCCTTGGTAATAATATTTTTCCTTACTTTAATTGTTTGCACAAGGTTTAGTTGTTTACAAACACATTGTAAGGCTTAAAGGAGTGTACTGACACTATTTTCTCAGGAAAGCATTTACCAAAGGGCTAGTAAGAGTTCATGAGGACAGATTTAAGTATTCCAGTTTTCTCTAGACTTTTTAATTTCTTTAGAAACAGAAGTCTATGCCTGTATAACTGGAAATTTGACTCTTTCCCAAAGCTCAGACTCATGTGTAAATTATGCCAATACCTCAAATCTTGCAGAGAGTCTGCAACAACAGCATTTAGACATCAGCTTCACTGTGCATATCATTGGAGAATAGATCATTTTACTCATTAAAAAAGATGCAAAAAGAAATATGAAAACATACTCAAATGTCTAATCCAGCTCAGTTTTGATATGCCTCTATCAAGTACTAGAGGACTTCATTCTTGATTGATACAATTTTCTGAAGAAGAGCTCAATTCTCAAAAACTGTGAAATATGCCATGTAATCAGGTTGACGGTTACATGCATACTAAATGTTTTGTTGGACATATTTGTTCCACTTACCCTACTCAGTCTTTCTAAATGCAAGACATTTGTCATCTGGAAGCAAGAGACATATTAGTGCAACCTTCAGAGAACAAAAATATCTTTTATATGCAAAATGCACCCTTTCTTTTCTAATCTTTCTAAACATCAATGGCAGGCACAGATACTTTTAATTATCAACACAAGATATTAGCTTTATCAGAGTGCAACATTTTTCCACCTGTAATCCTCAGGGTGTATGACATAACACATTCAGGGTTCATTTGGACACCTTGCCTGCCACTTTTTGTGGTCACAGGTAAACAGAGTGAGCCTGCTGACTGAAAACTGTAGCATTCAAAATCTATACTTTTAAGTTACAGGTTTTCTGAGGCAAAAAAATTATTTTGGATTTGTTGTCTTACAAAGTCTAACATCACCAGAAGTTCTTCAGTATAACAATTATTAAAGAAGAAAAAAAAATAGATGAAAAACACAAAAGCATTTCACCAAACCAATCAGGGATCGGTTATAAGAAAATCCAGAACTCAGGCTTGAACAGCACCACAGTTCACTTATATTCAGGTAATGACTTAAATTATCTTATTATGAAGCCAGAGAAAAACAGCTTGGGTCCAGACTAGAATATCTCCTAGGCAAAGAAGTACTCAGATACACATTTTTGGAGTTGAATCATTTGTCCTTCTAGAGGGGAACAGTAAAAGTGGGCACACAACACAGAAGTTCTTAAATAAATGACAGTAAAACTCTTATCGACAGTTTTACAAACAAACTCCACTTTCACCAGGATATTCTTTAATGTGATGTGCTAAAAACTCCCTTTAGTAAAATCTTCTAAGGAGCCCTCCCTTCTTGCAATCATATGGAGAAGCAATTATTCCTATTCTCTATGGTGGACAACTGGGAGTTTCAGGCTAACACCTGCAGTTGCCCTTTCCTTGCCCCCTCCCACGGGCAAATGAATATAAGCCACTAAATCTTTTCATCTTTATCTTAAGCTTCTTAAGGAAAGCTAGTTTCACCTGATCCTCACAAGACCTGGAGTCAGAGTGGAGCAATTCAGCATTCAGGGCTGCTAAAGCAGAAATTCAAAGTACATTCCTCCCATGTCTTCAAACCTAGCCACCAGCAACTCAGTAACCTCTGGCCTATATAAAGAGATGCTTTATAAAAAAGTCCTGACACATCAATATGACACCTCAGTACTATAACGCCTCTGGTGATTGTTTCTAAGTTTTGAGATCAGAAGTGCAAAGAAACTTTTGATAACAGAGTGACAAAAATAATCAGAGTAAGAAGTGTTGTTTGTAGTACTAAATGATAAATTCTTGTCCGTAAATGCTCAGCACCTGATACAAATTCTCAGATGGTCACCAATATCTTAAATTCCACACCAAATCAAATCAATTTCTCTCCCTACCAGTTATATGTGTATTAATTCCTGGAGAGCCCGGGTGTCAAACACAATATTTCTGGTAGGTAGAAGTATTCTCATTTTCTCTCCATACTTGCAGACACTGGTTTAGTTTGTTTATAAACCTCTTCTCTTTCTCTCAGACATGCAGATTCATGTTCATCTATTCAGACTCTGAAAGTGTCCTATAAAAGTGGAATAGAGGAGGTGGGATTTCAGATACCTTAAAGGTGGGGATAGTTGAGCAATGTAAAAAAGGTGAAAAATAGGAATCAATCCCCCTTCAAAATACAGAAGTAGTACAATTCAGATCTCTAGTGCTTTGTAGAGATAGTTCAAAAAACTTGTTTTGCAAGGGTAAAGCTTTTCCTCTGTCAGCTTTTGACTTTAGTCTTTCATTTTCTTTATTTTCTCACAAGTGCCTTGGAATAAAATATTTGATTTCATGGTGAATGGAACCTTTTGTGTCAAGCTAAATTAAATGTTTCAGTCTTTCATTTCAGCAAGAAACATACCTTTCATTACTGTTTGAATAATTCTCTGCCTTTTTCTTTCCCTTCCCCTCCCCTCTATTTTATAGTCTAATTTGGCAAGGCTGTATCTGAGATGAGCGCACAGTTTGTCAGACATTCCTCTCTTTCATTGACTAATTTTTATCAATTTTTTCACTCAGAGTTCAAAGCTTCTATGTGAATTTTGTGAAAATTGGCGTCTCAAAAAATGGTAGACAGGATACTAGTACTGAAGAAAAGGAAGCCTTAGTATTTGGTAACTGCTGGGCTACTCAGCACATATTCACTATCTGATCAATTTGTATGTGTTGTCATCTAGACTCTAGACTAGCCACAGGATGTACACTGTTTCTCACCCAGTAAGTAAACCAGAAAGTAGGTTGAGATTGACAGGAACTGACAACAGTATAAGGATAGTCTTCAGGAACACAGAAAAGATCTAAAAATATCTCAGTGCTGAGTTTGTAGCTCTTGCAGTGGAATGGGGGAGGGTGTTGTGGGAAACATAATATATCAACCCATCATAAATCAGGTTTCCATTGCTCCTTTGCCTGTAGACTGGCTGCCAAAACAAAATTGACTGTTTACACAATTTCCAAATTACACCCGCCCCAAATGTTAAAAAAAAAAAAAATCCCCATTTGGGAAGGATAGGGGTTTTTACTTGACAGTATTATCTCTGACTGACAATTTCTGTGGATGCTCCCAAAAAGGCAGAAAAGAACCCCTGTAGGATTTTCTTCTCTGCAGAAGCAGCGAAAGTCATTTGCTGTCCCACAAGTCTCAGGCCCAGTACTTCATGCCTACAAAGGAATTTCCAGACCCATTCAGTCCTCCTTGCCATGAAACCTTGCTGCACTGATTTAGGGATCAGCCTGCATTCACTAAACATCCTATCTCCTTTTTTGCCTTCAATAAATAACTGAGGCTGGCCATTATTAAGGAGACCTCCAACTGCCAAGTGTGAAATATCTGCCCAAAGGGCACATTATTAAGGACAAGTTCATAGCTCATGTAACCTATTCAATTTCCTTGGATCCACTTGATGAAACACGTCAGTTTACTAAGGAAAATTATTTGTGTCTGCATCCGTATCCAAATTCTTCCCATGCCAGGCTGGAATTACATAAAAAATGCATATCTCCTTCCTTCTTGGATTCCCAACAGGACCAGGATCCTTTTAAAAACTGTCGCTCATGCAAATAGTACCAAAATCATCCCACACAACTATGAACTATAGAAAATACAGATCCTCATCTTACTCATGGGCAAAATTGTGCTTAACTGTCCTCACTTGGGCTAAGCAACACATCACATTACACTACGGATAATTAATGAAATATTTAGAGTGCTACTCAATGCAAGTAAGGATGAAGACTTCACAACCTAGTATTTTTGGGGGGCTAAAATTCAAGAACAAAATAAGGCAAATAAATAATTTACATTATACTGGCATATATTTATGGATTCAAGTGACTAATTGAAGGGCTAGCATAAAAACACACTTATGATTGGAAATTGATTGTACTTTTTTCAAACAGACCCAGAGTTTTCCTGGGGTTTAACCTGCCATTTGCATAGGTTAATTTTAAATGGCAGTGCAAATTTAGCTTGAAAAGATAATTACAATATTTCACCTCTTTTCATCTCAGGTTATGTAAATGAGACTTTAATCTTTTTGCAGTTCATATCATATTAATATAAGTTAAAAAAATTGATTTATCTTATGCTGTCAATCACTTGATAGCAGTGGACACAAATGAAAGCATGTGGGTACAAATCAGGCTAATTTCCAACTACTCTCTTAAGTCTTTCTTTTTATCTATAAGGTTATGGCACATAATCTAGATAAGAAAGTGAACAGAGAGATAGTTTTGACAGGTATCTTGTTAGATTGATTTGCCATTTTTGTCAGTAGTAAATTAATTCATCTTTCTGATAAGCAAACTGTTTCTTAGACAGACAGTTCTTTATGCAGTATTTCATTGTCTAAGATTCCACAGCTCTGCTCAGGTTCAACTACCTCTCACACATTATTATTGCTAAAAGTCTTCCTTACCCCACTCTTTTTTTCCACAGAGAGAATAAGGCTCAAATAATTTTCTCCTGGTTTCTCTCTTCCATTTTCTTACAAGTTCAGAATTCATTCCAAGAGTAGTGCAACTCAGCTGGAATCAGGATGGTCTTAGGCACTAATGACTTTCAACACTTGTATTTCAAGGATGTGAAATGGATGGGAAAAGCTCCAGTTTCTAACCATCATGATCAGGTGACACTGTTTTTACCTATAGGTAAACTTTGTTCTCCATTTCATAGATAAAGTATTTTGTGGGTCTTGGGACCATCAGCCTGTCCCAGGAGGAATCAGTACAGTTACAGATTCTCTTACTGTAATTTGATTTCTTTGTTCTACAAAGTACAGACAGGGCCTGTTTCCTTCATGAGAAATATTGAAGAAATTATGTCCTCCATAAAGCTTAGAAAGCACCATCTCCCTCTCTCTCCAGAAACCCTGTAACAACTTCAAAGCAGATACAGGCAGTGAAACACTTCTGTCTCACTGAGACAGAATGTCTCAGAATGTGACTTCTGTCTCACATTTACTCCTAGGAGATGGCAATATGACCTGCATAAGCTGTGTCTCCAAACACAGAGACTTCCCTGTGGCACTAAGGAAAACTGATGAGATGTAACACTATAAAGAAATGCACCAATTTAATGCTCAAGATCAAGGCGCTTTTTTTATATATCTGTGTTCCTTTCTATGGGACTTCAATGTACATTGGTATCATCAGTAGGCTAAGAATATTTTCTCATTTTTCTAGAAAATATTATCTTGCCAGTTAAAAAGTCCAATTTTTAGGACTTTTATGCCATAGTTGTAGTTTCTTCAGACCTTGACACACCTACCTGTCACCTGAGATAACTTTAACATGATTCTTACTGCATACATGGCAATATTTGGGAGTTAATCCTCTGGCTGCCTACAAGTACTTAAATCCAGATAATGTCCTTTTTTAAGATATTCAAAAGTCTTTTTTAAGATTTGCAGAAGTTCTCTAAAACTAGTTATTTGCATTAAAGTGTTCACATACTATCTTCTTTACCAAGTCAAAACAACCAGAAGTTTAGTCCTCCTGATTTGTTGTCAAAGAGCCCTTAATAACCATTGTCCAGTCCTTGAAATGTCTTTCTCATTGAAAGGAAAGTGGTGGACTTCCTACAGCTATGAAAGATAACAGACACCTGAGAAAAGGGATCATCTAAGAGAAAAAAATTACACAACATAGTCTTAGTTGCTCTAAATAAAAAAAAAAAACCTTTTATCAATAGAAAATTGGTGTGTGGTTTATGTATGAACATTACCTAAGCCAGTCTTCGTCTCTCTCTTACACCAAACTCAATCTTTTTGCAGATTTCAAAGTGTTTTCCGTATCATTTTATAGGTTTCAAGGGAAAAAAGCAAGTAGAAATGATGATGTGAGAAAGTCTTTCTCATATGTGATCTGGATTGAAAGAAAAATCACTAAGCACATTCCTACAAGTTTTGGCTGCCATTAAAGATCGTATTGGGAATATATCCAAACTACATCTGTAGTTTGAAATTTGCTTATTATAGTGCCCCTCTAAACTAAGCTCTCTTAAAATTTTCAGAGTAGTTTTTTAAATGATGTGATTTAATAAAATGTTCAGCAATGTTCTGCTTCCTGACTGCATGTGAAGAGGCTCCAAGTAATTACTTTTCCTTAGTTTTCTCCCACACATGTACAAATGCATACGTTATGCCTCCCACATTATCATAAACTCCCACGTTATCATAAATGTACAGTGTAAAATTACTGCACTGACAAGGAAATAGAAATAATTAAGTCCTCTGCTTTACCACTAGATCATCCAGGTCATATTCCTTGTGACTTTCAGTGTAATAAAGTACTTTGACTCATTAAAATCAATAGGACTACTGCTGGACATAGTTGATATTACTTTTGCAGAAAAGTAATTTTCCCCAGTGAGAATATGGATCTGATTCTTTTTGTACTCTTCTACCTTCTCTTGTCTTCACTGCTGCTCACATTAAAGGAATGCCAATTTTGAAAAATTAAGTAGGGCTTTCCTTAGCTGTTACTCAAATAAGATTAGTTTGGGGTTTTTTCTGAAGGCTAAATTATGTTTGTTCACTTGACTTTTTCAGCCATGCAAAACAACCTGGTTTGTATGAAACATCTTCTAAGGCCTCAAATTCAGTGTAATGAAAAAAAAATCTCCTTTTCCCTTCTCTTACAAGGTAAAGCAAAGTACAAAAAATTAAAGTTCAACTTTGGTAATGACACTAAAATATTCAGGAATGTAAAAAGGAGAGAGAGCACACACACCAGAACTTTACTCCATGGCTTGCAGTGAAAATGTTTTACAGTAAAAGGTTGTTTTACTCTTGGGAATTCATCTGCTGCCTGGTTTTAGTGTGTTACATAGTCTACTCCAGAGTAGTAAAATAGTAATTCCCGTACTGAAAGCATTTTTGTTATTTGTTTTTTTCTCTAAAGAACAAATTACCAGTTTACACCTGGGAAAAGCTCCCAGCTGAAATGCTCAGTGGATCAGGTTTTCCAAAGCAATGTTAATTCTTACTTTCTTTTTTCAAGACAAAATTACTGTTGCTGAGGATTATATAAAAATGCAATCCTGCAAAGTAAACAATCTATTCTGTAGCAGATATTAAGAATAAAAACATTAACCACCTCATGCACAGGTTCAGAGTCCCCTTCTTTAAAATAAAAATCTGTACCCTTTATGCTTATCAGTCTAGTTCTTTTCTTGAAAGCCAATCGGACTGTAGCTAGTGTATTGAATAGTCATACAATAAGCAGCTGTCACTTTACAATACCAATATCCATTAAACAAAATGGTCATAAGTGCATCAGTCTAACATAATAGCAAGAATGTCATTGAAATAGAAAGTTGCACAGGATCAATGTCCCCTGCCTTGAAAATAAACATTGTGCTTTCGACTTAGCACTTATCAAGCAGCAGGAGAACATTATCCTGTGGTAGCATCCTATTCAATTGACATTATCTGTTAACTAGAGATACTCAGTGAAATATCAGCTTTTCTCACTTTGGATAAAATAAGCACTCATTTTACATCTGCTATACATAATTATTGGGTGTGTGTATTTCCTGCAACCTGACTTTAAAAATGCAAAACTTATTTTAAAATAGTTTACAATTTATACTACTCCTTATATAGCCATAGAACAGTCTTTAATGAGCAAGAGGCAGTGAAGCATTAGACTTAGAGCTACCTCCAGATTGCTTTCTACTGCTGTCAAGCCCTTCCTCAGCTAATAATTATTTTGTCATTTGCTTCTCAGATTGTCGAGCTGTGATTTTCCTTGACTACCCCCACATCTGAACTACCTTTCCAATATCCAGTCTGACTGTTGTACTGTCTATGGACTTTTTTGGACAAGAGGGTGGGATGTGGGAAGCATTTGTTGGTTTGATTTTGAAGTAAAACTTTTCCCAGATCTGTTTTAAATAAGCAAGTATAGCAGGACCAGATAACATTTTGACTGATAAATCAAAGATTACTGATCCTAGGATTAAATCTTCCTCCCACTAAGACCCATGTGCATCTCCCTAAGAAGTCAGCAAATTATTGGAGCACTGCCAGACTCTCTACAGGCACCTGATGGATTTCCTAATTCCATCTGTCCTTCACAATTTGGTTACTAATTTCATAGCTGAGGCCGCTGTTTAGTATGTGAATTTCAAGGCATCAAGGCATCACAAACTAGGATTTTGGCCTCCACTATCTCATCACCCTCTTATTCAAGGGTCTGTAGATATTCACTGACAATCATTATGTTATGGGGCCTTTATTTTTTCCTCCTTTTGTGTGATTTTTTTTTTCCACTTAGAAAATAAAAACTCTTAATCTTGCTCCCGGAAAGTGTGGAAATTGCATTAGGCATCATGTAGTTTTCAGAAAAAGAAAAAAAATAGTCCACCTTTTTATACCTTAAGAAATTTGCTCCATTATTTTGAAAAATAGGTTAATTAGTTTGCACATTCCAAGTGAAGTGCTCTAAATTCATTGCAAAATTGCCACATATTCTTATATTTGATTAAACAAATAAAAGGGTCATATCAAATTATGTTAGCCTTTTGTCTAGGAGGAGTAACTACTACACAACTTTTCCCATGGAGGTGAAGTAGTTGGTCTGCCACATAATAAGGTTTAGAGTATTGAAGTGGAACAGTTTTCCTTGTTGAAAGTTTAATGTCAGCTCTATTCTTTTGCATGCATAATGTGTTTCCTACATACTTGTCAATATCAGGGAAGGAACAGTTGCAGGAGCGGTGAATGTGAGGGAATTAAATTTTAAAAAATGAAAATCAAACCAAAAATAAGAGGACATCTTATATAACGAAGAATATGAAATGTATGTAGCTGGCTAAGCATCCTTCTCTCATGTTATATGTGGGCAAGTTGTCTCATGACAGCCCATCAAAATGCCACATTGCCTTATGTATTGCAGTTAAGCATGTTTGGCACAAGGATTTTGCCCTAGCTTTCTTAGCACTTAGGCAGATTGTAGCTTTCCTGTGAACTGGCTTACAGTGTGCCGTGAATGTTTTTGCCTTTCCTTTAAATCACCATAACTGCTTGACCATTTTTGGAGCTTTTCTTAAGCCTGCATATTCCTTTCTTCTGTCCTTTCCCACTACCTACTCTCTTTCTTCAACTCCCATCTCAAACAAGCAATTTTGTGTCATGAGACTCCACAGAATATTTTTCCTAGAATACTGATGTCCTAGAATAATCTCATGACAGAAGAGATGTAGGCCCACCATCTGCATCTCACAATTTCCATTGTGTCCATATTTCTATGTCTCTTTCTTGGATTGTTTCCATTAAAGCTCCCTAAGTGTCCTCAAAGAGAGAGGGAAAACAATGCAGGAGCAAGAATAGTCCACAATGCCAATGGGTGAATGGTAATATTCCATCCCTTAGAGCCTCCAATGAAACAGTGCTCCATGGCCAAAAGTCAGAGGCAAATACGGAGTATCCTGTTCATACTGGAACCTCCATGTTATCTTGAATTTGATCTTACATTTTTTTGTCTTTCCTCACTGATACATACTTACTATTGGAGTATAATTTTTACAATCTCACCAAACTCTACATAGTGAGTACATTCTACCTGAAGTTGAAGCTTTATCATTGGAAGTTAATTACTGAATATATTCCAGTACATTTCTAATTTTTCTTCAGGATGGACAAGCCAAAGTAACAGATTTTTTTTTCATGAGGGAAGAAAACATGTTCTCTCACTAAGGCAGAAGGAAGAGGGTGGGTGATTCTGGAATCAACCCACAAATACAGCAATCTCATACCCTGTGACTTATTCATTATTCTGTCATGTCCCAGTGTATTCATTCCTTTCAGAAAGGCACTAAAGAAACCAGCCTGATTGTTGCATAAAGCACAGTAGAACTACCCAGACATATGTGAGAAGAACATTTAGATGTTTCCCACTTCACAGAACAGCAGAGAGGGTAAAAATGTTATATTTCAATTTTTTCCTACACTAGGATACCATAATATTGTACAAGCTAATTTATGCATCCCTCCTGGGTCTTATTACCACACAGGTACTGCAGAGAAGGACAAAAGGGTAACTAAAATCTACTGCAATTACATATAGGCAGGCAGGTAGGGGCAAATTCTGTTTGCCCTCTGTGAGAACAAAAAGTAGGTGCTACAAATATAAGAAATACCTATATTCCTTGGAATATTTTTGCTTGGTATCTCATGGCAAAATTTAGCATATGAGCAATTTTAATATACACTAATATATAAAATGAGGTCATGGCTGCTTTTTTGTTGTACACGGGGTTTTTATTGATATTATTTGTAAAATTGGTAGAAAGCTTTAAAAAAAACCCTGAAATATTAATTAGGATTGTAAAGGAAGATCCTTGTGAAAATATTTTCATTTGGTTTTGGCTTGGTGAGAAAAAGAAAAATGGTTTGGAGCTGTTTCACAGTGGGTTATAAAACACTGAATATTGTTAATCATGTTATGCTGCTTCCTTCCCAGAAGGGGTTGCTTCTTGGGAAATCCAGCTCTAAAATAGCAAGTGGTTGAAAAGCTTGGCCATTCTTGCCTGGCTGAAAGTCTCTTGTATACCCTCTCCAGAATGGGAATTTCAGACAGGGTTTCCACATGAGATTAGTGTCTTTGTCAAACAGGCTGTTAGCTACTTTGTCGTAAATCTCTCAAACTCTTTCTTGAATCTGTTCTACTTTATAAAATTAAAAATCAATTTAACCACATCAAAAGGCAGCCTGAGTTTGTATGATAGTGATTAGAGCACTTTTAGATGCAACAAATTGATGTTTGAGTACTTGTTCAATGGAAGTTTGATTAGTTATTCAAAATGGAACAGCCCCAGCAAGGGAAATGTATCCCTGGAAACAGTGTGTGGCAGTAAAGGCACCTAGATGACTCAAGTCTGTAATTAGAATGAATTGAGACAAATTCATGCAGCAGTATTTGCACGGAATGTCCTAATGCCTTCAATATTTCCTGTTGATGTGTACACATGTGGTTTTCACTGCTTTTTCATATGTAAGTTTGAAAGGTCACATCATAACATTAAGAAGGAAACAAAGCAATCAAAGAAAATTCTACAGCTTCTAATCAAGCTCTGATAGTCACTAAATTCTGCCTTAACTCCAGAACATTTCTCAATATTTTACTGCTAACAGAACGTGTACAGAAAAAAATCTCCCTTCTGTTCCAGCAAGTTTATCATATGGTTTCAGTGGTTCACAACAACTCTGTTCATTAATCAATCATGATTACTAGCTATATACAGTACACACAGCAGAAGATATTAATCTGGGACAGTCTGGAGTAGCGTGCTAATTAGTGATATGCTGAAACAGCATTTGGGCATGGCTCCTTGAAATCACAATCTTTCCATTGGCAAAATTGCTTCACCCTAAGTATCTCACTTTACACATGATGTATCATTTTATAAAATTAATTGGCCTGTTACATCAACACAGTCTGGAAGAAGGCTGGCATTATGCATTAAATCTGAATAGTGTAATGCTTAATATTTTATGCTGCATTGCACTATGTCTTTCAAATATCACCAGATACTTTTCAGTTTTTGAATTAAAATGGGAGAGCAATAACTCTTTAATATTATTATTTTTATATATAACAGACAATACATATTAGTATCCTAGTAGTCTTTTGCTGTAGTATGTATTAATCATATCTGTCCCTATATCAAAGAATTTTGTAACCCTATTTTTGAAGATGCTGGGTCAGTCTGAAGAAAGGAAGTCAGAGAAAGGGTAGAAATGAAAACTCCAGCCCCAGTGGCAGATTTCAACATCTACCCTCACAAGAAATGCCTAAAAGTCTAACAATGTACATGTAGTTAAGTCTGATTTGTTGGTTTGGTTTGATTTCATTTATCATCTCCCAGAAACAAATGCTGGTGTTTAAACTACTAAAGAAAATAGCACAACACAAGTAGTCATATCCCAAAGGTGCCTTTGGGCTGAAGAATCAAGAAGTAATCAAGAAGCTCATTTTCTATGTTGAGAAACAGTGGCTCCTTATGCAAGGAGTGATTATATGCATGAAAATATTTTCCTTGAGATAAGGGCTGCTGGCCTGGGTTTCTTAAAAAATGCATAAAGAGTGCCAGAGCAATTTTCCAGTAGAATCGAATGCAATATCTGCACTGGTACTACTGTATTACATCCTAAACTGCACTGTGGTATTAATTTCCTTCATTCACCAACGGCCATAATAAACCATATCCAGAGTAGATTTGTGCTCAGGACTTCCTGGTCACAAATAATGTGCATTACCAAAAGAATTACATCTTCTTGAAACATATTAAAGGACACAATAATTAGAGCTCATAAATAGATTTTTTTTTACAGAAAATTTCTTAGCAAGTAGATTTTTTACTTGATGTTTGTCACATTTCCTGCAAAACAGAGGGAAAGAAGGGTCTTTCAATTCTAATTCCCCTCCTTAGCTTCCTTCCTTTTTTTTCCAGAAGAGACATTCATTTTAATCTTTACCCTTCTCTTTTTTTTTTTTTTTCCTGTGGACAAAACATAAATTTTCCCTGAAATCAGACAGGTATAAGTGATAAAGATGTTGAAAATGTTGTAAAAATTTAAGCAGTTGAAATTCCACTTTTCTTCTAAAATACTTAATTGCAACTGTGCAACAGTATCAGTTTTCTCTATGGGAAATATATAGCTAGAGAAGTCAGGTACTAAGTCCTAAAAAGCTTTTGCTATTTCATATAAATTAAACCCTACTAAACTTTAAATTGAGTGCTCTGAAGAAAGAGTCTGGGACATTTGAAGTCATGGTTCAACATTCATCGTTACTTAATATATGTATTGTCTGACCCACTGGCAGAACAAATGTGGCCTGGGTCAAGTGCGAGCGCACTATTACAGATTTCTCCAGTCACCCACACAGCAAGAAATACAATGCTTATGCCAAATCTGTGCCTGCTGTGGGAGGACAGGGGCTAAATGACTGGACAAGAACTGCTGAGACAGCAGAGTGAGGCTATACTGTTTCTGTGCTTTGCATTTGAGCAATTTTTTATTTGTTGCTCTCCACTCAAAAGCCCAACTTACCATTTGGTGGAGCTGCAGACTGAGGCACTCTGCTCTTCACATCAGATAGCATACACATAATCAACAAATTATTGCTCTTCAGGACCCACTGAGACGACCACCTTTGGAGAGAAGAGATACCTAGTCCTCAGGTGCATTCAGTCTCTTTTTATTGAGGTTGTTAACGAGGGGCAACTGCAATCAGTTCTGACAATGCCTTTGGTGCTGCTGATGCCCATCACTGGAAAATGGTCTGAGAGCAAGGCTGCTGACAGAATTCAAGCAGCTGATTGGGAATAAATAATTTTCAGAGTCTAATTTCATTTCAATGTCAACTCAGCCCCTTCCTGGTATTTGTTCTGTGCAATTTTTGTACAAAAATCTTGACACAGGTTTTTTTCAGTTTTTAAGGGTGAGTTCTGCAGTACCTGCCCACATTTCATCAGACTGAAGGCAAAATCAACCTAGTATTTATATGCATCTCCCCCAGCTTCCCCTAAAATACAAGTTTTTCTAGAAGTGATAGAATTGGTTGAAGGAATCCTGCAATTTCTCAGTGTGATTAAACATGAAATCAAATCTTGGTCTTCTGCTAAGTAACTATAGTGTAGGCATTCACTTGTACACAAGTTAACATATTCAAAGGGTCCTTCAGCATGGTTCACTGTGCATGAAAGATACAGCTTCAGCAGCTGTGCACTTGATATAGAATTCTAGCAACAGTCCAAGGATTAAAGTTCCCCGAATTCATTACCTGTGCTCAGAAACACCCAGTCACCTCCAAAAAGCGTCTGCCCACTGAACTGTAAACATGACCATCATGGCATTCTGAAAAGATAAGCTAAATACAATAGAAAGGATAAAGAATAGCTTCAGTTATACAATATTGGGCACTTAAGCAAAATTGGAAGTGCAAATCTCATCTAAAATATAGGGCTTGAAGAATACAAAAAATATGTCACCACCAAAGTTGGAGGGTTTCTGTAATACTGAATTAATTCATGTAGTAGTTGCCAGTTTTCTGCTTAAGTGGCCACTCTAAGATAAAAACAGTTACCAGATACAAAAGATGAATTTTGAAAAAATTCAGACAAGAAATAAACAGATGAGGGATTTCAAAGTATATACTTTGAATATATAAATATTATATATTTATACAAAGTATATATTTCTTTTTATAAGTATATACTTATATTTATACAAAGTATATACTCATAATGCTTAGAGTGTCACTGGTTCACCAGCGACAAACTCATGATGGGAAAATCCTATTAAGTGGCTAACTCCCATCTACATGTCCACAATATCAGCAAAGCACAGAAAGCATCCATTCCCTCAAGAAAGCATGAGAAAACTCCATTTATTATAGGAAACATGAAAAACACCTTGAGTAAAGAAAACCAAAATAGTAACACTGAAGTAGAGCAACTTAGTAGTCTTCTTCTGCCTTGTAACTAAACAATCTCAGCATAAAAGGGTGAGATTCAGATGAACATGTTATTTTCTGAATTAAAAGTGGTATTTTCATAAGTCCCTCATTAAAGTACTCAAAAAAAGGAAAAAACAATAAAAATGCCAACAAACAAGAATTCCCTTGGTCTTTGGCTGTCAGATGACTGACTACTGAATTGATATACTATATTTTCAGTTGATTCCACGAAGATTTTTTGGATGCTATATTAAAACTGTGTTCAAGACGTTTTTTCAAAGGTACAAGTTAGTGCGTTATTTTATTTTCCATGAAAACACATTTTATTTTAGTATCTACAGCTATTTGTTTATACAACATGTAGTCTATTGAGACTGAACATAATGGTCTGTAGGAGAGGGCATTTTGCCTTATATTTCTCATAACAGACTTTTTCCTACTTTTCATAGCTTAATAATGTGCTATGTTCCTAAGAGTCTTTCTTCTGCTACAAAAGTGCCCATAAGAAGTGTGTTATTATTTGGCCTATTGCCCAATGTTCAAAAGCGTTCGCTTGCATTAAAAAATTTATAAATATGAATTAATTTAGTAGGAATTGATTATGAGTCACTGCAAGATTTTGAAAATACCTACCTACCTACGTAGCAATTTAGGAGTCCAATTTTAGATTCTCCCTCCTCTGGCCAGGGAGGATATAAAATGCTTATGAAAATAGACTGTGTGGCAAAGAATGATGAAGAAGGCTCAGGTTTGTTGTGTGCTGAGATATATGCAGGATACAGCTGACACTTTGCTACCAGGATGTTCTTGATGAAGTTACTAAGCAAAGAATTTCAAGCATTATATTAGTAGCATATCAACCAACTTCTGCATTTTAGAAAAAACTCAGTCTTAACTGAAGATGAAGAACAATTTCCTTTTATCATCACAGAGAATATTCTCCCCTATTTGCCCCTCCAAATTTGAGCAAGAAAAAGACAGGATTTTTTCCAAATCTGAGACAATATTTCAGATCATAACCATGAAGATACAAATACACTTCCAATCCCAAAGACACAGTGAGATTTACAGTTAGAGCCATTGCTTATAACATGAGAAATTTGGGAGATTTGGGATTTTGATGCAAGGCCAAAGTGGACACTTAAATTTGAGTTTCTTAATTCCCCAGTAAACTGTAAATATGAGTTTTATTTTAATACATTGTACATGTATCAAAATAATTTCAAACACTTGATCAACAGAGACAAAAGAGAACACAAGAGTAAATTATTTCTGATGCAGGAATAACGGGAGATCATGACACAGTATTTTCTGTACATATTCAAAAATGCCTGTGGACTCCAAGAAAATACCTATTTACTCAACTGAAAATGAAATTTGGAATTAGACCTGATTAAAACTAAGCACAGAACCAAAATATGAACCTGGTGGGGTATGTGCATTGCGTTGACAGCAATGTTATTTGAATGTTTTATTCAAACTGGTATCACATGTTTCACTTGGAACTATATTTTACACAGCTATATATCTATAAAAATAAGATGTTTTCAAATATTTTTATAAAGTTTTATTGCCGTGATAGAATTTTTGTAACCTGCACCAAGTCTTTATTATCTTGAGGAAGGGAGCTATAAAACTGCTGGGTTTAAAATCAATTTATTCTCAAGCCATCTACCACTAGCAATTGCAATCTTGCTCACCGCTTCCTTCAGTTTGGCACTTGCATTTCTATAGGAGCTCCTGCAGAATGGACTTTTTCCCCCCATTCTCAATTACAGGTTTCAGAAAGAAAACTATAGTGACAAAATGACACTAGAGAGACCTTTCAGCAAGTTAGCCCAGAAGGGGTCAGCTTTGTCTCTGGAGTACTTAGAAATGTATTGTACATACCTCTACTATGACAATAACTGAGAACACAGCTCTGGGGTGTAAAATCCATGAGCTTCCCTGATATTAGCCTTCACAGTGCTCAAAATGTAGTATATTGAAAGTGTTTTGTAATGAAGTGGAAGCTGGAAATGGAAGAAGCAGGAACAGCAGTGTTGAGGATATTATGAAACTTCCCAGAAAGGGAGCCTCATAGATGCATAGATAAAAGGGAAGATGCAAAAACATGGTATTCTACCCAGATGGAATGTACAACACTTCAGTGATAACAGGCAGGAAAATCCCAGATGTTGCTGCCATACACAGAGAAAATGCTTCATTTTACAGCAGCAGTGGCATTCTCTGCAGAGGGTGGAGCATTCCACTCATTGCAACACTTGTGCAGTTGGCTGAGGTGAGACGTGAAGAAAAGTCTACATTTGGCAATCTATCCATCTACAATTTTTCCAGTCATGTTTTAAGAAACAGGAAAGTCTGTGGCAGATTAAAAAGATAACTCAGTTTCAAAACTTAGCTTGCAAGTCTGCTAAAGTTTAGAATTTGAAGCATTGATCCTCAATCCCAAAGGTCAGTGACCTTTCACTAGACTAATAGATATTCCTTGACAAATGCCTCTTTCTCCCTGCTTCCTCTCATTCCATTTCAAACCTGAGATAATTTCCTGACAATATTTTTGACAAAAGTTACAACTCTGTTCTTTCTTACATTTAGAATGCCTCCACATAATACTAGCTCTGCTTGGAGCCACATAGTTGAGCTCACATGCAAGCATTTTGTTGACAGAGACGTAATAAGCAGTTTAGAAGAATTTGTTTAAGAAGGAAGGTACACATTTAATTTTCATACTCAAATACTATGCTTCTTAAAAAGTCATTCCAAAGATTTCAGGTTGCCTCTAGAATAGCAAACAACCTTCCTAAACTAGTAAAAAGTAACAACTTTGTTGTGAAAGGCAAAGTGAGATATAAGCAGAAAGGGCATGGCAGATGAAGTTTGATCTATTTCCTATGGAGTTCTCTACCCTCCTGTTGGGGAGATTAATTTGTTTTTTAGGAGTAACATCTTGCCAAACCACCAAGATAATAACACAATATTGAAATGCAGGAGGTTACCCCATCAAAATGTTAAACATCTTGCAAAATATGCTAAGAAATGGTGAAGATAATTCTTACCTGTAGAGTGTGGTACAAAGTTCCACTGATATTCAACAGTGTGAGTAAATTTTGAGTCATTGCTCCTGAGCATGAGTTCACCACAGCCATCTATTTACTTTGTTCTTTCAGATCTTAACTGCCTCAGAGACAACAAAATTCTGACACCAATATATTCAAGACAGTTTTTTCAGCTCAGATTTTTTTTGTTTTCTAGTTATTCCAAGCTCTATTATCAACTTTTATAACAAAAACACAACAAAACAAAACAAAACAAAAAAAAAATAGACTAACACCCCCCCAAATTAGAATGCTAATTTGCTTTAACATGATAGAAATTAATGACTTTGAAAAGGTCATTGTGTTTAATATACTTTATATGAAGCATTAAGTAAAATAGTTGTCGCATCTTTCACATACTGGGCAGTGCTAAATGAACATGCACATTCTTATCTTCTTCTTCCCCTTAATAATTTTCTCTAGAAAGAGAAATGAACACAGAGAGGCCTGAAAAAAAAATATTCATTTAAGCAATTAAAATTGAGGTTTTCTCAAAAACTCTTATTGCATATTTATATTTGGTGAAGAATGGTGAAAGTCAAGCAAGAATAAAATGGGGACTGTATCACTGTGGGCACTGCCCAAAGAGACTGAAACATCAGTGACTACCGAGAAAGCAGTGAGGAAAGGAAGGAAATTATGTCTCTAATGCAAAGTTTTCGTTTGATTTGTTTTCTTTCATTTATGAGGAAAAAAAGATTTAGATGTGAAATGACAAAACTCTTAAAGTGGTAAATTCCAAAGGACCCAGTGAATTCAGGAGCGCTCTTACAAAAGAACATTCTGGAAGTACCACAAGAAAGCACCAGGCATTAACTTCTGAGCAGTTACAGCTTTTAAAATAATCAACTACCTTCTCTTGCAATGCTTTAGCAAACTCACAGCCCATCACAGATCCAATGCATCCTTTCACTCCACTGCAGAAAACCATCTCTTTTCTATCTGAATGCAAAGATGTAGAGGAGGAAATCAACCTACATGATACAGGCAGAATCTTTAATTGCACAGAGAGAGAAAAATATTCAGTCAGGGCTCATTGATCCTGAATGTGGAATACTGCCATTCAGAATTACCCCTTTCAGCTGACAAGCTTACTTCTCATAGTAACAGAGAGAAATGTTACAACCAGTGTTCTCACATTTTGGGGGATTATAAGGTGAGTATGCAGAATCTGGATTCTCTCATTATCTCTTAACCTTCTAATGCCTGGCATTTTCTGAATGTGAACTTTGCTTGCTCTGCAGGCCTTTGTCTTGTTCTTTCTAATGACTGGTTTTATCATGACGGGTGTTTCCAAAAAAAAATACATACGTCTAGGGAACCTCCTTGACCAAACAGGGGAAGCTACTGGAGTATGTCACAATTCTCTGCCCAAGACCACTTCCTTCTTTCCAAAGCTCAAAAGATCTCTGTGTATGCCCAGGACAAACTGTAACTGTACATATTCAACAGCATAAAAGTAAGCTAAAATAGACTACTATGACTAATAGCTAAATATCAAAAGGTATTTTCACACTCACATTTCTCAATTTGCTCCAGTTGTTCTAGATAGACAACTTCTTGAAACTCCACATATTTGTGCATTTTAACACTTTTCTCCCCATTTAGGATCAGATGCTTATCTGGCCTTGAGATTAAATAAATCAAACATCTTTTAAAATTTGTTAAAATGGCAAAGGTTTGCCAGCATAGTGTTTCTGATTAAGTTACTGTCTCTATGAAATTCATGGTGCAAGCTATGAGTCACAGAAGATCATGCAACTTAAAAGTGTGTGACACATACCATTTTATTCCGTATTTCTAAATTACAAAGCTTAACCACAATAAAATAAGTGACTGAGCAGTAAGACTAATTTCTCAGTTCAGCTATTTTTGTTTAGATGCTTAGTTCAGTCATTTTTGACAGCTGGCTGGCAACGTCCACGTCTAAAAGCAAGACCTGAGCTCTGAGATTATTCTAATGGCTATAACCCCCCAGCCCCACACACTATCAATATACTCACGAGTAGGTCCCCTCCAATAGCAGTAAAAACCCACATCCTCTCAAGTGAAATGCTGGTCATTCTTTTCATGTCCTACATCTTCGGCAGTGCCCTCACCAGGACAGGGCAAAGTTAAGGAAACAAACTCAAAATTTAGTGCCTCAAGAGGATGAAGTCATGGATGACAGTACTTCGAAAAAAAAATCTCATTACAGTGTAAAACTTCTATCCACAATCATAAACATAAGAACAATTAGATACCTATTCATGCTGTGGCTGTTGCCATGAGCTAAGGTTTTAAAAAGCTGGAAAAGTCTACAGAGACCAGCCGCAATTTTAGTGAAGTCTGTGCAGAAAAAAAAAAAATAAAAGTGCTCTTCTCCTCTGATGGAGCTTTATTTTTGTTCCTATTTTGTTGTCCTGATTTAAAACGAGATTCATTCCAACAGAAAATTTCTGATTGCTCTTTGAATGCAGAGAAACAAAACAGAACAGATTAACAAGGTGCTGTGCTGGTACTGATGCCTGTTGCTGGTATCTTTTGTCACAAAAGTATTTTCAGAAAGCAAGTAGAATCTGACAAGTCATCAACATAAGTCTCTACCTCTCTAACAGTATTTCCACAGATTAATTAACTCAAATGTCATTCTCTTATAGCTGCATGCACTCTACAGAAGAGTACTTGGTAGCTGCTGTGTGTTTTGGATCAAACAAAGCTCTGCAGGGATACAGTCATAACTCCTGTAAATTACTAATTGCACTGGAATGTTACAAAATGGCTTTTCAGATATATTCTGGGAAAAGTCTTAGCCCAAATACATTTTCAGAGCAAAAGATTCACCCTTTCAACAGAAACGATCTGTTGTTGCTTTCTACATGTATTTTGAGAACAAAAGACATTACCTTTTAGTAGACATGGGACCTTTACTTGGGCCATTACACCTCAGTGTTTATTCCAGAACATTCATACATACCTAGGGTACAGCTACATAACTTATTTAGCAACATAATGTGGCATCACACCCTTAAGGGAAAAAGAGCAGTCAAGGTTCATGGATGCTTGTGGTCAAATGGAAACACAAAAGTCAGAGGATCCAAAAAAACCACACAGGATTTTATTATACATTATACACTTGGCATGGAAATTGTTATGGTAGTCCCTTGTCTCCTAGTATAAGCCCAAGCAGTGGTTTTTGGATAAAGGGGTAGGGTGAGAGGCAGTGAGGGAGAGAGGGAGAGAGAGAGAGATGGATTTAAGGGAGTGAGACAGAAAGAAAGGGAAATTAAGAGTCCTGTTTCTAGCATCAAGCTGGTGGGATGCCCAGAATCCTGGAGAACATTCATCAGGGCACCTTTTCATAGATAAGTTTTCCCTGCCCTGGAGATAATTCCCTCACTTTCTGTGCAAATCAATTATCATGGGCATTCTGTTCTTCTTTGGTTTGGAGAGCTCTGGGAGCCTTTGCTGGTCTTGATCCCACCTCTACAGCCCATATTTGCTTCTCAGCCTCATTCTTACATCTGTGCTATACTGTGCTGTGCTTATGTCCAGGAGCCAGAATATGTGTTCCCCAGACAATTGCTGCTCTACGTGCATCTGTCCCCCCTTCTCCAGCCACACCCTGCTATTTCTCACAGCATGTTCCTACCAACAGCCCTTGGCTGACCCCAGGCTACCCAGCTGTAGGTGTCTGAGGCACACACCTCAGCCACCTTATCTTCTAGGCTTCCACACATGGGGACTTGTTATGAATAACTCCTGCTTGTCTGCTGCCTCGCATCATGTAAGCAGCACATGCACACATCCCGTTGTGCAGTCTTGCAGGTTCAGTCCTGGCACCAATGCTCAAAAATCAGACCCAGAAATTATTCTCTACATTCAAAATATCTGAAAGAGATTCAGTAACTTATATAAAATTTGCTTCTTAGTCTGTTCAGGCAAATCCTCTTGTACTTTCAAAAACATAAATGTGTCTTTATCTTCAGGTAATAAAGCACAGCAGAAATAGTGTGTCCATGCTGGCCAGGTAAAGTCCTAGAGAACAGTTCATGAGGCTCAGATGCTGCAAGTGTCTTCACGCAAACTTTTGTTGCCCTTTACTGACTTTGGTAAATCTGAGTCTTTCTTCGCCCTCATCAATGGATCTCTGCTCCTTAATGTCCATCCTCAAGACAAAAGATCACAGTCATTCTTTCAAAGGCTTTTCCTTTTTTTCCCTGCTTTCCTTGTCATTCTTAAAGCAGGTCCAGAAAAAGGATGTGTTCTAATTGTCTCCTTCCAAACAATGTAACGATTTCCCCCTTACCACTTTTCCTGCTAGGGTTAGAATGAAAAGCAATTATCAGTGAGCATTTAAGGGTAATCGACACCTAGTATAAAAACATACATAGATAAATCGGTAAATATACAAACAGGTAGCAAAAACACATTGAAAAAAAGTGTTTCGTGTTTGAACCTGACACAAAGCAACTCTGAATAATAGATTTATTTTTAAAAAAACAAAAAACACCACCAACAAAAAAACCTACCCAGCAAGATGCAATTACTGTAGAAGCCAGAAGGATAAAAAAGTCCTCTGAAATATCACCATTTTCTGACCAACTACTAAACTAACATTTAAAAGGGGCTGAATACTTTCTAGGTTAATGTAGGGAGGCATTATGACAATCCTGCTCCTAAGCTTCTCTGAGCTTAAATCAGCATGGATATATTAGAATAATGTCACATAATTTTCTACATGAAACTATCATTTTGCTGTTACCTGAAGGGACACTGTAAGATACACTATAGTACTATAAATGTAAATACTCTGTACACCAAGTGTTCCATGAGAATGGAAACTTAATGATGTATATATTACAACATCACTGCTGGACTTAGGGTTGTATTAGCATTTTTGTGATAACCCACACCACCATTACCCAGAGGTTTATAACTCAACTGCAAAAATTTACTACAAGTTAAAATTTAACATATCAAGTCCATCCCAGGAGCACTTTTTTAAAGGAGAGAGCCATCTGCATGTTTTGAGATTGAAAATAAATATATATAAACATAAAACATACTTGTTAGTGTTCAATTTAATGGGAAAAAATTAAAATTGTTTTCAGAAAAAATCATAACAGCCAAACCTGAAAATGTCAAGTTAAAATAATTAATGAACAATTAAAACAGATTTTCAAAAACAGTTTATGAAGTGTCAAAATAACTGCTAGGAATAAAACCTGATGAAAAATGACAAGATCCTGAATTTCTTCTAAGTTTTTTTATTTTTCTGTGTTTAAAGACCTAATTTTCAACCCGTTCTTTTTGAGGACGCAGCACTGATTTTGCTAGTACAGCTACAAATACACTTCCTGAGTTATTGATATGCTTTTAAAATACAGGATACACTCTAAGTAAGCTGAGCCATGAAAAAGTTTCTTCTCCTCAAGCATACTTTCTCCCCAGAGCTCAGCACTTCCATTCCACAGATTTAGCTCACCCTGGTAGCCACCATGTCTGGCTCAAATCTCAAGTATCTGTGAAGGAATCAAAGCTTTCATTTCCCTGATCCAGTACCTACAGTTGTTGAGGTTAGTTCTCAAGAGACCTTTCTTTGCTCAGATCATACCTAATATGACTAAGGGAGACAGTTTTTCCTATGTCTGCAACTGTATTGTAAAGCTCTGATACTCACTTATATTTCCATTGATTTTACTCTGTTATTGCTGCTGTATACATTTTGCCTTCTTGAATATAAATAAGTTTTATTGCTAAGATCTAGGTTATTGCCATAAGCTATTCTGCAAAATGTAAACTATTCCTTTTACTGTAAGAGTTTGGGAATGATCTTAGCCCAAACTCAATATATATTTTTCCTCAGAATAATAATGGAATTATGTAACATAGTGCAAAACTGGGAAATTTGGGGTGGGATAATTGAACACATGCAAATCTGAAACTAGGATTTCAAAATCACCTTAAATTTTGTTTGTAGAAAATCAAGTTACATCTCTGTAGCTTCTTTTTTTTTTTTTTGCATAAAAAGTTAAAAGGAATCATAATATTCTTCTATCAGCTAAAAGTATTTGTATTACAATTCAGTGTAACTGTACTTAGGGTGGGGGAGTGGAGTAAGATAATCTTTAAGGTGCCTTCCCACTCAAACCATTCTGTATTAACACCTCTGCACTGTACAATGGCAGATAGTCCATGGACTGAAGAGTAAATGTGTAAAATCCATGAGATACACAAGAGAGTATTGAAGAACAGAGAAATTTCTCAATTTTCATTCTTTAATATCCTTTATTTGTGTTGGAGAAAGATGACTGAGAAGCCAAAGCAGTGCAACACTTAAAAACAGAAGTCTTCCAGATGGATCCAAGTGGAAAAAAATTCAACTGCAAAAATCAATTGTGATGGCAACAGTATGCATTGATGTGCATGAAAACAAATCACAAGTTCTTGTGCAGAAATATGAAAATCAGGGCAAGAAGTAGTTACATACTTGAAACTAAATCCTTTCAAGCTAAAAAACAGATACTCAGTGAAGTAACCATGAAGCTGGGAGCAGCAAAAGCACAACAGCTTTGAGGATTTTTATGATCAGACTATCAAATGGTGATGTCTACTTACTTTAAAAGTTTGTTTTCTCTTTGCAATCAGCCATATGCTTTTTCTCTCCTTAATAATTTCCTGTCCTAGCACTCAAAACCTACAGCAGTTTAGCTGAAACTTCTGTCTGTAAGTCTTGTTAAAGTGTCAAGAAGTGGTTGCCATAGAATCTTCCAGTAGGTAGCCAGAACAGACCTTGAGAGAGCAGGACATGTTCATAAGCATTGTAGAAAAATCATTGCTAAAAGCATTCTTAAGACCCTTCTCCAGCAGCCCTTTCCCACCTACCAAGTGACACTGGGCCTTAGACATGTGACTAGGCTGTCTGTAGGAGGGAAGACCAGAGCGCCAGGTGAAGCTCAAATTGAAATTCTGACCTTCCCACCGGACTGGTTATCTTTCCAGAAAACAGGTGTACTGGTTCTCCAGTCCCAAGTCTTAGCAGCTTTGATAAAATTGCTATTCCCAGGTTTTCAGACAACCTTTTTTCTAACATTTCTCATTTTCCCTCCTCCAGCTCCCTTTGTAGATGCACTGAATGATAGTGTTGTACAAGTTTGGTGAACTGTCATGAGAATCAATTTGACTAATACATACACAGCATAAAAGGGGGTATTTAACCATAAAAGGATGTTTTTTCCCCTGAACTGGAGAAGAAGAGCAATCATTTCAGCTAGTTTCTCTATGGCAGTTGGAGAGAAGTGGTGGTTTCCCTACGGATTAACATTTCCTGACTTTGCTCTTTACACAAAGGTTACAACTACTTATGTTATATTCAAGCTATGCATAATAATTAGAAACAGGGCACACTGTCTAAATCATCATACTTGTTAGCATTTCAATGCAGATATCATTTTAATCCCTGCATTTCTAATGTCAACAGTAGCTGCTTAGAGTTACCATTGAAATCTTTAATTTCTCCCCTCTTCATATTGCATCTATGTACACACATTGTTCATTGATTGTGGTTTGGCATTTCTTCTAGGTTTTTATAACCTTGCAGTAGACTTATGCACACAATAACTTAAACAGGCAACCTAGTACAAGAGAGGTTATATTTGAATGAAAAGTATTGGAGCTACTATCCTGTTCAGCAGGATTACATAGATAATAAAGGTCAGCTGTGAGACATACTATTATGTTACCAGGCAAAAGAATGCATAGTAGTAATATATGATGGGAAGGGTTTATTTATCATAAAAGCAGGTCATGCTTTAGGAATAACTTTAGGATAGCAGTAGACAGTGATACTGGATTATTGTAGGTTTATATTATTGTAGGCTTATTTTCATGTCAGATAAAACAATTTAAAACTGGAGTCAGAATCCCAAATCTTAACAACGCAAAGAAAAATACCTGAGGAACTTTAGAAAGAAGCTTTCATAAAGGCTTTGAGCTGGTGTGGCTCTTTCCATCAGCAGATTTTTTGGCAGTAGATCTATCCATTCATATTAAACTCATACTGAAAAATCCTGACTGTGACAATGACTTCAGCATATCATGCATCAAGAATACAAGTATTTTCTGTGATGTCCCATAGTCAGTAAAAACTAACTAAATCAGGACATTCCCTCATAATTAAAAATAAACATTTTTCATTTTCATGACCAACAGTTGCCTCCCTCATAAATTCTTCCAGATTTTCTGTAGTTTGGAAAAGAAAGGGGATAAAAATTTCTCTGTAGTTTTCTTATGGAAGGTGATGAGTGTTACAAGGTACTTAAGGCCCTGTACTAGTCAGTTCTGAAACACAGTTCATGCATTACTTATGAGAATTCACTGAAATGTAAATTTGAGTGATTTTCATTTGTTCCTTTGGTCTTAAATGAAACAACATTTACTGAGTCCAAGGAATCATTCTCAGAGCTCAAATTCTAGAGAGAAGTGTGTGGTATGGTAAAAATTATTAATAAAAAATACATACATGTCCAGGCAAATAAAGCTTCTGCACTAAAAAACCTCACATTTGTCTATATTAATGTTTAATGCATTTGTAAAAAGCAGTCCTGCTTTGTAGGATATAGCCACAAAAGTGTCCTGCAATCTACTAGCACTTATGATCACAGCATGGGTCCAAAGAGGATTGTCAGAAATGCATGATCCATGTTTGATAGATCAGAGGAACCGTACAGAGTATATTAAAGCCATATTATAGCTGCTAAAAGGAATGCAAAAATATTTCTGGATTAGCTCTAAAATTAGAGGTTAACTTATCATTTGATTGGCTTAAGCACAGAGCATATTAGCAGTAGGTATTGGAGCTTGCTGAGAAAACTCAGTTATGACCTACAGAAACCAATTACACAAGAGGGAGCTAAAACAAAATTAAAATTACACTAATCGTAATGTTTAAAAGTGGCCTGTCTTTCTTATATAATAAAATAAAAATATTAGAATACTATGGTGTGTTCTACCATAACCAGTTTATATCCATGGTATTGAAAACATAGTACATAGTTTCTTAGGTTTAAAAAATGCCTAGTAATTTATCTGCTCAGTTTGCTTGTATCTCTGAGTTAATAGGATATGTAGCAATTAAAAAAAATATAAACTTAGCACCCAGGCAGAATATACTTGCTCTACAAGTTTTCAGATGATTTTACAAAGAGTTATTTCAGTGATATTGCTGCTGTTCCTACATTTGTGTCCAGGCAAGACCACCATGATCTGCCAGTCTAATGAAAAATATTTCCAATTATCTTCACAAGATATTTCAATTTCAACTGAAAAAGATATTTAAAAGGGTTTTTTGTATCTAAAGACTCTAGAGATATCAATAAAAGTTAAAGCACTGAATTGAGTAATTGCACAGAATTCCAAAGTGCTAATATTTGAAGTAAATGTGACCCCAAATAAACACATTAGATGGAGACACCTTGTTGAAATGCAAGCTCAAGTTATTCTCCCTTGAAAGATAAAAAAGGGCAGGGGATCTCAGCATAGTCACAAGCTTGTTATACATACACATACATGACTACTTATAATCTGAATTTGAGACTTGAATTCCTTCTTATTGAACAAAAGCTTAATCCTCCAAACTCCTTGGGGAAGTAGCCTTAAACAGGTGAAAACAAAATATAATTAACATAGAAGTGAAAAGAGATGAGGAGTCCTTTGAGACTGTAGTGAAAAAAAAGAAGGGCAAAACAAATTCAATTTTCCAACCTGAATAAAAATTTGTA
The DNA here is from genome assembly GCF_963662255.1 of Cinclus cinclus. Lineage (NCBI taxonomy): Eukaryota > Metazoa > Chordata > Aves > Passeriformes > Cinclidae > Cinclus > Cinclus cinclus. The sequence continues at coordinate 18,667,687 of NC_085050.1, read as the reverse complement.
GGAAATATTAAAACAAAAAAAAAGGATAAGAGGAAAAAAATAAATAGATCCAAAATTATGAGTGCACTAGAAAACACAGTACAATAAACTTGAAGCCAGTCTCTTGGGAAAAGATTATAAATAAGAATTGCAAACTATACAAGAAGTATTTTGTAGAAACTGCATCTTGTTCAAAATAAAACAATCTAATTTATCTTTCCAGATGCAATTTTCTACAGTTCAATTTGGTAGGCTAAGTACTGGTTTTGAACTTATAGCTGATTTCTGTCTAACTAAATTTAATTGTTATGTTTACTTCTAATTAACATTCAGCAACTCCATTAGTTATTTACTATGTAAAGAGGCTCAAAAATATCTTGAAGCCAGAGCAGCCAACTCAAATGTTGTTAAAAAAATCTCAAAATATTGAAGAAGAGGTTCTAAAATGGCTGCAAACTTTTACTATCACAGGAGTCCAGGATGACTTACAATCCACTCTTGTAGTTAATGGCTCCCAAACAAGAGAAGCAAAGCATCCACCATCTCTCCAAAATTCTTTATGATTGAACTGATTCATAATATATTTCCTAATATATGTCATGTGATTTGAAATGTGCTTTTGTGCATTGTGCAATTCACTTATGTGTGTACAGAAATTGGTTTTAAAGAGCCAAGGCAAATACTGATCATTTCCAAAAAAATACAGTGAAATCTGTCAGACCAGAATTCCTTCCTATCTGATTCCCTAGGATTAGAGTCTCCATAAGGGCAAATTCCTATTTATAGGACAGAACTGGCATAGTGTTGAACCACTGGAATGTCAAATCTTTTATCATTAATTTGGCAGCTAGAAATTAAGCCCAAGTTTCCGGTTTATACTTGAAATTTGAGAAAGACATTTCCATGGGTGTCTTTGTTCTAGTTTCAGTAGTGCAGCAATGGAGATGCAGTCACAGATTGGCAGCCATGTACTTCAACCCCCAATCTGAATTTTAGTTATTAGTCCCTGTGTTTTTGTATATGTAGATACAGAGATACAAGTATATTCATTTTGTTCTTAGTGTGCTGCAATCACACCTACATTTTACTTTGTAGTTATAACTTCAGGGAATAGCTTTCAGGAATATTATGCTGGGAAACTTCCCAGGAAAATGTCATTAAATGTCTGCATCTTTTCTCCTATCCCTCTCTTCCTCCTGAAATTTTCTCCTTCACATCAAAAGTTTACTGTTACTTTGAAGTAATAGGAATCAAAGAAAAGGGAGAAAGCTGGCTCTATCAGAGCCAGTGTTGAAAAGTTCCTGAGGATGCAGGAGAGATGAAAGAAACTGGAATGGTTTCAATCAAAGACAAGAAGTTGGAGGTGGGAATGCAAGGAGTTTTGGACAAGCCCATGGAAAGATGGGGGCAGGTATACATATATTTACACAAATATTTGAGGGGTGAAAGGAAGTAAGCACAACATTTCTGAAATCTACTTCTTTATGTTATTCATTATATCCTTGCTTTGCCTCCTTTCAGTCAAATTCTTGGTACTATTTCAAAAATGAATCCAAGTTTAAATAAAACAGTCAGAAAATATCTGTAAAGCCCTTCAGAGTGGGTACAATAAATGACAACTTTCTGGAGCTACAGAAAGATGATGTTGGTATGTTTAAGCATTTCATCCATTTCAAACCTTTCTTCAAAAATATTTCAATCTTTATCAGTTCCTAGAGATAAAAACAGTGGACAAATAAATACAGCTCTTTAGATTACAACATTGTTAGCTTTAAGGATAAATGTAATTTAAAAATATTCTTTTATTGTATATTAGTTTTTAGTAAGTGGAAGTCAAAGTCAGCAAACTCTGAAAGAAGGTAACTAGTTTGGCTCTGGGAAATTCAGGGCAACTGAGAGGTTCCTCTCAAAGACAAAACATACAGATGTCCTAGAACTCACCTAGAAGAAATACTGTCCAATCCAATACGGATGCCTGCAGGTATAAATCCACCTTCTCTGCTTGCCATTTGCAATACCCACTCATTGCAATTCTATAAATATCCCTTCAAAACAAAAGGAGGTGTAGTTTCTAATATCCAGACTGATGTCCCATCTTTGAAGCATCTCAGAAGAGAGAAAACTTTATTCCTTTTCTCTTCTTCACTACAGGAATAATTAACAAAAATTAGAAAGGACAACAATATTAATAAAGCCTCATTTGTGTCTCCAAATATACGTGGATGACTCCACATTCCAAATTCACTAACCCGGGCTTCATCCAGATATTAAAGTAGCAAGACAGAGATGGCATTTCATTGATAGGAACAGACAGAATTACAGACCTACCAGTCATCTCACCATCTAGGCTTGTATGAAGCACTGACTATTTCCCCTAGCCACAAAAGCAACACCTTCTCTTGGACCCCACACACTGGTAAATGCTAGGTACCTATTAAACAAACAAATTATGCATCATAGCAAAGGAGAGAAGGGGAACTTGTACCTTTCATGCCAATCCTTCTCCAAAAAACAGCAGCTCTGGTTTCTCTGAGTCACACAGTTCAGAAATGGATCAAAAACGAAGAAGGTAAGCTGAAGATCATCTGCTCAATGATATCAATTGAAAGTGATTCCACCAGCTTCTCAGTAGACCAAGTATTTAATGTGCATATCTGGAAGCCAATATCAGCAACAACAGCATGAATCTTCAGTGTTTTTTGAGGTATAACATGAGGGATAGGTATGGAGCAGTGGGAGTAAGGAAAGCAGAGGGAGTTTGAATTATACATATCATGCATGGATCCTACACATTTTTGCACCTTTATTCTGATTCTATGGAATTTCATCTTAAGGGGGGGTTGAGGAGGGGAAGGGAAAAAAAAGCACAGGACTACCCATCACAGTCACAGACAAATCCTGTAAGTCTGAATTATGCTGAGAAAGCAAGAAAAAGAAATCACAGATTCAGGAATATCAGAGATGAAAAGCTAGGCTACTAATTTACTTCTTCCATGAGCAACACCAACCTGAAAGTCAGGGTTACACCCTCTTTCCCTCACCACAGCCTGACACAGAATACCCAGTTGGAAAATAACTGAGAAACCATACCATCAAAAGATGAGATGGCTATTCTGCTTGGGGCAAAAAGGGGTAACAATCATTGACTCCCTTGAATTCATCAATTCCAAACTTTCCTTCCATTGGATTCTCTTCACAAACTTCTGCTGCCATCACTACATAGATAATAGTGATCTCCTTTCATAAGGGCAAAAAACACCAAGCCCAAATATACAAGCCTAATTAAATTCATGCATATGACTGCTATTTGATATTTCATATGAGGAATTATAATCATCTTCTGAACAAATGTAGAGGCTGTTATGTGAGGATTGCAGGGTAATTCAGCTTGGAAGGGATCTCAGGACTTTTCTAGTCCAACCTCCTGTTCAAAGCAGAGCCAACTCTGAGTACTGATTCCTGGAACCTGGAATCTCTTTCATGATCTTTCTGGCATTGGAAGCTGATATTAAGTGTCTCCATATCTACTGTGCCATCTCTTCTAAAACAAGCCCAGTTGCCTCAGTCTCTCCTCACAGGACAAGTGCTACAGCCCACACACCTTTCTTCAGAGTAGTTGAATATTAACTTCTAGAAGAAGAAGAAACAGAGCACATCACATATTCCTTCATTCATTCACTAGCAACTTATGGAAGAAATACTACAGAAAGGTTAGGAATTAGGTAAGATTTTTTTTTTATAGTGGCACTATGATCTACATTGGTGCAGTTAAATAACAAACTGCTATACTGAAAATATTGCTATAGAATCTCTTATAATTCATAAAAAATCATAGGAGAAGTCAGGTTGGAAGGAATTCTTCTCCAACTTCTGCCCAAAAACAAGGTCAACTGTGAAGTCAAGGTTTTAATTCTTCAGTCATCTACTATCATGGGCAGCAGATGAAGAATTCAACCTTATTTTCAAGAATTCAATTTCTTGCTAACTCACATCTCATTATAGGATTCTAAGGAATGAAAATATTTCATTATGAACATGAAAATTGTAAGGCAAGAGGGAGGGGAAGCCATCTGTAGTAGAATATACTGCTCCTGTTTACATTCTCCTATCAGTTTGTTTACAGTGAACCCTCCTGAACCTCTCTGTGTTAAATAGGATGCCTTCCCTTTGTGTTAAGCAGGCTTATGCTCAAAGTCAGAATGAGCAGATGGAAAGAAAACTTTTAATAACAAGAGCGCTCCTCCATTGTACTTATGACAACAAAACAGTACAAAGTGTCAGCAGTAGGCAGTCTCCTGCCATCTATAATATTGAGTAAATTTTTGGTTTTCTTCAATCCAGAGTAGGCTGTTTCTGAGCAACTTGAAATATGCAGAAAATGATTTTTTAAAAACCCAGTCAACTGAGGACAAAATTCAAAGGAAGTCTTTCATTCCACAAGGTCTTATCCTTTTGTGTATAATAAATACAAAAGAAGTAGTCAACCTACAGCTTTGGTTGAGAGGTAATTCACAAGTACAATTCATTTATGTCCACACTTGCTGTTTTGCAGTCAGGGCACCTTAGGCACAGGCAGGAAGAGAAACAAATACCTCAAACAGGCAATTAGAATCTGCTTCTAGCCAATGCCCTCAGTGTTGAATTCAGCAGCTTGCACAGCAATTCCTGGACCATGCTTCTAGATCTGCCTGAATCCCTGGGATTGCTGGAGGGCTACTGGGTACTCTGAGGGGCATCAAGGCTCTGCCACTGCCAGGTAAGGATAGCTACAGGAGACTGAAATCTCTAGGAAGCTCTAGCAGCTTCTAACAAGATCTCATAGCTACTCTTGTTCAAAGGTTGTTCTAGTCCTAACCAGAATATTAGGAAGGGTCAAGCACCCTTTCAGCAGGAGCTACAGAGAGGAATGGAGTGCATTCATTTGTGGATAAAGGGGATAAAAAATTTTTATATGTGCCCAGCCAGTAGTAATAACATGGCATAGGGCACAGTGACTGAAGCAACTAGTCCTGCTATCCTCTGCTTATTGAGGACTGCTTGGATGAAGGAGAATCCACTCAACAAGTGGAGAAAAAGTATCATTACCAGCAGGCTGGCCAGCCTGGTAAGGAGACCTTCAAGCCAGGAACAAGGGGGCCAGGAAGCTGGTAACAGCCAATGCAGCAAGGAAATGATGGGTGGGGTTGGCAAGTGTGCAATGAGATGTGGACAGGAAAACCCTCAATCTGACCTGAAGAGGATGCATCAAATCTATGCAAACAAATTAAGTTCCAAAAGGGCAGCAGATTGCAATGTTTTCTCTGAAATCAGTACACTGGTGCTTCTCTGAAGTGCCTGTACACCAGTTTACAGCATGGGGAACAGGCAGGAGTAATTAGATATCTGTTACAGGGCTACAACCTCCTTTGGTTAGAGATATGGGGTAGCTCACTAAAGTGCTGCAATGGATGAACGTAGGCTTGTTAGGAAACCTTCTTAGGAATGGTGGATCCAGATGCATCCACCATTCGGATGGTCAGGATGCTGAGGAGGGAGAATTGCCCTTGATGCGAAAACAGCAAATGGGTGATGAGCCAGCTGACAGCTTGTAAGTCAGAATCATTGGGCAGACCCAAATCAGTAATATCATGAGGAAATAGTGGATTTTGTGGCCTTCTTCAGACAGCTGTAATAAACCTCACATACAGAAGCCCTTGTGCTCATGCAGATTTCAACAATTTTTCAAGGATCATTTCCCTCCAAATTCAAGAATGGTCCGTTGCAATGTGCAGACAGCCAAACCAAGTCAGCAGAGAGCTCCTGAGAATCTGAATTATTAAAAAAAATAAGAGGTGGCAGAAGGGACACTTGACCCAGGAGGAATACACAGATATGGTCCGAGTGTGGAATGATGTGTTGGTGTTAGGTACAACAAAACCTATCTGGAGATGAATGTGGCTGGGAATCTAGAAGGTAATCAGCCTGACTTCAATCTCTGAGAAGGTAATGAAGCAAAAAAAACTGGAAGTACTTTCCAAAAATATGAAAGATTTTCACACTTTCCCTCATAACTTTCTCATAGATATATTGATGAAATACAGAGTACTGGTAGAAACCAAGGTAGATTGAAAACTGGCTGAACTGGCAGGATCAAAGATTTTGATCTGCAGCACGAGGTCCAGTTGACATGAACCCCTAACAGTGTCCCCCTGGGGTGGATACTGGGGCCAGTGTTGGTTAACATGTTCATTAATTACCTGGAACACAGTCCTGAGTGCACATGAACAGGAGAAGCGGCTGGTATACCAGATGGTTATGTTGCCATTTCAGAGCCACCACAACAGCCTGGACAAATGAGCCAACAGAAAGGTCATGAAGAGGGAAAAGCAGAAATCCTGCATCTAGAAAGGAATTATCCCATCTATCAGAACAAGCTAGGGGCCAACTAGCTTGGAAGCAGCTCTGCAGAGGAGGGAATGGACAACTTGATAATTAACCAGCAATGTGTCCTTGTGGCAAAGGCAGTCAGCAGTCGCCTGGTATTGCCAGAAGGCTGAGAGAGCTGATCCTTCTCCTTCACTCAGCACTGGTGAAGCCACTGAGTGCTGGGCACAGTCCTGGAGTCCCCAGAGCAAGAGAGGCATGGACATAGGTGGAGCAAGTCTGTTTACAGGCTGTGAGGATGATTAAGGGTCACGTGAGGAAGAGTTGAGAGCTGGGACTCTTCAGCCTGGAGAAAAGGCTCACATCTGATCCTGTCAGTAGAGAAGATGGAAACAGACTCTTCTCAGCAGTACCAGCCATAAGTTAAAATACATGAAGTCCTGCTTAACCATTAGGGAAAAAAAAATTAAAAAAGAAGTAGAAAGAAACTCCACATTTTCAGTGAGGGAGATTAAGCATTAGAACAGGTTTCCCAGAGAAGTTGTGGAGTCTTGGCCCTTGGAGATACTCAAGATCAGATTTAACATAGCCCTGAGCAACCTGCTCTAGCTGACCCCTTCTTGGAGAAAGGGGGCTGGGTGATCTCCAGGTATCCTTTTCCACCTCAATGTGTCTGTGGTCAGCGCTCTCACCTTCCCAAGCACACAACCAAAGTGCAAGGACCTTTCATTGTGTTACATGTAGACTTGTGTTCACTTGATGGGAACACTATCTGTTTTAGCTACATTACAAGAATGCATTCATATCCATAACAGAAAGGATCATGACCTATAAGCCCTGGAGTGCTGTAGGAACATGTGTATGCCGCACTGCGCCGGAAACATTGGGAACTGCTGATGGAGTAGATTCTTCTAGTTAAAAAGCCTAAGCAGAGACATTATAATTAGCTATGGACTCAAAGCTGTATTTGCTAGCAGTAGAACTCCCAAGAAGAATTACTCTGATTTACAGTAATTTTCCACTGAGGATTTCAAACTTCACCAAAAAAAAGAAAATTTTATGAGTTCATAGTATAACAGCAGAGATGAAAAAACTCCCCAGGAAAGCTTTCTGCGCTGGAATGCATTTGTAATATTTTTGCATCCTTTCTCCACTCTGATTACTTACAAGACTGTATTTGATAACAAAAGGATTAGGAAAACTGAAAAAATATTGTCATACTCTCTAGAACCAGTGATGAAAAGAAATTACTATCTAGTTTGCAAAATATTTTTATTTGTCAGAATTTTTTTGTTGTTTTTTTATTTTGCAGTTTTGAAAGAGAAAAGGAGGGGAGAGGAAAAAAAAAAATAGTACCACTTGGGTCTATCCTGTTGACTCTGGCACCTGCAAAGGAAAGCAGAGCTAGAGGTACACTCTCCTGCCCTGAATTAAACAAAGAAGGGAATTGAATTTAAGTCTCCAGTTAATGCCTTGTGGGCTAATTTAGTGGACTATGTTAGGCAAAAAAACCAAAAGTCTGTGGGGCTAATATGACTTTACTATGCCTTAACAATATGAAGCACTAAAAACTGGCACACTTCAGCTTCTTAATAGAAAATAGCCCTTATATTTTTCAACATTTTAAGGAAAAGAGAAAAACAAGCAAAAAGAAGCTGAAAGGAGGTATTTCTAGGTGGAAAATTGTTTGTTTTACCCTGGAATCTTTTCTATCATCAAACTTATTGTACAGGATGATAACAGTGCTAAGAGAAGTCTTTTATACAACAGCAAACCATTCTGTGCGATTAACTAGGTTAATTTTAAGAACAAAGCAGAACAAGACAAAATAAGAAGTACCAACAACATCAAAAAGGCAGAATATAATACCTGTTCATGAATGTTACACCATATGGTACAGTCATATGATATACATACACATACCTGCACATATGCACTGTCATGTCCTGCATCACTTCTGTTCTCAGACACACCAAAACTAGCTTTAAGCTAACTACATAATTGCTGCTGTCAGCATAACCAGAGCATCTCAGTGCAGTCTGGGAGACCTACTGGGGAAATTTAGTCAAGACCAACACTTCCAGAACAATACCAGAACATTTAACTTCATATATTGGCACAAGACATACTTATTCAGTACTACTGAAAGATATTCTCTAATGCACAATTCATCATGGACAGACAAAGAAAAGCAGCAGATTATAAAGCTGACAAAGAGGCAGCAACCTTGTAAATTTATACCACTTTTACCATCACCTAAGAAACATCTATCTGCATCTTCATTCAAAGGTTCCCAGCACAGTATTTCAGAAGAGCAGTCTCACCTGGCTAGGAAGCAGTCACAGCAGAGGTCAGGGAGCCTGTAAGATTGAGACATTAATTTCAGACAACCAGATAACCTCCAGGATCCCTTCTTACTTGAACTGTCTGAACAGTCTCTGTCTCTCTCCTAAGTCCAAGATACTCAAAGCCCCACATGCCATGAGAGACCCCAGGACGTGGCAAGAGCCATGAAACTAAAGCTCTTCAGCCTAGCTTTCCCTCCAGAAAGGAGAGATGCAAATGGATCGACATCTAATTGTTTCAACCACCGTGTTGTTTAATCACCAATTAGACCTCATTTCTCATCTGCTAAGTTCAACCTATTGATTTCCAGTCACACACTCTTCTTGTTTACTGTAAAGACAAAGGCGTGCCTCCTGCCCGCTCCGAGGAAGCAGTAACTGTGGCCCCATGTGTACCCCAGCAGCCCCATCAGCACACATCTCTGCCTGTGCCATGCCCAGATGCCCACGTCAGGAGCAGGGCATTTTATTTCAGGCATAGCTGCACAATAACAAGTCTGAAAGCTTCGGGCTGAAGCTGTCTCAGAGCAAACATCTGACTATGCAGATACTATAGTCAAAAACTACCCTGGGGTTGTGCCTGCAGAGCTCTCTGTTCACATTAGTTTTCTGACTTTCTCAGACTTTTCTTAGAATAATTTTACATAACAGATTGGGATGGCACTTAGGTAGGTGCAGCAGCACAACCCTTTATATAGGGGTTGTATAGAGGCCTCTGTACAGCATAAGCACCAAACTAAAAGCAGCACTTATCTTCAGTGCCTGGCTGTCAGCTGTTCTTGAGTGAACATAGTTTTAGCACTTTGTCAGTATTCCTGGTGCTCAGTCACCTTCTTGAGAAAGTTTTTAAATTGTTGTTTCAATAAAATGTTTTGGTTTCAACACAATACTAATTCCTGACCAAAAAAGAAAAAAAATATACATTCATTAATGCTGAGCAGTTCTATCAATTTCTTAAAATAAGTAAAAGTAAGAGTATCAGAAAAAATGAACTGCAGTCATATGCATAGCAGAGACAGGAAAAAAGGCAAAAAGTGACAATGTAGCCAAGAAACTCTAAAAAAGGTTTGCATTTATTGCCTGGGTATTTTATATGTTGACCAATATAAACCTACTGTTTTTGCAAGACATTACTTCATCTCAGCTACATACTGTACATTTCCTTGTTGCTGTGATCTGTGTTCTTATCTACCGTTTCACAGTTTATACATTTTATTGATACTACAGAATCAAATTCTTAGCAAAAGGATGGTCTGTCATTTTGTGGAAAGTAATCTATACATAGCTATGCTTCTGTTAGATTATCTGTACCTATCAAAATAATCTGATTACTTCTAAGGTTCCCTAAATTATTCAGAAGGAGAAAATTCTGTTAAAATTAGGAGTTATGATTTTTATGTCACTCTAATGTGCTTAACAAGATAAATCATTACAGAATTCAAACACTTTGCCAACACATATCCCTGGCAGGGGAATGGACATTAAAATGGCAACAAAACCAGTTTCTCATGCTCAGGAGACACCCTAGAGGGCTGTCCCGGAACAGAACTTCAGTTCTGCATGGGCTTAAGTCAGCTATAACCAGTTGAAGGAAATAAAATTAAATGTTGGAGAACAGACATTTCAGCAGTTCCTATGAAGAAATGAAACAATTCAAACCTACCATCACAGATAGCTGTAGAGACACAGGCTGATTAACGAAAAAATATAGCACCTGATCCTGTGTTTGGCTAGATGCTGAAAAGCGAAGTCCATTTATTTAGAAGAACAAGACGACAAAGATACAATCTGTTTAGAACAAGAATGTAATTTTCAGTTGCATGTCCACTTTCAGCAAGTGCAGTTGCTGCGGGAAAAACAGAAATCGAATCACACTTGCTGCTAAATACATATTTAATTGCTTATGGTTTTTTTATATTTTGTTTTGCACCAGACTGTTTACTCTGCTCATGATGGTGTAGAATTAGTGTTGCTAAGTTTCCTGCTTCCTTTAAGCAGTCCTAAAGTGCCACCTAGTGCATCTTTAAGGCAACATCCCTGCCTAAAGCAGTGCCAGGGTTGAGCATGCAGAATATTCTGGCAGATTTTATTTCATGTAAAAACACTTCATTATCTCCCTTCAGTCCATTTCATCAAATTTTAGGGGCTGAAGTGGATTCTTCATCTCTGGGAATGTGTATGAGTAGAAGTTAATCCAGTAAAACACTAGATAGATGTAACATAAGAAGTTGTACTAGCGCTGTCTTCCCTTCCAACCTGCACAGCTGTGACAGAGGAAGGAGAGCTTGTCAGGGAGGCTGGAGCACCCTGGGACCAGCTCTCAGCACCAGCTCCCACCAGGACACTTGCAGTAAAATCAACCCAGCAGACTGGATCCTGCCCAAGGACCATCAGCCCCACAGAGAACATCCAAGCCCCAGACCTTCTGTCCTCTACTCAGCAAAAAAGGATGAGCCCTACAGCTCTGTTTGGACTTAGGAAAACAAACCTTAAGGAGTGGGTTGATCTCTTCTGGGGCTTAGGAAGAGAGTGCCAGGGCCTGATACCCTCCCTAGAGTCATAGCTGGCTGCATCAAACTAAGCAGCTACACCAACAGATATTGCTGAAAACTGCGGTTATTTAACCACACACAGACATAGCATTGTACATCATCCTAACTCCTTGGGAGTGAAAAAATCACCAGTGCTCTGTGGTATAATGAAGGGAAAGGGAAAGAAAGGAAAAGGAAAGGGAAAAGGGAAAGGGAAAAGGAAAATTGTTCCTTTTTTTAAATCACAAAGATAAAGAGCTGTGACTTGCTTAAAATCCTGTCAAGAATTATGTGGGGGAAAAAAATTGAAATTAACTGAGCTTTTCTCTACCTGACATTTGCTTGACCCACAGAATTCTTTCTCCCTTAAAAAACCATGTACACTCCAAATGAGCTCTGCTTTTCCTTCACTAATAATCTTAACACTGCAGTGGTGTGGAAGAGCTTGTTTCTCAAATGCTTAAATATTACTCTTGATGTATAGGGATCTACCTGTCTTTTGCAATATGTTGTGATAAGCTAATTTCTTCTGCAAAGTTTTCCAGCCAATATATTTCAGTGAAGGAAATCACAGAATCATGATCCTCAAGTCCAATACCCAACCTTTCACAGCACTATCCCCAAGAGTCACACCATGTGCCCAAGAGCATTGTCCAAATGCTTCTTGAACTCTGTCAGGCTCGGTGCAGTGACCACTTCCCTGAAGAGCCTGTTCCAGTGCCCATCCACTCTGGGTGAAGAACCTTTTCCTTATTTACAAACTAAATCTCCCCTGACACACTTCAGGCCATTCCCTGGGGTCCTGTCACCGACCCCCACAGAGCAGAGGTCAGTGCCTGCCCCTCCTCTTCCCCTTTACAAAGAAGATGTAACTGCAATGAGGTCTCCCCTCAACCTCCTCTTCCCCAGGCTGACCAAGCCAAGTGACCTCAGCCATTCCCCATTACCACTTCACCTCAATGTCCTTCAGCACTTTTCTTGCCCTCCTTTGGACATTCTTTAATAGTTTAATACCTTTCTTAAATTGCAGTACCCAAAACTGCCCCCAGCACTTGAGGTGAGGCCGCCCAGCTCAGAGCAGAGCAGGACAATCCCTCCCTTGCCCAGCTGGCCATGCTGTCCCTGATGTCCCCAGGACACGCTCAGCCCTGCTGGCTGCCAGGGCACTGCTGGCTCATGTTCAACTTTCCACTGACCAGGACCCTCCCATCCCTTTCTGCTGCACTGTTTTTCAGCATCCCATTCCCCAGTCTGGGTAACCCCACCCCAGGTGCAGAATCCAGCACTTTCCCTTGTTGATCTTCACATGGTTGGTGATTGCTCAGCCCTCTGATTTGTCCAGGTCTCTCTGCAGGGCCTCCCTGACTTTGAGGGAGCCAACAGCTCCTCCCATATTCGTATCATCTGCAAACTTGCTCAGTATCCCTTCCAGTCCTTCATTGAAGAAATTTGTGAAGATTTTAAAGAGCAGAGGGCCAAGGATGGAGCCCTGTGGAACCCCACTAGGTCACCACTCTGATGTCACCCCATTCACTGTAGCCCTCTGTTCCTGACCTGTGAGCCAGTTGCTCACGTCGTTACATAACGCCGTGTTTATCCAGCTGTGTGCTGGAAATTTGGTAAACTCGTTACAACATTTTCAGCTGGATTATTGTGAAAAAATATTAAGAGTCCTTTGGTCATCACTATCACTAATAAACCCAAAACCAATTGAGGATCAATAATACATCCAGCTGACAAATCTCAGTGACAAGATGTCTGTATCATTAAAACAGCAGCACCTGCTTTCCCCATGCTGCCTCACAGAAATCACTTTGATCTTGCCTGTCTAGATATTTAGCATTTACATTGATAAGATGAATCTAAATTCCTAGGCAGAAGTCACTGTACATACACATCAAAAATATTTTAACTCCTTTTATTTTTCTCTTCTCTTTGGGATTAAATCAGAGTTCATAATATGCCTCTGTCTTTTGTCGTTTTATTAATTTGTGCCTAATTACTTATAGAGCTATTTTGGTTTGATATTATTCCTACTTCAGTTCTGTTAAAAGATATTCAACAGCTGTTCCAGATCAGTGTAAGCATTATTTCACATCCATTTTATCATCATAATTAATAAAGAGGAAGAAGCATCTGACTTATTGTGTAGTCCAGGGCAAGTGGTTTTTCTCTCTGCTTACTTTCTACATCAGTACCACCTTCACAAAGATTTATCGAGTCACTTCTTTCCATTCATACAGCACTAATCACGCCCCCAAAAATACCAAGAAAATAACCAGCCCTCTTTTATATGTCTTTTAATGGTGTCTTTAAAATTGGCGTAGTACAGAATCCAAATATTTTAACATGTCATTAGACTACAGATAACAGGACCCAAAAGATCATTAGTACATCTGGTCAAGCCAAGACAATAAGACTTCATACTACAAGATTTGAAAACACCCAATAATGTCACAGCAAGAACTGCTATGCAGTAATGAATTAATTTATTTATATTTGCCACAAGCAGCTTGTTCTCTCATTCTCTTCCCTGTAACCAAATTACATATGCAAAGTAGGATCTGGTAGAATTGTTTTTCCCTGCATAAATATATACATACTGCTGTGTGACAGTTTTAGAGAAGTCAAGGTCAAAAAAGTAGACTTTCCATCTGAAGAGGCAACTCCCACTGTGGTTCCCACAGAAGATTATTTTTAAATCTCTGGTGAAATAGACCTTATTTGTCTGAAGAGCCAAAGTGACAGTGTCTGAAGGCTTTCTTCTGAAACTTGTGCTTGGTGGAGTGTTGAATGGACACAGCCTTTAAACACCTTCAAGCTCTTAGGGTTCAAATTCGGTCAAGGAAACTGAGAACAATGTCACTGAAGGGTTGCTTGCAAGAAACAACTGAAGCTATCCAGTCTAGTCTCACCCTCTAAGCAGGATTACCAACAGAACTGAATCAGGTCATCAATAGAAAACTCCCCAAAGATAGTCATTCACCTGGCTGAGTGCTGCACTGCTCTCCTGGGAAGAAGGGTTGGCTGACTCGACCCTCCCCATGCAGAAATCATGGTTGTTGCGTCCTGATACATCATCTGTACCTTCTGAGGAGTTTTAGTTGTCTCATTTTCATAACTCTCCATATTGAAGTAGTTATAAATATCTACTAGGTCACTCCTTAGTCTCTACATGACTTTATACAAGCCCAGCTCCCTCAAAGAGCACATATCCTGCAGTCTATCTTGGTGGCCCACTGGCAGACTATCAATAAATAATTTAAGTATTCACTTAATTGAAACATGGCTGTGTTCTGAATAAAACTTCCCAAGCCACATGTTTAGACATGCTGTAATGCTGTAGACTCCAAAGCTGCATCATCTGCTGGGCTGGGCAGGACAGAACAGACAATGATAGAGGGTCCTTCAGATGCCATTATGCAAGAGCACACAGAGAATTCATCTTCCCCACAGAGAATACTGTACTGTGGCTGAAATTACTTCAATGCACACCTCAGGTCTAAACTAAAACTCTTGCATGTCTCTTGTCAACATTCCACATGGCTGTGGTTTGGCCTCCATCTCCAGATCATTTTGATTGGAGTCATATCACCTTACACAACTGAACAATGCACTATACCATGCATTAAATTGCTCATATCTTAGCTCAGCTCTTTCTAGGTATTGTCAGGTTGCATAATGTCACAGTCAACTACACCATCCCCATGGATTTTTGTAATGACTCCAGGTAAACTTTCAGCAGGTCTGGAAGAGGATTGACCCTCCTCCTAAGAGGATGGAGCCATATATGAAAAATCAGTTAGCAGAAGCATGCTTCTCCTGATACTGTTGTTTGTTTTGGACCAAATATTTACAATTTCATGATTTAAAATTAAAATCTAAAGTGAGCACATCAGCAGAATAACCACAGCAACAGTTTCATCAATAAAATGAAATGTTAGAAATTAGAATGTGGAATGGATTTTCAGTATACAATCTAATATTTAGTACAGAGCAAGAGCAGCAGAGTCTGGCCTGCAAAGTACCCCTTGAATATCACCTAATGCTTAGGCCAACATAGCATCTACTTCTTACAGCTCTTGTGTCACTCACTTCCTTTCCAGTCACTGGTCTAAAAATTGCCTTTTTATCCCTGAACATTTTCACTTCAGAAAACCACTTAAGTAGCTTTAGTTCAGGACTGTGTCAGCTCTACTTTAGCCTGCGCTACATCATATTTTCCTCAGTCAGACCTTTTTGATCCAATGCATCCAGTTCACTGGTTGTTTTGACATCTGCATTCTGAGAGCCATGCTATACCAAAATGGAAACAAAAAGGGAAAAAACACAAATAAAAACAACAACGACAACAAAATACAAATTAACATACTGCTAGAAACAGAAAATCTGCAACAAGATTTATGATGGACACCACATCTCAAAATTTCATGTTAAGTATTGAAAGATGGAATTCTCTTTGTGGGTTGTATGGTCCAATTTCTAGTTGCTGTTCTGTAATTTTGCACATGCATGCAAACAAGTGAGAAAAAAATATTTTATTTTTCTCTCCCAAAAGAAAAACATTTTAATCCTGGATCTGAAAGCAACAATGTACAAAGACTGCTTAAAGGCAGTAATAAAAACATAACACCTACCCTACCTGCCAATATCTGTGTGCAGATAACTCAGCTAGAATCACCAAGGGTTTGGCTTAGTTTTAATCTAGCAAATGTTTCAGAGGACTTCCATTACTTCTACACAAATGTGAATGTTTTCCATGCATCATTGCATACCAGCAACATTTTCCAAAGTCTTTCTTCAATAAATTTTTACAGAAGACCACAGCAGGAAATTCTGCATGCCCCATTGGGCTAGCAATCATTAAATATACAACATCCTAATGAAAGGCAGTTTAGAGTACCAGGAAAAAACTTTTCACACATTGACAACCAGTTTCTCAGCTTTTGAAAACCTCATAAAAAGGCTTCCAGCTGCCATGTAGTATTTGCAACCAAACAAAAACTAATCCTTGGCAAATGTCTTTGTAAAAAATAACTACAGAGGATAATAAAGTGGTTAAAAACAGAGTCACACCAAGGGTAAAAACAAACACTAAACCAATCCTTTTTAGCCTTCATTCCTATTTCAAATTGATATGACTCACTCTTCCACATCATTCTCCCACCTGTGCAAACTTGGAGGCAATATACCAGTTTTCAGTCCTTCAGCACAGACAAATATGATAACAACTGTCCTGTACACAGCCAAATTTCACACATCTCAGCATTCAATAGTACAGAACCCAAATTTAGTTCAGCTGAAACCTAGTACAGACTGACACAGTAGTATTTTGACATTCAACTATGTTTTCCATCAATTTATGATCAATTCATGAGTAAATCTCATTTCATAAACAAGACAAGGGAGTGCAGTTTCTCAAGGCTCTTGCTTTCCCTTTCCCCTTGGCTGCACAGGGACCTGTGACAGCCCACAGGGCAGCAGGACCATGATTATGGTCTGGACATCAGTGATAGAGAGCAGAAGCCTTTTACAAGGGCTTGCATCTCGCTGTTTTTTGACTGCAGGAGCCAGTCAGCAAGGCACCCAGCAGTGCTAACCCCTCCAGCACAGCACAGAGAGGAGGGGGAAGACTGCCCACAGAGGGGGAATGCCAAGGGGACAGTGAGGCCGTGGAAGTTGAATGGAGAGTGTTCGGGGTTGTTAATGGGCTGGGCATCAGCAGGGCAGCTGGGGCCACGCTTGGCAATGCACCGATGTACAAATCCAACCTGGCAGGAGTAACAAAAGAGTCAGATGATTTGAATCAGCAACAAAGGCTTTATCACAATCCCCCATCCAAATCCTGCCCAAAACGTATCTTGGCATTTAGGAAGGAAACGTAAGGATGATACTTGTGGAAGAAGGCCTTGTGACAGCTGGACTACCATGCTGCTCTCAGAAAAAATCAGTCCTTCCCCCAGCCCAAGCCTGTATTTCCAGACAGCAAGCTGCAACTTTCTCAGAGAAGACAGTGGGTTTGTAGCTATGTGATATGACTCAATGCACAGCCAAAGGCAATGGCACATATCTGACCTATTTTAAACCACAAAATGTGGAAACAACTCTCAGCAAGAAAATATGAGCTTTACTTTCAAGAGGAGGGAGGCCAAAATAGTCCCATTATTTACCACCCAAGATGCTAAGGAGGAAAATAAGTCTCTCGCTTCCAGTGTTGTTGCAGAATCTCAGAAATATTCATGTCTCTAATTACTAGATGATGTTCCTAATACTCTTCACTAATGCTCCCTTCTCAGTTTTTCCCTGGTCACCAGCAAGCTTAAACTGCAACTATCTTGAACTGACCTCATTTAACGCTGAAATTTTTTTTCTACATTGTGTTACATTTTCTTATTTACTTCAGAAGTAATATATTATTTAAACATAAATTAGCTGGAATCAGAAAAATGCAACGTATAGAAATAGTAGAAAGATAAATGTATGTTTAACCTTCAGCTAATTTTTAATTTTGCAGCTCCACGAGAGAAAAACAGGCTTTTCCTGCTCCCTGTCAAAGCAAGCAAAAATATCACTAACGCAGAAACAGTACATTGCAAATGTATAGAAATTTTTCTCTAATCCTTTCAGCCTGCCCCCAAGAACTCCACATAAAAAACAAAGACACAAACAAAAGAAAAAAAAGCACAAATAGAGCCTTTTTTAAAGCACTTTTTACTTAAACTTTTTCCATTTTGCATTTTTAAGTATAGGGAACAAAATTTTTATGTGCTGCATTTGTAACTTGCACTTAAAAAAATGGCTATGTATTTTTTCTTGTCTTTCTCCCTCTCTCTAAGGAACTTAGGCAAGAATCATCTTTTTAGCATATCTGCTGAGCTTATTGGCCTGAGCATTAAAAAAAATCAAAAGAAAACACAGATGTCTGCCCCTAGAACTACATAAGATAGCAAGAGTCAGCCAGGAGCCTGCTTCCAGTGACATCTATGAAGATGTCCTTTCAAAAAAAGGAAATGTTTGCTCCTTCTCATCACTGATTTTAATAAGATTCATTGGCTGAGACAGCTATTCATGCACAGCAGTTATGATCCCCTCAGACTTTCACTGACCTTCAGGGAATTATAGAAGAAGGAACCAATTTCCAGTTCTGGAAAGGAGGAGGGAGAAAGACAAGCTCCCTCTCACTGTGTAAAGGTAAATACTTCAACAGAAAGAGCTCTGATGTTATAAAAGAATTCCTAACAGCAGGAAAGAAGGCATCAAATCAACTGCTGTCATTTTAAATATTTCCTACAAAGGAGGAAATACACTTCAGTGCAGTGAGATACCAGCAGTGGATTTTTATGTAGCATGCTCAAGAATTAATCTCCATGTTCAACCCTGCACCACTACAGCTGAGTCAGCACCATTCTTTTAAATGACCTGATTCTGCAATCGCATTATTAATATCATGAAAATTACTTTCCTCCTTGCTGTTTTGTGCTATCAATGGAAAGCCACAGAAGCAAAATGCATTAGCTCTCACAGGTCTCCTCTAGGATTATTTGCATCAATACAAACTGAATTAATCATGGAGACATTTGAATAATCACCAGTCGCATGATAGTGCCAGATCTGTGTCAGAAGCTGTGGTTCACTTCTGCAAAATGTTGCATTTTATTTGTGTCATTGTCATCTGAACTGTGCATATTTTATCATTCTCTATCAGGATGATATCTTGCAATCTATACTGTTATTCCTTTTTATTTCTTGGCATATTTTATATACACTGCCTGCTTTGTGTTCCCTAATGTTCAATCCTAAATTTTTAAGTGGCACATACTTAAATTTATGAATCTGAAGAGGGGAATTCAGTCTAAGAAATATCAGCATAACAGACACCCCCTTTGTTCTGAAAGACATTGACTCAACCTTTGATTTGTAGTGTTTTGTATAACTCTAGGATTTAACTGCAAAGAGGAGAACAACTAGAGAACCAGAGGATTGCTCTGATGGCCAGTAAAGTTTAGCCCTTATTTCTGAGCACTGCTATAATTCAAACAGACTGCAAATGTTAAGAGTAAAGTACTTTGGAAAAAAACACTCATGACAAAACTGACTGGTTCTAATCCTACTGGATTGGTAACCAGTGGGTTCAAGGCAATTTAGGGAGCCAGTTTAGCAACCTAAATTCTAAAAACGTTAGCATTTCTAACAATATATTAGTAAACATTTTAAATTCAAAAGAGGTTCAGATAGCTACAGTGAGAATTGTGATGAAAGTGCTATAGGGTTTGTCAACCTATTTAATCTGCAAAACGAGTTTTAAAGTATACATTGTGAAATAAAAGCAAGCAGACTTCTCATAAGACAAAGAATGTGCTAGGAAGCTATCAAACACTGTGTTACACTGCTGAAAAAAATGCATTTCCCTCAAAAATAGTACATAAATACAAATGAAAGAGATCCAACAAGCATGAGAGTTACAAGCAGTCTTACACACACAAACACAAAAGGGGAGTCAAATTATTTGTTCTGAAAATTATCATAGAAACACACATTTATGTCCCTGTTAAACATGGTTCGAGCAAGTTTTAAACTATGAAAGAAAATTATCCTTATCAAAGGGAATTCAGAATAACCCAAGTGCCACATGGTTGCCACAGGCTTTGGAAGAAGGACAGCCACAATCCCATCCATCTTGCCCACCACTTTTCTGAGTCTTTCCAGCTTCCAGGCCCCTGTTGCAGCAATATGGCAACATAAACATGATTTCCCAGAGCCACAAAATTTCATGATCTGAACACCCTCTAAGCAAAACTATGGAAATAGTATCACCATACCAACAATAATAAAACTGGAACAACAAAAAGCAGCAATGTATTAAAAAGCATCCCATCAAAGCAAACATTGACTTTCAGTGGAGTAAATATATTCATCTCTGCCCAAAAGGAGACAAGACCTGTCATTTGGGAGGGTAAAGGCACTTCATGAAAGTACCACAGCCAATTTATCCAAACATCCAACTGGGCTATTTTTCATTAATTTTCTTCTGAAATGCTTTTTTCTTTCTTGTATGTGGAAAACAATGCTTCACAGAAGTTCACATGGGGAAAAAAATCAAGTGTTTAATCCTGCCCTGTTTCTGTACAGCTCCAGTTACCATAACAACTTGCTGTAGCTCTTTTCATAATAGGCTTAGGGTAGCTTGTCCATAAAACCATTCTGTGACTGGAACTACAGCTAGTACACTATTCTGCATCCATGCAGCCCCTCTGTTTGCCAGAAATTTATTTCAAGTGTAAATATAGTTCACAGTATTTGAGATTCTATTGCTAGAAAAGCCAAACTATAGGAAAGATAGCAATAACATCACTTATCGATGTGGCACTGCATTAATCATTAATAAAAACCCCAAAACACAGCCTACTGCTGTTCATCAAATGCTTCAATATTTCACTATGCTTACAACAGGAAATAAAATATTTTAAATATGTGCGGATTTGTAGCTGTCTTTTCAGTTACAACCCCGGTTCATTTACAACAAATCTGTAGTTCTTTCATTTTTAGATTTGAAAATTAAATGTTACTTAAGCCTGCACTATATATCAACTTTTTCTCATGTATCTTTTATCTCTGTCTTGTTGCACTGAAAGTACTCCAGCTATGGAAAATGACTGTGAAATCTGCCAAAATGCTGTGGGTAAAGTTGGAAATCTGGTACTATTTTTTTTTTTTTAAATCCATTTCACAATACAGACATTCTTGCATAAGGTTTATTGTTAAATATCAGCTTTTGGTAGGAAATGTTTGTACAAAGGCTAAGACGGAACTTGATGCCAAAGTACTAGGATGAAAGATCCTCAAAATATCTTTTAGCTGCTTTGAACACTAATAATTCTTTAATGAAACTACATTATATATTCAAGATAATTTTTCATAGTGCTTCAATGCAAAGGAAATTATGTACATCCAGGCTGGTCTGCTATTTGGTGTTCCCAGTTGAATACATTGGAGTAAAGGTGCCAGGCAAATGCAACTTTCAGATGTTAGGAGCCTTCTAAACACCCTCCACTGTTCAGGCAGGGGAAAAGACTAAATTTAAAGCTCTAGAATTTTTTCTCTTAAAGGAGAGAATAAACCTTTTTCTCCAGATGACAAATTTAAATACAGGCAGCTCCATATTTTTTGCTCTGCAGATGGCCTTAAAACCTCCTTTTAAGCAGGTCATAAATGGGAACTCATGTTTGCCCCTATAGCTGACAATGAAGATCCATCCACATCCACACCAAAATTTTACTCCTCTGGCTCAGGCCCTTGAAGCAGGCTGCACTCTAATCCTGTATCTGGTTTTAGTGCAACAAGCCTAGCAAACTCTTACTAATACCAGGAATCTGCCCATTAGAACCAAGACCCAGAGGCAAAGTAGACAAGGAGTGGTACCCTCTCTAATTCTACAGGATAGCAGGATAACGGGATAACTTCCACAAGAACTGTGTCAGAGCCCTGCTTGCTTCCTACTCCCATCTCTCAAAATGTGTGTGCAGGATGAAGGTGGGCAGTAGCTTTACTTACATATATGAAAACTCCTCACAGTTTCACTGGTCTTCCAAGCAATTTTCTGTACTCTTCTTAAGATATTTTCTGTACCTTGTCAACTGTTACAACAAAATTAGAGTCCGTTTGATGTGGTTTTAATTTCTTTGTTTTCTTTTTAAATGCATTTCCTATTTTAAATCCTCCCCAGCAGAAGTTTATATCTATCCAAATCATTTGTATCTGCAAAGTTCTCTAAGTTATTCAAATAATTTGAGGTGTGTTATTTTGTGAAGTTTGAACTTTAAATCATTCCTAAATCAAAGCCAACAGCATGGCATATTTGGACTTAATTTAATGTGCAAAGACCACTATTATCTAGTTAGGAATCTCCTCTCAATTTTAAGTATTTTAAAAATATCACTAAGGGAAAAATTCTGCAGTGTTTCAGTCCATGCATACAAGTCATTAGCTAGCAGAATTTCTGACCTTAACTACAGATAGAATTTTGTCTGTTTAATTAACAAATGATGAAGAACAGCCAGAATTTTTGCATGTAAGCATCCTAAGTGGCTCTAGTCCAATTGATTAGTATTTCCTGAGCAGAAGTGGCAGGCTAGCAAACACCACTTTGCAGATGTCAGCTCAGCTCTGGCATCAGTACAGTCTCTACTAAAAACTTACAAAGGACATCTAAGTACAATAAGCAGATCTTTATTTCAGACCCATTAAAATGCTGGAAATTGCATTGTCAGTAAAACCAGCAAAATGGATATGAAAAGCAATTATTTCTACCTTTACATAAAAGTGTACTTGAATCTTCCTTGGGAAAATAGTGGCATCAAATTCTTGGAAAATCACTGTTCAGTATGGTCCAACTTAATACTGCAAATTCCTCAATATGCAGACTTCTGTGGAGGGAAATTCAAAGTGAAAGATCAAGAAGAGGTGATGAAATGACATAGTGCAACCTGAAGGTTACCACTACCTTACAATTATAGTTAACTCTATGGTCAAGTTAACAGGTTTTTACTGTATACAAATGAATGCCCTCACTCTATTTAAGAAATCCATGTCAATCACTGGACAGTCCATTTAGATGAGGGAACAAATAAACATTCCTTTAGGAATACATTGCAAAAACCCAAGCTGTTGTCCGAGACACTGCTTTGTAAAACACAGTCTGAGCACAACTTATAGGCAGGGAGAGAATGAACTTCCTGCGAATTCTATGCAAATGTAGTATTTGGAAAAACACACAGGAGCTGTGAGGTTCTAGCACAAGGAATAATGGAAGCCCAAAAGAATTTTAGTTAGCAATAGTCTTAGAAGGCCTGCAATACACAAACACAGAAACTGCTTCCTGCCCAGTAAAGCTAGACCTTCATACATCTTCATACACATGTACCATAGGTACAGGATGGTGCCAGAGAAATGCCTGCCTCATCTAGACCCTCCTCTGAAGAAGCTCCAGTGGGGGCAATCACTAAAAAACAAGAATTCCAGAGGCATTCATATCCTGAGATGCTATGACATCTATATATCTACAAAAAACATTGAGAACAAGGTGCAAAGCCACATCCAAGTGTACGTGCAAAGTCTGCTCTGCTGTCATAGCACAAACAGTGAGTTTGGCCCAGTAAGTTTATCTTTTATGCTCTTCTAAACACAGGCTTTTTGCTGAATCCCTTATCAAGCAGCTGGATGTTGCACCAATTCACAATACCCTGAGTATTACTACTTGCAAATTACTTCCAAGGGAATGAGTACTCAGGAATTTGTGGGAGACCTGATTAGATGGTGAAATGAATCAGTGTTCGAACCGCAGCAGACTTTGATCAGTTTAAAAATGGCTTGTTTGAACATCTGAAATCATTAGCGAGGTGCAAATGGGAGTGATTTAATATAGTGTAGAGAGCAATTAGATTGGAGCTCATTTTGTAGTGTCTATTGAGAACATTATTTTTATCTGGTTTAGAAACATTATAATACTTGCATAATAAATGCGACACCCATTCTCCTTGAGCATTGTTATAGATGTCTTTTCAGTAATATTCATACATGTGAAAGCAGCAGTAAAAATAGTATTTGCTCTTGATCTTTTTCTGGCAGAAGGCTGAAGATTTCGGTGGATCAAACACTTATTCTGCCTTCCAAGCTCTTCAGACATTTATCCAAAGATCTACTCAAGCAGTCAATGCAGATGGAAATGAAACTTTAAGACATAGCTCTACAAGGTATTTATATTGAATTGCTTTGGAAAAATCCAACTACACATATTTTAAAAATGCACCTTCCTTATAAAATGCCATTAATCTGGAAGCTATGCCTCCAGTTTCTCCCAAAATGTATGGCATTAGTTTTAAAATAAAACCTAGTAAAATGAACAACCTCCAGAAAGATCCAGCTCAGAAAATATAGTGCTCAAAGTCCCAGAGTTTTCCATTATTTATCAAATTGATTTCTTTGTGAAATTCTGTGGTTGCCACCTCTCCTCTTCCCAGCAGTTCTGCCTTTGTCTCCAATAATAGAAATTTAAAGCTCTTTCTTATATCATTTTGCAGTAAAAAACAGTTGGGAAATATAGCTGGTTTAATGGTAGCCTGTAGAAAAAATATATATATTGACTGTAGTGGTCTGAAAATCAAGATATATAACTCAAGAAGTGGCCCACTGACAGACAACAGGGTTTTCAAAGTATCGTCATTCCATACAGTTTTGTATCTACTTGCATTAAAGTAGATCATAATAAGGGGCCTGAGCCAAACCAGTTCAAACTCAAGAAATTATTAGTAAGTTTGGAAGTCTATACACATGGAATAAAAAGTACCATTTAGCAACCAGCAGTAGGTACGACTCCATGTGATTTATGTGCAAAAGCAAAATTGTGCAGAAATAGACTAGAAAATGGAGCGCTTTCATTTTTTCCTAGTGGTTGTGTTCACCATTAGTCATTTCTAACACTCAACACTTATTAATAAATGGATCACATCAGGCTTTCAAGTTGTTTTCCTCATAGTACCTGCATGTGATGTATAGAATTAATTTTATCTTAATTTATATACAGAAATTTGGGGCCCAAAATATGCTCATAAACAGAAATTCTATGACAGTAAAGGAAGTTACTGTGCCAAAATACGAAGTTCATATAACCAGCTTTTTCATTTCCATCTATTAAGTCACTTGTTTACTCAGGCATTGCTGAGGTATTTGTCTCTATGCCTAAACAAAAAGCTGCAGCTTCCTTCAGGGAAGCATCAATACTTCATATCAGTGGCATGAGCATGTTCTGTACTGGTTCTGGACGGGGACTCACCCCAAATCAAAGGATAATTGCCTGTTTCTCAAAGTCCTATTTCAGGTTCCACAAGTAAGTTCTGGGTTTTCTAGGGCAGCATTGACATGGGAATTGGCTTTGGCACATTAATCTTCACTATTTAATGCTGTAAACACTCCTCATCTGCCAAATAATTTATGCCTTTTACTGATTCTAAATCCTTAGAACAAACATATTAACTATATAAAGAATCAGTTTCAAATAAAATGATAATTTCTGCTCCAATGCCAAGTTTTCACGCAGGAGCTGAATTTATTTTGCCAGGCAAAGGAAAAGCTGCTGCTTCCCTCATTAACACTCCACAGTTATTGAATGATTACTTCTTATTCAAATACTTCCTAAAAACTCACCTTGCTAATACATGTGAATGTGGGGGACTACATGCATGATCTTTCACTCGGCTTCATTCATCCTGCATTTTCAGTCAGGTATTTTAGAGGAGCCACATAGCATAATCTTTGTCATATGTTTTACAAAGCACAGAGTACACTAATATTCAATAAAAGGTTAAGAAACAGGGTAAAATTAATGAGGAAAAAAAGAGGTTGTTCCAGTATCATAGGAATTTCCAATATTTATTCCTATTGGTTTTCTCTCCTGCAGGCCATGATGACATGGAAGACCAAGCAAAGCAAAGCAATTCATCTCATGAGTTACATCTAGTTCCCATGAGGAAGCTGATAGGAACAAGATTAAGTGGAATCATCCAAAAACATTTGAAATATGAGTTATTTTTCTGAAGCAA
This sequence comes from Cinclus cinclus, assembly GCF_963662255.1. Classification (NCBI taxonomy): domain Eukaryota; kingdom Metazoa; phylum Chordata; class Aves; order Passeriformes; family Cinclidae; genus Cinclus; species Cinclus cinclus. The sequence goes on along the minus strand of NC_085050.1, from coordinate 18,641,875 downwards.
AATGTTTCCTGTGCAAAACACAGCATTGCATATATTTTTAAAAATCCGTAGAAAACTGACCATGTTCAAAAAGTAACAAGAATTATATTCTTCTGCAAATGGCCAGATGGAAAACAAACAAGCTCTTAATAGAATTTGTCCCCACAAAAGAGTTTCATTGTTTTAGGTAAGGAAAGGGTTGTGATATTATTTTATTTTAAACAATCAGTCCTTCAAGAACATCAAGTCACTTAAAGCAGAACCATTAAAATGAAATTAAAAAGAAAGCAAACTAATTTCTGCCCTTATTGTAAGATGGGTAATTAAACAAATCCCAACAACAGTGAAAGAAAGATCATTACAGAGAGAGTTAAATAGAGAGAAGCTCCCAGAGGAGCATATAACAGATGTGGTTGGTATATCACATCATTGTTATCTGGCAAAATTATTCTCTTTTCTTGTAAATTAAGTTAATGTGTTAGTATTAATACTTAGGGATTTGAAAAATAAACTAGATTTCAATTACCTTCACATTTCTAAACATGGTGAGGATCGAGTCCCTTGTGTCAGGATGCATCCTGCAGAATATTAGAGGTGATATCTCTGGGTTTTTACCTCCACTGCTTGCAGAACAACAGGGCAAGAGCATGGGAGGGAGGGAAGCCTGACATGGGTGGCAGCAACAAAAATTCTGACTGGCCCCTCACTGAGACCCCATGTAGGCTCCCAACACTACACATCTACCAACCCAACAGGGCTAAAGAAAAGCAAAATCGGGTCAGGCCTTAGAGCAGTCCATTAAAAATATCCCTAGGACTGATCTGAACAGACAGTGCAGGGCTAAGGGCTGTGGCATGTGCATGAGTAGGGAGAAGCAACACCCAAGGGCCCCAAGTCTGACCCAGTCAAGAGAGGGGAACGAAAACATTTCCTCACCTCCCCTGCTGCAACCTCACAGCTCATTTGCGTTCTCCAGTGTGACACCCCATGGGCCTTGCCAGGGGAATCTCTTTGCATTTGGGCAAGGACCCTGAGCCTTTATATCCATCTCTCCCTGCACACCTTCATAGAGAGCCTCCCTGTGCCAGAACCAAGTGATACAAACCAGGGCAGAAGGTTCCTTAGTAGTACAAGGAGCCTTCCTCCCACCTCTGGAGCAAGAAATGGTGAACTTGCTTAATTAGTTAATTTAGACCCTGTAATGAGCATTGTTTTATGTTCTGACATTAAAGAACATAGGAATCATTTAAAACCTGGAAGGCAAATTCACTGTTGGTGCAAACAGCTGACTCCAGTGACATTCAGCTTGTTTATGCAAGCAGCGAATTTGGCCTGCGTGTACTTTTTGCTCAATGCTTCTGTCAGACAATGCAGAACAAACAATATTTGGCTTCATCTCACTCTGGGCAGATCAACTATTTGCACCCAGGACTTTTTTCTTTGCCTGCCAGTTTGAATTTTCCCCCAGCCCAGGCTTTGATGTACCTTTATAACAGCTGCAAAACACATTTCATGCCAAGGAGCAATTTGCAGGCACAGCACTAGACATTTCAGAACACTGCTAGTTATTCATACAGTATTTTTTGGCAGCTTTTCGAAATATGATACCATAGAACTGTCGTCTCTCACAGTAACAAGTATTTTCATGCAATAGTCTTTTTTTGTGAAATTAATTTATAATTTTTTACCACAACAGAGAACTCATCCTAGCAACATAGAAATTTTAAATCTGATAGCTCATTTTAATAGTTCTTATCCTAAAGCAGACTTAACAAAAAACTATGTTAACATATGTGTATGAAACATCTCAGGTAACAGAGAGGAGGGGAAAAAAGGCAAAGTCGTAAAAAGCACCTTACATCCTCCACTGCATGTTTTAGCTGACCTACCCTTCCCCAGGGAAAGAATGCAATGCCTGATAAATCATATACATGCTGTGAAAGCAAAGGCTCATTTCTCTGTTTCTGCTTTTTCTGTATAAAATGTACATAGATATACTTTTAATTGGGATAAAAATTCCCCGTAAGAAAAGATTTCTGTTAAGCAGATGTAAGTCTTATGTACCTCATTTACTCAAAACTCCAAAAACTAGGCTAGGAAGGCCTTACGCTCTGTCTGAATTTATGAGTAATTACACAGCATAGATATGGTAAAAAATATTTGTTTTTAAAAAACCCAAATGTATCTTGCCTCATAGTTTACTATCAGCAAAAATAAAGCTGCTCCTATTAGCTTTGCTCAATGAAAAGAGTTTCCATCACAGTCTAGATTCTGAAATGAGAGGATGACTTGTTCTTAGTGTAGTTGCCTTTTAAGACCCAAGTATTTCTCCTACAAAGTTGTCCAAGGACAGTTTCATCACAGAATTTAAGTTCCATTGATATTCAACTACTAGTAATCCACTCCTACAGGCCAGCAGCCCCCGGGCACCTTTTCTAGCCTTCTATTTTTCTCAGTTCGGCAGGCACATCACTGTTTTCTTACTTTGTGTTTCACATCACAGGCAGACTGAGCCATCACCCTGAGCTACATTTTCAATGTAGAAATCAGACATTCAAATCTCATATTCTGAAAGACATCCATCCCTGCTCACCAAACCCTCCCATCTCATTCACCTTGTCAAATCATCTCAGCAGACTTAAAGGCATCCTGATATTCCGGCTTTTAGGAAAGTACTAATTCATCCCATGGATCTGGGCTGCAGGCACTTCAAGGAGAACCTCCAGAGAAGAGCCTCCTGCAGCAAGTTTCAGCTCACCAGCACAGGTCCCCTCTGTCCTGGGTGGCAGGTCAGCCCTGCTTCTGCAGGAAAGAGCATCTTTCTCCCATGTGCTCCAGGCCCCAAACCTCTTTGGGAAAGAGAGAAAAGGATAACCCCTGCCAATTCACCACTCTGCTCCTGCCCCCTCACACACCATCCCCAGCTGCCAGGGATGAACAATTTGATGTTTAGCTGGCAGCAAGCACCTTGTTCTCTCAGAAAAAGTAAACTAATTGCCTTCATTATTACTGCTGTTTCTCATCCCATTTCTGCTTTTTGCCACTTGGCTTTTTTGATCACTCACCTTAAATAAACACAGACTTCAATCCATTTAGATTTATTAGTGTTGTGTTCTGCAGGTTATTACTCTCAGAAAGCAAGTTTTCTCATAGTGTGATAGCATTTGGATAAGTAAGGAATGAGTGTCTCCCTTTGCACCTTATTTACTTTTCCCCTCCCTGCACATGTCAGTTAATAAAAAAATATGGATGCAAAGTATACGAAAATCTTATGAGATGGGCTCCTGTACACATACAGAGAAGTTAAACACCATCACCTAGGAAATCAATAGCGAAGTCAGAAGAAGATCCAATCTCTTGATCCAAATCCAACACTCAAAAAAGTACTTTATGTCTAATATCATGTTGGTTTCATTTATGACATATTTCTCATTGCTGTTGTTTGAAATATTTTCAACAGGGAAAGAAAACATAAGTGATGAGGTGGCCTTTATTTTCCTGGTTTATTTTTAAATTAAAAAGAACCTCACATCATCCCTAAATCCTATATTTCAAAATTTAAGTTTGCTCAAAGAAGAAAAGATCAAATGAGCAGAAATTGTGGGGTTTTTTTGTAGAAAAAGAGGATTTTTTTTAATTTAAAAATGAAGGAAATATCTACAAGTATTTCTCAACTGTAACTTGCTAGACATAAATACAAAATACAAGTTGTATTGACAGAATATTAAGTACATAAGAAAAATAGTCAAACCCTAAAGACTGATTTTCTAATATTTAAAACTTTACTTAGAAGCATTTTTGGCTATTTCGTAGGTGAAAGAGATCTGCGTATCCAAAATGATCAGAGCACATAGCACAGCAACCAAGTAGCTTTCAGGTTGTCTTTTAAGAGACCAAGACAGCAAAATACACAGCCAGCAAGGCAGCTGGACGCACAATTTATTTCCAGTCCCTTTTCTCGTAATAAAGACTACTTTCCTGTCATAGCAGCAACATTCATTATATTTGAAGCAGTGAAACAATGAAAACATCATCACACTGTAATTGGCCTGAGGAATGCTGGCTTGTCAGCTCTTTCAGTCAGAGGAACACTGTGGCTCATTCCTCCAGTGATCCCCGACCAGAAACAGCTCTGCAGCTGAGAGCTCCTACACCTTTGTTACAGTTATTAGTCTGTCCTGTCAGGGTTAGATATCCTAAAATGGAGTAAGCAAACTCACCAATCAGTCATCCCTACAGGATTCCACTCTGGCTTGTCACAAATTGTGGGGTTTATGTGCAATTGCAATTAAATCATTTTGTGCTGAAACTGTTATTGAGAGACACGACAGAAACAAAACCAGCAGCATAATTCAATTTGTTTTCTCAAGAAAGATACATTGTTGATCAGCATTTTTCAAATCAAGGCCTTCTACCCTTGTGCCTTGTAAAAGACAGAGGACATTTCTCTAACCTCATTAAGTTCTCAACAAAGACCAGAAGGAATACTGTCTTCAGTTTTCAAAAGATGACATATGGTGTGTTCCGCAGGATTGTCAGAACTAATCTCTGAAATCTTCACCTTAAATTGGCTGACAACTGTGCTAAGCTGAAGTTATTTTTGTATTAACCCTTAGGAATACAGATTGCCAGCAAATAGTAAAACTAGTAACCTTTGCAATGCCTTTTTGATGCGGATCTGAAAGGTTCAAGGTATTGTATGTGTGCCAGCCTTCAAAATATCCAGTAGGAGAGACACTAAAGCCACTGTAATGTAGAATTGTTGAGTAACAAATAGAATAAATAGATGGCAAGAGAAGTTTGCAACTCAAAGACAGATATAATGTCCCAGTCCTAGCTCACAGCTTCAGAGTCTTGTCATTAAAGGAAGTTATTTCCTAAACGTTTTCCACACCCACTACAATATCAGCACCAGACAGTTTGAAAACTTCTGAAATCTAATGTTTTTACATTCACAGAAAAACATACACAGAAGGCACTCACTCCAGTTTTCTTGACTTTATGAAAGCTGTTCTGGTCAGTACTCAGAAAAGTACTGATTCCAACACTTCTATTGATGTAAATCTAGAATTTGATGAAACCTGGGAGACCTCTGCCTAAATAGATAATTAAATTGCTATTGTCCTGAGCAAGTACCTAAAGTGAGATGCTCACAAATCTTAAGTAACTTTCCCTACCCCCCCCCCCCCCCCCCATAAATCTATAAAACATCATTCTGCACTTCACAAATCCCACGGAGAAAGCTCATTAAACACTAACATAGTCAGCTATTACAGCCAGCAATCATGTAAGACAGGACTTTATTAAAAGGAAAGTTTTTCCCATAAAGTACAGAGTCACCAGGTACAACTTCTTCCATCATTTCAGATGGTCTCTTCCAGCTTTTGCTGAAGTCTCTTTCTAACATTACTCTGTAGAGCATGTGAGGCTCTCTAAAAAGATCAATAAGGTCAGTGAACACTAGCAAAATCTGTTTTAACAACACATCCAGACTAATTTTTCTCAGAAACTAGACAATATAGCCATCCTTTATCTTAGTAGTAGAGAAAAGGAAAGCTCACATCTCCAGAAATCTCTTCCCTTTGCTGATTTCTTGATCAGACATAAGATCTTCCCTCAATTCCACCTAGAGAACTTGCCTTACCCCTTCCTAGACTTTTTTCACACTAAGGCATATTGAAACATACTACTGCTCCATGGTGAAGTATTATTCTCATAAAACATTTGACTAGAAGAAAAGCCTTTTTGGAAGCAAGGAATATCTATTGTCCCCAAGACATTTTTGTGTTAGATTCCTACATATTTTTATCTCTAAACCTTGTTCCTCACAGCTTCTTCCTAGCTGTATTTCCATAAACAGCTACAAGACATACTTATTTTTGATCTGCATGTTCATTGTGCTTGACTGTAGTGTTAGAAATCACAGCCCATCTGGGTACGTCTTTTTTCTTTATCTGACTGCTTTTTACAAGAATTTGCCTCTGCATATTCCCCAAGCTGTGAATGTGGTTATTCAATCATGATACATAAAGATCATTTCAGAGATAATCTCAGATTCAGCAATAAGTATAGGCAAAAAATAGGCATTCTTTTCATGAACAACAAAGAAAAAATCCTCAGCTGGTTTTGTTCAGGCAACAACATCAACTTACAGTCTTTGGGAGACATCACTCAGATTCTTGTGAATAGAGAGTCACCAGAGCCAGAGACTCTCTGGAATGCACCAAACATTAAGCTTGCAAGCTCCTCTAGGCAGAGAGAAAGAAACAAAGAAAGCATTCAAGTCCCTTTTATATCTCATACACATAATACACAAGTGAAGGAGCAAAATAACACCAGTATAAATTCTTCAACTAGCAGCTCATCACCTCTGTGGGAACTGCTATAGCAAAGATTTCATGCCAGCTTCATATTGATCAGATGAAAATCAGTTGACCATTTTCTCCTCACAACGATTCTTGTCATGAAACTGCAAGCATCTTAGTGATATAGAAGTTTCTTGCTCGATAACAGAAGAGAAGCTTTAACTTGTAGTCCTGAAAATTAGGCCACCAACTGCATTGTGCAGCATGCTATTCTCAAAACTCACTTCGTTCAAAGGAATTATAAATCTATTGTTCAAAATTTCATCTGTTGAGTTTATGAGGGGTTTTTTTTTCTGCAGCTGTGCAGTCATAATAACATAGTTATGCCTAGATTTTTGCAAACTTAATTTCAATTATTCACTAAAAATTAATTATGATCTTTTGCAGTAGGACATTATAAGTTCAGAATCTGTAGACTCTCTTACAGAGCTTTGAGAAACAGACATTACTGCATAAATTCACATAATCAGAATGCATGAAATGTTACACCTGAGAATACCATAAGATTATCAGATGGGTCACAGTTGCCCTATAATTAATAGCATTTCAATGAAAAGCATATGTGTGTGCATATATATTGACATTTTTATATGCATAAAACAGCTTTATCTTGCATAATTTCATAATATATAAATTAATATGTAATATAAAGAATTATCTTCTACAATGCTAATGATAGTGGTTTCCAGTTAGACCTCATATACAGTAAAAGCTTATGCCTTTGCCAAACCATGTATCAGAACATGAAACAGTGTCTGTGAAGTATTGGCAGCCAGCAGGTCCTAGGTTTGCAAACATCTAGAAATTCAAGCCTGTTTTACACCAGCTACATTGGCAAAAGTGTTTTGCTTTTAAACTGAAATCCTGACCTTTCTAGGGCAACAACACTTTCTACTCTGCATTGCCACCTCCAAATACAGGCAGAAATAGTCCTTTCTGTGGATGGTTTACAGGAAGGCATTCAGCGCATTTTCAAGTGAAATAAATACACATCTACTTTCCCAAGCAAAACAGTGAAATTCCAAGGTTATGGGAAATGGTTGCTGCTGGCCTTCAGTAAGATGATGCCTGTTACGTGAAGATGCTTAGCTGGCCAGGGTCTAAGTGCCCCAAGACATGTTTGTGAGAGCCTCCAAAAATCATGAACAGTGATAAGATACTGTTTCAAAAACATCTGTAGCTCACACCACCTTTCCTACTGGTTTCAGTGGTCCAATAGTTTTCCCATGGCAGATTTGTGGCCTCACTCTGGTGGGCTCCAGACTCCCCAGGTGTGTCCAGCCCAGTCTCTTTAGGCAGGGAAGCAGCTCTGTAAAACAACAGTGCACTCCTGTATGAGCAGTGACTGCCATAAACAGACAGCCCAGCTCCAGGGGATGTGCTCGCTCCTCCCTCATCACATTTCTACACTTCGGTGTTTTATCAAAATGTTCATCCTCATTAACATACCATATTTAGAATTCTCCTAGCTGGCTACAGAAGAGCAGGACCTCAAACATATCTGCTGCTTTCTCCTGACTTTTGATTCAGCAAAACTTTAATAAATAATATCATTTAAATAATCATATTAATATGAGCAGTTGCCACCACTATGTTGCTTCCTCTCCTTGTACCTCCATCAGGCCTTTTTAACACATAGCATCTCTGAGATGAGGACTAATTATTGCTTTGTGTTTGCACTCCGACATGATTAAGCCCTACTTACACGCATTTAAAATAATAATTGCATACTTTTATAAATGCCACACAGACAATTCAGGCACAATTGTTTTTCTTCAGTGCATGTAAAAAAAATCTCACTTTACAGTCATTTGGAAAACAAAATACAGCACTGAGGACAATAGAAATTGGCAATTTTATATAGATAAAGATATAAAGATAGCTATATACTTAAATCCCTTTCTAAAAACTTCAGGACCTAGGATGAACATTTCATGCCTAAGCCTGTTCCTATCTCAACCAACTCTCTAGTGAATAGAAAATCAATTAAATAAAGCTCGTGGAGGCATCCTAGAAATTTGGCTTTAAGACTAAATTAAAAAAAATGTATAGAATTTCTTTCCCACTGTTTGGGGTTTAATTAGATTAACATTTGCAAGATCTAACATCATTTAGTCTAAACTAGACACTTCATCTGATCTGGCCTCAAGTATCATAGACACAACCAATTTAACTGTGTTTTTCCAGGGAAACAGATTTTTGCCTTTGTTAAAGTTTTAGTATCTCCAGATTTACCCAATACATCATATACATGATGACATACATTAATGTGACATGAGCTTTCCAATGAGTTCGTGAGAGAAACATTTCTGTGTTCATGCATCACTGTGTCAAATTCTAGTTATAGCAACATTCATTGTTCTCTCCATCAGACTATGAAGAGTTGTGCTGGTTAGTTTGGGGTTCTCATAAAGCAAAGAACCTGAGAAAAAGTGGATATTTTGATCTATGTAAATATTGAACTAAAGAAAATGATGATGAGACTGTTAAGGTGATACAGGTTATTACATCAACCCGCCTCAGCAACTCACGAGGAATGAAAGCTGGGCCATGAAACCCAGCTGTAATTGCTTAATGTAGGTGAAAACCAACAGCTTAGAACAGATCACATAACTCACAGTCAGTGTGCAGTGCTAATGTGCAATACCTATATGAGAAAAAAAAGGCAAAAAAATCTATTTTTTGATCTAGCAATTATTTAGAGAAATGGAATTTAAATCAGAATTTAGCATCTTAAAAATACCAACTCAGAATTTGAACATATTAACATGTTATTGTACTTAATACCCCAGTATTTTCAGGCAACAGAAGTATGTTTGCCTAATTTCCTGGGATGTTATTAGGACATTAAGATTGCATGGGAAAGCATGGTTGTGCTCACTTGTACACATTAGTAACTACATCAAATGAAGATCTTGCACATGCCACATACTGCTCTGCCAGCTTAATTTTCAGTTTATTAAACATTCCATGGGATTTCGTTAACTGTGGGAATAAGTCCCTATAAGTACACAAACGTGACAGACGAGAGGCAGCCGAGGGAGAGGCACCGCAGGCCAGCCCTGCATCCCCAGCGCTCATGAGCTCTGCTCGCCCATGACACCCCCCAGCACCACTCACAGGCAGAGGAAAAGAAGAACCTGAATTTAAGCTGAAGGGAAGAACAAAGCACAATATGCCTGCAGCACATGACTCACTCAATATCACCACCCCCAGGCCAGCAGTGTTGGGGAACATTGCTACAGGCAGATTTAATGCCATCTTTAATATGCTTAGCATAATCTTTCTTTTTTTTTTAATTGGCTATACTGAGTGATTTTTTTGTTTTATTAACAACAACAGAGTACAGTCTCCAGACTCCAAATAGATTTTCCAAATAAAAAGTAGTTCTAATGACAATCTGCAAGCTTTTTTAACAGAGTGAAATAAGGTAACTCCAGTGTCATTTGAAACTGACACTGGTGGCAGAATACTGCTCTGTCTACCCCTCAGGAAGAAGGAAAACCTTCACGAAAATTTGTTCCCCATTCAGAGTCACATGACTAAACACCACTTAGATTAAGTCAAAACCAAAAGGTATTGATTCTCTCTGGTTTTCAACAAGCTAATTTTGAGGTGTCACATGGATATACAGAGTACACAAGAGTCTGGCTGGGTACAGCACTGAAGTTAATTCCCTTCCTTCTCAAAAGTACTTTAAAAATATAGGATTTTCAATTTAGACGATATAGTCTGATTTCACAAAAATGTATGCCAAATAATAAGCTAAAGGAAAAGAAAACACACCCAAAACATGGCATCAACAAATTTTAGGAAGATTTCAATGTGTAGATCAGGAAGTAAATTTTTTGCTCCCTTCCTGTACCCACCAGAGTATTTATACTCTTTACACAATGTGACAGAGCAGTACTTTGATAAGTAAGATAAAATTTAAAATATAATCCAGTACTGAGTAGGTATGACTAGGATACAAACTCAACACAAGCAGTAGTATCCAAATTCTCAACAGGAGAAGGGAGTCTTCACAGATGATTGCTTGACTTTTGTAGGAGGTTAAAGAATATGTTAGACCCCTTTCCTCCCCACATATTCTGTTCTCCCTATTATTCTTTGTTTGGTTATCATAATCGATAAAAACAAAAAACTTCAGGTTGAACAGCATGCCCAGTTATAGAAATAACATTGCACATTTTGGGATTAAGGCAATGAATACAGGCTTGAAGTCCCCACAATTTTCAAAGACATTACCTAGAAATCATGAGAATAGGTGTGAGCAGATTCTCACATAGAGACATTTGCACACAATTGTTTGAAGGTGATACCTAAAACACCACAAGACTGCCAGAAATAATAGGATTTGACCTTTGAAAGGAAAAAAAAAAAAAAATCTGTGGGGCGGGGAGGGGGGGGAAGTGTGATGGTGAAAACACAACATTAAGCTACAACCAGGGAAGCTGTTCTTGATAAACTGCTATATTCTCTTCTCTGTTCATGGCACCGAGAGAGAGACACCCACCTCCCCGAGGGGGTGTGAGCTGCTCTCCAGACCGAGCAGACCCCTCTGCTCTGTGTGACCGACCGTGTGTGCTGCTCCAGCAGCTCCACTTGGGACACGGACCCGCAGGAACCAGAGGTGACGCTGCCAGGTTTGGGGGCTTACACCAGGCTGCTTTCAATCTCCCCTGCTTTTACCTTCCCTGCTCCAGCCACCACCACGCAGGGAAGAATGTAAAAGGAGAAAATCCCTGAAGCCTACAAGGGAAAAATTAACAAAATAGCAAACCTGTATCTGCAGTAAAGCAGGCAGACCCTCATTGCCAGAGAGGGGGGAGCCTGAGACACGTTCAGCCGTCCCCAACATTAGGAAGGATAAGTTGGTTTCTTTGCTCTCTAAAATCCTTCCACTACAAGTTCTGTGAATAAATGTTGTGTTTTAAGAATCTGTTCAGATGAAGTGCATGGAAATTATTTTTGTAATCACATTCTGAAATGTTTGGGGTATTTTTTCTACATTGATGAAGAACTAATATAGGCCTCTTCAAGTAAAACTTCAGGCATTCGTATGTATTACTCAGCAGACATTAGAAAAGCAAAAAACTACCAAAATACAAGCAAGTTTTTGTTGAGGTACATCAAGAGACCCTTAAAAACCTATTTCAGCATGAGATGGAGAGAGTTTTAGCATTTTAAGCAAACTTTAAAATCCCATTCTTGTGCTGTTTGCAGGAAAAAAACCCGCAAACTATTCCCTGCAGCCAGAGAGTCTGCTCTGATAAGAGTTTTATGAGACTAAGCATAATTTAAAATGGAATAGTCTGTTTTTTTCTCCATATAATTTGCTGTTTCTCCCCCTTCTCTATCTCATAACTTTATTTTTTAGAAGGAGTTTTCCTTTGAATTGGATTTTAAATACACACCATTACAATTCTGTTAAGTAAGACTGCAAGCACAAATGTTCCTCTAGTCAGGGAAAATGTCTTGTGACAAGTAAAATTTTAAGGTTTTTTAGTTTTCAAGTAATATCCTTCTTAGGTTAAAAAAAAAAAAGCCAACACCACTAAACAAATAAATCCGTAACTCTTGAAAATCCAGCCTATAAATGGATCCACTTTGTTCAAGGATCTCCAATCTGCCATTGACACAATAATCCTTCGTGATCCTTCAGTTTCCAACATGTCACCTATCAAATCTCAACCTTGCCATTTTTAATCATTAATAATATTCTAGTATTAATCATTCTCTGACAATACATGAATGATGCATCTGCATGGATTTTGAAGAAGGTTGAACCTTTAGTAGCTGCAATGTTTTTCCTCCTTTTCCAAAAACCTGTCACCTTACTGTGCTCAGGCTGTGTTAGATGACCACTCTCAAAAGGCAAAGAATCACAGTTAGCACTACTAAAGCAAATCCCTTGACATCTCTCCCTCTTATAAGTGAGCTATCCCCTAAACCTGCTGTTCATTATTTGCCCCTGGAAGCTGGTATTCTCAGCATGCCTTCCTTACCAAAGTTGTAAATTGGTAAGATATATCCCTGTCACATGACAAACCTTATTTTCACTTCCCTTTGAAACAAAACTGTCGCTTAAAATGCATGTAATGACATAAGCTGTTCCCTTTTCTTCCAGATAGTGAAAAACACTTCAGGCCAAAAATACACAGGAAAGCAGACAGGGTCTAGGCAATATCTCAACTGTATAGGAGATGGACAGGCAATGCTAGCAGAAACACTGTCTGAATCTCAGGAGTGCTCAGATGCAGAAAAGACTTGTCAGATTGCCAGTGGCTGCAGGAAAAAGACCAGGCCCCCTCTTCCTTCAAAATGTAAGGAGATACACCTCTCGTAAACAGCACATTTTAAGGGCAAGGATATAAGGTAACTTCAGCTAGGGACACATTTTAAGTACTGCAACAGTGATTAAATATTTTGATTAATACCTAAACAATGTTCCAGCATGCATCACACTCCATTGGAACACATTTTAATTCCAAAGTATTTATCTTTATTCTGATTAACCCCTATTAATGGAGGGGGTGGTCAGCATTTACTTCATTTTCAGTACTGTGTTGTACTATACACTTTTAATAACTAGATTTGAGATGCAGCATAGACTACATATCTTCAGATAATATTTTGAAAACTACTCAACTTCAAATCGTTTTTTCTGCCTGTCAGGGCTCTTCATAGGTCTAAAATCATCAGATCTATAAATCATTATATTGTTTCGTTATCACAGATTTCTCACAGCTCTATTTTTCTCTGCAGGTCATACACATACAGTGTTACAACCATTCCCTAAAATGGCTTGTGCTTCTGTTAAAATGTGTTCTCCACAGAGAAAAGCTCCAAACTGAGAATAATAAAAAACCCCTCTGAAAACTAACTTCAATCTTTTGATTAAAAAGCAAAATATTTGAGCAAATATTTACTACTAAGTTGTCTTCAGGTTTTCTCAGTGAAACTACAGCAGCCCCTCCAGGCAGCCAGCTTTAGCTTCTGGCATCCCTGCACAGGTTTTTCCCTGATGGGCTCTGCAGCAGCACAGCAGCCCACGGAGGTGGGCAGTCACCAGCACAATACATTGGTTTCAAGAGGGCAGGCAAATCTTTTCAATCACTGTTTGAGCAGTAAAATACCAAAATTATATTGTTGGTGGAAAATGTGGGGAACATTGATATAAAGGTCAAAGCATACAAACTGACATCTCAGAGAGAAGCTAAGACACTTTTACCTAATGCTATGTTAATAAGGGTGGAGTAGGTATCAATACTGTTTGCAGCTCACACAAATAAATTGGGCATAGTACTTGGTAAAGTAATGGGTGTTAAGGTTTCACTTGTGCTTTCACTGGGAGAAAGTGCAAAGTCAAAAACCTTTTGTATGATAGCTTCATAAAACAGTAAAAACCCTTTGTACAATAGCTTCATAAAGCACAGTAAAAATCCTTTTGTAAGATAGCTTCATTAACATTAAAAACATGTAAGAGTATGACATTCCTCTTGTACAGGGAACAGCTACAAAGGTAGTAACCCTCACCTCCTGAACATCACTTTATGTTACTTGATAGCAAACCTCTGTGGAAAGCACATTAAACAGTATTAGCATAGAGCTTCCTGCTTCACAGAGAACAGAATCTCCTCACAGTGACTAGAGCAAGTAGAAGAAAAATGATGTCACAAAAGGTGACCTCTGAATAGTTTTATAGAGAGGTGATAATATAAACCTATTCTCCCAAAATAGAACAGCACAAGAATTGCTGTTACTACCTAAGGAGGGTTAGTTCAATTCTCCTATAGCAAGGAGAAAGTATTTTGTTTAAATTTAAGAAACTAAAAATTAAGAAACATGATTACACTAGGAAAAATTCAGTTTTGTATGACCTTCCCCGTTGACAACAAGATATGAGTAATCTATAGAAACACCAGTCTTGTCATATCAAGCAGTGCATAGCAGCATTAATGCTGAAGACCTTCAAGATTGCCTAATGAAAAATGGTTGCATTGCAGTAGCACTACTTAGCATGCAGAGTGCCAAAATCCCTCGAGAGTCAAAATATTCCCAAAAATATGTATTTTGGAAAGTTTTGAAAATTAAACACAACAGATTTCCTACAAACAAATTGAACAATTGACGGCAGTCTTTAATTTTATTTAGTAATGGGGTTGATTTATTTTTTTAGAAGCACTATAAGAGCAAATTAATACAAGTTTTAGTCAATTAAATGCTGCTTTTATAGTCTATAGAAATGCTAAACTTATAAGCTTTGAGGATTTATACATAAATAAAGATGAAGCTCAGCAATAGGAACAGCACTCTTTCATTCCTGTTTAAAAATATTTAGGAGCCTTTGAGCCAAGCTGAATGATGGATTTTTCATAAATTCATGTATTCATATTGTCCTGAAACTTTTACATTAGAATTTTTTTTTTATTTATACATACTTCTGCTTTTCACAGTTAAAAAAAAAAGGCAGAAAAACCCTCATTGGGATGGTTCTAATTTTCCCTTTAACAAAAAAGCTTTGTTAAGGGATGTTGGGAGCAAGAGTCACCTCCAACATCTCTAGCCCAGAACTCTGTCCTGGTCCCCGGGGCTCAGCCCAGTGCATGGGAGCTCAAGTCTATGCTCTGCCCGAGGGATGCGGCCACTTCTTTTCCAGCTGCAGGTTCAGCCACTGGCAAAGCTGCACACACATCCAGAGACACTGACACGTTCACACAGGCTGCCATAGACAAAGTGCTGCCTTCAACAGCTCCACAAAACACAGCCAGCCAGCCAAGTGCCCTCTGCAGCTGGTAGAGGCAGGAGGTCACTGGTGAGAGCACACACGCCTTCGCGCATCCCCCGAGCACCAGCACGGCCCCTCTGCCCACCCAGCATCCATGACCCTCCTGGAAGCTGGTCCTGTGTGGGGTCTGCAATGAGCACCCACACCCAGGCACGCCTGCTCTGGGGACACTCACCAGGAGCAGTGACAAGTGCCAGGCACAGGGGCTCTGACCCACCCTCCCCTTCCAGCTGCAGGCACTGAGCCCCCACTCGCTGCTCCTGCCGCAGGAGGATGTGGACCAGGCCTCCTCTCCCACTCCTGTGGGTGGCACAGAGAGGCCACTGGCTCCAGTGGGTGACAACACAGGCCAGGGGAGCCCACTCTGCCTCCAGCTGCTCCAAATCCATTCACACAGCACCCCAGCAGCTGGCATCTGCTCCGTGCAGCACTCCCTCGTAGGGATTTTACAGAGGATCTTTGAGACACGATCTGATGAGATCAGACCCACTGTGATCAGTATAGGGTTCCGTCAGGCAAACGTTCTGACCAGCTTTGTTTTACAAGTGACCAACAGGTTTTTAATCCCTTTCTGTCCATATCCACATTGTTCCTTTTCAACTCTCTTCTCCTACACATTTCCCCACCAGTTTGGGCAGTACCAACAACATTTTGCAACATTCTGGACCCTCAGGTTTACAACTTTATCAGTTTTAAAGTGCCAGTTTCTTTGCAGATAGCTCATTAGTTTTTACTTGCTTCTTGTCTTTGTCCCATTATGTTTGTCTGCCAGGTCTCTCTCTGTGTTTCAGTTATTGTTTCCCTCTTCTCCTTTTCTTCATCATGCTTGACAAGGTCCTTGACCAGATAATCCCACAGAAATAAGTGTTCCCATGTTCCCCACACTATCAGTTAGCTTGACATACCTCTACATACTCCCACATAGTCTTACAAACTGATTGAAGTGAAATCAAGTGAAAAATACACTTCAGAAATATCCAGGGATAAGTTCCCATGGGAGCATTCCACCCTCTATTCTTGCTTCTGGTGTGCTCAGGCAAGGACTGCATTCATACTCTTGTAGAGAACTTATATTCCGTGCATTTACAAAGCAGCTCCGTTCTATTTCAATGAATCCTCCAGCAAGGAGAGTTATACTCAGCATGAGTAAAGGGTGCTTTGAACTCAAAACACAAAGTAGATTTTTCTGCAACAAGCCAATAAGAGAAAAGAAAAAATGGTTGAGATGGTCCACAAATCAAAGACAAGCATGTAGTCAACAATTCCACTTTCTATGAGAAGGAGGAAAAAAAATTACCCTTTCTCCAACTTCAAGGAGAGGCTTGCAAGACAGCGCTATAATTGCTTTACTTTCTTTTTAAATCACTAAAAATGTAGAAAGTTTTTCGATAAAATGTAGCATAACTTTAAAAGAAAGGATACTTTTTCTTTCCTTCATATTTCAATATTTATACGTATGTGCCCAGCTAACCCTCCCCACCTTGCGAAGATGGGCACCGTCAGTCTTGGGAGTAGCACTATAAAATAGTGATTTGACTCCCACAACACCAACTCTGCAACAATATGCAGAACAAATGGTAAGCACTGAGAAGATTTTTGTCAAAATACTTTTCATTTAGGAGTAGCAATAACCTATTCACCATGTGTGGAGAGGGAGCCTAACAACGTGAGCACTTGAAAGCATGTACTAAACAGAAGAAGTAGCATCATTAAATGTGGGGGAAAACATGAACATCCCTGGAATTCTCTACCCTCCTCCACAGCTCCAGAAAGATTTTCTTGACTTGAAATGTCTGACCTCCAAAAGAGTCTAATTAAAACCTCCCTCCTCCTGAAAGATTTCACTGCTCCCCTTTTTTCCTCCTATAATCTAAAGTTCGGAAACAGTGCCAGGAGGACACAAGAAATTATGCTTAAAATATATTACACAGGCCAACAAAGAAATTATATACAATGTTTCAAAATTTTTGGAATTAGAGGATCTGGGGTGGAGCTTTTGTCAAAGTGTTCATTTAGGTAACCATTAGAGGGGCTCAATCCTTCTAGGCTCTTACAATGCACAGAGCAGTTTACAGAAATGTATTTCGGCCGCCTGGAAGAGCAGCTTCCTTACAGACGTGTTTAAAGTGTCCCATCTCCCTGTTTAACATGCATTTTGTGTTACAATTTAATCCCTTCATACGCAAAGAACTTGACACAGCCCTGTTGGAAAGATTAGCTCTTCCCCCAGCCTCAACCCCTCCTAGGAAGCTGTACATAGGTGGCAGTTCACACACATTACCTCAAAGTCATTTCAAGTATCAGCATTTCGTAGCAATTATACTTTAAAAAAAAAAAAAACTGCTGCTTCTAATTGAGCAAGGCACTTTTCATATAGGAAAACACTTTATTATTTTTTCTCCTTTAAAAAATACAGCTTATGAATTCCACCTGCTTACTGATATGTTTGACACTATTGGAAAAATAAGGCAACTGATTGAGGAAACAAGAATTATTCACACTAGGGAGATCTATATCATTAACCATTTTTTGTTTCTTAATCTGTTCTTTGTCTGCAGTAGATAGAGCAATTCTGCCACCTAGAGTAAAATCCAGGTCCAAGATAAAAAGATTTTGGTGAACATATACTGTCTGCTTGACTAATTTGGAATGGAAGAGATACCTTCTCTGGCAGATAATTAAATGTAAATGTTATGGGTTTATTCATTTATTTTTTTTAAGCATGCTACAAAATATTTAGTCGGCTTCTTGCTATCAAAATCAGCAGCATTGCCAGAGAACCAGGTGAAACATATAATAAATACAGCTGAGAAAATTTACATTTTTATTGGCCCTTTCATTACACACTTCTCCAAATATTTCCACAACTTCACAAAGAAGTTGCAGGTTTCCCCATATAAGTGGAACAGAATTCCCTTAGCAAGGTTTTTAAATTCAGAATTAATTTATTTGGCTAAATCAGAAAACTGAGAAAATTAGAATCCAACTGAACATAAAAAATGGTTCCTGTTCATTCCTACATATATATAAAATATTTTCAAATATTTCTATTTTGGATAACAAAAACTGCTGCCAGTTGATACATAAAACACTGTCTGTTAGCTGGGATGGGAAAAGTGAGGCAATGGCAAGGCAAATTTCTTACATAGAGCTGATGATCTTTAGTTTAATTTATATAAAAGCCAGGATTTCAATATCTCTATTAGTATTAGTATTAGTATTAGTATTAGTATTAGTATTAGTATTAGTATTAGTATCAGTATTAGTAGAACTAATGCCTCTACATCCAGTTGTCTCACAAGAATGAAGAACTTACATCTCCTCAGATAGGAATCTGTGGTTTTAAAGATTCTGATAAATTTAAAGCAATAAATCATCCTTTTCTGAGGGCTGAAAAAACACATACTGAGCTCTTCCATGAAAAGTTATGTCAAAGTAGCTAATATCACATAATTTTTACTCTAGTAACTCAAATACATTTGTCATTGTGGTGGACAGAGATCTGCTTGCAAGTAAAAAGACTAAAGATATAATTTTCTTCCTCTATTTTCTCTCTTTCAGTCAGGGGAGAGAGAACACCCTATAGAGGGTATGCAAGGTTAATCCCTTGGCTCACCAAGCATTGGCTGAAAAGGCAGAGACAAGAATTCCCTTAAGGGGCAAGTATTAGATGTAACCTTCAGATCACAAAGTCTTTAAAAATTTGTTTCTAGAAGCCAGGAAAGTTTGCCAGATAAAGCCTCTGTCTTTTGTGCAGATCTGTTCCTTAAACACCTGCTACTCCTGAAGCTGAGATAGTGAGATAACTGAACCTTGGCATGACCCTTCCTGGCCATCCTCATGTGGTTGCTCTCATTATAAAAAAAGCACCAAAATTAGTTGTTGCTGGAATTAAAAATAGCCTCTGCTTATTGGCAATAATGCTGCACCGAATGCACATAGCACACTTCATTTGAGGATCTAAGTGTTTTGCAAACATTAATTAAGCTCTGTGCTGCTATTATGATTCACAGAATGCCATTATCACACCCAAGGGATGCAGGAAAGAAAGCCATTGAAGCAAAATATAGGGAAGCAAGCCCTTGAAAACACAATGAATCTGGTTCCATTTCAGATCACACCAACCTACATACATCCTAGAACAAAGAAAATAAAGTCAAGGATTAGTCAGAATAGAGCAGTTGGTTTTAATGTGATTTATGAAGCATAGATACATTTAGAAAGTACTGGTTTCTTTTGACCTTTCTTCCTTTTCTTGTCATTTGCAGGATTATGTATTATTAGCATTTCCCAGTCCTACTATTATTTCTGTATATTCTGTTATCTTCCTGACCTTGAATACATTCACCTTTCTTTTCAAATCTGTGAGTCTCAACCTACTTCCAATTGTTTGACCTTTGAGTATCACATTTCCTCCAAACACCCTAACCCCCAAGTTCTTTCAC
The DNA here is from genome assembly GCF_963662255.1 of Cinclus cinclus. Taxonomy (NCBI): domain Eukaryota; kingdom Metazoa; phylum Chordata; class Aves; order Passeriformes; family Cinclidae; genus Cinclus; species Cinclus cinclus. Next base: position 18,622,295 of record NC_085050.1, on the reverse strand, counting down.
TTGACATTTCACTCCAGAAGTCAAAGAACATTTTTCCTCTCTCAACCTTTAGCGCATTTTTCAATACTGCACTGATCATTGCTGACTCCCTGGAGAGCAAATCATTTTCTATTCTAGGAACTAGGAGTAAACAGGCAGAGTGGATCTTGGGAGCCAAGAGCAGTGAGCATTCATTGTCCACAGCTCATCTCCATTACAGCAGAAACACATGGAAGGACATGTTCTGAACTTCCATAACTGGTGTGTTCTGTGTTGTGATAGGTCTTTTTAGCATCAGTCATGTTATCAACAACAACCAGGATGACTGAGTGCCTCTCTGAAGTGCCTGTGTACCAACACTCAGTGTGCAGACACAAGGACTTGCACACAGTTGGCAGGGACCATGAGAGGTGGTGGGGTAACTTACACAGCGTCTGCAAGGGGTGGATGTGATGGTGAGGAGCTGGAGTTGCCCTTGAAGCAAGAACACTGCAGGGAATGGACAAGAGTCCTACCTAGGGATGAATGATGACCCAGCTGACAGCTTATGGGCCCAGAATCACTGCTTTTGGTCTAAAAAAGAACTGTCTAAGTCACAGTTTTGGTCTAAAACTGCTAAAGCTGTAGTCAATGTCCGCTACTAACCACCTGATTTAAAGTGTTGGATTTTTGTGGACTTCTTCAAGCAATTGTAGAAGTCCCCCATGCACTGGCCCAGCTGCTCATGCAGGCTTTGACCACCCCAGCATCTGGTTGAGGGACAATACAGTAGAGCACAAGTAACAGAAGTAACTGAGGATGTTTCAGGAGTGGATTAATTATGACTTTCTGACACAAGTGATCAACAAAAAGCCAGACAAAATGGGTAGACGCTCTGCTGGACTTCATCCTTACAAGCAACGAACAACTAGTCAGAGATGTTGTGATTTAAACCCCATAGGAATCTCAGCCCCATACAGCTGCTCACTCACTACCCTCTGCACAGTGCTGAGGGAAAAAAATAAAGAGGAGCAAAAGTGAGAAAAATTGCAGGTTAAGGTGAAAATGTGGACGGGGGAAAGGAAAGGGAGAACAACAAAAATAAAAAGTTTGCAAAAGCAGTGGTTTAGGATGGCCAACTAATGCCCAATTAAATCCCTGAGCAATAGCAACCCTCTGGAAAACTGATTCCCAGTTTTATGGCTGAGAACAGTGTTACAGAATCTCCTTTTGGTCAGTTGGAGTCAGCTGTCCCAGCTGTGTGCTGTCCTAGCCTCATGTCCACCTCCAATCTCCTCTCTACAACAGAGAAACAGAGAAGGCCTTGATAGTGTGTTAGCACTGTTCAGCAGTAGTGAAAATATTGGTGTGTGATCAGCATCACTTTGGTCACCAGTCCAATACACAGCACTTAACAAGAAATTTCTGTACTTGTGCAGAAAATAACTCCATCCCAGCCAGACTTAGTACAGGGAGTGTGAAGGCTGGGGGCAATCATGAGTTGTGAAGTTCAGGATCCAGAAAGGAGGGGACAAGGCAAATAGCAAGACCCTGCACTCCAGGAAAGAGTACTTTTGGTTTCCTCAGGGACCTGCTTCCTCAGAGGAGCCATGTGGAGTACAGTTCTGGAGAAAAGAAGGGGGTAGTTGTTGCATTTTTGTTCAAGGATCATCTCCTCCCAGTCTCAAGATTTGTCTCTCCCAATGGAAAGGACTCCTGCACAGATGAACAGGGATTTCCTGACAAAACTCTTCTGTCAAAAGGAAAATGTAAGAGATGATAGCAGGGACAAGTGACCTGGGAAGAACACAGAGACACTGACCAAGTGTGTAGCAATGGAGTTAGATTCATCAAAGCCCATCTGAAGCTGAATCCACTGAGGGACACACAAAAGGCAGTATAAAAGGCTTCTACAGGCATTTCAGGAACTCAAGGAAGATTAGGGGCAGCGTGGGCCTGCTGAATGGGCTCTATAGTAGCAGTCAGTATGGGTAAGGCTGAGGTACTCAATGCCTTCCACAAAGTGGTCCTTCCTGGCAAGACCTGCCTTTCAGAAATCTCAGGTTCTTGAAATCAGTGAAAAAGCCAGGAGCAGGGAAGGTGGTGTCAGTATAGATGAGATGCACCCACAAGTGCTGGGGGAGCCAACCAATGTCATTGTGAGACCACAATCAAGAATCTTTGAAAGTTCATAGTGATTGAAGAAGGTTCCTGAGGAGTGGAGGACAGCAATTGTGATCTTCTAGAAGGGCCAGGAGGCAGATATGAGAAACTACAGGCCAACTGGCCTCAACTTCAAACGCTGGTGCACCAAATAATCCTGGAAACTATTTCCAAGCATGCAAAAGGCGATGAGTTAGCATAAACTTACAGAGCAGGACTCATACCTGAACAGCCTGACAGACTTCCACAACAAAGTGATGAGCCCAGCAGGTGAGAAGAGAGTTGTGGATGTGGTTTATCTTTGCTTCATCAAGGCTTTTGACAGTCTCACATAACTTTCTTATAGATACACTGACAAAATACAGACTAGATAAGTGGATAATAAAGTAGACTCAAAACTGGTTGAACTGCCAGGCTCAGATGGTTGTTGTGATCAGCAGTACAAAGCCTGGCTGCAGGACAATCACTAATGTATCCCCGAGGTTGATATTGGGGCCAGTATTGTTTAACATCTTCATTAATGAACTGAAAGATGGAACAGAGTGTGCCAACAGCAAGGTTGCAGATGATAAATTCTGGGGAGAAGTGCCTAATACACCAGATGGCTACATTGCTTTGCTGCCATTCCAAGGGACCGCAACAATCGGGAGAAATAAACAAACCTCATGAAGTTCAGAGATATCAAATTTAAAGTCATGTATTTGGGGAGAAATAACCCCATGCACCAGCACAGGCTGTGGGGGGCAAATGGAAGGAAAGGAGATCTGGAGAGAAGGGCTGAGGGATCCTGGTGGACCAGGAGATGAACTGGAGTCACCCTGCACCCTTGAAACATTCCAGAAGCACTAGGCAGAGCCAGGCCAGCTGGCAGAGGGAGATGATACCTCCAAAGGTGACACACAACACAGGTGCTGTGACCAGCCCTGCACTTCCCAGTACAGATGAACTGGTGCAGTTCCAGCACAGAGATACTGTGGAATACAAAACCAGACTAAATATAGCCTTGAACAACTTGCTGTAGGTAACCCTGCATTCAGCAGGTGTGTTAGATTAGACAGTCTCCAGTGGTTCCATCTGATCCCAAAGGTTCTGTGACTCTGTGACCTATTTATGTGGACTCCATTAATATATACAGGGTTTTAAAATAACTAGAATACAGATCTGAAATACATAGAGAGCACTACTGAAAGTCTTTTTGATGTTGTCATACCACTTATGTTTTTCATTCTCAATACTTCTGTATCTTTTCCATTCCCCCATCATGTTACTTCATGAAAGTCCCCATTTAAGATGAAGGAAGGTGAAACCTGCTTTTTATAATATATTATTTCCTGGATTTTCATTTTACTTTCCATTCACCCCTCCCCATGCCCCCACCCTCTAAAATATGAATTGGTTAAAGTATCTTGAACAACAGAGGAGAGTGAGTTTAAAGTAGCTTTGAAAATCAACACCTTTCTTTGCAAGAAAAAATACTTAGCTCTCAGAAGTTCTATCCCTTTAATCTGGTGAATTACTAATATCTAGAATTCAAAATAGTACTTTTAATTAACCAGCTTAACATTCATTCAAGTCCTTGCAAGAAACCAGTCACTATTACCTTTATTTTACCAAACAATTGAACTTTCTAATTAAAAGTCACAAAACAAATAAGTGACAATGAGAACTAGATTTTACCTTCTGAAGCTTAGCTAAATGTATTATGTTATCTATTTATATTCATAAGAGCAAAGATCTAAAGGCACTATCTTTACTGATACTCACCTCTGAAGAGCCAGAAGACAAAAGAAATCTCTCACTTCAAAGTGACAATAGACAAAACAACAGAATTTTTCACTTGAAAGATTCATTGCTCTAAGGTATTAGTAGGAGTTTATATAAATAATTGCCCATCTATTTATTTTTACATACATATATATGTGTAGATACATAGAAAATTACACACACACACAGGCTGATGTTGAGCTTGAAGTAGACAATGTCAATTTTCTTTTAAGGAAGCTTCTGGGGTTTGGAAGTGTTTTCCCTGTCACATTAGTGTGTGCCATGCTAGGCAGTAGCTATTTCATCTAGACAGAACCTGGTTGAGCTGCTCAGGTCTCAGGTACAGTCCTCAAATCACACAAAGCACAGCCAGCAGCAGCCTAGGCAGATCAAATACTAAGCTGGGATGCAGTAGGAAACCACAGCAGGGACTGCTTTATCTGTCTCTTGAAACAGAAAGAACAAAGTCCTACCAGTTCATTAAAATCAGCTTTGAAAGTCCTGTAGTTTTCTCAGGTATTTTCAGAGCCACTTAAGATGAAGGCCATAGAAAGTTGTATAAGGTTCATGAAGCAAACTTCTTCCCAGTTCAGAGCAAGACATTACTATTACATGTTATCACCAAAAAAAAAAATGGAGAAATAAACACCACACTATCTCATTTTCACTAAAGACAGGTAAATTACTTGCAACAGTGCAGAATATAAGTAATAATAAATTATGTTCTTCCACAGTGAGACTGCACCTTGTGTTTTCATACACAATACACATTTTCTGTGTATTTTTACAATCCAGTTCTACAGTGTTGTGGAAAGCACAACTAAAGATTCAGTGATTAAGGTTTTAGTTGCACTTCCAGCAGGACTCAGCATGAAACTGGCCATATCATACTAACAGAAATGAGAGACAGAAATGCAATAAAAACATTAGCAATAACCTAACTGGAAAACATTATTTGAAAGAAACTCCCAAGCTAACTTGCACAAGCTATTATTTCAAGCTGACAAGTTGATGGAGCACTATTTAAGTGTTCCCAATTCATAGGATAATATTTTAAACCAACTTAAAATCCACAGGTGTTGATAAAGCTTTCTGGTGTCCATACCAGAAAGCTATAAAATTCAAGGAGCAAGGAGGTTTCCAATTACAGATCCACAATCCAACAGTATTTTCCTGAAAAATAGTACCAATGTGATCTTTGAATTCCTGCCATTTCTGTTATCCTCTGTCCCCCAAATTCTCCATAGCTTCAATCACACCGTACAGTACAGATCAAAGCAGGTGTCCCTTACTGCTGCAATGCCCTCTTTTCTTATATATAGAAAACCAGACACACAGATTTCCCCAAGTCTTCAGTAGGAGAACTGTGAATGTGCTATGTCATGAGCACAGCACTAAAACAGTCATTCACCACTGCAAGATCCTGAAGAAAAAAGAGGAAATAGCCAATGTTTCAGCAGAGCTCAGGCTGCACCTAAAGTAAGGGAACTATCTGCTTAATTTCCAACCCTTTCTGTTAAAATGAATGTTTGACTACTCCCAGACAGAGAATACAGTAAAAAGTAAAAGGCTTTTTTCACAAAAAGCTAAGAAATGAAGCTGTCTGCCTAGTTTGTGTAATTCTTTGCAGAGAAGTCATCCTCTAATGTGAATACTAATTTCCCTTGTGAAAAGGAGCAGCAATAATAACCAACAAGTTGAATGTTAGCATATTTGCAAACTAACTGTCAAATCAAAATGTGTGAATTACAGTGCTGCTTTCTCCACTGATGTTCGAAATCTAACATATGCCAGTTTACAAAGTGCTTGGAGATGGAGAGCATCTTTTAAAGACATGGAAAACGTATGCCCCCTTCTCCCTCTAGAACAAAAGAAGAAAATTAATGTTTGGTTGTAATTAAAACAAAACAAAACAAAACAAAAAAAAAAAAAAAAACAGTCACAGCTCTTTGATAAAGGTTTGCCTGAGATCCTCTGGAAAATAGCACATTTGAGAATTCTTAGATAGAAATCCAAAGTAGTCACAGCAAATTATTGCCAAGGAAGGCTGAATTGTTTCCACACAAATCTCACAATAGCCTGGTTCCATGGGAATGCTGAAAGATCTGGCAGAAGCCAGAGGATGATCACCCAAACCAAGAGGCACCACCTTTTCCTATAGATGTGTATGGCAAGTAAGTAGCATGGGGAAAATATTTTTCACAATTCTGGCGAAGGACATTTTTAAGATAATCTAGAGAAAGGAGTTATTGGGGATCTTACACTTGATTTCAGTAGCTCCAAATAAAATGGGGAGCATGAGCAGCAGAACTGTATTCTCTGCTAGACACCCAGGAATAAGGACATGGGAAAGTCTATAGTCTTTACCTGAAAATGCCAGCTGGAGCTTCAGCTTTTGTGGAGCTCCCTTTCACAGTACTCCTACAAGATCGTTATTTTTAAAATACAAAATCTCCAAATAGTTATCAAATTATTACCATATAATATTACTAATGAGGGTCTGAACAGCAGGAGTCTGGTCAGAAATGTGGAGGAGCCCCATTTGTGTTTTTCTTTAGCTTGCTTTAATGCTGAAGAGTATATTACATCTCTCAATATGGTGATTCAAAAAGAACAGTTTCTCTTGTACAAGAGAAATTATTACCACAGCAGCTAATCATTACCTTGCACAACTGGCCACTCTGTAAATGTCTTTATCAGGGTATTTGTACACATCCAATGCCAATCCCGATGTTGTGCAAATTCAAGTTGATTAGCAAAATTCTACATGAGGCCACCAAGTCTCTTTTCTCACATCTAAACTACACCTAGAGCATACTGCAGGATAAAGTAGTTGATATTAACAAAACTAATCATCCAATCACTCTTGTATGTTTTTTAATTCATATTCCATCTTTAATGAAAATAAAGACCGAAAAACCTAACAAGGTGCCTTCACTGGTCCTATCCAGTACACAAAAATATTACTCCTTTTAGTTTCTTAATTCCTGGCTGCTATGTCATGAACACTGTCACAAAGGGTTTGCAGAGCTCTAAGAACTACTATGTGTCCTTTTATTCACACTACTTTGGGATATTGAAAGAATAAAATATTACTAATTTTTCTGTTCAAGAAAATAACCTGATTCAAGAGCACAGTAACTAGAGCTCCTTGAAGGCTTTTCCTTAATTTATATTGGCATGATTTAGGTAGAAATTAGAGATTTTTTTCCACTACCTGCAGAGCCTTAATTGGTATATTTGTCTCTGGCTAGTATTAGCAATGGTACTGAGTAGCTATAGCAGCTCTCTCAGACATGCAATTGATCACTAGCAGTGCACAGTAGCTCTGGCCAGACCTCCCTGGACTGCAGTATTCCAGGCTCAACAAAGCAGAACCCCAATAAAAAAGCCTGAAAAAAAAATTCAAAAGCCTTAGATTTGCCTGTAGGATGAGGAGATACATTGCCAATAAAAAAGCAGCAAAGGTATCCCAGACCTGCTTTAGGCACTGGAGGTTGAACAAGTCCATTGACGAGCAGAGACTGCACTGCAGAAAATTTTCATTCCAGTACACAAGAGTCAGATTCACTACAAAACAACTTCATGTTGAAGGTGATGCTGAGACTGATGGGTTGAGCAGGTGACTGAAAGAAATCAAGATCACCAATACACAATTGTTATATTTAGTTAGTCTACACTAGAAAACTTGTCTTTTTTCTATAAGAAGTTTCTAAACTGAGGTGTTTGAAATTGACTTTTTTAACTTTTACATGTTAATTTTGTAATTTTTACTATTTACAAATCAGAAGTCATACATCAAAGCAGAAACTACAGACTTAAAGCATACCCATGCCCAAGCAATGTCTAGTTGCATGAATGCAAGAACTCTTCAAAGTGACAGGAACCTTCTTAGAAAAAGTTCACATTCAGAAGTCCTTTGCTTGTTAGGTACTGGAGATACATTAACTTTGACAACTTTATCAAAACTCAGTGTGTGTTTCTTATGTCCCTACTGCTTCTTCTAAAATTAATCAAAATCTCTGACAATGTAAACTGCAGTCATCCAGGCTGTTATATGCTCCAAATAGGCAACAGCAACTGAAGAAAAAGAAAATACTTTAAGCACAACAGGGTTGGGGTTTGGGAGAATTTGGAAGGCAGGGACTCTTGGTTGGTTGGTTGGTTTGTTTGTTTGTTGGGAGTTTTTGTTGTTGTAGATATTTAGGGTAGTTATCTATCTTGCAGTGTTCCTGGTAGATGACATTCTGTCTCCAGAGGCATATAAGATGTTATTTCTGATGTTTTATCTTTCTCAAAGTATTTTATCTAAAATTGCTATAAAAAATGATATGGATTATTGATTGAGCAGAAAGCAGAATTTACCTTTTCTTTAACACAAAACAGTATTTCCATTGACAATCCTCCTTAGGATCTTATATCTACACCTTAAAAATTTTGTATAAGAGCAAGAGTAAGGGAGGAGAAAAAGCTCCAAATATCAATTACATATTCTGAGCTTCCCTCATACATGTATCTTCAATCATTATTGCAGATTCCTGCATTCCAGAGTACCAACAATTCATGGTACACCCCTTCTTCTCCTGTCCCCTCTCCCCTGTCTCTTTTTTCACCCATACATTTATTCATGTGCCTTCATGCCCAGGCTGTAATTGTGAAAATTTCTGAAATATTTCTCTATTGCTAAGCATCTTCTATATAAAACTTAAGAGAAAAACTGGAGAGTGAATAGTTTAGCAGTAAAGAGAACAAGAAATCCAGCATTAGGTTCAGAAATTACTTTCAGAATACAATTAGTCATAGACTAAAAAATAAGACCTCTTAGAATACAGGCAAAACTTGGCCTTTTGAACTTAACTATTTAACTTCCTCTTTGAAACACAGCAGTAGAACAGGAAGGATTGAAACAGACATGTACTGCAGCATTAAGGAGAGAAAATTCAGCTAAACTTCTCTTTGAATACAAATAAATTCATTGAATAAACAAATGTTTTCCACTGTATTGATATATTTGTGGATACTTAGCACATCCTTACAAGGCACTCGAAGTAACAGGGAGTATATGGTAGACTTTTCTGAAACTGTTCCAGAACCAACATAACCAGGAACACTCTATGCCTAGGAACAGCTAAATGCCCAATAGACCTTACAGGAGACTACCTGTCCCATGTCAACCCTATTTCACATCCCCCATCTCACTTAGGGCCAGCAGGATACTATAGAATTTCACAAGTGATTCCACTGCCCAGTGAAATTGGAAAAATTATCAAATTAAAAGCCTAGTTTTTGAAGGGTAAGGCAACAGACTTTGATTCAATAGTAGTCAAATGCAGTTAATCAGAAAAAAAAAAAAATCAAACCCTGACTTCATTGATTGCATACCAGCTTGCTGAAGCTGTTAATTAACCAAAGCTCAGTAATGTCCTTCGGGATTAGAATGCTCTGTGTTCCACTTGCTTGGGTGCCAAGTTTTGCAGTAAAATAAGCCATTTCTCATAAGCTATGCTGTAATAGCTCAATCAACATTTGCAGAAGAAATTAACAGCAGGTTCCCAATAATTTAGCTCTCTGAAGATGCTGACTGAGGCTTTGCCAGCCTATATGATTTCCCCATTGATAAACAGTTAACACTGTTTAATCAAGAACACAAAGGACAAATTGAAGTGAAACCAGTGACCAACTCAAACACACACTAAATTATTGCTTCTGAAGTGGGCCGTATTAGACAACTGCAGTTGAACATAATTTATATACAGATTCAATTACCAATATCCATTTTTATCTGGAAAAAACTAATTTAAATTCTCTAAACATTATTCACATTGATCCAGTGGTTCATCTGGTGCCACTCACTGATTTACCCCACCACAATCGTGTCACCTCCACATAAGTGGGATTTTGGGTTACAAGAGAAGCTGCTTTGAAAAACTCTTTTGAGCTTCTTCCTTCTCTGAGCTACAAGGAAGGAGAATATTTAATGCCAAGGAATATTAAGCAACAAGGATTTTTTTTTTTTTTCTGGTAGAGAGCCACAGGCTCTAAAACCAGTCCTCATGCTCAAAAATCACAGGTTACATATTATTCCAGAAGTCACTTGGAAAGGCTTTTCAGCTTGTTCAGAAGGGAAAAGAAATGTAAGAGTGAAAAAATAAAAAAAAACAAACAAAACAGCACAAGCCCAAAATCCCAAATCTTCAAAACGTTAAACAACCTAAACTCAGAAAAGCTCTTTCAAGCAAAAGCAGTAAAACTCAGGATTTACAAGCCTGACTGTAGCACCCTAGTTGCCAGACAAAACAGCCTCCACCTTTCCCTTCACAGTAATATTGCTGTCAAGCTTTAACAACGGCATGAAAAAAGAGATACTGGCCAGAACCCTAAACAGAACCAGAAAAACTTACCTCAAGATAAAAAATTTTTTTTAAAAATGTATATACTCAAGGAACAGACTAAGATCAATTAAAAATACATAACATTTTCACTAACACAGTTTCACTTTTCAAAATGAAAGTCAGATTTATTCAACATTAAGTGCAACAACACATCAGAAATCAATAAAATCAGTTTTCACTTATAAAGTAAAGCAAAGTAACATGAATAAACACAGGAAAATACTGTCTGAGACTCTCCAAGCAGGACATTTCTCATAAGACTCACAGAAAAGGGGAAAAAAAAAGGATTTTTATATGCAAACAGGCTAAATTTCCCAAAATTCAGGTTTTTTCCAGTTTTAAAGCAATATATAGCTAATGGGAGGTAAACTAGAAAAGGGAATGAAATGCATCATGCTGTACAACACCAAAGAAATACTCCAAATGCATTTGTGTACAGCATTAACAACATGCAATAGGTGAGGTTAAAAGCAAGTACAGTGTATATATTAGAGACAGAAACTAGTCAGTCTGAGGGCTTTGTTTCTTACTTTAGTTCCACTAATGAAAACAAACAGAAGCCAAGAGCAAACAGAGGAAGAGCAGAATCTGCATGGAGAACATCTCTTCCCAGAACAGTAAAGCATCTTAAGATTCAAATTTTGTACATGTTTACTTGTCTTGGTCCTCTTGTTGCTGTGTCATTAAAACATATCCAGATCCAATGGGCTTTATGCAAGTATCTATATTTTTATAAAGTAGTAATTAAACAAAACAATGCAAGTCATTCAAATTCTGCAAATCTTTTAAGTCAGGCATTAATATGCTGAACACTCACTACAACTCAATGTTATTTGAATTAAAAATAAAAACAGGGCAAGACATCTCCCAAACAGCCTTGCTGAAGTGTAGGGTATTCTAACTATATTTGTTGCTTGGAGGAGAGCAATGTGAAAACAGACGTGCTACCCAATTCATTTCATTACGAATTATTTAAACAATACTTTTAGACAACAGCTGGTCTCTTTGTTCATTCTATTCTGTTCACAGCCTGACAGATTTCTCTTGCCAGTCTTTTTTTTTAACAGCAATTTTTTAATACAAACGCCCAATATCTCCTATAAATTTTGTCAACTATTGAAAAGCAAGCAAGCATAGCACACATGCAAGTTATTAGAATTAGAGAACCAAATATAATTAACTACAAAGTTCCAAGCAGTAAGTACATCTACATTCCCCTGGGGAGACTCCATCTTACTGGGAGATGGATTTGAAAGCTGATAAAGAACTCAGGTTACCTAGTTCACTTCAGAAGTTCGCTGCCTTCCACCTGAAGACTTGCCAGAATCCATTCTACCACCCAACAAGCTAACAAGCTAGTACAAATACTCAAGCTTGTCATTAATTTCTGTAAGAATGGAGTGATGGCTGACAAAGACTGACTTTTGTAGTGTTGGACATACTGACCTTAATTTTAAATGAATTCAAGTCTGAAAATAATTGTGCAGCATTAACCCAAGACACAAATAATCAAAGGATAATTAAAGGACAACTTTACCATTCATACACAAATCACACCAGCCAATGCTCGACCTCATTCACCTGAAGTACAACAGTGTTTTTACAATACCCAACTGTGACAAAGTCTTTAAAAGGCAACTATTTGCCATTTATCTATTAGTAATTCCCAGCTGACAAAAACCTGTAGTACTCTAAACAACTAACAGTACCTGTTTATTTCTTTAACGGATCACAAAGAACTGACTTGAATTAATAAAAAAGGAATGTGAAGAACAAAGTTTTGATTCAGATGCCTTTAGGACATATTAAACCAAAACTGACACTAAGACATGCTACTAAAAGTTATCTGAAACTGCTCTGAGGTCTGGCAATCACCTCAGTTAATACTGTAATTACTAAGTTTAATGCTGGGTGAAAAATAGAATAAAAATTAGAAATAAGAAGGTAATGCCCTGAAGAGTACACCTAAAGCAGAAAGTGGCATTTTTTGTTGGATAAAAAGTTAGTGATCTGAAAGCCTTGAGACTGAATGTACCTCTTATCTCCAGCAATCTAAATTGTGAGTGCACTTTAGGAGACCAAATACCACTGAACATTTTTCATCCTCTCCAATGAGCAAGAGGCATTTTTTTTTTACCTTGCTCACGGGTGTTATCCTTCACATCTAAGCAGAAATCAACCTTCCCACTTTGATTTCAGTTAAGAATTAAATACGCAGAACACACACACACAATTTGGTAAACTTGAGATTTAAAGTTGCAAAAAAACCAAAAGATAACACAAATCTACTTTATTTCTGAATGCCTGAAGTGTATGGATGTGTACTGCCAATTGCTCAAGCAATATCAGATGCAAGAGCATCCAGGAATAATAGTTTAGTTTGAGGTTCTTATCATTTATATGAATTGGTGCATTCTGTTTATGTAACAGAGGACTAAGTGGAGAGTCAGAAAAACACCATCTGTACTGGGATGGAAGCAAAAACTATCTGTTAAACACCTGTATGACACATTTGATCTGCTACTGAAGCCTCAAAGAATGGTCACCTAAACATCTACACAGTCAGACAGCCTAACTCTGCAGGCAATTTTTGGTTATTAGTTATCCCAACATCTGTGTCACTAGCAGAAAATGCTAGCAGCACTTGGACTCAGCCAGGCTTCACCATGAATCACTGAAGATGCAACATCCAGGATTAAAATGCCTACAAGCAATTTGGAGCAGTGATTCAAACATAAGATAGCAACACACCCCTATAGTAAGAGAAACTGGAACAGATTAGAAAAATGTGTTCATTCTACTTAACATATTGCACAAGGAAATAAGCAAATAGACAAGGGGCCCAAGAATTAGTAACTCCTCTATTTGGCTTTAAAAAATTTTATTTACATTCTCCACTGCTCGAAAATATGCATGTAATTAAATGGGAAAAAATATTTCATTGTATACTTATGAAAGTAAGGCAGCAATTCCTCTCCAGCAATGTATCATGGAAATGGAATTAAACTATCCTGAAACTCTAAAAGCTGGTGATACAAGAAATACTAATCAGCTCATTTTGCTCCTGTACGTGCCATGTTCCCATATTTTGGGAAACAGAAGGGCAAAATCTTGAACACTTTAATTTCTAATTAGCTTTATCGTTTTAGGCTTTCAATCAGTTGTAAATTACTGCCTAACTCCAGCTGGCATCCGTAAATATTGTAAGAAAAATGAAATCAAGTATTCCAGGCTTCGTCATCTTCTAGGTTTCCAAACAAGGAACTATATTCTTACTATAACATTACTACTTGGCCAATGATTGAGAATTTCTCCTCTTCCAGCAAATTGCCCTTCAGGAAGTAAAGGGTAATCTGCTACCTAGGTACCAGTGGGGGAAGAAAAGTTGACATATGTGTGGAACTGTCAGTGAATAATTTTAAGTTCCATCAATGAGCTGTGGGGATGAGGGATGGAGGGGAACCACCAAAATGAAAAACCAAAAAAAGGAAACACAATCAACTGTTTTAATCTCTAAGTCCACTATAAGATGGTAAAAAGCATTCCCCATGGCAACCAAAACGCCTTTCCCAAAACTTTTATGCTGATCAAGTGTCATATAGCTTTTGTAAGAATTGTGGAAAGGTTTGGGTTTGCTTAGTTTTGGAAGAACTGGGAGGTTTTTTTCCTCCTTTATATAGAACCATACATTTGACACTTTCTCATTTTACAAGTGACTTAAACAGCAACCTTAAACAGGGAGAAATCTTTTAGGCAACAAAGGAGTTGTTGTCCTGACAAAGTACTCTAACAAAATATTTAAATAGCAAAAGAGCCTCATCTTCTGAAATACCAGAGAACTAAAAACAGAACATGTATTTTAGCTATAAAAGCAAAAAAACACCCAAAACAAAAAAACAAAACAAAAACCCCACAAACTAATCTCTAATGACACTAGCTGACTGTCTCAAGTGACTGATATGTCCTATGAGTCCTAGTGGTTGGAATGCTGGCTGGACTTACTGACTGCCAGCAAGTTCAAGTTACACTCTTAGCAAATGGAGCCAGAACAGAGAACCTTTTGAGGCACATTGTCTCACTTCTTAGATGTGGGCATATGGCAGTTACTTCAAGCTAAGATTGGATTTGATGACTGCCAGTGAAGATCTTCGTAGAGCCAGTGATCTCAACATCCCTCAGTAAAAAGATTTGAACCATTTGAAAATGGGAATTTCTGCAGTAAGAGCAATTACATTTGTCCACTTACATTGTGGACAAATTTAAATGGCAAGAAATGCAAGTGGCTATTAAAATTATAAAAAAACCCCTCAATTAACTTAAAATCAGTTTGTGCTCCAACATATAATAATCACCACATCTGATTGTATTAATTTAAGCTTTTCCTTCTCTAACATGCATTAAGAAGCAGCTATGAAGTTACAGGACAGCTGGTGATACACTGAGTGTTGACAGTAGTCTGTGCTCCAAAGGTTTGCCATTTTGAAGCCAAAATATATTACTATGATAATCTCATTTGATTTGTTTGTACAACATCATGAAATATTTTTTCCAGAAAATAGTTAAATTGTTTTTTTAAAAAGATATTTAACACTTTAACTGTCAGCCAATGAAGAGTTCAATATCTCCTCTATTTACTTTTAGTTATACTTACTACATAAAACTGAATTTGTCTGCTTTGACTTCCCAATATTGGAGTTTGCTCAATTTTGATATCAGAACTGAGAAGTGCTGCTCTTCCACTACTCAGTACTCTCCAGTACCAAAAGGCCACTTCGTCTTGTTTGGTAATGATAGAGACAGAGTTATGCAAGCATCACACTAAGATCTACTATCCAGCCCCAGATCTTATTTTGAACTCAATTATTGCTACAGCCTTCTCACGTGCATCAAGATTTTTCTGGTAGTAGTCTTCTCCACGTTGTTTGGGAGGCATAAGAAGTTCCCTACTTGCATAAAAGTAATTGTTCCCTTTGTAGATGTTCAAGTACTTCATCAGGCTTTAAACTACAGCTCTTGAAGGCTTAGCATTGAGGTGATTTTTGAGTATTAGTATTTTTTTATCGCTGCTTTTTGTTGACTGCCACATAGAGACTGTACAATTGTTGTTCAGAGACCATTGTTACCTTGTGATTACTTTTTTTTTTGAAGCTACAGCTGTTCGATCTGATGATTCAGAGAATAATGGAACAATATTATGTTCTCATTATTTTCTATTCCACCAATTTTTTTCTTCTCCAAACTTTATCAAACAGTTGATTTGTCCCATGCTTTTCTGCATAGATGGCCTACAATCAGTCTCTGTTAGACAACAAAACTCTGGATTATTTCTGTTCTCTAAAGGAATTAACCAATGTACCAGAACATTTAAAGTACTTGCGCATGCAAGGTCTCCACCTCATTTTATAACCCTTCTCTTTCAACCACGTCACTAACCACAGTAAAGCTGTTAAAATCACCACCACTTCTTGAGGAGAGAACTAACACATTGGGTATGTACAGTGGAACCTAAACAGAAAATGATAGAAAAACAAGTATCACTTGATTTCAATTAGCTACAGGTTTTGAAGGCTCCTTACTAGAAAAAATGTAGGCAGTCCGTGAAATGATTTTTTCATACAGTACATCACATACGTATTGGCAAGAAGTGAGCCCCTAATCACAAGTCCCTGGCAGTGGCACCTGCTACTGAGGCAACTAGAACACCCCTATGGAAGATCTGAGACTGTTTAGTCATCACTGGGTAAATTGCTTCTGTTGACTAGAGCAGGAGATATTTCTTTGGAATGTACCTCAGAAGAAATTCCTGCTCAGTATTAATATTTTCAAACTGAATAAAAGGCACTGTTGCTTAAGCCGTACATTTCTTGTCTCCAACTGTTTAAAAAAAATATGTCTTCGAACAACTAGCTACTGCTACCCTAAAAAGGCTTCCTTGTTACCTCACAGTAATTTCATCTCTCCCTAAAAAAGCTTCACAAAAATTGCTTTTATCTGAAGTATGTCACCTCATCTTTATAGCTATCTTTATATCTAAAATTATGAGTTAGTATAACAGTATGCATTATAAAATTATACCATTTACTCCAGACATCTCTGACCAGCTAAATCTTCAAACTATACAAAAATAAAGTGTATGAAATCTTACAAAAGGAGGACATTAAGACAATAATAGCTAATTCAAAAAAATAACTTATACACAGCAGTAAGCATAAGCAATGTAGCCTACAACAGCTTCCAATTAACAGGACCTCTGAAACATGTCTGAAACAAGCATCAGCTAAAATTGGAACATTCCCAAGCGCATTAACATTTCCAATTTATTAATCTTTACCACAGTACAGACTTTCACAACCCAAATGTCCATAGTCTGTCATTCTGTAAACAAGATCTACTATTCCCCCTCCTCATTTTGAGGGGTTAATTTTTTTCAGTATCCAGTCAAGTTTCACAACCATCTTGCATAAGGAATCAAGAGCCTTTTCTCTTGGCAAGTTACATTTTTTCTTTTTTTTTTCTTTTTTTTTTTTTCTTTTTGTCATACAGCCTGCAGTGAATTAAAATCACAGTGAAAGTCCTGGGAAAAAAATGATCTTTGCAGCAGGACTTGAACCATTCTAATAATAAATGCATCTAACAAAGCTTCCCATAATAAAAGCATGACATTTCCATTTCCAGAAATCAAGTCAATTAGAAATGCTAAATTCTACTTAAAAACCCCAAAGATCTAAAAGTGAAAAGATTTATCTTCTCAGTCAAATACAAGTCTTTCAGTTTCACTTGCAGAGACTGTTCCAGTCTGTAAAACAGTAGTGCAATTCATTTAGTTCTACTTCTTTTATTTTTGTTAAAGTCCAGTAGATAAATGTTCTATTTTTATGGAAAGATAGGAAGATGCTCCAGTAAACAAGAAACTTTGGCAAGCCCAGGAAGGCTTACTAGTCCATTAAAGCTTAGGAGTCCAAAGTGGCTTAAAAATGGTTTATGAACAAACTTAAAAAAAGCCCAACAAATCAAATTAAAAAAAAAAAGCCTGAAAAAGACAAACTAAAAAAATAAAGAAATAAATAGGCAGAAATTAATGTAAACTGTCTAAACTTTTTAATGATTTCTCATTGACAGCTGGCACAACCGTTGACAGTACAGTCATTAAATATAGGTGACCTACAGAGTATTCCATTAGGGCATCCAGTCTGCAATGCTCAAATGGAATTACATTCTTAAGAATTTAAAAAATAGAGTTCTTATAGTATTACTATAGGTTTTCTTCTGCCCGCCTCACTTGCACTTCTTCTTAAAGAGGTTTTTAATTTTTGATGGCTTTTTATTTTTTTCACCGTTCTGGTAGAGGTCCTGTGGGATGCTGCTTATCCTGGGGACAGAAGCAGCTTCATGGCTGGGTTTACTATCACTGCCGGTTGAAGAACACGAGGTGTGACGAGGCTTTGGGACTGGGATCCCAGTTGAAAGCTGGTTCATGCTGCAAGACTTCTCCAGGATTCCATTATAAACTTTGCTTGCAGGACTAAAGATCATGCTCTTAGTTTCTGCCATGCCTACACAGTCAGGAGAGCCCCTAGAAACATCTGCAGTTAGAGAAGAGGAGTCTCCTGTAGATGATTCCTCAAGTGAGAATTCCTCTGGCGATACTTTCTGAGGAGAAATTGTCTGGTACATCTCAAGACTTGCTGGAGGAGACTGTTTTCTTCCAATGGATGAATTTAAGGAGTCACATTCCGAACCTGTTTCCTGTACTTCCCTGAGTCAGAGCAGAGAGAAGAGAAAATATAATGAAACGACAATTTCCTTCATACAATTACAAAGGAAATTAATTTAGAATCAATAACATTAGTCTAAAAGCACCACCCACACCTTTCCTTAGTAGTTAATTAAACAAAAAAAAATTAAGTTAAACATTTTAAGTTACAGCTTGCATTACATCATTTCATTATCTAAACTTAAGGGAATTAGTTTGTGCAATCTTGCTTTTGTGGGCAGCAGCATCTGCCCAGAATCAGTCATTTGTATCTCACTTCAGAGAACAAAATCTTTCTGGCACATGAATTCAGAAAAGTTATGAAACGAAAGAAGGAGATTTAAGCCTATCATATACAAAAAGTTTCTTCAGGACAAGTGTCCCTACCTTTCAACAAGCTCATTTGCTCCTTCCAAAAGGAATTTAACCTTTTCCTATGAGGCCATGTAACAAGAGTAGGTACACGCTCAACATGCTGTAAGAATTGTGTTACCATCCATCTCCTCTTCGCCCAGTAGCTGACATTGCTTTTGATCCTAGTTTCAGATGTAAAAGCCAGTAACATATTGTAATGGAGAATCAGGGTTAGTTCAGTGCACCCTGGATTGCAACATTACTAAACTGTATATGACATGCTAGTTATTTACATACACATACCAGACAAGAACTCTCTGCTCCATGTAGACTATATTAATTTATATTATCCTATAGATTACTTTAACTTTTGGCTTGGTTTAACCTCTAATTCTAAACTGTTAGTCTCAACAATCCTATCAAGAGTTCCAAGTGCTGTTTGCTAATCTCCGTACCATTGTTTATCAGCAGAGAAGTAAATGGCTTCCTCCTCCTCTTCAGTTCGATAGAGAGCTGGGCAGCTCGACACAGAAAGGATGTCAGGGTCAGGGGAGTGCAAAGCGTGCTGAGACTGTGGAGATGATGGCACAACACTGCGTCTTGATCTACACAAGCTACTGCTTCTTGCCAGTGTGCTGGGAGGTTTTACAATGGACCCTGAGGCAGAGAAAAAGGAAACCAAAACCCTCCGAGTGACATTGATGTTAACAGTATCTACTCTGAAGACTAAGTAGCAGATACCTGCTTCAGTGACAGTGACTTTTAAAACAACTTTGACATTGCTTGACAGTTTCAGAGGAAGAAAGACTGGCACAACTCATAAATTCTAGTTAGAATGAAGCAGCTAATCATGATGCAACTGCAGAGATTTTGTGCCTGCCAACTACTACCCTGACCAAATACACCAAAGTTCTGGCTCACTATACTCTCTTGAGAACAAAGAGAAAGATTCTACTGAAACTCCCAACCCTTCATAAACTAAAAATAGCAGCACTGAAATTACTATGATACACAATGTCCTGTATTTTAATTGTGTGGTGATTTGGAGGTTAAAAGAAAGTGTAAAAGTTTTGCAATGTGGGTATGACTAACCAAACAATTGATATACACTACACTGGTTGAAAAGTAGGTTAGATAGAGAATACTAATTTAATTTATGTAACATGACAAAAAATACTTAATTCGACTTCATGTTAAGCTTTAGAACTTTCTCTTAGATAACATTACCTCTTGCCAGGCTAACCATGAATATCTGGAAGCAAAAAATACTAAGAATGGGTGGAGGCAGCCACACAAGACTTTATCAGCAAAGTACCCAACAAGAAGTGATTAACTCAAATGTTCCTAATCCAATTCCTCCTTCAAAAGATTATTAGGCAGCAATACTTGTACAGAAGTAAATCTACAGACCTGTTTTCAGGCTAGCTGTTACAAGTCTCAGGATGCTTCATACCCCTCCTCAAACTGTCCCATGGAATGCATCATGGTTTATATAAGACAAACCAGATCCTTACGGGTGTTCAAAATTGTTTAAAAAACACTACACACTAAAAATCCCTTCAATTATTTTTGTAGGGAAGGATGTCTAGCCTGACAAGATACATCTTATTTTCTGCAATGTCAGTTTACCATCATGTAAGTTACAGCTTCCCTTCCTGGAATCTCAGAGAGATTCAGACAGACAAGTTGTCCACTCTCTCTCAGTACAGGAAATCACAATTTTCACTGCACCTTTGCTGACATTTATTTCCAGTCCTGAGCAGGAAAGAAAGGATTGTGAGTCTCAACATGAGAGTTGTCATGTAATTCAAACTTCTAATATTACTTTTGAGGAATTCCCTACTGACCTTAAAAGCATGTTGGGAGCTCAAAAATCATCTTGTGTCATTAAAAAAAAAAATTCCTCAAGGAACAAATGTGAACTGAGGTAAGAGAATAATAATCTCTTTAGGAAATCTGTGCTACGGGTCCAGGTAAATCAGATGCTATTCTATTTGCTGGTATTAAAAGCCAAAACCCAAAAAAAAAAAGGGGGGGGGGGGGGGGGGATAAATAAATAAATAAACATAACGACCACCAAGATTGCACCATCAGTGAATTTTGAGAGAAGTAACAAGCATTCTGATTCTTTGTAGTTGTATATACACAGGATTATGAAGAATTCAGCTATGACAATTTAACATGCAGAATTTTCCAGCACAAATTAAGCTCACTAAATCAAGGAACCAGCTGAATCCTAATCAGTCAATGGAAAAGTAGAAGTTTCGCTATCACCTTCCTGCTGTAAGGACTTTTTTCCATTGTCAGACACTATTTCTTAATCTATTTCTGGTCTTCAGCTTAATATTGATCAAACAGTTCTATTAATTTACACCATATTAGCCTATCAATGCAGTTGCTCTGGCACAAAGAAGCCTGTCCAAAAGACTTCAAATTTTGTCAACCTTAAGAGTCCAAAGGACGCTGGGGCAAGGCAATAGCCCAGACCACTTATGATCCAGCAAGTAAAATAGTCCCTTTCTTAAATGACCTCCTGCACAATGCATTTTGCCTGATGTCTCATGATCAAGACAAGCCATTTAACTTCTGTCCTTCTTTATATGCATTTGTTATTTTTGTCTAAAGAATGGGAATAATTCAGCAGTTACTGAACTAACCTACAATAATTTCAATCAATTCAAACTATCTTCAACACTAGTTTCAACAATAGATCATTCAGCATATTTTCTTCTACTTTCCAATTCTAAGTGTTTTCATGTTTTATTTACTGAATGGAAATTTTAAAAGCTAGTAAACTAAGGACAAGCTGTTTCCTTCATGTGATAACTTTGACAACACCAGATTCTTGTGTCTTACCAAAATTCAGAAAGGAGACCAAAAAAAGGGGGAAAAAAGCTTTTGCAGTGTTACTAAGATTCAGATTACTTTCATCACTAGGAAAAAAGTACTTGGAAATGAACTGATGTTTAGCAAAAAAATTAAATCATAATTGTAAAAGCATACAGTAAAGTTTCAGCTAAGCATGCCCTTACAAACAGTACTGTGCTTTGCTAATTGTAGTTCCTCTGAATCAAGTGCTCTCTCTTCTCTTGCTTCACTTCTAAGCAAGAGCTAAATGAGAAGAGTGACTAAAAAACCCACAAGTCTGAAGTCTTTTACATATATCCAAGTGTTGTCATTGTAGACCAACTGGAAAATCATGACAATAAATGGAGCTCTGCATTTTTAAATCAGACCACAGGCTGCTCTATATACAATTGGAAGCTTAACTCTAGATACCCATATTTTATTGGTTCTCCAATAAATTTGTTGCAAAGGTTTAAATCAAAGTCTTTGCACTGAAGACAACTAGAGAAACAATGTTCCTTAAAAGTGATTAGAAGTTGCAGTAAGTAGTGTTGCAAGAGGATTAATGAACTTCTCAATGCAGCCTGCAGAAAAAAAGGTTGGTACATTTAGAAGAAAAACAAGTGAAGCCAGCAAAATGGCAAGCTAATGTTATTTTAAAATACAGTTTGAGTTTCTTCTGAGAATCCCAGCCCTGGAAGAAAATTGTACCCACGTGATAGTTTTCCTTCCTACTCATTCCTCAGCTTAAAACATCTTGTTTGAATAGCTGCATAGGAGCTCATCTTTTCTATTTGCCTCTAGAGTCCAGTTAATCACAGCCTCCACAAAACAGGCTCTTGTTCTGACACAATGACTCATGATACAAGGGTGGTCTGAATCCCCAGCATGTATCTTCTGATCATAGTTTAACCAAAGCTGGATTTCTCTCCCTTCAGAAGTCAGCCTCTCTGACAGACACTCAAACAACCCACTGCATCCAAACACAAACATTGTGCCTAAAAGCTTCCCTTGAACAACAGGATTTTGTTCCAAGCACTAAAGAATGTGCACAAGGATATGTAGCATGAGTCCTCCCAAAGGATGTGATCTTCCTCATAGCCCAAGGAACCCTGAACTAACTTTATCCCTTCCATCTGAAAGAATAAATAAGCTAACAGAAACTCAGCATTATTCATTACAAACTTTTGTCTAAGTAGCAGTCCAAGGCTGACAAGCACTTTAAAAACCTTAGCTGAATTTTCCTCACTCCTCCACTGAAATAAAATAAAGGCTTTTTCTTCATGTTATTTTTATTGCAAACCCCAGTTTTCAATTTATATAAGTTCCACTAGATCTAGTATCTCAAATGCTACAAAGAATTTTGGTCCATTTGACTTTGATCTAATCCTGTTTGATTTCAGTACTCTTCTCCCACCTGACCTGAAAATCCTATGACCCCACAATTTTCCCCCTTTCTTTTTACTGAGTTTCTTACTTACCATGAAACTGTGAGACTATTGGAGGAGTGTCTTCATCTAAGTCATCAACTCCCCCTGCAATTGGGTAGGGAGGAATGGAAACTCGAGGCATAACTACCCAGCTGTGATCAGAGTAGAGAGATGAGGTCAAGCTTGGCAGCCCAGAATTGTGTGCGATTTGAAACCCACAAATCTTCTCAATCTGTTGCCATCGATAAAGCCGCTCTCGCAAACACGTCGTCAGCTCAGAGAGAGCTTTCCTGAAGAAAGGCACATATTAAAATTAAAAACACTGTTCTAATTGATAAAGCAAAGCAACACATTCATTCCAGTATACCAGAAGATCCATTACAGCTGTTGAAATATTCACATTTTAGTACTTTCAAAATTGCTTTTTTAAAGTGCAAAACCACTAAGACACTCAATTCCACAACTCTCAAAAATGACATTTTTCCAGGAGCAAATAATCACGAAAGAATATGTATTCTGTGCTGGTAACCCTCTTACTTTGCTTCAAGGATTTTATGGTCCACTTCGTCCAGGGAGGAGCTGTGTGCAACATGTAATGTTCCAAATACAGTGCTTCTCTTCTTTTTTATCTTTTCTGCCTAAAAAGCAAAGTAAAGTGAAATGCATAAAACTAGTAGCATACTTAATAGATGACAAAATATTAGCAATATTGACAGATAGCAAACAACAATTCAGTAAAGAAAAAAGCACAGATGCTTATCTGCTTTGTTTACTGTTTCATATCTCTAGCAACAGATCAGAAATACCATTAAGTATCTGAAGAATAATTTATTACCTCATCTTTAGCAATTGCTAATTGCATTTCTGCATGCTGTCTTTTGATATTGTAATATTGTACTTCGACTTCATGTGTTAACTGAAGCCACTTCTGCAAAGCTTCAGGAACAGACCAATTACTTCTCAACTCAAACTCCTTCTCAGCCTTTTTTAAAGCCATACGAACCTAGCAATCAAGAAGAAATTGAAGTGTCACCAAAAGTATCATTAGAACTAACAGATTAATTATAAGCACCTTTGTACCCCACAACAACATATCAAAGCTTGACAGAGCTTTGGTGTGTGCTGATTGTTGTCAGGTATGCAGATCTGACATCTCTGAAATCTAGCATATGACTTCCCATAATTTTTCCAATTATATACAGTTCCTAATTTGAAGCTTAAATATTTGTGTAAGATGATAATTGTTTTAGTACAATAAATCCAAATTTATTGCTGTTCAGATGAAAGCTACTCTCTCACTTCTAATAACAAGATAAAACAAGCTTTTGTATATATTTTTGTTCAGTGAATCCCAAAATATTATGATAAGCTAATACACAGTCTACAGCTTCCAACAGTTTCAGGATTATTTTACTAGATAATGGCATGATTGACAGACAATCATTAAGAGCTCTCAGAATTTTTCCATTCAAATCCAGCATTTGGGATATACTGCTTTAAACACTGCTGAGGATCTAATAAAACTAGGACCAATTTAAAGTCCACACTAAATTTATAAACAGTTGGCAGGTACCTGTACTAACTCTTCCTCTGCATATTTGAGCCTGCTGAGCTCACATTCAGCTCCCTCTCTCAATTCCCTTAGGCGATGAGCTTCACGTTTTGCATCATTGATCTCATCCATCATTTTGCGCTCCAGATTTTGCTTTTCAACAGCAACGTTTCTATTCTCTTCTTGTGCTTTCTCAAGCCTTCACAATTGAACAAAAAATATGAAGAAATACACAGCATATTTGTTAAAAGTTGCAGTCCTCAGGAAAACAAAAATGCATCCAGCAACAGGGCAAGAGGCAATGGGCACAAACCAAAGCACGAGGTTCCATCTGAACATCAGGAAACACTTTCACCATGAGAGTGACTGAACACTGGCACAGGTTGCCCAGAGAGGTGGTAGAGTCTCCATCCTTGGACATATTCAGAAGCCACCTGCACATGGTGCTAGGCAACCTGTTCTAGATGACCCTGCTTGAGCAGGAGGGGCCAGGCAAGATGAACTCCAGAAGTCTCTTCCAACCTCAACCACTCTGTGATAATAAAGACTCTGCAAGCTTCATGAATCAGCAGCAATGTCACACAACGTGATATCCACACCAGGCAAAATGCCCAAACTTTTAAGTGAACACCATTAAAAGTGTAGCCTCAAAATACAAGTCCCAGTAGACAACTGTGTTACAGGTACACTACAGACTATCAACTCTCACAGGGTTATATATTGAGCAGAAACTAATCAGTTCAGGTCTGTTTCAATCTTAAAAACTTAAAAAGAGAAATAATGTTCTCATTCCCATGTATATACTAATTAAAATAAACTGTAATTATATGAAAATGACAATACATACTTGTAAACCTGTAGGAAAAAAGACTGAGCCTCTATTCTCTAACTTCATCCACAAGTTTGCATGCTAAAATATTCAGGAGCAAGCTCTACCCAAGAAATCAGCACCACTGAAATCACAATTTCCATGCAAAGGGAAGATGAACAAAATCCACAGGCAGTTAATGCAAAAAGCTTAAGACTGTAAACGATCTGCATTTGTGTTTAACCTCAAAACAAAAGGACAACTTTTTTGTTCTTTTCGGTTTTATACCTTTCCTGCAAGTCAAGAAGACTTTGCTCTGCTGTTTGGAGACTTTCTAAGTCCTTCATCATTTTTGTGATATGTTCTCTTGAGGTTCTGTTCTGTGTATATGCAAACCAGCAGCCTCCAAAACCAATAACTATAGAAACTGTTAATATAAAATCCTTCATCCAGTTGTGAGGGGGACCTGTGCAGAGAACAACACCATCATTAACTAGTTCATTGATACAGACAACAGACTAAGGCCTCCCCCCCATCTCCCCAGCCTAAAAGGTGACAGAACCAGATGCTAAACAGAGTTCTAGCTCATTTACCTCAAACCACCACCAACAACCACCTTCCAAATGTATTCCACAGTATTTTCCTTACAACATAAGCATCTCTGCTTTGATAAAATTTACTTAATCTATACTAAAACATTTATTAGACTGAGAAATGCTTAAAAACCCCCTTTACAGTACATACTCTGTATCTTTATTTAGAGTTAAAAAAAGAGTTCCACAACTGCAGTTTATCAGGCCAGTAGGAGGTGTAATTAGATTTGAGCAAGTTCTACCCAGTCTGCATCCTCTTGAATACCCTGTGCTGAGCTAAAAAAGCACTTGGAAAAAATAAAGTACATTTTTAAATGGTAACAGCAGCACTTTCTAAAAGTAAAAGACGGATTGCCAGATTACCATATCTCCAAGATTCACATTACATATCTTTGTTAGTACAACTTTTATAGTCACTTGCACGTCTGTAAAGACAGTTTCTGCAAGCATTAAGGGTCTAATACAAAGTGCTTCCCCCCCCCCCCACTAAAAATCCCCAGCTCAGATCTGGCCTGATTAGCTCAGGAACACCTGACATGCACAGCACCAGAGCAGAGCTGTAACTGTGTACAAGCAAGCATGCAGAGCACTGGTGATGTGGTATGGACATGGCTGCATATGGTGAAATAGGTCAGATGTGGAACTCCTGCATTAAATTTAACTGCAATTAAACTCAAGTATGCACAAAAGATGCAGGTGTTGGATTTGCATCGCCATCTCCTTTGTTCTTCTTCAAGAAGGTCATCCCCTCTCATTTCAGCATCCCAGCAACACTATCCAAGCTAATTGAAAAGTGACTGTAACCTTAGTTATAAATGCAATTTAAAGAGTCAAAAATATATAGAAAACTCTTCTTGTGACAAAAAAGCCGACATCCATCTGTAAAATGAGGTTATACTAAAATTTCTACATGATCTTACACACAGAAGTGAATCTTTGTTCTGCTCACAGCACCTAAATAACCTTTTTTAATTCACTGCAGAGTTCCACAATGCATGCCAAGCAATCCATCAGCACATCCACAAAACAGACAAGCTGTCCTATCTGCAGTATCAAGTGTCATGGAAAATATGCTCTGTTGAATTCCTACAATCAAGAGATAAGAAAAAAATCCAAAAAGTTACTAACGGGTGAGAGGTCCAAATAAAACAACATCCAAGGCTTTAAGCTGAAGCTTCTGTCTGTGACTCCGGTCAATTATTTTCAAGTGAGAGATCATGAAAGCATGTTCATTTACTGCTATCCTGTTAATGACAAGACAAAATGTTACCTATTCCAAAAAACTATATTCAAAATAAGTCTTTAAAAAAAAATTAAAAAAAGACATCTATAGCATTTCCCATAGTTATATAGATTACAGCTATGCAATTAAGAGTGAGAAATACAATTCAACAGTAACGCTGTATAAATGCAAATCAGCATGTGGCAAAAGAAGAAGATAAAATCATTTAACTATTCTTTTCCTTCTGGAAAAAGATTCTTAAATAAATCTATTTAGCATAGTGAAAGGTGTATTCACAGACTTGTGACACCAGCTCCTAAATACACTCAGGCGTGGTATTTATTCTCCAGGTAAGGTATTTTACAGTTACACAGTTGTATATACCCATACAATAGATCAGAAGATGTTCAAAAAGAAGTCTGCCACCACACAGAATTATGTGACTTTTGATAAGAGCTTCCACAGAAAGAAATAAAACTTTTATGGAAGCTGTATTTTGAAATATTCTAGCAAAAAAAAAAATTCATCCACCTCTTCAAAACTGTAAGGACATATCTCTTTTATTGCATTTGACTGTATCTTGTTAGACTTTAGGTTCCTACCATATAGACTAATGCAGCAACCTATGGGGAATTATTTAAAACTAATCCAGAAGATATATTCACCTGGGAAGTGTTGTTCCATTGACATTGCTGTCTCTAAAATTCTTTTCATACTGGGGCAATTCAACAAAGTCTGAGAGCCACTGAAGAGTGTCCTCTTGAGTCCAGTTATGAACTGAAAGAAAATCAATTACCTTAGGTTTTTAGTAAAAATGAACAGCTTAGAAGACAAGCAAGAGAAAAGCAGGTTACAATAACCAAGAGAGTTTAGCCAAATATAATTCCAGAAAAATTAGCATTACCAAGGTGTTTCTGGCATTTTGCCTTTTTCATTACATGCTCCCCATGAAAGCTTAGGTAAACTATAAACAAACAAGCATGGAACGAATAGAAGTATTTCTTTATTAAAACTTTCACAGAACAATTTAGTTTTTTGCTTCAGTTTACATCAGGACAGCATCTTGTGGCTTTCATCTACTTAAACCGATTCCAGCCTCAACCCCTTTGTGCTTGATACCCTTGCAGAACTAAACACACATCAGCTGCTGCTGTAACCATTTGAAGCCATGTACCAAGATCTTTCCCAGGATGATGCCTTAAGAACTTGGTTGGACAAAAATTTTCTTAGAGGCTTATACCTACTAACCACAAAATGGAAGCTGACAAGAGAAGGAGACTGAAAGAAAACACCAAAAGACAAAAGAAATTTAACAAGAAAACTATTAAACCTCTCCCAAACATGCCCAAGAAAACTGGAATTACATGCAAAAGTACTCTAAGAAAAAATACTTAAAATATGTAGAAAATAATTAACAATTTTCCTTAATAACAGCAACACTCTACATAAACACTCATAGCTACAAATGTGTTAAGAAAATACTACCCACAGACATTACAAGAAAAGAGAAAAAAAGTCACATTTCTGTCCTTTACAGACCAGCTGCTACAGCTGACACCTTCACACTGAAAAATTTGAAGGGAAATCGTTCGCTCCATTTATGAGTCTGCAAAAGTCTGTCTGCATATGAAAGAAGCAGGGACAGCCTCCTTCTGGACAGACATGTATTCATATGAAAAACTGGGCTTTTTTTAACATTTCTCTATCTAGAACTACTTGCATGTGCAGTGCTGCGCAAAGATTATCATGGACACATTATCAGTGGTGACTTGAAAATAATCCTTTGGAAAGCACTGCTGAAAGCTTTACAGGTAAAGTTGCAGGCAATGGAAATTTTTATGAGTTCAAATTCATATTTCAGTTCACACTAACTGAAATAAGGACGTCTAGATCTCTTGTCTACACTAGCAGAGCTGCGAAATAAGCTTAAACATTTTAGATTATTATCATTCCAGACAGGCAGAGATAGAACTCATTTCACAGATTCACTTATGGCCTCAAGAAACAAACTCACAATGCAAACTTCTTGTTTTCTATCCATATGAATGGCTACACAACATTTCCAGTATGCTGTCCCGTTTCTTTCTCTCCTTGTGAGCTACAGTCACCTACTACATTGATTTGAAACAGACTCAGTTTTGTCACATTGCTCTAAGATTTTATGCCACATATCTGGGCTCTATTTATAAACAGGTAGTTTTCCCATTGCAAAGATTCTTAACTGTTTTGTGAATAATAAGCAACCAGATTTACAAATTATTCAGAGTAATTTGACTGGTCATTACAAGACTCAAAAGAGTGGTAAAATCATTCAAAAAGTATCACCTCAACTGCATTCTAGAAATATGTTCACAGACTGATCCAAAGTAAAAGCATTGTTTTGTTGTGACATGAGAAAAAAAACACTTAAAATAGCCACTACACACTACAGATTATCACTGACAATATACAACACTCAATTTCAGAAGCCACACAATTGACTGAGTTTGTAGGATATGGGGGGGAAGGGTTAAAAATACCATTGAGACTTTTCACTTCTACTGCTGAAAGAATTTTGTAGACACTCTACCAAATTTTACATAAATTTACAGGTTTCTATAATCCAGTAATAATGTTAAACCTATTATCCTGAAAGAAATGAGATACACATTTAAGTGGTTTACCATAGAGCAAATCACATCTGTTGTGCTGCTTAGACTGGTGTGATGTTTTCTTCATAGACTACCAAGGAAATTTTCCCAAACAAATCAGTTATAGTCTGGAAAAAACACTCTATTATTCAATATCTATCACTGTATCAGACACCTCCATTAGTACAGAAACTACAAAAAGAAGCAACCACAGTCTGTCCTAAACTACAGCTGAAACTTGGACTTTCTGTACTCTTATACTGTTACTCATTTATTAAAAAATATTTTCAATTACCTCTTTATTTTGACTGATTTAACTCACCACTCAACCATTTAAGCTATGACTGTATATTGTCATCTTATTCTGGGATGACTAAGAGAGCTGAATCTCTTCTCACATACATATTTTGCAAGAAATTTAGATTTATTACGTAAAGTAATTCTTCATTCACAGAAGTCCAGTGCCAGTGCCCCTAAACCCCCAGGTTTTCCAGGTGGATTCAGACTGTTCTTCCTTTCCTATTCTATCAAAGAGTGAAAACATTCAAACTGTTTATTTTTGTTGACATCTTCCATATGCCATAGGTTGGTAAGGAGCATTACTTGACTTGTCTCCAATAGGACTTCATGACATACATGTTTGTTCTACAATAGCATCAATACTGAAAAGCAAACTGGCCTTTCTCCAGAAGAAGCACTTATAGTCCACTGAAACATGACACAAGGCAAGTGTGACATACACCAGGTGTACTGAAGGGCAAAGAGGCCAGTTGAAATTCATCTTGATCAGCACTGCCAATTAGAATATGCCAACTCCCACTAACTAGCTGAGGTTGTAATTTTTCCTTAGTTTAATCACCAAAAAAGAAAGCAGTACTTCAGACTGCAGAGTAGCAAGTCACAATTACTGTAAGTTAAATGCATACAGCATTACAGAGTAATTATAACATCCTTCTCTCTCACACCTCTTTTCAGATACCTTCAGAGAGAGGATGCCAGCACTGTGCTTTAGGCAGGCAGGTATAAAAGGCACAGTGTTCACACCCCAGAGCAGCAATCAGACTCTAGAACTCCATCAGCTATTTCACTTCGGACCACAAGTTTGAGTTTTTTCTACTTCTTTTCAACTGTTCTACCAACGCACCTGAAGGTGAAGACAGCAAAAGTAGTTTTAAAATGGCCCTGTATGAAAGTTTCTCATTGTTAACCCACATTAATTAGAAGATATGGGTATTCACCAGTTTTTTGTGTTAAATTTATCATGTTAAATTTATCATATCACACAAAATGATTCAAAACTTAGTTTCTAGGACTTTCAGTGGTAACATCAGCAGTATGCAGCATTATGCAACTCATCCTTAGCCAAGCCCTACTTTCATGCATTTGCAAGCTCCAGATATTTAAAACCTGAGACAGCAAATGATTAGAGAGCAAGGCAGCCACAACATGCTTGTGGTATGCAGTTTAGTCCTAGCTGCAGCAAGAACACTTGTGTAGTAGTACATCAGAGTACAACAGGTGATCACACATGCAAATACAGAGCCATTTTTGTATCTCTTTACCCTAATAAATAATGTACCAGACTTTAGTTCACATCCTATTTTCTACCAAGAGGGAAAGATAATAAAAAGGGGGGGAAAAAAAGGTACACATACAAGGCAAGGTGAAGCGGTTTTTTTGTATTAATAGGCAGTATATAGGAGATACTATACATTAAAGCTCAAATATGCCATAATGATAAAAAAGTCTATTTTTTTTGTTTTGTTGTTTTGTATTTTTTAAAGGCTGTTTGTAACAACTAGGTTTTGACAGGATTCAAATTAGTCTGACAACAGCCAAGCATTCATGAACTCCAGGTTTGACTTCAACAGTTTTTTACTTTACTACAAAATCAAGTCCCATGGGACAATGCTACATCACTAAGAATGCAGCATCCAACCCTACTCACTGAGACAGGTCAGAACTACCCAGCTGAAGGCCCTGGACTGATTTTACAGCCCCTTGCTACTGAGACTAAATACCTACACCCCACTCTTCAGACAGCAAATTCACATGACCACAGCCCATTACAGGAGCAAAAAGAGAAGGCAGGTGTCATTGAGTGACAGAACTTCCAAAGATAATAGTACAAAAACTGGTATTCAGATGTCAAATCAAATGTTCATCTGTCCCCTTTTCCACACTCAAAACTACTACCTCTTCAAGGCCATTGCAGAAAAAAAATAGTGAAGGTGTTCCTTTGATATTATCCTAACAGTAGCTACTAAGTCTACTACTTTTGAATATGTGAAAGACCCTGTAGTACATGTATAAATATTGCTTAGTTAGGAGACAGCCAAAGAATACCATATAACAAGTATATACTGGCATTTACATTTAAAGAACAGTAACACACAATAACAGAGGTCAGAAGACTTTCAGAGAGAAGCATCTTCTACATTTAAACAGCTACGATGGTTCATAGTCATGCCTCTAAACAAAGCACTCTATAGAATTAGATTATGAGATTAAAAAATTCAAAGGTCACAAAAAGTACATTCTAACTAAACTAAATTAAATTATAGTCTTGTTCTGTACCAAAGGAGTCCTTTATACTGAGTGGCAACACAGCAACAAAAGTCTAGATGTTGATTCAAGCTATGATATGACTCCTTCCATGCAGATAAAACCTTTAACAGCCTTGAACTTCCTTTAATTTGCACCAGCCTAGACTGTGCCTTAAAGATTCTGCAGCAGGCAGGGACACAAAAAACTTGCCCAGTGCCAGAAATATTAAAAAACAATATTCTGAAGACCCCTCTTTTATTAGGCAATTTTTAGAGCTTTGAATGCAGCCAATCCTCAGTGTTACATTCAGTGTATAAAATCCTACTCAATTATTTAAAAACAGCCTCTATTTTCCTTAATCCTAAAAGGAGACACTGAACAGCAATAGCTTTTTTAAGCTTTCTTGCCGCAAACCTTATCTGCCTTGCACTACCAATATGTTAAACAAAGAACACCTTTAAGCTATTTGGCAAATATTTAAGACAAGCATTCACATAAAACAAACTTTATGGCAAAGTGGGCAAATTCTACTCAGCATAAACTACTCAGCAGTAGATGAAGAAGATGTTTCTGTATATATTGTCAAGAACACTAGAGTTTGTAATTCTCACACAGATACCCCAACAGATTGTTTAAAAGTCTCAAATTACTGATACTGTCATTTACACTACCTTCCATCCTCTTGTTTAATGTCATCAAATTGCTATAAACTAGTGGCACATAAGAAACAAGCAAATCAAAAACTTCTAAAACACATAGAAAGGAATGGCAATATTTTGCATGTTTTAAATAAATTAGAGTAGATCATTTTCTATGGGGCTTCATGCTTTCTAACAGTCAGCAGCCCAATTAACACAGCTCAGGAGTCTCATTCTAAAGGTCTCCCTGTGGTGCAAATTTAGTTCTCTCAGCAGGATATGCATATAAAGCCACTGCAAACAGACACAACTGAGATGATGCATTCCTCTCCAAGTCTTTTGAGTCTTACTCACCCTGCTCACTACATTCAAGAAAATCAGACTAAAGATATACATAACAGACAAACTACACTTCTAGAATCACTATAGCCTAAATTTTTTAAGAGTTACTCATGACTTAGACCAACAGTTTTGAGGAGATAATTTTTTCTGATAATTTAGCTGCAATACTTTCAGAGAACAGGATCGTCAGCAAGTAAGTATTTAAAGAATATTTGAAGAGATGAGGCCAAAAGCTACTGGCTAAAACAGATATTTACTACATACCAAACACTTCATGCATGACCTCAGTGTGCACTTAAGCGACTTCCTGCATTAGCAGAATGAACCAATGCCATATTCCTGGTTTCATTCCCCTCCTGTTCTTACTTTCAGTTGTTTGACCCATACCAAGTTTTAGATCTCTCTATGCTCACCATGAGAACATGTCGTGGTTTAGGAATGGTATTCTCAAATTTAGTAGTCCTTCTAAAAACATGTGTGTGGTTTCCCCTCTCCCTCCAACTGGAGGCACAAAGGGCAAAGATCACAGGTTGAGATAGGAACAATTTACTGGAAACAGCAAAGAGATAAGAAAACGAACAGTAATAGCAATAATACAATAACTAAAGGCATAAGAAAAATAAACTACTCACATGCAAAGCTCCTGGCAATAAACAAATACCAGATCAGTCTGTTCCCCATGTTTCTCAACCAGAATGAGCCTCTTCTCCCGGGAAGAGAGAGAGACTCCCATTCCCAGGCTCCCAGCAATGATGTGAGGTGGTATAGGATAACACTCAGCCTTAGCTACGGCTCCCCATGACTACTGCTGAAAATTAATCCTGTCCTGGCTACAGGCAGGACAGCACACGTTTGGAATGAGGGGTGGGATGGGGAAGGGGGTGGGCAAGTTAGGTATTTTTCTCCTAACAATTTTGACATTCCAGATCTCTTTTTTAATCACTATATCCTGGGACATATTTGGCAATAAACACTGTACTTTTGATTAAATACTGTCCTTTGATACTTGGAATAGTGGCTCAACTTACTTATTTTATTTAAACCAAAATGAGGGAGGACTGGTGGTGTTGGATAGTTAGTACATTTTACTGTATCCCAAGTTAAAGAAGATTTTCAAAAATGCTTTGGACAAAGAATTCTAGATATTTATAGTCAAATAAAATTTAAAGTGAAAGCACATAGAATTGTCCACTTAAGACTGTATAAAATACTATATAAAAAGTATTTTAAAATAGCTTGAGAAAAACCCTTAGGGTTTATTAAATTAAAAACATGGTAATCTTGAGTCCAGCACTTGCACCAGTCACCTCAATAAATCAGAACCTCATGTAAGCTATCTTAGTTTACTCACAATACACAAAGCACATGAAGAAGAAATTACCTCTAACTGAACTAAATGAATTTTGAGTCAGGTTTATGTGTGCCTATAAATAACAGTGTCAAAACAGATTGATGAAGATGTTTCAAGAGGTTATTCATTCACTACTCTATACCTGGTGGAAAAATTGTTGAATTGCAACTATGTCAGTAGCCATGATCATTTTCAGCTATATTTCTTTACCTACCTTCAGATGTTTTCCAGCGTTTCCACAGATCCTCAATGGTGATATGCTTGTCTTCTCTGTGCAGGTGACTGTGTTTATTTGATGCATCCTTGTATTGCATATCTTCCCTTAGAAACTGAAGAAAAGGGAAGAACATCACCTTAAATGTCTAAATGACAATTTCTGAGGAGAAACTACACAGAAATCAGGTCGAGTCTTTCTCATCTCTTCCCCATGCAAGCAGCAGAGAATTGATCTGAGTTTTCTACAACAAAAACTCAAAGAAAGTTAAACACTCTTACAAGATTTGTGTCTCACAATAATAAAATCCTAGAAAAACTGATGATGCAGTTGCTAGTATACTAAGTTAAACATTATTAGTATGCCTCAGATTTACAGTGATTACAGGAACACACCACACAGTTATATTGTACTATTGTACATATTTCTCAATTCTGACAACATTTAACCAACCTCCCCTCCTTGAAAATAAGACCATGTAAGATTTGAAAGTGTGCCAGTCATTTTTGGATGAGTAATGCCTGAATCCTGCCATACTAGCTAAATGCAACTGCCTGAGGGATGAATGTAAGCTGTTTACTAAGTAGCATTAAAGTCTTTTGATTAGACAACAAAAATTTGACTTCTATTCATCGAATTAAAAAACAGAAGTCATCTGAGGGCAAATTTTCTGCTTGCTAATCATTCATCAGTGGTTACACTCCAAGCACAGAAGCATTACATAAAGCTGCCTCATTTTCAGTAATTAATAGGAAGCCTTTTAGCAAACATTATAAAAAGGAAGATCATGCAATCACGGCATACAGAATGGGTGGTGAGGCACTGGCACAGGTCATGCAGAGAAACTGTAAATGCCCTAATGCTGGCAGCATTCAAGGCCAGCTTGGATGGGGTTCTGAGCAATCCAATCTAGTGGAAGATGTCCCTGCCTACAACAGGAAGTTGGAACTAAATGATGTTTAAGGTCTCTTCCAACCCAAACCATTCCATGAGTCTATGATACAATTTCAAGATGGCAGTGTTGTTTCAGTATTCCGCAAGTCGCTACAAACAGTTCTCCAAATACATACCCAAGAAAAGCCATGGAACTGCAAAATTCATTCTATTTTCTTATTTCATAGAGGCCTAGAAAAGTTGGAATACTGGTTGGCAAATGACCTCCCATTAAGAGTGGAAACCTTTCATAAGTATCACACCCTGAAAGCATTGTATGAACAGTCTCTGTGGGTGATTAGTGCCTAAGTATTAGTATCAGACAACTAGTGTCTGGTGCTAACAGTCCCAGAAAACTAAGTAATCTTCCACAGTAGATAGCTTGCTTGCTTTCTTCAGGTTGTGAAGGATAAAGCAGCTCAAACAAAACCAGCTAACAGATAGCCATGACAGCTAAGTCAAAAAATAGCCTTTTATATGGCTGATCATATGTTATCACCACTTCAAGAGAGGTGAGGAACAGGGCCAAGCTAGTGATGCACTGCAGAGTAGCTCAATTCTTAAAATTCTGTCCAAGTAATAATTTAAGCACAGAGCATCCTGCAAAAGCTCCATTTCTAGAAAATCCAGTATTATACCATTCAGAAACTGCAGGAGTCACTGAAAAGTAGCCATTGTTAAACAGAAATATTAACTCTTAATAAAAAGAAACAGAATACAACAGAAATACAACTAACACTTACCAATTCTCTCTAACTAAAATCTTTTTACTAGAATGTAAGGGAGTCTCGAACTATGAATGGATTCAAGTTTCTCCTCTAACTGATGGACTTAGGACAAAATACTAGTGGTCCTCCTTAAACAAACCACAGAGACATAGTATCCAAACACTGATTAGATGTAAATCCTCTCATATTTATCTATTATTCAAAACTTTCTCTGATTGTCAGACATTAGCTTTGTAAAGCCCTTTGATTCCTAAAATAGCTCTGTTTAGCCTGTACAAACTGCATAAGCATTTTAACTCCTCTTCCCCACGTGTCTAAGAATGGCATAAATTGAGATATATAAATATATATATATATATATATATGTATATATGTACACACATACATATACATGAGAAATATATAGGAAACTTATGAAACATATGAGAACCAAAAATAGCAGCCTGTTGGGGCAAATGCAAAATCACAACTTCTGTAAAACCATGGATCAGCAACAGTAAAAAAGTTTAATAAGCACAGGACTGTATGGGATAATGTATAAGTAAAAATATCTTTTGCATATTCCATCATCCAAGTGGGAACCCTGAATACTTCCCATCTTGGCAATAAGCTGGCATGAAGCTGGCAAATTCTACAGTTGCCATGCATTGAAAGATGGATTGTCATGTTCATTCCCACTCTTTGTTTATTACAGGCTAAACTGAAGAGCAGGAACTAAACAATAAGTAAACAAAACAATTTTCTTATCCACTAATGTCCCTAAGCCTCTCCAGATTATAGTACAGTCTTACAGATGGAATGGCAGGAAAGAACTGATGTTTTTCCACCTTACCTTTCCCCTACAGACTGCAAATATCTACTGTCAACTGACATTCCCAGTATGTCTTTCAGGAGCTTGCAAAAAGCATACTAAAAAATACAGCAAAAACATATATTATACATCCCTCTCTGCAAAGATGATATCTTTTCACATGGGTTAAGGTAAATGCTAACACTCATTCTTCAGCTTTCTAGGGACTGATGATGCACTGTCCTTGGAGACTCCAGATGGCAGGCATGGACTTTTTTTTTCAAAACAAGTGTTGTAGGGTGATCAGGTTGCTGAAGAGGGACAGAATGCGTTGTAAATACAGGTTTGGGCCAATTTTGCATCTTCTCAGCTAAAACTCAGACCACTTTTGTTTGTACAAACTTGCTACCTTTACTGACAGTTGTCAGTAAAGGCTGGCTGTAAAATATCAAAGGATGAGAGCTTTTGTTCAGTTAGAGGTGCTGTCAAGGAAAATCTGAATTGCTGTTAACAATACTACTGACATTGTTAGAAGTAAAGAAGAGAAGGAAGATGCCACCTGAAAGCGAAAAGGTCCAAGGACTGACACCTGTCCCCATCCTACCGGGTCCTCCCAACAGGACAGCACCCCGACTCCCCCTGCAGTTCCGCAGCGCCGCCCGCAGAGGGCGCCGCGGGCCCCGCGCCACGGATCCCGGGACACGGGAACGGGATCCGAGCGCGGTGCGCGGGATCTCCCGGGACACGGGAACGGGATCCGAGCGCGGTGCGCGGGATCTCCCGGGACACGGGAACGGGATCCGAGCGCGGTGCGCGGGATCTCCCGGGACACGGGAACGGGATCCGAGCGCACCTGGGTTATATCGAAACACCGGCTGGAATATTTGACTATGTCCCTTCTTTAAAAAGGACTGTCCACACAAACTGGAAAGCAGCTTGCAGTTAGTAATCTATAGGGCAGAGATAGTACATCTATGAGGAATTCTTCCAAGGGAAAAGCCCCTCTTCTGTTCTGTCCTACCCCTACTGCTCTCAGATCCTGTGAAAATAACCATGATTTCCTCAAAGAGGTTCTCTGACACCGCAAGGTCACAACACTGAAGTTACAGTGCACAGATCTGAAAAGAGGTCACTGTGTTTCAAAAAATAAGTGCATTCACTAACTCGTTCATTAAGAGGTATATAGCAACACCAAACATCTTTCTTTAGCATAAAAGATCTTTGTTTCAAAAGCAGCCTAATATGGAAATGCTTCTTTAAGAAAAAGAATTGAGTCCTAAATTGAAGAAAGACAGAAACAGAACAACTCTAGTTAAAAAGAGGATTTTTCTGTTCCTTCTCATGGCAGCTAATCTCTCTTCTGTTGTTCTGGTCATTAAGTACACAAAGAAAAGGTTAGAAAAATAACTCTAAATAGGGAGGTTAAAAGAATAAGCTCTAAGAAAAACACATCTAAGTATTATCTTAGCCAACATAATTACTCAGAAAGGAGAAGTCCTTTTAAGACGACAAAGTTGAAACCAAGAAAGCAGAAGATAAGTTACCTAAAAACTCTGTATGAAACAAAAATAATCATTTGTCAAAGCAGTTACTTCAACAAGTTTAGAATTAAAAAAACACCACAGCTAGACTTGAAACTAGAGTTTTGATCCCAGAAGTACTGTAACTGCTGCACCTCTACAAAGACTGACATCCCAAAGTGGGAGGTTCAGCAGTGTAAGAACTACAAAGGAAATTTTCTCCTGCCTGGAGGGGACAGGACCAGTGGGACCCTGGAGAAGTCCCAGGATCATGTACACAACCACCTTCCTTCCTCTTCAGAAAGCCTTTAGTACCGCAACTTTCGCCAAAATCCAATCTACTAATAAGCAAAGACCAATCTGAAGCAAGACCAACCAAAAAAATGGGAAAAAAGAAAGAAAATTAAAAAGGAAGAAAGAAAAAAAAAAAAAAGGAGAGAGAGAGAGAGACAGAGAGATTAAAATATCAATGCTGCAAGACACTTGCAGGGCAAACAAGCAGTTGCATACTTTCAAGAATGCCACTGGAGAAGTAAAATTAACCACACTCACTAACTGCAGCAGGAAGCACTCTCATGCTGTTTATATTTTGCTCTGGGTGAAGGCTCAAGTTCATGATTTTCAGTCATATCAACTTAAAATAGACCCTCTCACTGACAAGTTTACTTCAAGAGCAATTAGTAACATCTCCTGGTCAGGCATTACTCTCACCCTTGAGCATCTATTCCTCAAACAGTATTATTTCCTTTGGGTTTATTCCTTCAAAAGGAAAACCAGCAAAAGTTACAGCTTCAGAGAAACTTATGAAACTTATTTCCTCACATCTGTTTGCTACAAGATTTCTTGCAGCTATTGCAATGTCACACATACTGACTAAATTACAATGGTAGATGTGCTTTTAAAAGGCAGCATGCTACGATTCAGGTACGACTGCCTGCCCTACAGAAATGGCTTCTAAAGATGCTATAATGTAAAATAAGAAAATATACTTAATATTAATAATTAATAATAAAACGACTAGAAAAATGTAGGACACAGCCAGGAAAGTGTTACCAAGTATATCTTAAGTAACCTACACATTCAAAACCTACAAAAAAAATAGCTACTGCACCTCAAAACAAAACTGTAGCTATCTACTGCAAAGTAAACTGCAATCTCTGCAAAGCCAAGATAGAATTTCCCAAGGGATCATTTCATTGTAGCTGGACTAAATAAAGAGGTGCAGACAGCTACATATTAGCTTAAGCAGGTCCAAAGAGGCAAGGCGTGAGGTAGGTCTAGTCCAAACCACATTGGAACAGGTTTTATTCAGCTGTGCCCATGATAACACGTGCTGCCTCTCTATAGGGCTTCTTTGCACAGAAGCTGTGAACTAACACCATCAATGTTTTCACATAAGACCTGGCTCCTTATCCTGCTCTGCAAAAACAAATTGTCTAAACACGTTCAGAGCTGCTTACAAAACTTCAGGAGACTAAAACACACTCTGCCTAGGGGGCAAATACATTAGCAGCTGAATGCAAAAAAAATTAATTCAAAGAAGACCTCTATTAAGAGAACCACAACAAATTAAGGAATTCAAAGTACCACAATAGATTTGGAGGCAAAGGTTTGCTGCACTGGTTAGGAAGCTCAAAATCCTTGTTTGAAAGATCAAGGTTTGTAACAGAACGTCTTGCACAGTGAGATGTTAAAAACACTCAGGAGTCATTCCAGTGTCACAAAAAAACAGTTATAATGTCTTCAGTTTCTGAACCACTGCAGCACATATTTTTCCACAAGCAGAATTTTGTCTAAACAGCTGACACCAAAATATTAAGTTGTTTGCAGAAATATGAACTCCAGTTTAAGGACTTTCATTACATAAAAGACAAGGATAAAACCAAAATACTAAGGGAACCTGAAAGGACATTTAACATCTTGCTGACAGTATATTTCCAGAGAACAAAATGGAGCCTGTCCCTGTCAAACTCACTACAACCAAAGTGCTAACCAAAGAGCATTACCATTCCAGACCATGCTAGCTACTTTTCCTGCTTTAATAGTTGTATAGAAGAGAATCGTCTTCCCTGCTTTAGGCCACAAAAGTTAGAGTCTATTTGATTCTTGCCTCCAGATAACATTTTTAAGTCAGCCACTTGGGCACATCATCTCTGAGGCTCCAGCTTCTTTGACCATCCTTCTAAAAGCTATTCTCTGATGCTCTCAAGGCTGCAGTCTCATCTTCTCCCCACTATACTTCTTTGTCTTTTTTTAAAAATTATTTTTTGGGGGGAAGGGTGTGGGGCAGGGTGTTGGAGGTTTTCTACAGGGTTTGTTCAGTTTGTGGTTTTTTTGTAAAGTAACAATTTCAGTCAATTCCTTAAAAAAAAACTTGAATAAAATATGAAATTATCTGCCCAGAAATCCCATGCAAAACTGTACATATGTGCCTTTAGCTTGGTGAGACATTAGATACACAGTAAGATACTAATACTTCTGCAGAGAGATTCCTTGAGGAAATGACTTCATGTAGGATCTACTTAGGGAAATTCTTTGGAAACAGGAAAAACCTATGTAAATACTGAACATATGATAAGTCTGTTTTATTGCTTGTGTCTCATCATTAAAACAAAACACCTTCCCATGGTGCAACAGATGCTTCCTGAGACAGATAGCCTCCCACAACACATGACTAAAACCTCAGTTCTCCCTTTCATTTACCTGTTTACAGCCTACCCCTTGAAACCAGCTTAAACAATTGAAATCCTTGACATAAAAAAGCAATAATATCAGCAGCTAGGTCTGATAGGAAAATTCATGTTAGCCTGCCCTCATAATAAGTATAGAAGGCTTTTTCCTTTTCTCCACTGTACCATACCAAACAATAAGGAAAAACTACTCCATGCTTAGACTAGAGCCCCTCTAACTTCCTTAGAAGACTTTAACAAAATCCCTCATGTTTTGCTGACTTTAAATCCCATGCTAAAATTTTAGATATTTTCTTATTTTCTAATATCCTAGTAAAACTCCTTCTCTACAGAATGGTTTCAGGTGGGCCTTCATTTTACAGAGGAAAAACAAGCTACAACCTAAAACAGGGCATGAAAACATTAGGAGAAATAAATTGTGTGCAGATGAAATGTCTGGAATCACTGTTGGGAGTTAACTGGATTAGCAAATTAAAATAGTTAAAATAAATAGTTTAACATCTTTAGCTTTTTTTACCTTCCTGTCTCAAAATAGCTTATTTACAAGAACTTCCTTCCTTGGTGTAAATATTCCCTTGTAACACTGTTATAGCGCTGGTGAAACAGCAGAAAGTTATTCTACTTTGTCACGTTCTTCCTGCCAAGTTAAAAGCTAATGAACATCTAATCAACATACTCAATATGCTGCTCTTCAGGAGTCTTGCAAGTAAAATCCATGCAGCATAAAACAGAAAAATCCATTCCCTGCTGTTAAGTAAAATCCCTGTATTTCATGTAAGCTTTACTTCTAATAAAGTGGGGTTTTTAATTATCAGTCCCCATTCTTAATCAAGATAAGCAGCATTACCCACTGTGGCAGAACAAAAAAAAATCTGTTTCTGAAATATAATTAGGACATATTTAGCACATATTCAGATCTCCTGTAATCAGGCAACTATGTAACTATGTTGTATAAATGTAGATCTCTTAAGATAATGGTAAAGATTTAGTACTTTAGTACTACAAGAAAAACAGAGGTTACTAGCTGAACTTGCAATTAAACCACATTTCTCATTAATTTCAGGTTTGCATTTAATGTCTTAGGAGAAAGCACTCTATGCTAATACATATTCATCACTGATTTGCATGGAAATTATATGTAGAAAAGTGCTACTTTGCAGGAAGCATGTTATTAAATATTTCTTCAATAATTAAAAATGAACTAGCAGAAACAAGGGCTAAAATTAAGTCATCTTATTTTATGCACAATGTGTAGTTTGAACATACAGTTTCACTCATCTCTAATTAGCCTAGCTGAACAGCATGCCTCATCAACTATTATAACTTCAGCCATTTTAACAGGTTTTTAGGGTAGCTTCTGTTGGTTTCTCTGGAACAGGAAGAAACTTAAGGTCAGATACAAAGATGGCCCACTGGAAACCAGGACAAATCTTCTGAATACCAATAAAATGTTTCCAACGTATGAATGTTTTCAATATTTTCTTTCAACTTTCTCAACTTCCATGTATAAAATGCGCAGTACAAGTCAAGAGAAACAATCAAAGTATTTGGAAGTTCCTCAGGAAGCTCTCACTCCATCACTAAAGTTTCAGTTTGCAGACTGAACTGTGCCTGTCCCAAATATCCTGCAAGGACAAAGGCAGACTACATGCATTATTTTTGAAAAGTCGTGGCGGCCAGGTAAAGTCCCTCGTGACTGGGAAAAAGGAAACATCCTCCTATTGAGAAAGAGAAGAAACGCAAACCTGAGAAAATAAAGACCATCAAGTCTCACCTCTATGGTTTGGAACATCATGGAGCAGATCCTCATGGAACAATGCTACAGCACACACGATGTGGTGATCTGATACAATCCAGCTTGGCTTTACAAAGGGAAAACAGTGTCCAGCTGATTTGCTGGCCTTCTATGATGGGCTGACTGCAGTGGTTGATTAGGGAAGACCAAACAAATGTCATATACCTAGAGCACTGAAAGGCACTGAACAGTGCCATTTAACATCCTTATCCCCAGATTGAAGAGAGCCAGATTAGAACGGTGGATCATTTGATGGATAAGGAACTGCCTGAATGGACATAGCTGTCAACCATTCTGTGTCGAGGTGGAGGCCAGGGATGAGTGGTGCCCATCAGGGCTCTCTCTTGGGACAGGGGCTCTTTGATACCTTTGTCAACAACACAGACAGGAGATCAAGTGCAGTTCTCAGCAAGCTTACAGATGACATGAAACTGAACAGCACAGTTGAACTAAGAGGAAGAGATGTCACCCAGAGGGATCTGGACAAACCTAAGAAATGGGCCCATAAGAGCCTCATGAAGTCCAAGAGCAAGGTACTGCACCTGCATTGGAGCAATCCAAGATTTGAGCACAGACTGAGAGAAGTCATTGAGAGAAGAGTCCTTCCAAGGACTTGGAGGTGCTGGTGAATGAAAAGCTGAACATGAGCCAACAGTGTGCACTCACAGGCCAGCAAGTCAGCTGCATCCTGGACTACATTCAAAGAGGAATGGCCAGAAGGTCGAGGGAGGTGATTCTGCCCCTCTACTCTGCTCTTGTGAGATCCCACCTGGAATGTTGTCCCCGGGTCCTCAGCACAAGACAGACATTGACCTGTTGGAACAAGTCCGGCCAACCAAGATGATCAGAG
Organism: Cinclus cinclus; assembly: GCF_963662255.1. NCBI lineage: Eukaryota > Metazoa > Chordata > Aves > Passeriformes > Cinclidae > Cinclus > Cinclus cinclus. The sequence continues at coordinate 18,578,431 of NC_085050.1, read as the reverse complement.
CACTGGAACATCTATCTTAAGACAGGCTGAGAGAGCTGGGCTGTTCAGCCTGCAGAAGGTTCCAGGAACATCTTATTGCAACCTTCAGCACATATAGTAGGGGTATAAAATAGAGGGAGAGCAACTTTTTACACAGGCAGATTGCAACAGGACAAGGGAGAATGGTTTTAAACTACAACAGGAGAGAATTAAACTACATGTCAGGAACAAATTCTTTACTCAGAGGGTAGAGAGGTACTGGAACAGGTTGTGCAGAGACATTGTAGAGTTCCAAGTCAGGTTGGATGGGGCCTGTTTGCACATAGGCTCACAAAAAAGTAAGTAGCATCACATTAAATTTGACAACGATAATTCATAACAACTCATTCAGGGAGAACAATCTTCCCCTAGATGTAACAAAATAGGATGAAAAAAACAGGGCTAGACTCTTCTCCCATTCATCTGCCATGAGAATGGGTGTTAGAACCACATGATAACACTCTCATTTTTAGGGCATATCTTCACTCCCCTTGGTTCTCAAGTATGTGCCTAACAATCACCAGAAAGAAAAATAAGCAAGCACAATGAAACTACATAGACATTTCCACTCCTAACCAGTAATTTTGAGAATCCCAACTGTAAAGATGAGTAAATGCAAGGGCAAGTCCTTTGCCACGACCACCAGGAGCCTCCCTATAAAACTCATTAATGAACAGTCACAGAAATCTTCCTTAGGTTGTAAGACTTAAATTACCATTAGTAAGCACAACGTTCTTCATAATTGCCTGTAAAATGTAAACCAAACCAGAAACGTTTCTTCTAGACTGCTCTTGTAACAGGTATTGTTTTACACTATGAAGTGCCTGCAACAGATCTAAGATAAATAGGATAGCCCAGTGATGCCTTAACCATGAGACTTTTGAGTGAAGAAACCAAAACATCAAGCAATGGATTACATCACTATCTTACTGCAAGCTCAACTTTTCACCTTTGCCCACCTCTTACACCAATCACAAAAGTAGCAGCTTTTTTACATAGTCATACAAAACTTTCCTTTAGGCTAGAACAATGGACAGTAATATCACATTTCAGACAAATACAGAAATTAGACTTTCCTTCCATATTTGTCTGAGGAAAGGGCTGAATTAAGAAGAACAGCAACAACTACTCAAGTACTGAAAGATAAAGAGCAGCTATACAAAACTAAAGGATAAAAAAGACTTCATGTATGCACAAGTAAATTTTTTTTTATTCCTACCTCATCACTTTCATCTACTTCGATGCCACCATCTTTGTCATCATCCATTTGCTTATGGATCATGCGGAGAGCTTCTAGGCTGAATCGGTCCTCCTCAGTAAAGCACGGTGGGCTGAGTGAACTGCAGGGATCTAAAGTGAGGAGGACAGAAAACAACCAAAACAACATAACAGAAATGTTATTTACTTTCACTTCAGAATATAAAGCTCCCCAGCAAAATAAAGGGTTTAAAATTCTGTGTTGTTTACATGTACTTCACATAATCACCAGGACACAGATATCAACTTTAACCATAAAATAGTACTTGCACAAAAACGCGAAAGGCTTGTATGTGCAAATCAACTCTTTTTTATATTCAGAAAGGAGTCCCCAGAAATAAGCTGGAATATTTTTGACTCTTCAATTTATTGCTTCCATCCCAGTAACTTACTATCTCCATTTTTTCTTTTATCATCCACCTTTTGTTAATGTCAGTGCAGTGGCAAATAAAGCTACCACATTTCCCAACACCTCCTTTCTGAAAGTCTGAATGAAACTAAGACCAGTGGAGGAAAAGGAATTGTCATATCATACAATCATATTTTCATAAACAGAAAACAAAGGGATGGTAATCACATTGCAGATCAAATTCTAAACATGTAGTACTACTGAACACAAAATACTCAAGCACTGCAAGACCAGAAAGCACACCGCAAAGAAAATTCAGCTGATAGTAGTACACAATGTATTAGTCCTGTACACTCTGATCACAAACTGCAGTCCCTGTAGAGCAGGATTGCAAGTCAAAAATAGCACATTTTCACTTGCATTCATTACTGAAGGCTCATGATTTGTGAACATCTGATGGCTCAGCTTGCACCACATCAAATTGCTAAATCTGTGTTGTTTCCCTTCTACAAGGTACATGCCAAAATGCTCCAAAACTCTACCATGCATGATGATCAACCATCACCACGGTGGCCTTGGCATTAACTAATAGCAGTTATTACATTAATCCTGATGTACTGAGCACCAGCAAAGAACAGAAAGTGGAGAAGGATACAGAAATAGTTTTTTCAAAGCTGAACTTGAATAGGGTAGGGAATTCCCACTGTAATAGCCATTATAAGCATGCACTGACTAGCTCCATAAACTGTTAAACTGCACTTATATCAATGCAAGTAAAAACTGAGGGAGCATATGAGTAATTTTTTGCTTCTTCTATCAAAGAATTAAGCTTTCACGTTACTACAGAATTTATTCAAAGGCTCACATAAGAAAAGGAAGTGCATCTAGAAAAAGAGGAATCAAATATTTCCAAAGAAAAAATAATTTTTTTGTTTACAATTTCATACCAGCTGGATTAGCATGATTCTGCTTTTCTGTCTAAAATAAATTTTTAAATAATTAAAAATCAAAATAAAGGAATGCATAAGGTTACAAAGCAGGAAGTGCAAAGATAACAACAATGACATAGCTGGAATCTCAGACACATAATTAACAGGACTGGTTTCCACAGCTAGACACGAGTCAATGCATTCATACTTAAGTTTAATTATACAGGAGTTAATGGAAATCTGTTATCTGTTCCCATGCATCAATTTAAAAAAAACCAACCAAACAAAACAAAGTCAGCAGGGAAAAAAAAGCCCAAACACTTCACTGACACTGTCCAAGAACTGAGAGGTGCTGTTTTTGGAACTATTCAATACAATTCAAAGACAGATTTCTCTATATATTAGTTATTAAATATTAATTAGTATTTATTATTATTACTATTCTTATCATTATTTATTACCAAATATTAAACCAGACCAGTCACAAACAATATAATTTTCAGCTTTGGAATGTGACTGATATTTTATTAGGTGGGGGGGAGGGGGAGGTGTTTAAATTTTGGAAAATATCTATTTTATTTGTCTATTTTTGGTTTATTACAAAAGGTTTAATTTGCACAATACTCAGCCTTTGGATTTTTGCTTCAGAATGAAAAAATTACTATCATTGGAGGTGCTAAAGGACCTGTCCCTGCAATTACAGTGTGCTTTATGTAGAAAGGGTTCTCTTGCAATAGTAATGGATCATATCAAAGTTCTAATAATTAAATTCCCATGGCCATGAACAAAAAAAATATTATTTTACTAAAATACAATCATACCAGAAGAACAATCTTTCTATTTACAAGTTTTGATCTGTACCATATCTTCAGTTAGAAGAAAGTGCAATTGTCAGAACATAAACAGATCCCTCAAACACACCCAACTCATTTAATTTGTATTTAATTCCATTCTAATATGTAATTAAATTTCAGATACACGTGTTCACAGTTTGCAAGCACCCATTCAAATGTTTGGTTTTTTTTTCCTTTTGTTCAGCTGAAAGCCCAGTTTTTCAAATCAAAAATGTTTTCTCAGAGTACATTTTCTCACAATCGAGGCTGATCGGTCCCTTAATCAGGGTACTTATCTTAAATATGCCTTTTTAGGATATTTGAGTATAAAGGCACTTTAAAGAGCTATGGCTTTTCTTGAGAGAAGTAAACAGGCTGCTTGTGCTTCAAATGTCCCATGTGCTGGCTCCAAGAACACTTGATCTCTCTTTTAAGAGCCTACGGAGTGCCAATTGCTCTTTTTTGGGACTGAGGAACAGAGTAGGACCAAACGTCAACTGTAATAAAAATTAACCCATTCTAAAGAGAATCCAGATTTATTTTCAAGCTTATTACCATCTGGTAAAATTAAACATTTAGACTGACAATGCTGGTCATCAGAGAATTCTTCATTCCCTAGAGAAAAATCTCAAAACAAACTACAAAGCCATAACCTAAAGAATAAGTGAAAATCATTTCAGAAAAATACCTATGGAGCCCCACCAAATCCAAAAAACAGCTGATGGAAAATTAATCATCTGCAGTCCTGCACAATACTCTATCATGCAGTAGTTTGCCTCAATTACTTGGCAAAAACAATTCAAATTAATCCTAGATGGAGTATGGTTAGTGAACTGGATGTCTGGGAAGATTTTAAGACAAAAGCCATGAGAGAAAGTCTCAAGACACAGCAAACACCATAAATATAGCCCTGAAGCCCCACAACAAATCATAAGACTAGTTGATAATTTTTCACTTTGAATTGACACTATTGAAGATGTTCTAGGATTCCAAACCTTCTCTTGTACTTTAAGGACAAGCCTAAATTAATGTCTAGACAAACTTCTCCATCCTAGTCTGGTGTGTTATCATGAATACACTTAGTCAAAAATCATCACCACAGGAAAGAACAGAGATGAAAATTTCACTCAGGGATTGAACGAAGAGCTTGGAATTTGAGCTTTCCTTGAATGAAAAACACAGAAGAATTAGCAAAGGAAACAAAAGAGACAAGGTGGGCAAAAGGAATAAAGGTGCAGCAGATATCATTCCAGGCACAAATTATTTTACACCTCAGTTTTTCATGCTGCTCAGAAGCAAGGAAGTTTTAGAAATACTGGTCATAATAAGGAAGGAATTTATTCCTAAAAAAATAAATGTCAGACTCACGGCTCAGACTTGGCAGAGGATTTTGAAACAAACTTCCTCCCACCTTGAGGCAGTAACTGCCTCCCAGCTCCAAGGCAGGGGGAAGTGCTCACCAGTCCATAGGAGACTCCCATAGGAGGCAGTCTGACAATGAGCCAAGCACAGTTATCCAACTCAAGATAAAGAAAATTTTGCATTTATGTATAGGCCAAGGGAAAATAACACTTCACCCTTTCTCCCACCTCAGTCTTCTTCAGTAAGACTAAAATATGATGAGACTACAGAAAGTATTTCAGTTTAAAATTCCCCTCAGCTACAGATTCACAGCACTTTATTCCATTTCCTAAAGACAACAGGAGTTAATCTTGAAATGTGACATTGTCAATACAAGCCAGTAAGGAAAATTAATTACACCCTTATCTTCAAGTGCTCATCTCAGCAAAGCCCCTGGAATTTATTTAGGAATACACCATCAGAAGAGGTTCCAAAGCAAAAAGGAATATGCACCTCATAGTCCTTGATCCACCTTGCATTTGCTTCTCCCTGTACAGCTGCAAATGTTACAGACCTCAGAAAAAAAGAGGACTGACAAACCAAAAAGCAGGGAATAAGCCTGCAGTTCTCTCACACACCTCCTTCTGCACACAGACACTGGAGCGCCAGAGCTATGGCTGTGCCAAGCCTGACAGAATGACTCCAAACAGGTGTTCACAGCTCCAGTCTGGAACCTTTCAATGCCTGAAAGAGCCTTTTTAAGAATACAGGGACACCCAGAAGATCAATGATTTTTCACAAGTACCTGGAATCAGGTAGACACTTCCAAATCAAAAATTTAAATGCCTTTAAATTTTCCCATCAGTTCATTCAGAGCAACACAGCAGTTGGGAGTTATTTCAAGAGACTACCACATCATTTTTGTTCCACGAGGCTGTTCAGCATTCACCAAGAAAGAAAAGCATGATTTTATAATAACATATGGCAGTCCTATGGAAGCCCACAGGGTTTCCATGCCTGTCTTTTACTGATTCAGAAGTGTTGTGCTAGGTTTATGATTCCTTGTTCCTAAAAAGCCATATGGGATAAAGGGAAGCCTCACAGAAAAGACAAGCACTATAAAGCAGCTTCCTAAGTACGTACTCACGTCTTAAAATAACTATGCTTCAGTGTGCTATGATGACAGAAGTGCATTTCTTTGCATTTTACAGACACAAAGGAGGTGTCCACAATATGTCCAACCTCCTGCCAAATGAATATTCACCTAACTGGGATTCCTACTCCTTACATTTCTGTTTTACATGTGTGTTAATATGTTGCAGTTTCTTAATCACTTCAGTGACACCCTTCAAGGCAAAAAACCTTTAGAAGAACAACAATTTTTTGAAGACCTGAGTACAAACTGGAGTGTCAAACACAACAGGAATTAATGAAGATACTGAAAAGAAAGTGTTTTCTAGAATTTTACCTGATGTTCAAAATAAATTTATTCACAGTAAAGGCAGACATGTTTTTATGTTAAATCCTTACATAAGGTGCCACTAAAATCTTCAAATCCTTGAGACAGCCTGAGAGTGAGCTTCTTTTAATCTTTCAATTAAAAGCTCCCAAAGCAAATCACTCCTACTCTTAATAATTAAACTCCTCCATATGGCGAGTAGGCTGAGCAGCATCTAACAGTTAACTTGACAAAGTAATTTGTGACATTATTTTTCCCTCTAATTATTTAAATAAAAGTTCATAATTCCAACACATCTTTCCACTAAAAACATTTTTAAAAACAAAACAAAAAAATTTTGACAGAGAGCGTAGAATACCTTCTCTTCTAACCACAACAGTGATGTTACTTAAATGAGCTTCCTGAAGAAGAAAATCCAATAATACTAATGACAGCAGGGCAAGGGGAAGTGGTGCAACAGGAAAGGAATTTCAGAACATTGCTGTCCCCAAGGATTTTGAAAATGTTTCACATTAGGCTTTTCCATTGCTCTGTATTAGAAATTCAGGTGCCTTCTATAATCTCATGCAATAACAATAATAAAATTCATAAATTAAACTCCTGACTGCTAAGTCTGGTATCTGGAGCACTTGTTTCTCAATACATGTGTAATGTTTAGTGACTGGTAACACTGCAGTTTAACAGGAAAAAAAAAAAAAAATCAAAAGCCCCAAACTATTTGCAGATAATCTGCATGAAAACTGCCATGATTCTTTCAAAATCCACTAAACACTGTCAGTAAAAAAAGACATTTCAAACAGCCTTAAAATAAATCATTACAGCTTCAACACATAACAAGCTATTTTTGCATGACAGATTCAAATCTGATTTTGTCACTACTGAAAAGTGTACTTCATTCTGCTATTTCACTATCTTTTCATATATACAGATCAATTAAATTCTTTGCCCCTCATAGAAACTTGATGAGGCAAGCAAGGCTTTGATTTTTTTCTTAAATCATCACTAGCTCATCTCTGCTTTCTCTACACCTACAAAAAAGCTGTCTAATTCTGAACTTCATTCTCTATACACCAGGAAAAGAAGACTATCAGTGAGATCAGTTTATTTAAAGTAGACATTCAGTCAAATAACGTTATTTACAAAATCAAGTGTTAAGGCAGGTTTATTAAAGCTTTTCTAATCTTTCCAAGATAAAAGGATCAAAGGAAGCATCAGGCACTCAATTTTCTGATCACTAGTTAAGACATTCAAAGCATCACACACTATCTTAGAAAAATATTTAAGAACTTTGTACCCAGATAAACAGTAACTCAAAGGAAAAGATATGACAGGAATTCCCTAGAGAATTAGATTTGATGGCATATTAATTTTGCTTTAATATAACTGCATTAAAAGCAACTATTCCAAATCAGCAATGCTTATTTTAAAAGGAAGTTGCAAAAAGGGGGTTGAATATGTTAATCATGCCAAGGATCACTCTGACAAGATGAAAATATCAGTATAAATACTTCATTTAGACTGATAGGAAATTAATTATTAAAATTACAATGTTGCTCTGTCTGACTACATAAAATTCAAGAAGATGAGTTCATGGCTTTTCCATCTCCTTCCCACACCCTCCCTGAGCAATTACAGAGTTTGAAGGGAAGAGGAAGTTCGACAATTATTGTATACAATGGTCAAAGTAGACTGATTTAGAAGGGGAACTCCTGCCAACCCTAACAAAGGAGGACCAGAGGAAACTGGGAGATGCATCTTACGCAAGCCCTTAAAATCCTGTTTTCACCTCCTTCTAACCTTACTTGTACTACTATGATACTTACTACACAAACTTACGAACACATATGGATGGGTATTCAGCATAAAAAAGAAAAAAAGCCAAATGTCTGATATTCACTCTCAGCAAGAGAAAAGTCTCTCTCAATTTACTTATATTTATTGGTAAAATACCAAGAAGGGAAGTTCTTAAAGTACTTTAAATATAAGTTTTCATGATTTGGTAGTATAGGCTGTTTAATGCATCTCCAGAAATGTATGATGTACTCTGCACATTATAGTGATTATCAACACTATAAAGTTTTAATAGTTCAAAGAAAAAGAAAATTACAGGCTTTTAAATATGACCTGAATTGACATGGAATAAACACATCCTTCACTCAAACAAAATTTAAAGGACAGTCTTATTTTCCATGTGTTTAGAAAGAACATGTTTAGTGGAAAAGGACTTAGTGAATTTTCATTTTCATTTGTCAATAGAACATTCATTAATCTGATTAAAAAAAGTTACAGATTTGTATCCACATATACTTGCTGACAAGACATAACACACATCTAAGCACATATAACAACACACTTCTAAGGTTTTGTGTATTTTAGGTCTGATTGGTTCTTTACTGCTCTTCTAATACTTTTCTCCCTTTTCTAACAGCAGGCAGCTGGAAAAGATGCAGTATATCCCTGATTATATACTTTAATCTGCCTAAGAATTTGTCAGCTCCTGAGAAAGAGCAGCAGCATAGCATTTAAGCCACTTCCTTAATTTGGTTAGGAAATGAGAAAAGTGATATATACAGGTGACCTTCAAATGTCTGATAACATGTCCATGTGATTTTGAAAGCAAATTTGCTGGTAACCGCTTTCTCACTAAAACCTCATTTTCTTGTTTAGAATTCCATCCTTCTTAACACAATAACCTGGAAGCCTGATCTCTAGATGCCTGGTGAAAGCCTATAAAACAATATTGACTGTACTAATTTCTATTCAAGTATGGCTCAAGAGCTAGAAGGAGCATGAACAACTAAATTCCTATTTGGAAGACAGTGTCTGCAAAATATAGCAACTACTATGATATTAAAAATTCACAGATTTTTTCATACTGGAAAAGATAGGTCACAACTTCAAAGACTGAAAAAAGGGGAGGTAGGGAGAAAAGGAATTTAGCACCTTTTTTTAAGTTTAATAAAAGGCATAGAAAGTTTTCTAGATGTGGGTTTAAAAGTTAAGAAACATCTGATATTTTCAGATAAACTGAAATTTTCTAGAATTAGAGCAGTTTATTAAAGTCTAATTAATTATTTTCATATAAAATTTTATATATATGTATATATCTTTAAAATTAAAGTTTTAATCGCGTCAGTGTTTCCTCTGATATATTTGTTTTCACATGTGATTCATAATCATATCCTATATCCATGAATCAGGCATGTAAGTATGACATTGCTGGCATTACTGAATTACTTCACTCTTCTACACCATCTGATCTAGTACGCATATTATTAACTGTTCCAACCAAGGAATCAAATTTAATCCTCTGTGAGCACCATCTGTAGCATCATCAGTACCTTCACAGCTCCTGTAACAACATGTTGTCAAGATGTATTTATACTTTAAGAGATCATATCAAAATTATACAACTGAAACCTATATTAAAAAGATGCAACAAAGTACTTACAATAAAGGAAGATTGAAATAAAACACAAGGGCAGTTTTTTAATACACAATCTGTTAGTATTCTAGCATTTGTGTATTAAATTTGCCAGCCTCTGTATGTACTTTCAGAAATACAAAGGCACTGAATGTATAGATTTGCTTTATTTAATGATACCATAATGAAACACTTCCCTTTAGCCCCATTCATCATATCAGTAATTTTAAGTATGTACAAATACCATTTTATTTAAATAGTCTTATTAGCTTTTGAGAAAATTTAGTAGTACAGATTGTTGGCTAGTTAAGGACTATCCTAATTCCAGAAGCTTACGTGAACTGCTCTGCTGTTAGCACTCCAACTCCAGATTGCATAACTGGCAGTTTTGCTCCTACTAATATGCTGCTAAATTTTTTTCTCATGATGAATTTCACCAAGTGATAAACCAGACTGACAAATCTACTTATGGTGTCTCAGTTCACCTTGGCTTATTTGATAGAAATTAGATTTAAAGAGCCTTTTAAAAAACCCAATCTTATAAAGAAGAAAAAAAAAATAAGTAAATAGTGCACGCATCTCGGGAGATACCATATTATCATTATGCTCTTGCTCAAACTTAGCACAGATAGTAAGGTGTATAATTACCAGAATGTTAGAATAAACCATAGCTGCACATATCTTAGATACATCTTGGCTGATACCGCTGTGGCAAAAGTATTTCTGGGCCCATAAAAACAATAGCAAGTGGTGTACTTTTCCCAGTGTGTATTTCGTAGCTATTAAAGTGGTGAATAAAACAGAAGGCAGTTCTTACACAGTGAGTACACACTGAGCATGCACTCTGTGCATAAAGTCATGCAATGGAATCGCTCAGAGTAGAAAAAGAGTAAACTCAGTAATTAAACAAGAACTCCAAAACCTAGAATAAGTTCTATCATTTTAGATTTAGCTCAGACTGATTAACCAAAAGTCCATGCTACAAACACAATGGCTTTTGCCATCAAAATGAGCTAGATATAATTTGCATAAAACTTTAAAGTAGTATTGTTCCACCTCTAGACAAACATCAAGTCATCGCATGCAGAAGAAAAAAATAAACTCTGCATTTAAAACTCTGCATTTGCTTGAACAGCACACCTTGTACAAATACTATTTGTACAGCTTCAAACACTGTCAGATGCTCCCCAACAGCACAAGCATATTTGGGTTGCAAGGAAGAGCCAAGTCAATAATTCCACATATGCTCCAAGCCAGAATAAGCCAAAGACTAACGCTAAAATGATTTCTAATTGTTCATGTCCCTGCACTATATCCTTCCTGGTACCAACACAAGCACATTTGTACAACTGTGCTGCAGGAAGGATCAGGAAGCTGATTCTGCCTGAATTTGTTCTCTGTGCACCTGCATAAACACTTTTGACAGCAAAGGTGCAGGGAAGGAGGAAGAAGCCCAGGCAGAAGCAGAGATGCCATGTACAGCCACAGTGCTGCTGCTCAGCCCTGGTACTGACACGTCCCATACTACAACCAGATTTACAACAGCCAGCAGCACGCCAGGGGACCAGTACACGGAAAATATGGAATGGAACAACATCTACGTTATTTGAGTGGAAAACTCCACCTCATTTCTTAGATCCTGGATTTCACTACTAGGAGGCATTGGACAAGGATGTGTCCGAGACAACCTGGTGCAATTAAAAACTATCAAGTGTTTTTCCAAGCTTTTTTCAAGTGTATTTTGTAGCCTTACAAAACCTAAAACAACCTTTGCAATGCTATAGCAGGAGATGAAGCAATGGCAAACCCAAAAAAACCTCTCCACAATACCTCACAGAACAGTTTCAAACCCCACTGCCAGTAAGCTCACGATTTGTCCTTTCTCCGAGGCCCTCCCCACGAGCCTAGAGAAGTCCCATCTCCAGGCATAGCCCACTTTGGTAGCAGTCAGTCCACATCATAAACAGAAGGCCTTGACAGACACCACATCTCTACAAACATACACCAGCAAGCTCAAGGTGTCTGCTAAGTGCATGTCTGCCTCAAACACTGCACCAATTTTTGTTGTTCCTTCATTTAAGCTCCAGGTTTTTTGACCCTCTTCCAAAACCTCGGCGCCAGAACATGCATTAAGAACTAAATACACAAGGCTATTAAAAAAGCAGCATAACAGAATCTGTCCCAAAGCTGACAGACTATGACACTTGGCTACAAAAAGCCAAATGAGTTTGTGTTTGGGAGTGTTTTGCTTTCTTTAGGGGCTTTCTAAAAGTTTTATTATTGGCAGACAACAGCTTTCTGAAGAGAAGAAACAGACATACTTAAGGAAAACTCAAAGGAAAGAGTAAGAAAGTATAAAGATATTTCATAATTTAAGACTGTGGCAATTGAAGTATAACCAATTGCAAAACAATATTGATGTAAGATATCCTTAAAGGTAAACAGTGACATTAAGTGATACATAATCTACTCTTAAATCCTCATTTAAACCCCATTGTATGTTTCTGACACACACTGGGAAAAGTCAAGAAGAAATGAAGGGCAGTGTGCTTTGTCCAGATGATAACACTTTTACTTCCAGATTCATTACAAGTACTTTATGACATTTATACGTATTATTTATTTAAACATAAAATTTTAGTGTATAGTTTTGTCACATAAGAATTCAAAAACTAACACTGATTTGTGTCTATCATAGTTGAAAATACTAAAGTATGAAATATAATATTCTAGATTTTTTTCACCTCTCCTGGATACATACTGCAAAGGGAGCTGTATCTCTTGCACTGCATTATCAAAGGTTCTGTTGCTATTTGCTCTCCCCACCAGACAGTAATAGGAAAACAGGCACCGAGTCCAACTGCAACCGACAAGTGTTTCCACTACATTACCTCCTCTTAATGTATCAAGTATCAACACATACAGACAGTCCATCATTTTCAATATCAAAATGGAAGCAACTTCCTAAAGTTAAAAAAGCCATTTGCCTGTCATTAAATGTAAACAAAAATAAACCAGAACCGTGAAAGATTAATTCCACTTTAATATTCAATTAGACTCCCACTTTCAAAACCACAGGAAGTTAATTTTACAAGAAATGTGATTCTGCTTCCCACAGAAAGACACTAAAAATAGAACATATAGGGAAAACAGCACTTTTAATAAATCAGAATTTTCAAATATTTTGACGTTTCTGTCTTGTTTTGTTAGGTGTCCTGTTGGTTGGCTATGGCCTTCATAGGCAATAAAATACATCTGAATTTCTGATGTATTTTGAATGAAGAATGAAAATACATTCTTCATTCACATCTCTGAGAAACATGTTTGGTAATACTATTCTGCCTTGTAATTTCACTTTGATTTAATCCAATACAAGGAACATACATACTCCAGGCTTTCTCTCCAAGGTCTGTTCTCATACCCTAAATGCAATACCCAGCAAAGCTGACAACCAAAGAAACAACTATTCCATGTCAGTCACATCTATTAACCAGCACAAATGTTTTCATATTTTCTGTAACAACAAGTGATTTGTAGGTTATAAATCTTTGCTTTAAATATTTTTCTGTCTGTAACAATTTTAAACAATTTTTACACCAAGTCATCTGCTGGGGCCAAGGAGACAGTGTTTTTCCATTCTGTATTTCTGAAAAACACTGAGCACAATCGACATAGGGCTGATACCAGAAAATGGGTGGCATATTTATGCCTTACTGCCCATAACAAAAATGCTACATTCTCTATTTGCTCTACTAAACAACAAAGGAAATTGCTTTCTCCCTTCATTATCTCAATTTTTTTGCTGAAATTCTAATTAACACATCTAAGGTAACACTTGAAAAAGTTTCCCATTACTATGAAACCATAAAAACATTTAAAAATCATTTTCTGACATTTAAAACATTTGCTGAAGTTCTCTTCATGAAAGTCAAATTTTACTACCAATGTCAAAACAAAGCCAGATAACATCACCTCTAAAATATTTTTAACTTACTCAGTTCACACTATCAAAAAAAAAAAAAGGATCAAAATTTTTCAAACTAGGTGAATATGCTCAGAAAAATTTCACTCCTATTGAAAAATTCTCTCTAGAGAAAACATACTGGAGATAGATCAAAGAACACCAGGATTTGCATATGTGACAAAGACAGGGCTATCATGAAAAGAGAGCCCAACTTTGAAAACCATGGCTTCAATAGTTTCACCAAAAAGTTTTTATCACTTCAAAGTGGTATCACTGTAAATTGAAAGCTTGCTACGCTCACCATATTGTAAGCAGATGCAAGTTTTCTCACTTCCTTTACCTATGATGATATTACACACAGCCTACACCAGACTATGCTACTGACCCACTTTCCTACTGCTTAGTAATAACTGATTAAGTTCTCAATTTGTCCTTCCTTGTTCTTTAAAAAATTTAAGTTTGGTATTCTTAAGATTTGTTTAAAGGAGAAGGTGTCAAGGCATTAAAGGAAAAGTCTTCCATCCAAGCATGTCAGGAACCAAATTTTAAATTTTCTTTAAGCAAGTCTATAAATTTATTACTCTCAGCATTTGGGAACAGGCCAAATTATGAATTCTTGCAAAGATGACATTCCTGCCCAAAGCACAAGTTTGACATTCAGTGGTCCCTTTTCAATCAGCCATCTCTTTTCAAAGGCAGATCCGACAGTAACAGCTGTATCATCATCATTTCCTCCTCTACACCCTGATACTGAGGGCTTCAATTCACAAATACAAGTAAAAATGTCATCCTTATTTATGAAATTTGAATCCTCACCCTATTTTTCTTAGGATGCTCCTAGGAAGCACTCTGTAGCAAAGAAGTTGCTGATGCAGCACATTTACATCCCAAAGTATAAAATAAATTATAAGAGAAGAAGAAACAAGGCTACAGAAACCCTTGGAAAGCCCTGATCAAATCCCAAATAGGATTATCTGTGCACAAGTTCTACTTCCTTTCAACATGTATATCATGTCAATAGTAAAGAATATCTGTGTATTAATTCATACATGTAAATAAACTTCTCCTAAGCAATGACTTGGCAAAATCTGTGTGTTTTTACCATCACATCAGTCAGAACCAATACATTGTACATAATGAAGAGAGATGAGTTTCAGTGGAACTTAAGGCATGCTAAGAGAATAGGGTGTCCAGAATTGGTATGCCTGTAGAAGCTCAGAGGTTGAAAACAGTTCAATAACCATCCAAAAGAAATAATTCATCTCAACAAGAACAGGCATGTTCACTCAAGAATGAGAATTTCTGTAAAGCTACACTATGCTGCACAAAACTGCTTTGAATCTTGCAGTTCTAAAGAACTATTTTTTACACAATGAGACATTTTGTACGCACAACCTTATTAAAGCAAAAAACTAAAAATCTACCTGCATGGCCATGTCTAGCCCCAAATAAATGATAACCCACCTTTTTATGTGACTATTGCAAAAGTCTACCCATTTGTCCCATAGTTAGAGCAAAGAAACTCTCTGACACTGCTAGTTTTCTAAAGTTCCAGTAAAATTCCACATTGTTTTGGTCAGAAGCCTCACCTTTGCTATCAGTGATTTAATATAATTGAGACATCTGAAATTCTCCGGGCATTAATACATTTAAAAAGCTTTTATGGCATTATGACATTTACCAGGTTTTAAAATATTTTGAGAATAATTAGAAAATTTCATGTGCAGAAGGGGAATGGAAGAAAATACAAGGTTTTTTTTCAAAATGTTTACACAAGCCAAAAAAGTAATCAATGAAAAAGTGTTACATAAGTTACTGCACTACAACTGCAGGCATGATCAAAAATAAGACACACGATGCTGTTAGCTAAGTTGCAGTCAAAAGCATGGGGAGAGGAAAGAGTATGGAAATAGGAGAAAAAGAGACAAGATAGTAAACAATCAGTTTTTATTGATCTACTTAAGAGCAGTGTAACAAAAGCTCCTTAAAAAACATTCAGTGTATTGCAAAAATTATTTGCAACCCTAGATAACCTTCAACTTTATCCATATTTTGACTGGAAAGCTGTAGAAATGACTGCATGTATGAAATGCACTACTAATGAGAAGCAACAAAACCAGATAAATTGAAGTGAAATTAATATGCAGAATTAATGCAACCAACACCCTGAAAAACCCAAATCTATACCAACAGAGTTCAGTTCTTAAAGAAGTCCTACCTTAACTTGAAAAATACCGAGCTCAGAGCTCATTTGTTTGTAGCTACCCACAGCAACACCTTACAGAAGGTGCAAACCCCGAAGCAAATTCGGGACTTGCACAGAACTGCAAAAAGAATTCCAGCCTTTTCTGAACAGCATCAGCTGTTCCATGGAACTGCACACTGACCTTAGGCATTGCCTAAAGGTAGGCTTTAATGCAATCAATCAAAACCTTGTCTCTCACATTTGCCCAGAGTAGCTTACCTAGTAAGCAGAGTAAAACTATTAATATTTTTAAGTAGCAGTACTTAATCAGCCACAGGCAACAAAATAACACAGAGAAATCAATGCAACAAACATTGTTTAAGTTTATTAAATGTACTGGTATAAACAATTGGGCCGTTAAATCTATAGGTTTTGAGAATATAGAAGTCACCAGATAATATAAATTGCTAGCAGCAAAATTTAATCTCTGCACTAACAGCTTGTTCTTTTTTTTCCCAAAGAAGTGTAATTATTTCAAATGTAAAAAACCACAAACTTACTTACACTTGGGATACAAGTAAGTTACAACAAACAAACTTAAACACTTATGTTCTTTAAATTCCCTTGTTTGATACAAGACCACAGGTTAACGATTTACTGATCCCTTACAAAGGTTTATCTGTTGTAGTAAAACCTGATTAATAGAATTCCTTTAGCTTGGCAATTAAAATAAATATTACACCAGCATTGAAAGCCAAAGACGGAACTGCAAGAACACTGGACTGAGGCAAAAATGAAGCATATACTGTTCCAAGTACAGATAACCAGGAACTTACAGAAACCGTCCAACAAGTGAAAATACAAAAAGCCCACAACTTTCATAAAAGGAAATTTCAGCGCCAAGTACAATTTTTCAAACTGCAATAAAATTTTGCAAATACATGCAGAGACAATAAAAAAAAAACCTACCATACCAAAACCGCAATCTATGATGCTACCAAAGCACGACCTTTAAATGAATTATTCCTTTTGCCACCATTTAGGTGTGTCTTTCCAGGTCAAACAAGAATTGGCAATTCCATAAATGCAGAGCAGTGAGGTGACAAATGAAATAACTAGCTTCAGATGAACTTTCAGAGCTTTTTACTCTAAAAGCTAGTAATTCCTTTTATTCTAAAAGCAAGTAATAACTACTGCCTGCCTACTCTTAGCATATTCAACTTCATCTACACTTTAAAAAGCTCCTTTAATAAACACAAGCACATGCTTTTCTTACCTGAAAGGGCTTTCTAACTGCAGGCCTATTTGAAATGGCTCCAAAAAAGAGAGAGCAAGAGGGTAAGGACTTTCATAAAAGGAGATAATATTCTATATGCTTTAGCATCCACTTGCACTTTTCAAATTAGACTAGCATTTGTCAGAATTGTAAACTTCTACATATGCACAAAAAAAGTACACCCATGAGCACAAATAAGAGTGTACACAATTACTAAATAAAAGGTATTTGAGGAAATAAAACACAAGCAACTACAGAAAATTAAAATGAAGACAAGTAGGATTTTTTTCACACAGACATTTTGATACAAATGGGATCTGAAGATTTACATTTTCTCACACTATTTTATTTTTATTCCCAAACGCACTGCTACATAATAAACCACAACAATATATGCCAAGTTCATATAACAATACCTGAGCACAGGCCTATTGACCTACATAAGAAAAACACCTGCAGTAGCCCAGTAAAAGCCAGAAGGGAAGGCAGAGTTTTTAAGAACTTAAGTTTTTAAATTTTCTACCTTGCTGAAAATAAGCCAGATGGCAACTTAGAAAGAACAAACCTGGGCAACAGTTTCATGTTAGATTTTTTCTTTAAAAAAAATGCCAGTCAGAATTTGTTCAGTGATCCCAATTACCATGATGCAAACCTAAGAGTGCCACCTGCTTGCTCTCTGCCTGCACACCGTACATGAGTCTGATTAATCTGCTTCTGCACTGTAGTAAATTACCCACCCACGTGAAGATGTGGCTGATGGAAGCCACACCTCAGAGAGGCTTAGGGCAGAAACAAGGAAATCAGGTCTAACATCCAGCCATGTCTGCTGCATTGTGCCTTCCTGTCACCTCTGAGGCCCTGAACTGACCCAAAAAACCTCTCTCTTGCCATGAGCATCGTCCCTACCCCGATCAAAGCGCCCCTGCCCAGCCACCCCGGGTCCCTTGCACAAGCACAGAACAGGAAAGAACTGCAGCACAAGCTGGAGCTGCAGCCTTTGGTGCGTCATTAACTAATCAGGAACATAACAGAAAGATGATTTCATTAGTCAGTTTTGAGATTTTCTGTATGGGTGCAAATATTTAACTCAGCTTGCACATGCCTCAGGCAGGACTTGCAAAGTGAACATAATCACTTTTAACACCTCACTGCAAAGAGAACCACCAGCCTGTGGTTTTGCAAGCTCAATTCACAGCCAGGGAAATACTTTCCCTTCTGTTAGGGGACAATAGAGGGACAAGAAATGTGTTGAAACTACAGGAAATATCTCCATAATTACATATTCAATTGGAGATGCAGTAACTCACTAGAGTCTAAGCAACATTACCAAAGATGTTTTGTGCTTACATATGCATAAAACATAAGTAAATGCTTTTTAATAGGATTTTACCCCACCACCCCCCTCCCCCCCCCCCCAAAAAAAAAAGTTATACCATTCATCATTTGTTATAGTAAATGTTTTAGCAGAAATCAGGAAAATCTTGCCTTGTTTGGATCCACAGGAATGCTTGGTCACACCGAGCATTCACACATAACAATTGGTCACACACAACAGATTCCTGACACAATGTCCTCCAATTGTTTGCTATTTAACATCATATGTTTACCAAATACGGGGAAATTACCCCTCCCCGTAATGGCCTTTTTTAACTCAGCCTACCCCAGCGCCTTGAGTTTCCTCTTCCCTTGTCAATTTAATAAATATTGCATAAATATGTTCTAAGAGGAAAACATCTGCACTCAATTCTGTCTGAAAAATGTTGACTTTGTTTCTTGAAGGTAAGCTAGCATTTTACCTGCAGACAGATTGAACAGCCAGTAGATCACATAAAATCCTTTTCATAAGTTGCTGTACTCACTAGAAGAGATAGTACAACACGTAAAACCAAACAAAAGACAATTTTCAGAGACAGGATACAAATGCATCAGAGAAATATTGAACACAATGTATGGAGCACTTCTTTTGTACTCAGAGGCTTATAATCAGTTTATGCCTGAAACAAACACTGACTTCCTTTTTTCCTGCTGGAGAGCTACGAGTTCAACTGCAGAAATGACACCAAGCATAACAATCTTCTTCCTTCCTACTGAATTTTGTTACTGCCAAAGGAAAACATGTCAGCAGAAAATGCCATCTATGACAATTTGCAGAGAAATTCAAGTCTGAGCTGCAGAGGGAAATGTGGAGGGGAAGAGGCAGAACAGCTGACTATTACATACTGGCACACTAAGTCACCTGAGGTAATTAAACATACTGGAATGTTTTTCAGAACTTCTTACCAGAAATATTGCTAATTGGTGTTAACTCCATTAAATTATTTGCTTAATAAGCAGCCACTAAAAGTCGCTAAATGGAGAAAAGCAGGGGTAATTACACTCTTCTTGATTGGGTACTGTGTACTGCTGTGCTCATCTCTAAACACAATGAGCATAATTTCGAAGGAAGAAAGGGGAAGTCTTCATGGGTAAAAAGCATAGGATAGAAAACAAAGCGAAGAAAAACAAACCAAAAGCATACAATAGGAAATAAAGAAAAGTTATTCTTCAATTGACAGTATTTTGGAAAGCTACTAGCTTAAAAAAAAAAAAAGATACAAACTGCCTTTACATAAATGCCTTAATACACAGTTCAAGTTTATATTGGGTAAGACAGAAGTCCAGCAGTCTGGAACACACCTTCACAGTTCAGGACACCAGGTGTTTAGTAATTGTTGTTAGGAAGAATTACATCAAGTTGCTGTGCACTAGACTTCTTGCAATACCCTTTCTCAAACCCCAGGCAGATGGTTATTTGAAGATATTAGATAAGCTGTTTATTTCTCTGATTTTGTAAGGTAATCATTAGCCTGTTAAACAAGATTTTAACCAGTTACTTATGACCAGTGCAGTGGGAGAAGCACACAAGAACATGCCTAAAATCCTATTTGTGAATAGCATCAGGTTTTGTCTGAAAGTGCAGTCTCTGGAAAAAATACGACTCCCTTAAGAGCCTCCATGGACTTCTACATTACACCAGTATGGATAATAAACATGGCTTTTTGCTTACAAATGCAGACAACAATGTTTTAGTTAGAGTTTATCCCACAGGAATTGAATCGTCTGTTCTCTCAGGAAGTGAAACTATAGTAATATTTTTAAAAATTTCTGAATAACAGATGACAGTGATAGATGCTCGGAAGAAATACAAGTTAATTCTTCTATGAAAGCAGTAAAAATAGTGTCTAAGACCACTGTGTTCTGAATACAATATTTTTTTTGACAGTCTGTGAAGATCCACAGTTACATCCAAAATTTGATTCCATTAATTCATTTCTTTAAAACAGGTTAACAGAAGAATATTATATTTGCATCCTCCTTGTCTGTTATGCGAGTCTTTGGAAGAAAACAAATAATTGTAAGTAAGGCTAAATTATGTACAGCAAAGTGAAAAACCTTTAAGGGTTCTTGCAGCATATTTTCAGTACTACTGAATTTGGACAATCTGTTCTCATGTGTACACTAAAACAAATTCTGCTAAACCAAGTTTTTTAAAAAAGTAAACCTACTCTAAACACAAAGGTGCTTTGTCAGTGAATTAGCTAAGAACTTCCAGGCACATAACAAAATTATGCAAGAATATGCTGTGAGTGGAATAAAAAATACACAATGTAACCTGTCAGGCACTCTCAGAGTGGAAAATTTCAAAACCACTATATTTCTCCTATAAAAATAAACAACAAAATTAAAGATGTTTCTTAATTTAGCATTTCTGTTTTGCTTTATAATTTTTCTTATACAGTTATAAAATTTATACAGCTAAAAAGTATTATTTACTTACATGAACAAATACACCAAAAGAATGGGAGACAAGGAATAATCCAAAGCAACATTTCACAGCTTCCTGACTTGTTTACTGCTGGGAACTGCATATGCAACCCTTTAACCCTACACAAAGCAAATCTGTCATCTGTATGTCTTTAGGATAGTATGCCATTAATGGCCAGGGTTTTTTTCCTAAATAAATGCAAAAATCTCTCAAAAATTTTTACAATGGATTGTGTAGCATGGACAATATTTGCTACCCTCCCTTGACAGAGCTTTCCCCAACCCATGCTTTATTCCACTGACCACTTTTACTTAGTTGCTGTATCCATGTTCAGTCAGTATCCATCTTCTGATGAACATTCATAAGGCCAGACTGGCAACCTCTCCTTTGTTATTCTCTTTGTTCTATAATCTGGTTAGGCAACAGTGACAGCTGGTTGGAACATCACATACTGCAGCAAGCAGGTGCATGGAGGGAATGGAAGAGTTGACTTTGACATACCTTTTGCTGAACGTTGACTGTGCTACTTTTAATTATGGAATATTTCATATCCATGAAACATTCAGTTATTTACTAGCATCACAATACATAAGCAAGGTTCCATTTCAGAGATATTAACACTGTCACACTGCATAAAACAGACTTTTTGCATATATTTAATGATACAGGCATTCAGTAATTCGGCAGAAATCACAAAAAGTCAAAATAAGTTCAGACAGCAATACAGCCTTAACTAATCTAAATGGCTGTGCATTGTATTTATTAAGAACAAATTTCCCAAGTACTCACCCTCACATCATTTACCCTCTATCTGAACAGAACTACTTTATAAACAATATAAAAGGAAAATCTGCACAGAAATCTACTTCTGGAATTTTTTTAACCCATTGTTTAGCAAGTTCCATTGGACATTCAACTGAGGAAAAGACCAAAATTGAAGGTAATGTTAGACAGGCATCCAAAGCCAGAGTTTTGATCAAACAAAAACAAAAAGACATATATTTTGAAGAATACATGATAAAGTAAGTAATTCTATACTAGAAAAATCATTACTTCTAAAAATGTTCGGTTATTAAAAGATCTGTGCATAAAGAGCTGCCCGGAAGATTTCTAGAAGCCCAAATTACATGAAACATATTTACTGTGCTCAGAATTATAGTGCAGAATTTAGGCAAAAATATTCATGTATTACAACTTGCATTAGCCAGAATAACAGGCAAGCGTTCCTGCAGATTCCAAAGTTCATCCAAGAAAGCAACACCACTCAGGAGAATCCTGTTAGATATTCCCAACAGCTTCTAAAAGATCCTCAAACATGGGACAACTGTAGCCTCCTAACAAGCTGCAAATTATGTTACCAAAAATTCTTGAAGATTCTGGGTTTTCTCTGTCTCTCTGATACCTTTCAAAGACAAGTCTATGCCATCAGAAAAAAAAAAAGGCACTGCCCACAGCTCTCATCCTTCTGACTGCAAAAATAAATTAAAAAAAAAAAAAATGAACAGTGATAAACCATTCAGAGCAACTCCAGGGCTGTGGTAGCTTCAAAGGCAGAGTAGGCAGCCCAGCATTCTGCTTGTGACTAAACCAATCACAGCTGCGCGACACTGAACAATTGTGGGCGAGCATATCATAATTTCTAATTTAGCACAACATTCTGTTATGAAGTACAAAGTGTAACTTTTAGCTCCCTGATGCAGTTAATGCAGAGGTGGATTTGATCTTCCTTTTCTCCATAGCTCTGCTTCAGTCTTATCTACTAACAGTTTTCAGAACCACACTGGTTGATGGCAATCTACTCTTCTGACACTTTTTATGAACATAGGCAGAAGGGTCTAAAACCAGCTATCCCTCTTACATGCCCCCAGAAAAAGATCTAGTAAAGCAGTGAAATTCTTTCTGGAATCTACATGGCATTTTCAGTTATGCACTATTGCATCCAGCATTTTATAAGACCTACACAATTCTTGCATCAGAAGTTTAGCATTAGAGAAATGCTGTCTTTACTTTTCAGTATTCCTGTTCCATTCTTAGCTAGGAGAAAAAAATAAGTGATAAATCAAATGAGTTGAGAAGGTTTGTTAAGGATGCTTGAGGTACACAATCAGACCATATAAAATATTTACAATATTTATTGTTGGCATGAAGAAGGCAAGACAAGGCAAGGCAACAGATAAGACATTTTAAAAATAATTTTAAAAATATATTATGAAAAATTACATCCTAAAAAATTCTGTTGCACTGCAACTCAGGTAAGTTTGTAAACTCAGATAAGAAGTTTGTCAAACAGTTCAAAAGCTGAAGTGAATTCAAGCATTGATCTTCTCTAGTAAATAAACCATCTACTAGGAAGTCTCAAACCTCCTGAAAGTAATAAATTATTGCTAACAAGGCTAGCAAAGATGAGGAGGAGTTAACACTACTTCCCTTTCCCTAAGCTCTATTAACTAGAGCTTCTTAGGTAGGATTACCAATTGGCTGAAACCTTATCCTGCAACTTTTTAAAACTAAATAACAGAGAAAACAAAACTTAGCTGGAGCTAGTAAGCACTGGAAACATAAATATCTAATTAATTATTCATTCTTTAGCATTCAAAAAACTTAAAGACATTAAAGAGATACGGCAAAAGTACCTGACTCAAAAAACACTTAAGTTTACATATAAACATATATCCTTAAACAGAATAAAGCACTGCTTTCAGAACAGTTCTCATATAAAACCAGGGGAGCAATATTTTTTTCCCCTGAATCCGAACTAAGTATCATCAACAGAAATCTTACACAGTGAGCAGACTTGGTGGCAAGGTCTATATGTCCAAACAGCATTTCCTATCTCACAACAAAACATTTGTAGTCTATTATAGAAGGAGCCCAGATGCTGACACCTCAAGAGATGTGAAATCAATCCTATGCCTAAAGATTCTGGTCAACAACACTGTGGATATGCACTTCAACACTTCTGGGCACTACAAACTCAATAATGTTAAACAAGAAATTAAAATAATATGACTAGGTGTAGCAGGAAACTGCATAGTAAATGCTACCCAAATGTGCTTTTCCAACCACCTCTTGAAGTTTGCATGATCTGAAACACCACCTCCCAAATGGTGCTGCATTCTCAAAGTCGGGTGTAACAATAGCCTTGGCATGAGAAACAGCCATTCAGAAAAGCCAAGAAGGAAGCAGGCTCACTGCTGGATATTTCCAGTGTCAGAAGTAGCAGCTGCTACTGGTCTGGCTGCCTTCTTCTGCTCTGGGCCCTGTACCCCACCAGTAACCATAGTAAATGCTTCACCCAGCATTGCAAAAACAAAGCTTTCTGTCTGCCCTGCCAAATGCAAATCATTATTTCCCTATTTCCTCTGAAAGGAACAACAGCCAAGAGAGAACTGGAGGATGTTTGAAAGCCATCCTTTGGATGGTGACACCTTAACAAAAATAAAGTATCATTTCTGATAGAAGTATTTAACCCATATTCAGATATTTAAGTATACCCACTGTCTTTAAAATCTTCTAACTTAGGAATTAAATACTTAAGTTGTTTTCATTACAATTAAGCCTCCTTTCAATTGCTAACAGAAAAGTACAATCTGTAAAATCAAGGGATTTTGCCTATTTAACAAACAAACTAGCTCCCACTTGTACTCTACTCTGAAGTATTCTCTGTTTAACAGTTTGAGATAGGCCAAAGAAGTAGCAAGCTTCAAAATAGTTCTAAGTAAGTAATCCAAGAGTTGAGGCTACTTCATAAAACAGATGAACATGTCAGCAACAGCTCATTATTCATGCAAATATTACAGGCTACTTAAAACCCTTGGGCAAGATGCACAGGACAAGAACAACATTTACCTTGCCCTAGCACTGTAATATATTGAGAACTTCATTATTGGTGTTGG
Organism: Cinclus cinclus; assembly: GCF_963662255.1. Lineage (NCBI taxonomy): Eukaryota > Metazoa > Chordata > Aves > Passeriformes > Cinclidae > Cinclus > Cinclus cinclus. The sequence continues at coordinate 18,553,695 of NC_085050.1, read as the reverse complement.
CACCTGTACTTGACACCTGCATGAACGTCATAATTCACCCTTTACTATGCCTCTAACTTACACCTAGTTCACATACTAACACTAAGAAAAGATTTGGGAACTATCCTCTCCACTAGGTACAAATAACCCCGGGGTTAAGCAGAATACTTCAGGGAAATTCCTTATATGCTTTAGCTCCACACAACGTTCTGTAGTCAGGTGCTGAGGTCAAATTCACTACCTAGCCAAACAAAAGGAGCTCTTTGAAATACCCAATGGCAGCCTCCAAGTTGATCCTGGGACATAAGATGTTTTCCATAGAGGTTTACCACTGATTTTTCCAACTCTCATCTGTGTGCAGAAAGCAACAAAGAATTTCATATTTAAGTCAGTCTTCTTCAAAATTCTGAAGGCAAAACTTGACAAGAAAAACAATTATAGCTCTGACTTGATGGTTAAATACATACTCCTTTCCAGCTTCTAACCATCTCTTAGTACATTCTCCAATTAACATAGGAGAACTAAGATTGTCCTTTATGATCATTCAAATTACAGAACAGTCCTGGAAAACCAAGTACAATTGTCACTCCTTTAACATCATACTTCCCTTAATTTTCATGTGCAACAAATCCTTGTTACCAGCAGTGTTTCACTTCCACTTTCAGTTTAATTGTGTACACCAACAAAAGTTTGAAGGCAGCAAACTGAACTAGACAAATACCTGAAACATTTCTACAGTCAGTTTTCAGAGCAGAACCCAAGACAAGACCAGATAGTTTCACTTCAAGTATTCACAACCATATGAGAAGCAGTGAAACAACTCTTTTCATTCCAGTGACCCTTATAAACCTTTGGGGGCAGGGCAGGTGGTGGACTGATTAAAAAAATACAAGAGGTCACAAATCTGAGAAGTTAGTTACATTCCCTCAGTGTCCAACAAATAAGAGCAGCCTGGCAGAAACTACAGAGCGAATGCCCATTTTTCTGAAGCAATTTGGATGAATTACTATCAAAAACTAGTTTATCAACCTGCAAAATCGTCACTATCACTTAAAACCTCATAGCTGCCTAAAGTCTCCACCCATTGTCAGATATGAAGGTAAAACACCAAGGACAGATAGCAAGCCACAATATCTAGTCTTTAAGCAGTTACACCATTACTGTATTCTGAAAACTCTGTATATTCAGTTGGTATGCTTAGCTCTCTGCCAAAAGTCTTTTCAAACATCTCACAGACCCCAAAAATACAATACCAAACAACAAATGACCAGAATTAAAGAAGCACTTCTTAAAACATACCTACTAAAGTGTAAAAAACATCTATTCAAATGAATAACCAATTATTACCTTCATATTTAAAGAATAAAACCATTTGTTTTTTATTGGGCAACAAGGCAATGGCTGTCTTATTCTTTGGCTTTTGTAAGAATGTTAACGTGCTGCTGACAGCCTTTGGGCACAGAAAAATAAGTATGATAAAAGAAAATCAAAACCAAAAAAGTCATTGTAATTTTGCTAACTTCTGGCAGGAAAGAAATTTCAGTGTCAGGAGACTACAAACCAATACAAATCAACAGCAGAAATACAGTTCAATAAAGTGAGTCAATGCCAGCAAAAATTTTGCCAGTCTTCAAACTGAAAACACCAAATTAATTACACCTCCCAAAAAATTAACACATAAATTATGCTGCAGCTCATGACATTCTGACATTATTACATTCTCCTTTAAGTATTTTACCCTTATTCTTTCTACTTTAGCAATCACATTAAACATTTGCACAAAAAGAAAAATGAAATGCTGGTGGAAATGGCAACTATACTGTCAAATTGTTTTGTCTCAAACAACACAATCATACCTTGCAGTTTCACAGAAGATTAGCAAAAACATGTGAAATAGCCACCCTTACTCAAAGGTGTCCACCCAATTCAATCTTGCCAAAGAGTATCTAGCAGCAAATGGTGCAGTACAGAGGGTGATGGCAACAACAATTTTTCCCCAAAACAACAGATTTTTCTTTTACAAAAGTCCACTGTAGTGAGATTTCTAATTCAACTGTACCTGTTCATGCAGACATGTTCTCCTACTTCATCCTAGCAACTGGGAAGCAGGGCAGAGATACATCTATTTTCAAACATTCTGCTGTTTTTACCATTAATGCGCCCAGGTCTCTCAGCATAGAAATAAGTACCAGGTTTTTTTATAGTTGCCTGCTTTATAATACTCATCATTTCAAAGAGGCCTACCACACCCTTGCTATCTCCCTCCTAAGATGAAAAATTCATCTAGCTGTCACAGTGCTTTTCCATCCTTCCTTCCACCTTCTTGGCCTTCCTTGCTTCCAGCCCAGTGTTCATTCAACCTTTGCTTAGCTAATATCAGCATATTATTCCAGAAAAAAATGAACCCAACAATTAAACTGAAATAGCTCAGCATGAGGAAGAAGACATGCTGAAGGCCTTAATTGCAGCTGCCTTTAGCTTCTGAAGAGCTACGGCCACAGGGCAGGTCTTTTAGCTCCAAGAAGTCCTATTAGCTTATCTTATAAAAAAATGTGTATATAAAAGCACTGGCAAGCTTGATTCAAGTATCTTAGCTCAGTTGGTTAGAGCATGGCTCTAGTAACACCAAGGTTGTGGGTTCAGTTGCAGTCTGGACCATTTACTTAGGGGCAGGACTCAATGATCCCTCCACATACCTTCTAACTCAGAATATTCTGTGTGTTTCTGTGTATTTTCTAGCTCTACATATCCTTTCAAGTGACAATGATTAGTATTCTATTTCTCTGTATTCATAATTCGTAGTATTTCTTCCTGGCCAACACACAGGGTTTTTCCAAAGAACAATCCACAATAACTCCCAAAAATCTCAAAGTATAACAGCTAATCAGAGATCCAATAAATCAGTTAAATCAACTCTAAGAATACACTTAATGGTACGAAAGCACTTATTAAAGTAAGCTCCTTCCTCTTTTCTCTCCCTGCACCACGCTTTTGCTTGTCAACACTACCACCACATCACCCTGTCACACAGCATCACAAAACACTTTCAGAGACCTCTGCAAGCAACAGCAGCTTAGATTGAGCTCATCACTCCACTACACACCAAACTTCCAGTAACATAAAACAAGCTTCCTAGTGCTTCAGAGACAAAAGAATAACATATTGCAGATGCATAGTTTCTTGGGATATTTACTTAATAAACAAAACAAACTAGTTTTATTTGGATTCTTTTATAGCAGTGTTTAAAAGTAGTCAGTTGGATGCATTTAGAGTTCAGACAGGTGGGTGGTTTCAAACATCTACAGCCAAATCAGAATGGGACATGTTCTTATTACCCTGTATTAATAAAATCACATTTTATCAGTTTTACTTTATAGAAGTACAATAATTACGCCTGTAAAGAAATTTTAATTTTGAGATATAAACTCTCTTACAATAAATCAATAGGCAAAAAATAAATTAACTCCCAAAGCAAACGTTTCATTCCAAACCATCCACTTTTCTGCAAGCTAAGTTACTATCATCTACAATAACTAATCTCTTTAAGAAGCCCTACTAAAATCATGGTTCTACTGCTAAAAGCCTCTAATCTAAAAGCTTCTCTCTACAAGTGTTATGGATAGCTGAAGTACTTCCTTATCAATTTTGAATGTCACTTTTCAGATTCACAGTTGGTAACATCTGGGTAAAATGTTGCTTTTTGTGAGTACCTAAGTCTCCCTTACTCACCTTGCTCAATTGCTATTTACTTGGCATGTGTGGGCTTCCACTAAAATGGTTAATAATAGTTTCCCCCTACACTATCTCCTCACAAGATACTGTTGTGCAGCTGAGCCCTGAGCTGAAGCAAAGACCTGATCCTGATGAAAAAAAACCCAGCTTTCAGCTCAATCAATTCCCCCAAGCAGTCCACCTCCAGACATGATAAATGAGCAGCCAGAGCACACAAAATAAGCAGGGAGGGAAAGAAAGCAACAAGCACAAAAGAGGAGCATGTCTTCCTGCAGAAACAGCCCATTTCAAGGTCAAGTTAAACCAGTACAAGGTTAACATCTTCTAAAGCTGCAGACATACAGGTCCCCAACCCCTGCCTACAACACTGTCACTGTAAAACCAGCTATCAGCAGCGGAGCTTCAAGAGACCAAAACCAAAACATTACTTTCAATGCAGTCTTGGAATGAAATCCCAGTGAATGGATAATGCAGGTTCATACACTGAAGTCAGTGGAATCCTTTTCAGTGTTTAAATCTGCATTTTAGACTGACACATTACTGTGCTGCTTCCAAAATAACTAGAATACCCTCTACAGCCCTGGTAGTTCCAGTAAATATATTCAGGGAACGTGAACTAGGCATGAACAGGAGACTGAGGCAGCCAGGTTTCATAAAAATATGGCAAAGTTAAGTTTTTCAAATAAAAATTAAAAATATACTCTGGGAAAGACAGAACTGTCTCTATATGTTTCATTTGCAATTAAAATCCACCAGTAGGAAGGGACATAAATATATTTTCCCTTCCTGTCAGTTAACAATATAAAGTTTGGAACTATATATTATATAATCTAGTTTTCATATTTAGGAAAACAGTAAAATGTACTTGGCACTAAAAAAAAAAAAAACAATTTCTTTTTCACTTTAAAGCAATCTTTAATACTTCAGGCAATGAAAACAACTGAAGACAGTGGTATTTTCACATACATTCACATACAATGTTACAGCAAGAAGTTACCTTGCTACTTTCGATATATAGCAATCTAGAATTAAAACAGTAGAAGGAAGACTCCCAGTCAGAATAACTACCTTTCATATTGGTTTCAAAATCATCACAGAACATTTAATTTGCATATGCTTTTTATTTGTTAACAGTATAGTATTTCTTGTTTGTTGTTCTTCAAATGAAAATACTGTGTAACGTTTCAAAAAATGAGAAAAAAATAAACAAGCTTGTCATTTCCAGACTAATAGAGAGAAAAACCATATGATTATTTTATATGCTTTAGATCTAGGTATAAAAACAGAAAACCCACCTACTTAATGCATCTAGTGAGGGCAGAAGGGAGGAATGCATTTCAAGTAAAGGCCTGTGTCTGAGACAAAAAAAATTCAGCAGATTGACAACAATTATTAGTCAAAGCTTGTAACTTCCTAGTTCACTGAACATACTTCTACATGAAAACTGGGTATATCTAAAATATAATCACTTACTGAGCCATTCACTCCTTCTTCAAACACTACCTATATTAAAAAACAAAACAAATCAAAACAAAAAAAAACCCCACACCATTCAGGAGTTATTCTTGACAAATGTCCACAGAGCCAGAAGGAGTTATTCACTAATAAAAATAAAATAACATTTCTGTGAAAATTTCCTTCCTAAATAACATATTTAACTTGCAGGAAACTGAATTTAAATAATTCAGTTCAAATAGCCACTAGATGGAACTGAGAAAAACTTCCTTTACCTCTGTAACATTATCACACATGTTTAATAATTGCATATAATTAACCCCTTCCTTTATTCTAAACCACAAAGTGAGAAGGAGCATTCAGACCACACTTTCATGTGTGGAAAGTTTCTCCTTTTAAGGAGAAAGTACACAGAGCCTAGAAAACCAAAACATCTTCAGCAAATTTTTATTGAACAAAATCTTCTTTAAATTAATACTCTATCATAATGTTTGTTTGCATTTTAACACAGCTTTAAATAGGTTAAGGTAAACTACTGTTTTTAGTAAACTACTCATCTCAGTTCCAGAAGCTGAGCACATGACAGTTTCTTACAAATGAACATTAACTACAGAAACATAGTACACAAAAAAAAAAAAAAATAGGTATTAAACTTTTAGCTGGAGACAGTACCAGAGGGCTGGGCTGCTGACAGTTTTTAAATTATTCATAATGCACAAGAAAAGGTAGGAAACAGAAAGTGTTGCCTAGGGGAAAAGGATCAAAGCTATCTTTGCATTCCTACAAATTCTGAGCTACTGCAGAAGTTAAGCTTCACACAATCCAGGTAGCCTCAACAACAATTCCAATTTACACAAGCTTCTTACACAAGCACAAATTTACAAGCTTCTGTGGTGCTGCTTGTGGTTTGCAACACAAGTTGCAGTAACTCAGTCATGCATTCCCTTCCAGTCTCAATATCTAGGAATCACTGGAGAAGAAAGATTCACCTGCAGTAGCATAGCACTGTCACCTGCAGTAGCATAGCACTGTCTGCATGGAGACAAAATCCCTTGATGTACTTAAAAATCTTAGCTAGAGACAATAGGAATGAGATTGAAAAGGCCAGTGGTTCTTACCTCTTAATTTGAATTCTGTTGAATCAAATGAGTCAACAGTTCTGAGTGCTGTGAGCTCAAATTCTTAATTGTACTGACAAGAATATTATCTTTAATTTCCAAGATGAATTTTAGTTAAAATTCTACTGTACATCTCATTATATAAATTTAAAGACGTCCACCCCTACCAGGTCTTTGAAAAATGCCATGGATTTTTTTTGATTTGAAGGAAAACAATCAAGATACAGCAGAAAGGGGCAGGAAAGGTATAAATAAACTCTCTTCAGTTAAGTTTGAATTGCTCAGAGAAATCAAGTAAACAAGGGCAAATTTTCTGACAACCATCACATTCTGCTTGTGCTGATTCTAAATTTTAACAACACATTATAATTGTATTCACCCCTCCTCTTTCAGATACGCAGTTTCCATAGTAACTGGAGATACTAAGTAGTAACCAAAGGCAGAATAACACTAACTTATGTAATAACTTGAAACTCACCTTAGTTTCTAAAAATGTGTATCTGCTTATTTTAGGACAGCAAACATTGTGGTTATTTATTTTTTACACACTCCCTATGTGGTCAAGATAAACATCTCAAATTCCTGCATTTTAAAAAGCCGGTTTCACAAACAGGATGCAACAGACTAATCCAAATGAAGTCTACACATACACCAGGATTTCCACAGTAAATCAGTCAACACTTATGTAAAATAATACAGTTTTGATTTCTGAAGAGTCGTTGACCACGCATTAATTTTTTTTTAAAAAGGAACACAAGTAATTTTCTTAGATTTACCACCTCACAGCTCTTTGCTATGCATTCCTCTCCCTAAATTCTGATTGAGAATTAATACAGAAAAAACACAAAAAAAGATGTAAAGACGTACAAGTTAGAGAACACAACCTAAAAACCAATTAGAAGGCTATCAAACTGCTTACTTCATACAAGTGCCAAAAAAACCCAGTATTTTTAGGTGATTTTCATAGTAGTAGTATCATCATGAGAAATCTTATCAAGATCAACGGCTCCTGTCACTGGGCACAATCCTCTTTTGACAAATAGATGGCAGCTCAACCTATTTATGATAGAACAGCAACCCTGGAGTTAAGCAGAAAAAAGTGAGTCATGCCCAAGTTGCGTAGGCCCATCTTGCCAGAATCGGGTAGGAGGTCCTCAGAAAAGCAGACTGTCTTCAGAAAGCTTATAGCTGAAAGGGCAACATGAAAACCTGCTGATGGAGACATGAAAGAGCTCAAACATCTCAGGGAGCGACGCTGGGGGTATTAAGAAAGGGTCTGCTACATGCTACTACTCTAACACCAGGAAAAAAACACCAGCTAAATAACCTGTCTAAATCACCACACCAAGACTGAATTGTCAGAAGAGGTGAAGGAAAAACCTCACAGGGCACCAGAAGGTGCAGAACACAGTGGCAGAAGCACTGAAGAGTTACAAACAAAACACTGGAAGGCTGTAAGGTAAAAAAAGTCAGCTAAGGGCAGAAGAAGTTACAAGTCCTTGATGTCTCATCTCTGAGTGGAAGTCCAATGCCACGAAGCTACATAAAGGTCAAGATTTTTCCTGGTTAATTGTTTTTTAATAATTTTTTCAAAACTGTCTACAAATCTAGCCACTCACTGCTTTTAAACTGTATCTCATAGCTATGACAATGAAACTGCTGACTGAGCTATCAAAACACAGATCTCTCCTCAATTTCTTTTATTTATACATGACTAAAAATAAAAAACATGTTAAATTAAAAACTTAATTTAACTGAGAAGCTAATTATATTTCAAATACAGATGACTGACTGCAGTGAGATGCTATCAAAAAGTAGATGACAGTTTTAAGTCAACACCCTTTAGAGGAGACAGGACTTGAAATTTCTGTCCTCCCACCAGAAATAGTAAAACCAGATTACAAGAAGCTTTACTAGAGATATACAGAAGAAATGGAATTGCAAAAAACAAACAAACAAAAAACCCCACAGAGCTGTAATGCTGAGTCTCCATCACTAGAGAAATCTACTGGCAGTTTACTAAGAAAGCAACAAAACTCCCATAGCTCACAAACTTTTAAGACCAGTGCATGCCAAACTAGTCACGCAAAAGCATTTTGATGTGTGCCCAAATTCACCATCCTCTTTGTATTAGCTCACCATACCTGAAGTCTCACACACAGCCACCAAATTCCAAATGCATTATTCAAGCCCCAAAAAGGCCACTGATGCCGTTTCACAGTCACCTTAGCAATGAAATTCTATGAGCAGCTCTGTTCTGACTACCACTAGGTGCCATCACAGGAAGCAGACCATCCTTGTTCCCCTCTCTTGTCACCATGGTCCTCCCTCTTCTTCGCACTGGTGCAAGTCTTAAAGCAAGTCAGGAAAAAGTCTGATAAGAAATTCATAGTTTTACCTGCTGCCTGTGGCTCGTCACATTCCTGCAAGCCAAGGCAACAGACAGTGCTCATCACAATATTTAGGACAAGTCGGGCAGTACAAAGGGAGCGTGAATCTCCTCTTCTTGTGGGTTTCCAGCAGTGGGAGGAGCATGTGTGCTCCTACTAGCTCTCTTGTGGTATCAATACTGCACGCATGGCCAGCTGGGGTCAACTCCAGAGAAAAAAGTCCCACTTAAACAGACACCCACATTAGAACAGCTTAAGCCAATTGTAGAGTTGCAGCTAAAAAAACCATTTTCCATAAACCTTTCAAATTACAAATCCTGATTAATTTGAAGAGCTCAGAGTTTTAAGACAATGGCTAAGTTCCAGAACAGAAATGTAATTAAGAGAAAAATCTTTAAATTACTAAAAAAAAAAGGTTACATTATGTTGCCTATTGTTTCTTCAGTAAATGCAATGCAGTGTTGTAGTTAAAACTGGTCTCAAATATTATAAGACATTACTTAAGAGAAATTTATTAGCCAAATACAGGTGCAGGTTCTCTGTCACACCCAAAGGCAGACAAGTTAATCCACTATCATGGATTAAATTTAAACATTAAAAGAAACCATCATTATCCAGAATTACAAAGCAACTTAAAAACAGGTAAAGATTAAAATGTGAAAACCCAGTGTTATCTTCAAGCTTAGAACAGAAGGTTCCTTAAAACCTTCTACCAAATTAAGTAGTGAAGAAGCAGAGCTGGAGTGAATAGCAAACAGCCTCATGATGTTCCTTCCAAGGGAGACACAGTTCTGTCAGTCCAATTTTCATAATCGTGACTAAATACCTTCAAGCACAGTGTCACATATTACATACTCAGCTGTCATTCAAAAATACTGTTAAACAGGCACAAATACAAGCAAGACAACAGAAATGATAATCTATATAATCAACTAAGTACCTGAATATCTGATAAAATATGAAAAATAAAACCATAGGCTCTTCCCTAGTCCTAAAACTCATCACACATCCCTTTTCTGCCAAGCATCTAGATTATCTTTGCCAGCTTCTTTTCTAAGCCAATAAAAACCTCTAATACTGAGAACCTGTTTAACAATCTATGTAATTTGACTGTTTTAGATAAAAACTTTCCAACCTATATTTAATCTAAATCACACCCACTAAAATTTACTTCCTCTTAACCTACATCTCAACAACAGTAAAAAAAAAAAATAAAAAAAGTTTTTAAAAGCTCCCAGTGTTTCTGTGAACCATTTTTACATACCCATCTACAGCCCTTTCCACCACATTAAAATAATGTAATACTTTCATGAAAAAATATTAATTCATAGGTTCCGAACCTCTCAAGGCACATCGTTACATTCCTCTGTATTTTTTGGATTTAATACTCAAAACGAGACAAAAAAGTGCAATCAGAAAAAAAAACCAAAAGCCTTCTGCAATTTAAAACTCGATTAACATACACAAGGATGGTATCTACTTTTGCCTGTATGTTGCTCATTTGGACCAATTTATGACTAGAAATCCTGAATTATTTCCTACAGCTCTGTTTCCCAAACATCTCTATCTGAACAACCCACGGCCTCTTCCTAGTGCAGCATTTTATATTTAGCAGCTTTTTATCTTCTGGATTTTACTTCTCAAACCAGGCAAAATTACCGAATTAAAAGTTAATTCTGTTGTTCTCCAGACGAGTGCTGGTATTCTCTCCTAACTCAATAGTGCATTTGCAACTTTTACCTCTTAGGAAAATGATAGATAATATAACTAAAATCACCCCATGGAAAAGTCATCTGTTTTTTTCCAAACCTTCAAGAGTTCTTCCAGCTTTGCAAAAAGTAACTTTAAACTATTTGGGAGTTAGTTAGTTAGATATGCAAACAACCTCCGTGACAAATTAAAACATGTATTTATTAAGTGGATGGACACAGAACTACATTGAAAACTCCTAAAATTTAAAACTGTTTGCAAGATGGGCATTTAAGCATATGTATTTTTCCAGACCATACTGTCACGTAACATAATAAATCCATTTGTAGCAAGTACGATTTCTCAAATAATTATATTACTTCTTCACCAGAGTCACTGCTAAGTGGGAAAGAACACAGCTCATAGGCATCTGAGTACCTTTAAAGTCCATAAAACATTAAAATTTTGTTTTTTCCACACAGATTGATACATCAAAACTGATAAAGCACAAAATGTAGACAGCACCAGCAGTATTCACAGTAAGAACCGCTTAATACCACCTACAACCAGATCAGTTGCAATCAAAAACCAAGAAGAGAGAGAGCTGCTCTGATAGAGCACTTCCACAACACCCTTGGGAGGTACAACTGCTGCTTACAGACTGCGGATGTTCCAACTTCCTTCCTTCACACAGCAAGCCAACAGATTGGACACTTCAGATTTCAGAAATGTCGCATCCTCAAACAGGACCGCTAGATCGCGTATCCTTGCATCTCTGCCTGGGAGTTATTTCATGACTACTGCTGAAGTTTCATTAATTATAATTAAAATTCATGTCTTTAAGGTGTTGGGCTGAGAAGAAACCCAGGTATGTCATCAGCTGAAGTTCAGCACTTTCAGCTCAGGGTGTCAATACTATTCCCAACAACATCAGAAGTTTTTCTCTGAGAAATGCACACTACTTTGATTCTGAAGGGATACGGGTTATTCTTGTTTCGTCCACTTCCCATGTTCATCCTTCCAATCATGGAGCTTTTTGAAAAGCGCGTTATGAGACAGGACAAACTTCTAAACGTTTCTGAGAATTTCCTAATATACAAATCCCATTTTCTTAAGTGAACTGTCTAAAGGCAGTAAAGGTTCCTCCTGTTCATTACAAGATAGACTCAGAACGCGTATAAGCAATTCAGAGCCATCACAGCCTGCTGAAATTACATTATTTTAAATGTTCCAGTAAAACCGCTGGTTTTAATTGCAGGCATTCCCAATTGCCCTAAGTACGGTAATGTGACTTTTCTTTTAAGAATTAAGTGAAGCCTGGAATGCCTCCCACTTTCCCGGACAACTAAACCCCCCTGGGGGCAGGGACGGACACCTCTGCCCTCGCAGGAGCAGTGCTGCGATACAGCGGGACTCGCCAGGTGGCTCGGCGGGTCTCTCGCCGTCCCCGCCGGAGGCCGCCCCGGACACCCGCACGGGCGGCACCGCGGGAGCCGACGCGGAAGCGGCGGCTCCGGATCTCAACAATATCGCTATTCAACAGGATCCTGCACACATCCTGCGGCGGGCTCCTTCCCGGGAAGGGCCGCGCCGGGCAGTACCGCAGTGCCGCCGCCGCAGCCGGACCCCCTGCAGACCGGCCCGGCGCCCTCTGCAGAGCCGCACCGCGCCCGGCCCCGCGGCGGCGGGAGGCGGCTCGGAGGCTCCCGGGAGCACCGCGGTCGCCGGGAGAACAGCGTCCCACCCCTGCACCACAGCCCGCCCGCCGCCGGGACGCGCGGGGGCCGTTACCTGTCACCGGCTCCGCCGCAGAGGCGGCCGCGCCTCCCCGTCCTCCCCGCCGGCCGCCGCCGCCGCCGTCCGCAGCCTCCAGCTCGCACCCCGCGCCCGCGGCGGCGGCGGGCAGGAGCAGCCCCAGCAGGAGCAGGCAGGTCGGCACCGGCCGCACGCCGGACGCTCGGAGCCCGCTCATCGGTACCGCCGCTGACGCGGAGCGAAGGCAGGAAACCAAGGACAGATGGAAGGAAGGGACGCAGGGCCGGAGCTCCGCGCTGCGCCGCTGTCGCTCCGGCGGCACCAACCCGCTCCGCTCCGCTCCGCTCCGAGCCGCCTCCCGCCGCTTCCGGCGGCCCCCGCGCCGCCGGGCGACACGTCACCGCGCGGTGACGTCACGGGGAGGGGCGGCGAGCGGCGCGCGGCCCGGTCCGGACCGGACAGCACAGAGCAGGACAGGACAGGGGAAAAAGGACAGGACAGGGGGGAAAAGGACAGCACAGGGGGGAAAAGGACAGGACAGGGGGGAAAAGGACAGGACAGGGGGGAAAAGGACAGGACAGGGGGGAAAGGACAGGACAGGGGGAAAAGGACAGGACAGGGGGGAAAGGACAGGACAGGGGGGAAAGGACAGGGCAGGGGGAAAAGGACAGGACAGAGCAGGACAGGACAGGGGGGAAAGGACAGGACAGGGGGAAAAAGGACAGGACAGGGGGGAAAGGACAGGACAGAGCAGGACAGGACAGGGGGAAAAGGACCAGACAGGGGGAAAAGGACAGCACAGCACAGCACAGCGCAGGGCAGGGCAGGGCAGGGCAGGGCAGGGCCGGCGGCAGCAGCGGGTGCCGGGACCGGGACCGGGACCGCGCCTGTCCGGGTGCGGGGAGCAGCCATCCCGCTGGACCCCCGGGGTCGGTGCCAGAACCCGGCTCCCCCGGGGCCTCCAGGCGCGTCCCGGAGCCCCTCAGGTCCGGCTGGGCCAGATTCAGGAAAGGCACAACGTGAAAACATGATACTTTAGCTGCAAGGCAAAACGGGACCTTGGATTTTGTTAAACTTGCCCTTATGGCACCACCAATGCAGATACCTGAGGAGAGGTTTGGGAAATTTAGGTACGGTATGTATCACAGCACTCTCAAAATGTCAACAAAACGAGACAAAGGAATAGTTTCAAATCTGATCCCACACAACTGAAACCAAGAAAACCAAGTTTTCACAAAGATTCAACTGCAATTTCATTTGCTTAAAATCTTGACTAAAAAAAAAAATGCTTATGATGTTTCTATCAAGCTGCTGAAGGGCAGTAAAGCCTGTCCGTACTTTCTGATATCCAAACCTGTGATATTTTACAGTATTCTGTTTAGAGACATTTAACGAGAATAACACAGCTTTTAAAGACCAAATTCAATCTAGTATCTTAGATACACAGTACGTGAGACAATAATGCAGAACAAATGCTAAAAGCTATACAAACATTACATTTGCTATCAACTATTGCAATTACCTAAGAAACAACAGTTGAAAGAGCCTTGAAAGAAGCCTTTGGCTGCTAAGTAGAACCTACAGGAGACACGAACACGAGCTGCTTCTGCAGGTCAGCAAAATTCAGAAAGCTAACTGTGAAATCATTACAGTACTATTAAATGCAGCAGGAAACAATTTCTCTAATGCTATAGTTGGCATGCAAACTCCATCCCAGTAGAAACATTTTTCTGAGGAAAAAAACCCAAAACTTTTAAGTAATCATATAGCATATAAAGATTTGGAAAATGTGTCTAAACCTAATGAACTCTTATTGAATTCTGGAGTCTGTGCATAGCATTATCATTTCTGCTGGTGAATACAACAGCTTTTAAAGACCAATAGTATCTGACCAGATCTTGTGCAAAGAGAACAATGAAAAGCCTGTATCTTAAGAAAGCTTGTTCAGTGTTGTTTAACTTTAGGGAGGGGATCTGGAGCAGAATAAATTTCCCAGATGGAAACAAAGAAACCGGCTGTTAATTTAATTAATTAGTTAATGTTATATTGCAGACAGAGAGGAATGCATAAAGGTACATAAAAGAGGAAAGTTTCCTGGACAAGTGTGAACTGTTTTCACTGAGATTTAGTGAAGTCAAAAGATCCAGACTGCACAGGTACTGTAAAGAAAAGCCTATTCTGCATCAGAATATCTGTGACATGGGGACACTCCAAGTAAAAGATGTGGGCCTAAAGTAATAAAAGATCGTTGCTAAAGTCCTATTGCAATATTGGTTCATTTTCACCTCCTGCTTTTTACTACAAGTCCCCAAATCATGAAGCATGGAATGTATTGTTTTCAAACTATGCCTGTGTTCTGCAGTTTTGGGGATGTCACTGCTGGTCAGGACGCCATAGCAGAAGATCTTGCAGTGAGAACCTTCTTAGCTGGAAATGCCTCATGATGCAGTGCCACTTCATATCATGCAGAATCAGCTGCATGAGCTCAAAATTAAGGAAAGGCTGCAGCCTAATGCATTAATCCACAGAAACCTAAATGATTTGTAGCTTCAATATGAGGACCCAAATTCTATGGAGTGCCCTGCAAGGTTTCATCACAGAATCAGAGAAAAATGAATGACCTTTAGAATTCCTCTAGTCTAACTCCCCTACTCAATCCTGAGGAGCATCTCTCATAACCAGATGCCAGTTTCATTTCAGACTGTTTTTTAAGTGGAGTGGTTCAGACTGCCATCCACCTTGACTACTTACCTAGCCCCTACTGGACTACAAAGATGCTGTGGATGTCACAGCAAAAGACCCTTGGTAAAATCAGTATTTTCTGCTCTTAGCATTTCAGTCATTGAGCCAAGTCTCATAACCAAAGGCAATTGTGTTGGTAGAACTGTGCTGGTTTTTCTGAATTGACTAGTCCTTTGTCATTAGAGAAATGGCTTCCAGAAACATTTCCTTCATTATCTCCTCTGAGAGAGCTACTTGGTAAGGATGGCTGGTCTGCAGTTTCCTGCACCTTGCTTTGATGATGGATGTGACATTTGCTTTTTTCCAGCAATTGGAAACCCCATCTGATTGCCACAGCCTTTAGAAGGTGATAGGAAGCAGCACAATGAAGTTACTCACCTTTCTCAGCACCTTTACAAGCAGTTCATGTTCAGCCCTAAGGACTTGCAAAGATTTGCTAAATTTGCTGAAGTCCCCTCCTCCAAACCTTGCCAAACTAGGCATAGAGCTCTGTGAACCCTAAGGGCTGACCTTGCTTGTAAAGTACAAGGGAAATAGGGCTTTGAGCATCTCAGCCTTTTCACAGTTCTTCATCACTAGTGACCTGCCCCATTCATCAGCAGAGCTGTGTGGGTTTTGGGTATGTTTGCTATTTAGAATGTTTTCTCTACCTCTGAATGCAGACAGCTGTAATAGAAGGGCTAGAATTTGTTGTGAATGGAGAACGAATGGTAATGTCTGAACGTGGGGTCGCTAGATGAAGCACAGAGCAGCAAAAAAGTTTTCAGCTTGGATTATGCTATTTGCATCCAAATTACTCTATGTAATGTTACGTCTATGTGCAGTTTTACAAGACACCCTGTTGTGGAGAAAAAGAGCAATGAAGAAATCCTGATGACTCACAGAGGTGAGACAGGATGGAGACACTGATAACTATCAGCTGCTAAAGGCTACAAAGAGGCATATCCAAAATCTCTGCGCTGTTCCCAGACAAGAGGAACCGAGGAGAGGAACATGAGGAGAACCTCAGAGTTGGTATCACTTCTCTCCTGTGTCATTGCCGTGGATGCTGGACCCAGCACCACCTGGACAGAAGCGGCACGGTGGCAGATGGGCAGCCTGGTCTCCACTGCCTTGGTGCCCCGTGGCTGCATGGGCTTCAGGAGAGCTCATGTTCCCGGAGCTCCAGAGCACGGGGACGCCCTTTGTTAACTTTTTAACAAAGTTAAAAGTTTATTTGTTTTGTGGTCTGCTCTGAGTACGACCGCCTTTCCCGAAGGAGGTCGGGCACTGGTGTATGCTATATTGCTGATATAATGTTGCAACAGCATTTCCCACAAGTGCCTACCTTGATCTTTTTGCAGGGAGCAAACTGGTCTTGAAGGCTTAAGAGTTCTGCCATTTACGTTACTTTCTGTCACGAATCCTGATGAGTATCAATTGACTGCTACAGTCTTGGTCGAATTTTCTGAGTGTTCTTTGCAGTATGGATAACTCGAAAGGTTTTTATTTGTCCTGCATCCTTCCATTGATCTTCAGTGCAGCTTCAGAAAACTTTTTTTCCCCCTTTTGTTAGCATGTATTAACTGCTTCAAGTTGCCTTTCCCGTTAGCAATTTTATCATTCACCTAGCCTTAATCACCACATTGATTTATCTGAACAGAAAAAGGGAGAGGAAATAATCTTCAGAGTTTAATGGCAACAGTTTTTTCCAATATATGCATTCAGCCAGCCCTACAGCAACTCTGAAGCAGGTTTGAACAATAGAGTAATAGTTTTTCTGCTCTTTGGTGTCATTTGCAGTCTCTCCAAACTACAAGCTGTGAATGCTCTGGGTAGATGAGAAGACTGATGAGGAAAAATAAGCCAGACTAATAAAAACAGATGAGAAAGAAACCTGGTGGGGGAAACAGAAACAAAGCAAAAACTTTGAAAAAATACTACAAGGTTACTTTACAGGAAAGAAGACTCAGAAATTATTTTTTTTTTTAAACAATGCAAGTACAAACTGAATTCAAATTCAGATAACTCATGTCTACCAGATTATTGGTAAATTGTCCAAGAAACATTTGATTTTACTAGTGCTGTGAAAAGAAACACTCATTTTTGAACAGGTTTGAGATTGAAATTCAAAATTCTTCTCTTGTTTAGAGAAGTTATTCATATCTGCACCCAAATTATAAAACCTACCAGTTCTCAGATTTCATGTGCTAATAAAATATCAAATGAAGGTGGAATTTTATAAGATTCATATTTGCCAGAATGAGAGGATCAGTTTAGAATCCCCTTCTCAGTTGTTTTTGGATTACTGAAGTTTATGTTTTAGGGAGGGAAAGTTGCTAGTTCAAGAGGAAACTATACAAAGTATTTTAAGTGGTCTTGTATTTCCAGCTGTTAATGGACTAAGAAACTATGGGTCATAGATTGTTATCTCAGTCCAATAAGATAATTGGAAGATAGAGAATGGAAGTTAGTGAAACACTTTCTTTATCTGATGGGAGTATTAGCCCTTAGGATCTTCTTATCAGTGACCATGAGTCTAGATATCCCTCAAGCGAGTAAATTACCCGGTAATAAGCCAAAATAACAAAATCTCTTTCAATAAGAAAGAAGGAACAGTCTTTAAGGGCAAAACAAGAGCTGCAGATCTGCAAAGAATTTTTTATTAAGTTTCCTAATTTGAGATTTTTATTTCCCAATCAGCATTGTCTCAGGCATTGCAGAAGATTTTTTTCCTTAACACTTATAGAGTAAAGACAAATATAAGTCTTGGAACACACTATGTTCAGCAAGTGTTCATTGCAGCTGAGTCTTGTATTTGCATAGAAGCTTTGCTTATCCTTTCTTCAAATTGTTGAGTTCTTTATGGGAACAAAGATGCCATTCCAGTTAGGAGATGTTGGCTAGGCAGACTGTGGTTGAATTCTGTTTATTTCAAAAATAAACAAAGACTCAATCTGTTTACACAAGATCTGGAGGCGCATCCGGAGATAGAGTCTGAAGGAAAACAATGGCAGAATGAGTGAATAAAATATTTCAGGCAGCACTTTGATTTCTGGAATCTGTATTAGGAGCCAAACAGCTTACCAGGACACAATCTTACTGTGGTGCAGGAGCAGGGAGGGATCTTGCTATCTTGAATATTTTTGATTGTCAGATTACAGCAAAGTGATTGGTTGCTACATATTTTGACAGCTAAAGACCATTAGGAGTAACACAAAAACTGTTGTGGAAATTAACTACATTACAGATTTAGGTAATCAGAAATACGTTAAAAATTACCAAGGGATAATACAGGAGATCATGATTTGACAAAGTTCATAATCTGATCAACTCAGAACATACATCACTACAACTGGTTTTGCCAGAGTTGATTGCCAGGTTGTAAAAGTCCAGGCATCTTATTAAATTACAAGAAGATTTTGATTGTGGTAATTTTACATTCACAGTAAAATCATAATGGGTTCATTTGTAGTTCAAACTGTCTTTAAATGATCAGTGTAACCATTCCTGAACAGCAATATTAACACAACAAATCTATACATTTAAAATAAATTGCTGGCTTTTTCACTTTTCAAGTAATGTGAGAATTTAACCAATTTCAAAACAGAAGTGAGAGCTATTGACATGATTCACCAATAAAAGTCTGTCTTAGAGGGAATGGAGAACAAAGAATTTTACCACCATATGAAAAAAACCCCAGTATATACATAATATTTCTTCCACTTTCCCTGGATCCCAGCAAATTTCTAATTCTGACATTAACTAAGCAGAGACAGTGAGAGCTTTGTGTCTTCTTATTCCGTCCCTTCCTGCTAGACAGGAAACAAGGAAATGCACAATCAGGAGGTGATGAGAGTCACTACTGCATGACTACTTTTTATCTTATAACAAGCATATTGACCAACTGTTTAAAAAATAGAATAAAAATCACATTAAAAAAACATCATTTGGGCAGAGTCATTTAGCACATTCTCATGAATGCAGCAAGTATTGAAGAGTGCCTCCTGGGATATGTTTGGGTAGGTTTTTGCACAGAGAAAACAGTGCCTACTCATATGTAACAGGAACTGTCAGGATGGATTCTGCTTATTCAGGCTGGTAGAGGCATTCTGGGGATCAGTTTTAATTTTTTCAGGGTCTATGAAGTAACTGTTGCGTTAAAAATAATGTGAGTAGTATTTTTCAACATTTTTTTTGTCTAAATAAAGGCTTAGTTCATAATATATAAAGCTGTTCTTTACCAGAATGAGCATGGTCAGAAAAATGCTGTCAGATTAATTATTCACAATGGAAGTTATTTGTCCCTTTAAGATAATATATGGGATAAGAACAAAGACCTTTATTTACAAACTTCAGAGGAAGAAAAAAGAAAGTGGCAAAAGTTTTTGCTTCAAGCGAGTTTTGATACCTTTAGAAGCTCTTGATTGAGAAGTGGAATGAGCAATCACTCAGAGATCAGAACTTTGGTGAGTAGGAGATTATATTCTCATGATCTGTGACTAACAGAAAGTAATAAAAAGCCTAGTGAACATGTGTATCATGTAAATACAATTCTATTCTCAGATGGTTGGTGGTAAATTGAAATGGCTTCTCTGAGGTCACAGTAAGCAGACGGTTTCCTGGAATTTCTGCAGGCAAGTTGCACATCCTGTAAACAGGAGCTCTTTAGATCTGTGGCATTGCACTGCCAGGTACTGTGAGCGACAGACTCCAATAAATAAGATCATTCTGCAGAGGCAGAGAAAGCTGGTCTCAAATTACCCAGAAATTTGAAGGACATATGGAAATCACTGCTCAGAAAATCAAATAACAGACATTTTTTCTTTGTCTCAATTTTTATATGTTTTTAATTGGGTAATAGAGAGAAAGAATCAGAGACTGCATCCTCAGTTACAAGGTCATTGGATACAGACTATTCTCTTACAGTCAGAACACAACCTTGGGCATTTGGTGTTCTGATTTGGTACAAATAGCTGTATTTTTCACAATTTTTTTTTTTAAGAGAGTAAAATTTCATCCATTGCTTGCATTTGTAGAAAAAGTACACATAGTTCGTTTTTGTTCCTGCTTGCTTGGCAGGCTGCAGTACTTGCAAGATTGTGTGCAATGTGCTAAGCTTCCTTGAGCATTGGCGTTGAACGAGCTGTCATGAACTTTCTTGGATCTGGACTTTTTTTATTCCTTTATCTGCCCATTATGAAATTGTAACAGTTTTGGTTAGGGTGGGACAAAAAGGTTCTATATTCAGTGAAGATTTTCCAGCTTTCTGATATGACTTGTATACAACAGGTCATATTTTTTATCTTCTATTTAATGAGTTTGAGCAGTTCCTTCTAAACTGTTCATAGTAGTTAATAGGAAACACAGGGAAGGGCTCAACTAAAAGTCTAAATCAGAGACAATCAACTCTGAATCCCTTAAGAATCAATAGAGAGTAATGGGAACTTCAGGTTGGTAATTTCTTACTAAAATAAGCATCTAAAATCTGAAGCTTTTCAAATATGCAGAGGCAAATCAACTTTCAGGATAAAGAATGTCAGTATCTTCTGTTTCTTATCCAATAGGAAATGACCAGCTAACAGTGCCCCTGATGCCTTTCTTTATTTCATGTTCTTGGGACACAGGAATCAAAATACCTTTTAGGCCTTACAGATATAACCAGAAAACAGCCATAAAGGAAAGCGCTCACCACATGAAGGAGTTGGAATGCATGTCCTGTAGTAATGGGTAAACTTTTCCTAATGTTTTAGCATCTGCTCTCATGTTTACGCCACTGTAATTTCAGAGAATACCTTCAGAACTAAAGTCACTAAAGAGAGACTCAAAAGAGTATTTGGTTTGTAAGATGTGCTCCCAGTGGGATTACCTGTTCTAACACCAGCAGTTTTCCCCTTCCCCTAGAATTAGTGTCTGTGATCATTCAGTACTGGAAGTCTCAGTATCACTCCAGAGCAAATCTCTTATTACACAATCTTGGTATCTTTGTAATCTGTAAAAAGATACAAGCTCAAGAAACAGTTACCTACATGATCCAAAAAATTAAATTCATAGAATCACAGAATGGGTTGAGTTGGCAGGGACCTTACAGGTCACCTTGTATGTTGCTAATAGCTTCTAAACTATAAAGGCTTGAGGCAGATGTGGCACCTACAGGGAGTTACTGGAGAGAGACTGCAGTAAACCACAAACTATGGCAGTGGGTGCTGTTCCTTAAGGCAGGGCAGTTGCCTTGTCCTGAGAGTTTTAAGCTGAAAGGAATGAGTGGTGCACTTCTTGAATGATATCAATTTCTCTTTTTAGATCTAACTGATCTCACAGCCTGAAAACTCACTGTGAAATAAGTGGGCTAGTGAATATTTAAAATATATTACATTATGGAGGAAATAAAAAGCTTAAATGCCTAGCATTAATTCTTAGTGAAATCTTAATAAAGCACCAAGTCTTGAAAGAACATTTCTGTTCCATAATAGCCCTGCCTTTAAATGGTCCCACCAAAAGCAGAGTGCACAACACTGACCTGTTTGCATTGGAACAATTTCCTGAGCAGTATCAGTAACCACCTCTGTTTAAATGTCTGAAGTCAGGAGAGAATAATTTATCCTGCACTTGTAATTTAAAAATCTCTCCATGGTCTTTTCTAAGAAGGAACAAAATTTCCATCTAGAGAAAACTGAAAAGATGGCTTACATTTGCATCAAGAACATATTCATTTCATTGGGTTGTGCCCAGTTTTCTGAAAGATCTACAGTAAATTCTACAAAAAGAAGACTAAAAAAGCCAGTTCAACTCAGAATACTTTTTATTAAACTGTTTGGAACTTGTGAACAAAAAATCCCTATCTATGAAGGGCTATTTCTTCTATAACATTTTACATTGCATGTGTTTGTGCTGCTGAACAAGGTGATATTTTCCCTTATAAAATAGAAAAGACTGAACTGAGATTTTATAATAATGTTCAGAACTGCCTAGCAAGAAGAATAGTAGCCTTGAGCTGAAACTCAACTAACTGTGAGAATTACAGTTCAAACTTTTAAACTAGGAAAATACTAATATAGAATTGATTATTCAATGAAAACAAAAGAAACCCTCATCTGAATGGGCCAAGATGGACCATACATGCCAGAGACTCTTGCTCTTTATGTAAAAAAAACAAACTTTCCACAGTTTACGGAAAGGAAAGGAAAGGAAAGGAAAGGAAAGGAAAGGAAAGGAAAGGAAAGGAAAGGAAAGGAAAGGAAAGGAAAGGAAAGGAAAGGAAAGGAAAGGAAAGGAAAGGAAAGGAAAGGAAAGGAAAGGAAAGGAAAGGAAAGGAAAGGAAAGGAAAGGAAAGGAAAGGAAAGGGAAAATAAAAGAAAAAAAGAAGAAAAAAATTACAAACCTCAGGAGCGAAACTTCATCATTTTGCAGAGAGCAGGAAAAATGAGACAAACTAGCAAAAAGTGTCAAGCTGCTAACATTATGAATTATTATTTTAGATTCCACTTATAATGATACTTGGCTTTTTCTTTGCCCAGATTGCTAGGTTAACTTCAGCCTAACCCTAACCCCAGTTTTCCCTGTCTTTTTTCTAGAAACAGTATTTTCACTTTGTCCTAGTCCCATGCTCTGGAATCCTGTGTAAAGATCTAGTGTATACAAACCAAAGAAGTTTATTTGTACAATCTACTATCTCGGCCCTTCCCTCATCCCAAGTCTAGTAGTAGGGATGAATTTTCTAACCATGTTTTCCATTACTTGCTTGCAAGTTAGTGCCTAACACTCTTGTGTGTGTGATTTCTTCCAAAGCCAAGGTGGCCAAGGTCTTAGAAAGGTTTTTTCCGACTTTGAGTGAACACATAGATTATCATCCAGCCTGAGGAAATCTGCACTTACTATTGTGTCTGCAACTTCCCCTGGCAGGCAATGCACCACTCTCTTCGTCCACAGAGCTCTCCAGTGTCTGCATTTAGAGTGGTCACACAGGATGTTGATGAAAACACCCTGGTCATCACTTCCTGCTGTTTCTGGAGGACTGCACTGACAGGAAAGTCTTTGATATATTTGGCTTTCTAAGATTGCAAACCTCTATTTATGTCTTTATGAACTTAGATTGTTGCAAAACTAAACATCTACCACTTCCACCTTTTAATTGTGTGTTTTCAAGACTGAATATTGATTAGCTACCTAAATAAATAATACTTGCCATAAACCAACTCTCCACTATAATACTTACCCCTTATCCCTATTACCACCTAATGCAGGAATGGACTGATACAGAATTTAAAGTTTTTCCAGGATTTCTTTGTAACAGAATAAAAACACATTTCCCAGGGGAAGAAAACAATCCTAATCAGAAAGGTTCCTATTTTCTATAAACTGTAATCTGCAGTTCCCATAGACAGGAAACCCAGATTAGACAAACTATACAAGGATACAAGACTGAAAAAAGAGAAGAGAGAAGAAGATAAAGCTCTGAAACAGAAAAATCTAGTGGTACAAGTTTGAATTCATACAAACATATCAAAAAGACATTTTATCTTTTGTATGATTAACAGAACTTACTCAAGTTTTTAAAATTAAAAAAAATTGTTGAATAAAAATTCAATATAAAGTCAGTAGAAGAAAGTGTACTTTGTTAAAAATACAGGCAGCAAATGATCACTTTTTGTGTTGCAGAGGTCACAGTCTACAGCATTTGAACACCTTTTTCCACACCTGTTCCCTTTCTTTCAACGATTGCTTTCCCCACAGTGGAAGTGCATTGCTTGAGGCAGAGGTGGCAGATGGCCTCTCCTGCCTCTGTGTTAATGGAAATGAGGGGCATTAATACTCCTAGCACCTCTTTCTTATGTCTATCAACTACCTGTAATGCCTTCAGAAATTCGGTACAATTAGTACGAATTACAACCTTAACATGAAACATCTAATTGTATCTTAAGGTCAGAAATGATGGAGAGAACTTCACCAGTAATGGGAGTCCTTCTAGTAACTGGAATTTCCTTGCAGGTGGTAACTATGCCAGTATTCCACAGTTAGAACTTGATGTTAACAGACCACAGTTAGGCTTCAAAGAAATGCTTGTTTTGGTAACCCAGATGTACTTGGAAAAAAAGGGAGAAAAGAGAAAATGTTGTGACATTTGAATTATTATCAAAATATTTAGATAAGAAATAGCACTGAACACATGGAAAATTTAATATTAATGCTTTTTATAATGTATTTTCTGCTGATTTACTATTTATAATTAGACTTATTAGGGTATAACTATCCTAAATTGAGCTTTTCAGAAAAAAAACCATAGAATGTAACATTCAGAGAACATGATTCTTGAAATGAACAATCAGACATCTACTAAAACATATTATGGTAATGAAACCTAATATTTTGCTGTTGACTATCACATTCCAACTCGTATCTTAGCAACATGATACAGGCTTTTTTGTTTAAAGCAAAGCACAGAAATTGGTCACATGCTTTGTCTTGCACAAATTGTGTCTTTAACTCTTTTGTTAAATATTCCATTTATTTTGGTCATAATTCCAAAATAAACAATTTGTTCAAGTTGTTCAGCCAAACACAATGTCATTTGGCAAAGCACTGTGGTCCTCCATAAAGCAAATTCTCTAGAGAGAATTGTTTGCACATATCAGTAGTCCAATATCTACAACATGCTAATTTTGAAATGTGGGTACACGGAGGCCCCCGTGCAACTTTCTTCAGAGAACCTCAAACTCATTTCCTGCAACCAGCAATGTCCAACAAGACACAGAATCAGGTGAACCTACCTAGGCTTAAACAAACTCAAAAAAAAAAATTGCCAAAAAAGCAGTATTTCTCCCTTTGTATTATTTTTAAGGCTGATTCCTGGTTAGTATTTAGCAAAGTCAGATGGCAGTACCATTGTTCATGTTTTGCTGTGTTACAAAGCATGGTAATGAACCCAAGACAAACATCTTGTCCTAACCACAGACTCCTTCTGTCCCTAGTAATAACTGCTGACTTGTTCTGCACTGTGTCCTCTGCAGAAAAGACAAGTATCCTGAGATGCTTCTCCAAAGCATAACTGGCCAGTAACGCCATAATTTGGTAGGCATATTATTAATTGCCTAATTTAAAAAATACTAAGATGACACATTTTAACACTATTGTAAAGCAGAGACAGCACAACATTCACACTGTTGTTCTTCAAAATTATATTTCCTGCATTAACAGTTTTGTTAAGGTATTGAAAAAGTCAGCCATAAAGTGTAGAGGGAACAAAAAGTCTTTCCGTGATTTCAAATAGCAGCACACAATCTCTGGGTTCTAGAGATTTCAGTTTATTCCATGGTTATTTGCTGCAATAAGTGGTTCAGATCACAGATGTGCAGCCCCTCACTACATGTGTGGCCTTGTGCTAAAAGCCTGAAGCTACCAGAAGGGTATTTTTTTGCCTTCTGTACTGGTTCCTAAAGCTGTAAATAAACAAACTCTGAATCCCAAGTGCTGGAGTTGTCCTTCAGCACTTCTTCTGAAAGGACCCACAAGAATGTATCATTCCTGATACCCAGTTATCATTCCTATGGCTGCTGGAGGGGGAACTATTCAGAGGGGTTGTTTCTCCTGCTGGTGCTGCCCAGTCCAAGGGAAAGGTTGGCTAATGGACCTCTGTCTGCCATTCCCATGGGCCCCCTCCTCAGCCCTGGTCCTGGCCCTGTTGCATTCCCTGCCCAGAGCTGAGCTTCCTGGGGCTGGAGGAAACCTGCTGGAGCTGGCTGGGCAACACATGTTTCAGCTAATTGTCCTTTCTGTGGGGGCTGTGGGGATGGAAGCTGCTGGTCCAGCACATGGCAAGGTGCCAGGCACGGACAGAAATGGCCTGGAGGAAAAGAGGGAAAAGGAAGCGCCCAGAACCTCCCACCACCACCCCCGCTGCATCCGTCACCTCCCTCCCCCATTTCCTCACATAAAATACTGGACAGAATATTTTACTGATCTGTTAAAATATTCCCCTTCCTCACTGAAGACAGAGCCCTTCAGTTTTGCAATGTATTTCAGTATCTTTTATAAAATGCTTATTTTGTTGTTAATTAACAGCTCACTGTATTGCTTTCCCCAAACTGATCTTTATACAGCAAATCTGTTTCAAGGAATCCCTTCAGTCTTGTTGGAAGCATTTTATAAAATTCATTAGGAGATAGGAAAATAGGTGTAAGCTTCTGCTTTTTTTTGTTTGTTTGTTCGTTTGTTTGTTTGTTTTCTGGCAACAAGTATAAATGTGTCTTAAACTGGAGACTCCTTGCAGCCTGTTCTTTTTACTGGGATATCCAACTGTTTTACAGTCTTTATATTCTTGTCATTTCTCATAATAAAATTTGTTACCATGACAAATACTCCACTAAAAATTATAAACTGTTCGAGTTATTTAGTTGTTTCATGACCCAGACATCAAGATTTGAGTTTCAACATATTTTTGGAAGTATTGAAGGAAGATAACTTAAGTATATTTTTAGAAAAGCCTTTTACTTTTGCATTTTTACAACAGTCTATTTGACATTACAAGAAACCCTTGACAGACCATAGCCAGAATACTAAGGTAAGCAGCAAAAAATTTGATCATTATCTAGAAATATGAAGACAGCTGGTTCTTGTACTGAAATGTCTGTTTATATTGATTTCAGATAGGGAGGAACAGACCAAAACAATTTGACTAAATCAAGTTGTTGGATATTAAGCTGAGCCTGTTTAAACCAATGTAATTATCAAGTTAGATATGATTCTGCAATAACATCACTGTCATTACTTGAAACAGCAAAAATGAAAAAGAAGTTTTAAGAATTTGAAGTCAAATGACAGAATACAAATGTCAAGAAGTTTGAACTGATCTCTAAAGTCAAAGAATTAAAATGTAAATATTTGATATTACCTATGTATACAAGAGAAGTATCTAGCTGCAAGATAGAAACCAGTCGTTTTAATATTAAAAAGTAAATATTAGTATTATTTTAAGTAAAGGAGATTAAAAATGCAAGTATCAGCTAGAATTTGAAACAGAGTATTTGATGGAACTAAATGAGTAACTGAGTGGAACACAAAAAAACCACCACTTCAGTAAAAAATTTTAAAATAGATTTTTAAAAATCCATGAAAATCTAACAGTATAGTTGAAACTTAAGATGAGTATCTAGTTAATTTTTTAATCTTATTTGAATCTCATTTTAAAGCACATATGCTTAGTATTCCTGTATAGAAGAAGGTGTGTGGGGATCCTCATGAGCTCCATAGGACAAGGTTCCCTGTCCAGCCAGCAGGAGAGACACTGGTGCAGGTCAGGAACAGTTCAAGTGCCCCAGTGGGGATGCAAGGGAGATGGGAGATAAAAACAGACCATATTCTGTTAGTCATGGACCTGCTTTTTCAAACAAGAATCCAATAGTCTCTATCTCTTCCTCCTTACAGCATTTCCAAATTTATTGAAAATTAAAAAGAACATACTGCTCAAAAATCCTAATCTGGAAAAGGTTAAGGTACCGTTAAGATTCTGCACCATGTACTAGCACAAAGCAGAGGGAATTAGAGGGTCAGCAGGCCTGTAGGGAATCTCCCTTGCTATTTAGTAAATACTTTTAATTCTTTAAAACACCATGGTAACCTTGTAATGACCTTATTGAGCCACAATCCTTGTGACTGCTTTGTAACATTATAATTTCTAAACTACTATCCAATTTATAGATTTTAAAAACTGTGAAATGCTGCATTTTGAGTGGTAGATGTATATTATGTGTTGTTCTGAAGATGAAATAAGATCTTGTGGTTTATATACAAACTGAGTATCCAGAAATGCAAACAGAAATTCAACAGAGGAGAGACTGCTCCCCTCCTTTAGGAATTTACTCTGTAATCTTAAGCAAATCACTTAATCTTTCTATGCCTTCATTTCCCATATATTAAACAAGAGTAATACTTGCTGTAAAGGATAAAAGCTGTCACATGTCTTTTTAAAAACTAAATGTCACAGAAAAACTTCTAGTTAAACAGTTAAAACAACTTCTTGCAAATATTAAGGAAAACATCAATTTTCTCTGTTGTCCAGATAAAAAATTTCCCCAAATACTCTCATACATTATATCTGCTAAGCAGTTTGATTCTTTATATAGGAAGTGATCCCAGAGTCTACAACTTTACCTTTTTAAAATTAGCCTTATAAATGTACTAGTTCACTAACTTTCTACTACATTATCCTGACAGAGTCAACAAGATTCACAGACATACAGCTCATACCCCTACCTGAGATTACATCTTAGATCACTTGTCAAATTTTGAGCAAAGTATGAAGGATTCACATTCTACTGATTTATATTCAGTATGGCAAATGACAACTGCATGTACATTATCATGTACATGTTCATAAACCAGGCAACAACAGAAGTCCTACTGCAAATGCAGTGACTGTATAATCCATTAACATTTTTTGACTGTGAACCTTTTTCAGCTGCTTAGATACAATCAATCAAATCAGATTACTTATTCCAACTTTGGTATTAAACAAATCAAACAAATTTGTGAGGAAGACCTCACAAAAAAGTATGACAGCTAACAGCTGATGCCAGCCTGACTGTAGTGACAATCCCTCACACTTTGATACGAGCAGGGCTCTTGCACTGAAGCCTGAGCTGTTGAATCACAGAGGCTGGAAAACTGTCAAAGGCGTAGCACTGCTCTCCCAGAGAGGGCGTGGGGCACAGCAAAAGGACTCCTGGCATTGTTCTCAGGGCAATATTTTGCCTCATGCAAAGACCAGCTCCAACAAGTTCTGAAGAAAGGCTAAGCTCAGGCCTTCTCTGCAGGGGCACATATTTTATGCCTTTGATGGGACTCTGGGGAGGAGTTCAGCAGACGCCTGAGACAGCTCTATACCTAGCTAAAGTGGAATGTGGAATGCATGACTACATCTCTGTGTGTGAAAAGAATAAACAGGAGCAGCTAACATGAGAAAGAACATGGAGAAAATTTCTGTGGAAAGAACAAATAAGATGGGGATAGCATAACTGATGTACGATCCCATCTTTTCCTTAGAAAAAAGAAAACAAATTGCAAGTAAAAGTATCTTTATTTTCTTACTTGACAGTATTGGAGATGATATCCTCTAAGCTGTGAGCCTGAAAAAGCAATTTCATATTTAAAGAAAAAGAGCTTTTACAATGCTGGCAATAACATCAGAAAACTCAGGTCATGAATTACATTTACTTTATTTAATTTAATATTACATGCATTTTAGACAGTGATTCATATTATTTACTTGCACAAGTAGTCATTCTCAATGTACAAGAAATAACCATTGCTTTTAAGGTGAAATTTATTATCATGCACTTCACACAATCGTGTGCAAAGTTTTTTTTTCCAGTTAGAAAATATTAAGGTAATTATTTCTAAATTGATTTTATACATGGAGTTTAATTTTGGTTTTATGCAGACATTGCATAGTTGATGCTTAGCTTCTCCAGAAAGACTGGAATGTGGTACCAGTATTGTTGAAGCAGATCAAGTGACAGTAGCAAACAAGAAGATTTGGAGAAGAGGCATTACTTTCAGGGTTGAAATGTCAGCAAGTACAGCCTAGGATGAAAACCAAAAAGGCTTGTTAAACTTGACATGTGAGTCAAATTTCCTTAAACTAAGTTAAGAATCTAGGAAATATTCAAATACTGACTACAATACTGCCAATAATTACATTTGGACATGGCTAGAAACAAATTATACTGGTTTATGTTAATACTGTATTGCATAACTTTACATTCTAACATTTCAAAGAAAAAACATGTTTACCCAATGTACAGTACTCAAGTAACTTTATTTTAGTCTTCAGCCTTACTTCAAATACACACACCATCATGGGTGAATTAGGAGTCTAGCATTTCAACTTGCTTCTAAAAATAATTGGGAATTAAGAATCCTTATCCTGTGGCTTGGCTAGTACTTGTGAAGTAAGTCCAATGTAATACCTTAAATAACAAATGTCTTCTCATGAAAGTATGTTTTTAAAAAACCCAAAGAAATTGAACACAAACTCTCAAAGTCTGGAAAAAAATCCATCAATGTATTTTTGAAAAAAAAAAAAGAAAAAATTAACAGGTTACTAAATATAAATAATAATAATAATCTTGTTAGTACTAACTTCATTTTCTTCATTTCATATGGCAGTACACACAATGAAATTTCAGATTCACGTTGGCAAAGTAATCTTGCAAAATTTTTGTAATTTTTAGAACAGAAGCATCTAAAATGTACTGAGAAAAAGGGTATAAACTTCTGCAATATTTCAAGAACAATATATCCCACTAACACAGATTACATATTAAAAAAAAGTAACTGCGCAAAATCATTTTATAACACTGGATTTTTATAGCAAATATGCTTTATTTCTATTTACTCCAGAGAAGTAGCATTATGTACTGCATGTTCACAATTTCCTTATTTTTCATCTAAGGTAAGAATTTAGACAGAAAGACTTGCACTATGCACCATGTGCCATGTGAAGTTCAAGTTACTCCTATTGGCAAAGCATCAGAAACTATTTCAATCTCCTCTAAGTGAAACTTATCCTTACTTCAGCTGCAGCCAGTGATGTCACCTCCATCAGGTTGACTGCTCGGAAAGCAAACACAGCAGCTGCCAGGACTGAAAGAAAATGTCCAATATTTAAGTTTCTGACATGGTAAGTAGTGGTTAGAATTAATCTTGATATAAAATACCATATTTCACTTATTTTAATTATTTTTACAATCAGGGGGCCTCCCAACTGCTTTAAGTACAGTAGAGGTAGTTGCCTTAAATAACATGAATCTTGTATTTTGTGAAAGTTGATGAAGTAATTTACCACTACCACTGAAGCTGGGAGAACATCCAGTGCTCTGTTCAGAGAGCACTTAGCATTTTTTAAGTATTGCCATAAAAAATATTACCTGACGTATTTTTTATTAAACATGCTGTACTCATGCAATTCCATTTTTCTAGATACATGCTTTGACCTGTATGTAACCTGCTGTGTGCATTCAAAGAGCAACCATTTTCTTCTCATCACAAAATACTTTGGGGCGAACAAGTATTTGCCTTACATTCACACAGACTTCATACATTTCGTAAAAATAATTCTATTACCAGCAAGAATTTCTAGAGAATTGTATCCCAGGATTCTGTCCCACAGAAGCAAGAGCTGGTCTGTAGCTAAATAACCAGAAAATGCTCGTACCATCCATTTAAATGAAATTCGTAGCCTGCAAACAAGTGACAAACAATGGTTATTATATCTCTGCCTTCCATAATAATCAGATTGTCTATAAATTGAAAATATTTCATTATCTTTCTGCATTTCTCTTCTGGGAAGAATAAGCATTTTCTCTTGCTGCAGTAATAATCAATATTTTAATTTGCATCAGGAATCATAAAACTATTTAGCATTTTATTTGATAAAGTACTAATGTAATTCTTATTATCATTCTAATCAAACAATCACATTAGAGTGATCCTCATCTATTATCACCCTCACTGTTTCATCCTTTCTGCTATTATGCTATTGAGATGGATACCAATTAAGACAAAAAGGTTTTCAGGTTCTGTTGTGCGTGGCGCCATGAGTTCACTATTGAATGACTCTTGCCTCTTCCAGTACCTTCTGCTGCAACTAACACATCTCTGTGTCTCCTGTCCCCTAGGAAATACATCACTTATTTCTATCAGATCCAACATGAATTACTGAAATTTAGCTGAATAATGCAAGCATAGAGCGCTACTCACAAAGCAATTCCTCTTACACAGAGCAAACAGAAGGAATGCACAGATATGCAGGTTAGACAAAGCACTCCATCAGACTCTCAGGGAAAAATGGCACACTGATGGTTATACTTTTGTGCAATTTCCCATAGATCTTAAATTAAAATACTACAGACAGCATTTTGAGAACAATGAATGTGCAACATTTGTAACAAGTTAGAAAGAAGTACTTACGGCTGAGCTCCAATTTCTCGGAGGTGATAGAAGAGCTGGGGCAGATGGGTTTGTAGAAGAGTCTCAAAAAGCAAACATAATGATACAATGCCCTAAAGAAACAAGATTATATTGTGAATACTAACATTCATCCTGTCAAATCTGAGAAAACAGTATCAGCATGTAAGTGTGCATGAATTTTTATTCCAAGCAATAAAACATTATGAATGCTATAATATTCAACTGAGGTGAGAAAGGCACAAGCAATTCTAATACCTTCAGTCACTAAAGCCTTTCACCTGCAATTCCCTTTATGTATTAGAAACATAATATGTTATGATAGTTCCCTTTTGAGTCTGAGTTACTTATGGTGTTTGCATGTCAGGGATGAAGTACTTAATGGTTATTATAGTGTAACCTACTTGAAATATTTCCACTTTGATGAAACAGACCTCAGCTGCACCAAAAAATAAAGGATGTGAGAAAAAGTATCTCTCTGATAGTAAAACCAAACAGTGATAGGGATAACTATAAAAATAGTTAAACATAAACATATTTTAAAAATGGTTTCAAATATTACCACGGAAATGAACAGACTCTTGTGTGACCTCTTTCTCTGCTATTAAAGATGGAAAGCACAATACATAGTCTTGAAATGGTATACCAAGGAAAGGATTTTCTTTTAACCAGTAAATATTTTAAAAAGCAATATAACTCTTCAGCACTTTTTGAAGGAAAAAGAAATATTTAATCTGTTTTATTATTCACAAATAGAAGACAAGCCAATTTTTACAACTCTTGTACATTCAAGACAGCATATACTGGTCACAAAGAGACAAATTATTAAAACTCATCTAGTAGTACTAAAACACATGTGCTGTCATACCAAGATACTTCAGTTAAAGCAACAGACACAAACTTGGTATCACTGAAACAATATCTCTATATATATATATTTTAGCCCCTTTACCCTAGACAATATTTTGGAGTCCATTTAGATATCTTTAATGAAAGTAAATTTATATGACTCTTTGAACTGAGAAATCTATTAGATTAAAAAACTAGACTCTTATAAAAGACCCCATATCTCATAAAATGAGAACTTACTATTTTAATAAGGTACATGATAGCAAAGACTAACAATGACATAGAAAACAACAATATCCAGACTGGAATTACCTAATAATTTTCCCAAGCTTCCCTGAAATATTTTATTATATTTAAAAGAATACATTTCTATCACACAGAAAACCATGCTACTCTATATTATTGTTCTGTAGGAAACAGGATATCAAGTGAATGGATTTATTTCCTAATGAACTTACAGAGGGATGAGAAGAGATGGAATGGAGTCTGAAGAAAAAACGCACATACATCTCACGGAATATCTGATACAATTTGGAAGGTTCATGGTACAGAAAACAAAGTGGAGCAACTGAAAGGATAAAAGAATTATAATTGACTCAACACTGTAAACTGCTAAAAGAGTTCAATGATTAAGCGCATGAAGTATGAGGAAAAGCCATGTAATTTATAGTACCATAAATTAACAAAAACAATACTAACCCAATTATTGAGAAAGAACTATTCAATCACAGTCTATCATTTAATGCAAAAAGTCAAAAAAGGGAGTATGATACACTCTAACTATTATTCCTACATATTTCAAGAAGCTAAACTGATTAGAACCTGCTTACTACAGTGCTGGCTTCTGAACCATAAGAAATATGCTGTAAGGAGAGCACCCCTGGATTGTAGGGCAATGCAAACAGTGCAAGTTTTCAATTCAACTGTCTGTAACGTTCAGTGTGCCATGGGGCGAGTGACCAGCTCCAAACTGATGCCTTATTTGTAAGACTGCTTGAAGATGGATATTGTGAAAATGAAAACATTAAAAGAACAGCTTTTGGTTGCCACAATAACATCACTACATATGACAAACTTACAGAGACATGTTTATTTCTTACAAGATCTGTAGACTATAGATGTTAGGTACTTTACTGTTTAGAAGTCTTCTGGTACACCTGATTCAAAATAATAATTGATTACATTTGTAAAACAGCAGCTCTGAAATGTTGCTTGTTTTGTAGAAGTCTAGGCTATAGATAAATCTGTTATATGTATGTGCTGCTCAAACAGAACCATCATTCCTTGAGACTGATAATACATCCACTCAATTCATTCTCATAGACAGTTGTCATACTTTTTTGTGAACAGCCTTTTGATCTGTCCAGTCATCATGCTGACTGCTTCATTTTACAGGTGCATTCATTTTAGCTGACAGCTTACATTTTAACACACTCAGTTTCTATCTCTACATTCACCTTCCCCTCCACTTTATTTACACTAAGCTAGGGATATGGATATATTTATCTGCATATGTATGTACACAAAACACATAGATATATGTATATTTTATATATATATATATATATATATATATATATATATATATATATATATACATATATGGATGAATTATATGCATGTGTGAATTTACTGTCATAATTAAGTATCAGAGAATGTGGCTTAATAACAAAAATGGTATCTGTGTATGAGAGGTGGGGTGCTAAGGTCGGGTGAGATGTTCACAGAAACATCTATTTCTGTAGGGGTAAGAAAAGCAAAGGGTGTTACCTGTGTTCACGTTTTTAATGCCTGAAGATGGAGGTGGAAAACTTGTCAGTGTGCACATGTACATAGGGGCCAGGAGTGTAACAGAACAGCCTCTGAGAGCTGGCACCCTGACAGTGTATGCATGCAAACAGGAAAAAGGGTATAGGATTTTCATAAATACCCAGACACTTCCTCATATAGCAGCACAGCACGGAATGCAGAGGATGCTCTGCTTAGTACCCACAGCCTTGAACTACATTACCATGTTTCTGATGCCTTGCTTTTCACTCTTCCTCCTTCTCTGAGGCAGCATTTTCTAAGCCTGTGCAAAGCACAAGGACAGGAGGAAGGGAAGAAAACTCACACCCAAGTTGGGGAGACACTGTTCTCAAGGGTAGAGTCAAATCCAAACATTTTGAAAAGCAGTTCACACAGAACAAGTGAATGCCTCTAAGTGAGTCCCTAAGGAAGAGTTTGTGACTTAAGTACTCATTACTCTAAAGACTTTAGATTCCCTACTCAGGTTCAAATCTGCATTTCATATTTCAATTCCATGATTTTAATGATTGTGTGTGATAATTAGATTTTATTATTAGCAAAACATAGCATTTTAAGTATAATCTTACAATCTGCTTGCCCTGTGATGCTACAAACCTTTGATAAACCAAAAGAAAAAAATGAAAAGCCAAAACGTCTAATCTCTCATTTGCAACAGCTGCAATACGTCTGTAACCCAAAGAGATTTTTCTGCTTTCTTCTAAAAATCTTGTTGATATTTGTGCTTTACTCTGTGTAGTAAATTATGTAATGTTCTTTTAACACCTCTTGTACGTATGTGTAGAGAGCAACAGGCCTTTCACATAATTCATGTTTTTAAGGACTTTTTTTTATGGATAACTTGGTATACCCAGAAGTGAAACACAAGGAAAGAGCACTTGGTAAAATTTATCCCTTTAGTCATATACGTTAAGATGCATAGCTTAGCTCAGCTATTAGCTCTCAAAGAAGGAATTCTCACGTGGTAGCAAGCTGTAATATAAGTAAATAAAACAGCCTGAAATTTTAAAAATTATATTCAGCAATCTTCCTTCACAAAAACCATAAAAGCACATACACAAGTTTAAAAGTTGCAGAAAAGTATATACAGCTTTAAACTACAATATGAGGAAAAGCAATCCTGAGGGTTTAGCTTATGAGAGTCACACTTACCATACATAGAAAAGCCATGAAAAGGAATTACACCTGAAAAACAAAAATATTTCTTTTTTTGTTCTTCAATAATGATGCATGCAAAAAATATTATTTCCCCTCACTCAGATTGTATTCTGCCTACGTCAGGAATAAAGTTTTTCCTTGTTATTGCACCTGCATAGTTCTCCATCTTGTACATACGTAAGTACAGTACACCTATGTCAGTGAAGCCAATTACATGCTTAAACACAAGCTACAGTTCCTAGAAAGCCAAGTAAAGCTCAGTTTCCATGAAGTTGTTACACAGAAGCTTTGCTGATATCAGAACCTAATTTCAGATAATGACAACCCATAAATATCATGCACTGACAAGAATGGAGTAGGAAAAAAAGGAGGCCAAGACCTCTAGTAATTCACGTAGTACTCAGATAAAACATTCACAGTACTTGGCAGTTGTAGCATGACAGCTCACTCCTCCTCAGCTGATCTTAGCTCCCATTCACTAGATTTTATATAAGACAGGTAAGAGGTGGCTGCTCTGGCAAAAGATCTTAAGAACAATGCTTCATGGCTACAAAGCTGCAAGAATTGCAGAGGCAAAGAGAAAAAAAGTGAAACAAAAGTATGTACTGCAACTGACTCTACTGAAATACAGAAGACATAAAAGACAAGGCCAGAGACACAGACTTAAGATTGGTGATGTAAGGCCTTGAAAGCAAGAAAAGCTTGAACTTGAAACACAAATGGAGGGAAAGGATCCCCTTCAATCCTTGAAAGGATTTCAATAAGGGATTGAAATGGTCAAGAAAAGAGCTGAAAAAACCAATTTTAATAACTGTAGCTATAAGAACAGCCATGATTTTAAAATTACATTAATCTGTTTGGTCAACACACATTCTGAAAGGAGAAGACTTTAGGGTGTGGTTTGTTAAGTACTGAAAATCTGGGAGGTCAGCCAGTTTCAGCATTTATCATTCAAATCCTCTAAGTGCTGATACAAGAGTGAATACAAGCTGCTGCACCACAAGCTGTTTTCCTTCTCTTTCCCACACACATAGACAAACTCCATTTGTGATCACTAATACCAGGCTAAATGTGGGTTTGGAGTAGCTTCCATCCAGCTTATTCCTTTAAATTAATCAATTTCACAGAATAACAGCAAAACATAACTTGTAATAGAAAAAGAAAATATCATGTACTTGAGGAAAAAAAAATCCTTCCAAACTACCACTAGAGGAGGCAATAGTATAATTCATACCATTTGGAGGATAGAAAACAGCATATTCTTCCATTCCGAGTTTTCCTGTGACCCGTCAAAACACAAATAAAATGTCATTAAGCTGTAAAAGGTATAAAGATTTAAATAATTTAAATAAAAAAACAGATTTTAAGTTACAATTACAAAAATCATAACTAATTACATTACTGACCATCTGACATTGTCTAAAACGTGGCAAGCAATGCAAAGGGACAGGTACAATGTCAGATACAAAACTGAAATGCATCACCAATAAAGAAGGATGACAAACAACTAAAAAAGGAGGAAAATTTCAGCAATGCTGCTCCACTGAGATTCTATTTGGGTGTGTCCTAGGAGCTCTAAAGGTGTTTGCTGCAGACCTTGAAGACAGGGAAGCTCTAGAAGGAAATAAGTCCAGATTGACCTAGGGACAAGAAAGGCTTTTAAACAGATACAACCACAGATAAAAAATATTCAAGGCTTCATTAGGTCTGCAACAGAGGAAGATGGATGTTCTGCTATAACACAAATATTTAAGTAATCTGCTGGATACACAAGACTAAATTAAGTCAAGAAAATCACTGATCATATATACTGATCATATAACTTTTTTATCTTCCCTGCAAAATGAAGACATTATATTATTAAACTGTATTTTAACTATAGAAACTAATAATCCAAAATCCATTAATAAAATTTAACCATTTATTGAGAAATAGAAAGGTGTTATTAAACATAATTACAACTTATAAAAACTTTCAGTTATTTTCATTTTAAAATGAGAACATTAAACTTTTAAAAAATTTAATTAATTACATGAAAATTTATAGAAAATCCTGTGTACTCTATTTACTCTTCACAATAGAATTTAGCACATGGAACTTTCGTCAGGTTCAATGGAATCTGGACCTTGATATTTTCCTGTAGCAAGAACTGACTAAAATAGAATAAAAATTCACCTGCAAAACTCCTGCCTACTAAGCCATGAAAACAAAATCCAGTATTTTCCAATGATACAAATTAATTGTTTAATTAAACTAAAAATTATTTTCTCATTTTCCTTTCAATAGTTTGCTTCTTGTGCAGCCAGGAATTATAATCTGGGAGGATGAGTATTTTTAGCATAAAGCACATCTCTTGGAAAATCAGCTAAAAATAGGACATAGAAGCCTTCCGGATTTACACTGCACAAATTTAGGTATCAGCAACATCATTCCCCAGATTTGTCTAGGAATATGCAGGATGTTCTCCATAGCTGTGTTTCTGGGCTGCCATTGCTCTGTGTCTGAAGCGAGACCTGGGATCCTACTGCTGCTCTGCTCTCAGGTTAGCCCTTTGCTTATTTCATGCAGTAGGCAAAGAAAAATACATAATTCAATGGAAGACAGTAAAATAAGCAATAAAAAATGAATTAAAAATTAGAAAACAAACTTATAGTGACATAAGAAGCAGCAAGACGAAAACTGTCAGCAGAGGTCCTGCACAAAAAAAGTACTGAGGAATCATATTTGGCTAAATACAACAGGCACCAGAACCAAGGAAATAAAAGGGAATGTAGGAGATGATGGTACATGGAAAAAAAAGTATTGGATTACTGAATGACTCAAGAAAGAAGGCAAAATTAGGAATCTCTAGGTAAAATCAAGGGAGGTGATGTTCTAAGATGCATGGAAACATCCAGAAGAATGGCATGAGAAGCTGGCAGAGAAGGCAAGTAGACTGAATCAAGAAATCTAAAGATTGTTAAGAAAAATAAAGAAACCTCAAGTCAAAGAACATCCAAAAATAAGCTAATACTCTGGAAGACACCATGCTTTAAAAAAAAACAAAACAGTGCTCAGTATGCTTGGTAAAGCTCTCCTTTCCCACGCTTTTGAACAGAGCCCACAACTCTTCAGCAACATGATCTACTGTCTACAAATATTTGCAAAACACACGGCTTTGGAAAGACAACATTCTATAACAACTTCCAGTTGCTAAATTTATTGGAGTTGCAGGAGACAATATTGTCTATTTAAATGCCTATTTGTGATGAAGACAAACATTCTCATGATTTTCCCACATTGTCATTGTTGTGTTTCATTTCTTTGGGTAAAACACTGCAGAATTATACACAGAAAACTGGAGTAAAAGAACAATATTACAATCAGTGATCAGCTTCTAAACTGTCATGATAGAATCTGTGCAGTAGTCAGCCGGATACATTTTTATTAACATTCATTTATTAACATACATTTATTAACATTAAAGTGTAGTCTACTAGGTGCAACGAACACAAAGCAAATTCATATACTGTGTTAGTGCATCAGTCAACAAAAATCTACATGATCTTTTTAAAAACAACTCTTATTACCTCGTATGTATGATTTGGGTGGGGTGGCACTACTGTAAGTAAAGTGCTCCAATACAGATGTATCTCGGGAAAAACACAGTAACACCTGCAGAAAAGAAAGTCAGCTGACTAACTGGATCAAAGCAATGTCAAACAAATTAAGGACCTGTCTTAATTAGCACTTGTTAGATGCTATTTAAGAGAGCCAATAAGGTTGAAAGCTTTTCACCACCTTAGTTTACTTTCCTGTTGAAATTTGAAAGGCTCACTTTGAACTTGCTATAATTTTACATTCACTGGCATTTGTCATCAATTTTATATCCACATTCTTCAACCCTCCTCCTTCTCTCTTGGCAGGTGTTTACCCCCTTCTGTCACAACATTAGTGACTCTATGTACCTGGCTGCTTTTACATCTTTTAGACTGTTTTTCTACTCAGTTACGATGACCTGGGGATGTCCTAGTAAGTGAATAAGCAAATTAAACATTTACACTCTTGGATGTGTGCAGTTCTGGAAGAACTTATATTTGCTTTCATTACCAGCATCTTTACAAAATGTTTGCATGCAATTCAGCCCTGTCAAAATACATATTATAATGTTCACCTTGATCCTAAAGATCAGAAATGCACATCGTATACTCTAAAGTATATTTGGGGTTTGTTGTTCACATAAATGAAAAATCTGTATTCACAGCAACTGAGTATAAAATTAAGCAGTAAAAGCATTAATAGAAAAAAAAACCCAACAAAGAATCTCTTCCTATCTGGAGTTATAAAAATTGTAGTGATTAGTACTGTACTTTAAAAACTTCATGTTTTCACACACCAAAAAGCTGTACTATGAAGAATGTACACAAGAGGGCAGACATAAGGCAGACTTCAAGTCACAGCTGACTTCTGCACATCTGAATCCCTCTCTGTTGGGGTGTAAACC
Source organism: Cinclus cinclus (assembly GCF_963662255.1). NCBI lineage: Eukaryota > Metazoa > Chordata > Aves > Passeriformes > Cinclidae > Cinclus > Cinclus cinclus. The sequence goes on along the minus strand of NC_085050.1, from coordinate 18,513,598 downwards.
CATCTGGAAACTAAGCATCACTCAGATGTTCTCTCAACCCCCTTCCTCTCCACCCCGGCGGAACGGGGAGGAGAATCAAAGTAAAACTTCTAGGCTGAGATAAGAACAGTTTAGTAAGTGAATAATGGCAAATGATAATAACAACGATAATAAAAGACTAATGCCAGACCATTCCCAAACCCAGACGGGCAACCCAGTTCCAGGTAAATCCCCCTGGTTTATATACTGGGCATGATGTGCTGTGTGGATCAGTCCTGGCTATGCTCTCCCTGTTTCTTTAGTGCACCTCCTCACTGGCAGAGCATGAGACAAGGAAAAGCTCCTTAACTTAGGATAAACACAACTTAGCAATGCCCCAAAATATCAGTGTGTTATCAACACCACTCTCATTCCCAATCCAAAACACAGCACTGTAACAGCTTCAGAGAAGAAATTAACTCTACCCTAGCTGAAACCAGGACACTCTGCTCTTGAAGATTTAAGAGTTTATTTTAACTGTAGTCAAGGTGTAAAAGGAGGAAATGTTTCACTACATAATTCATTGTGAATAAAAATGAATGGATTTTTCCTTCCCACTCATTGGTGTAAATATCTTCCACATATCAGCATTTACCAAAAGGAGACACGCAAAATGACACATCTGAATATTACTGCTTTAATTTTTTTTAATGGAAAGCAAGTCATATTTTGAGACTTATCTTTCTTGAAACTTCAAAATACAAACATCTTTCAGAAACGAATAATACTTTATCTCAAACAGTTTAAGCTAAATATTATTTTTGTGCAATACACAATCATGCTCATAGCTGCCAAAATATCACTGACAATAACAATACACAGGCAAATGTAATTCTATGTGTATGCTAACTGAGGTGAACGAAAGAGAAACTAATCTGAACAGGACATAAACTATGTACTCTCATAGGGGAAAGAATGTAACCTTCATTTGAATACAGTGTCCAGTACCAGTATCTGGAAGTCTTTAAATGAAGACTGCATCTTCATAAGCGATAGACTCTAGCTCAAACCTAAGTTACGACTATACCCAAAAAAACTCTGGGCAAGGTTCTTTGCATGTATTCATTCTGCAGGATGTAAGACTAAAGTATTCAAAGTTCTGGCCCAAAACAAAGAATTTACAAATTTACTCATCCATATGTTATTTTCCTCGTTAACAAAATGATAGTACTAAAGAAAATAATGGTATAAAAGCCTTCTCAAGTACAGAAATATTAACCAAATTATTGTATATTTATAATCCAACTGAAAAGAAAACCACTGAATTCAAATCACTGAGGGAAAGAAAAAAAAACCCAAAGCCAAAGCTTTTATCAAAAAGAAATTACTTTATTAAAAGTACCTGTATTTTATTTAAATAGTTATGAAGAAGTAATAAAAATAAGTAAACTTTGGATAAAAGAAAGCAAATATATTAAAGGAAATAAATGACAACATTTCACAGCATTTTTCCTGAGAACAAATCTATGCGACTAAAGAGGTACCAATAATGCAACAAAATACCCTCTGGTCAATGACCTGGAAAACTTGAGAGGCAGTAACTAGTCATGTAAAAATGCCATAAACCCAGAACTAATGTATTTGGTTTAAACTAACATTTTCATTATCTATCTTATTTAGCCAATATTTAATTCCATTTATCATATTAAATCAATAAATAATGTCCCATATCACAGTGACTCATACTACAAAATCTTTCCAGGGGCTATAGAACAAAAATAATTTGGCAGTAAAGCATTTGAAAATTAGGTTGGAAGAGGAAATTATCAAGGAAAATGGATAACCTTTTTCTAGAGCAGAGTCTGAAGAATACCATAAAATAGCAATCACAACTAGAGCAACACATAATTAGAAGTTTGAGATATTCTCTGCTTCAAAACCTTGCAGTAAAAACTAGCCACATAATTTTTCAATGACTTTTGGTGAGTCTCCCTCAAACTACTAAAGACAGTTAAGTCTTTTTTATAATTCTCATTCTGTAGCTTTCTTTTAGTCACAATATAAAAAAATGGAAAACATTCAAATGGGTTATATATTGAGAATGATGAACAAAATCTATTTCTGATGGTCTTAAAAGAAAAGATTATATCATGTATTAGTTCATACTTCTTCATAGTTTATAACCCTGTGTCTACTGCAAGTGTCAGTTAATGACTAATTAATGCCATGGTAGTCTACATAACGATTAAAAAGAAATAGGAATCAGATTTTCACATCCCAAGATGAAGAAACAGTGTTACAACAATGAAGATCATCTTTGACCATTAAACCAAGGAAAATTCTTACATGTAAGTATTTCAGTGAACAAATACCAATGTTTGAGCTGACATTATTCAGACAGCTTGCAAATTTCACAGAACCACAGAAGCACTAGGTTGGAAGAGACCCTCAAGATCATTAAGTCCAACCCGTGCCCTAACATCTCAACTAAACCAGGGCACTGAGTGCCACATCCAATCTTTTTTAAAACACATCCAGGGATGGTGACTCCACCACCTCCCTGGGCAGACAATTCCAGTAATTTATCACTCTTTCCATAAAAAAACGTTTTCCTCATATCCAACCTCTATTTCCCTTGGTTCAGCTTAAGACGGTGTCCTTTCATTCTGTCGGCTGCTGCCTGGTGAAAGAGACCAATCCCCCCTGACTACAAACACCTTCCAGGGACTTGTAGAGAGTGATAAGGTCACTCCTGAGTCTCTTTTCCCCAGGCTAAACAACCCCAGCTCCCTCAGCTGTTCCTCATGGGGTTTTGTTCCAAGCCCCTCATCAGCCTTGTTGCCTCCTCTGGACGCACTCAAGCATCTCAACATCCTTCCTAAACAGAGGGGCCCAGAACTGGACACAGCACTCAAGGTGTGACCTCACCACTGCTGAGTATAGAGGAAGAATGACCCCCCTGCTCCTGCTGGCCACACCATTCCTGATACAGGCCAGGATTCCATTGGCCTTCTTGGCCACCAGGACACACTGCTGGCTCATGTTCAGTCGGCTGTGGACCAGTACTCCCAGGTCCCTTTCTGCCTGGGCACTGTCCAGCCACACTGTCCCCAGCCTGTAACGCTGCAGGGAGTCACTGTGGCCAAAATGCAGGACTTGGCACTTGGACTTACACTTCATGCTATTGGACTCTGCCCATCCGTCCAACCATTCCAGGTCTCTCTGCAGCACCTTCCTGCCTTCCAACAGATGGACACACGCTCCCAGCTTAGTGTCATCTGCAAATTTACTAATGAAAGACTCCGTGCCCTCATTCGTGTCATCAATAAAAATATCGAACAGGACTGTCCCCAGCACAGACCCCTGAGGAACACCACTGGTGACTGATCCCCAGCTGGATCCAGCACCGTTCACCACCACTCTCTGGGCCCAGCCATCCAGCCAGTTCTTAACCCAGCCAAGAGTGCTCCTGTCCAAGCTGTGGGCTGCCAGCTTTTCCAGGAGTGTGCTGTGGGAGACTGTCAAAGGCCTTGCTGAAGTTCAGGTGCACAACATCCACAGCCTTTCCTGCATTCACCAGGTGGGTCACCTGGTCATAAAAGGAGACCAGGTTGGTCAAACACAACCTGCCCCTCCTAAACCCACACTGGCTGGGTCTGATCCCCTGGCCATTCTGTAAGGGCTGTGTGATGACACTCGATATCAACTGCTTCATTACCTTACTGGGTACTGAGGTCAGGCTAACTGGCCTATAATTACCAGGATCCTCCTTCCCACCCTTTTTGTGAATGGGAGTCACATTGGCCAACTTCCACTCATCTGGAACCTCCCCAGTGTCCCAGGACTGCTGGTGAATGATACAGAGCGGCTTCGCAAGTTCATCTGCCAGCTCTCTCATCAGCCTGGGATGGATCCCATCTGGTCCCATAGATTTATGACTATCCAAGTGGCTCAGCAGTTCTCTGACTGCCTGCTGCTGGATAACAGGGGGACCATTCTGCTCCCTCACACCACCTGCCAATGCAGGACAGTTGTCCTGAGGACAAGTCATCTTCCCACTAAAGACTGAGGCAAAGAAGGCATTAAGCACTTCTGCCTTCTCCTCATCTGCAGCTACCAAGTTCCCTCCCTCATCCAATAGAGAACAAAGACTGGTCTTACCTTTCCTTTTACCATTAATATATTTGTAAAATAATTTTTTATGATCCTTTACAAAAGTTGCCAAATTGAGTTCAAACTGAGCTTTGGCCTCTCTATTTTTTTTCCTACATGCCCTAGCAACCCCCTTAAATACTTCCTGAGAGACCTGACCCTCCTTCCAAAGATGACACATCCTCTTTTTATTCCTAAGTTCTTTCAAAACCTCATTGCCCATCTAGGCTGGACATTTGCCTCATCAATTCATCTTTGACACACAGGAACAGCCTGTTCCTGTGCCCTCAAGATCTCTGTTTTGAAGCACACCCATCTTTCCCAGACTCCTTTGTTTTTAAGACTGCTTCCCAAGGAACTCTCTGAATAAGTCTCCTAAATAGGCCAAAGCCTACCCTCCAGAAGTCCAATGTAAGAATTTTACTGATGTTCCTCCTGATTTCACCAAATATCAAGAACCCTATAATTTCATGATCACTCTGCCCCAAGTGGCCTCCAACCACATCTCCTACCAGACCATCTCTATTTGCAGAAAACAGATCTAACACAGTCCTTCCCCTGGTGGGGTCACTCACCAGCTGCAACAAAAGTTGTCCTCCACACACTCTAAGAACTTCCTGGACTGTCTCTTTTCTGCTGTATTAAGTTCCCAGCAGATGTCTGGTAGGTTAAAGTCACCTACAAGAACAAGGACTGGTGATCCTGAAACATTCTCCAGCTGTTTATAGAATAAGCTGTCCACCTCTTCTTCCTGGTTGGGTGGATGATAACAGACTCCCAGTAGGACGTCAGCCTTGTTAGCCTTTCCCTTAATTCTTACCCAAAGGCATTCAACTTCATCATCATTAGTTTCAACATCCATGGTATCAAAAGCCTCCCTAATATAAAGGGCCACTCCACCACCTCTTCTCCCTTTCCTGTCCCTTCTGAAGAGCTTGTATCCATTCAGTGCAGCCCTCCAGCTGTGTGAGTCATCCCACCACATTTCTGTGATGGCAACTACATCATAGATTTGCTACTGTACCATGGCCTCCAGCTCTTTTTGTTTGTTACCCTTGCTGCATGCAATGCTATACATGCACCTCAGCTGGGCTACTGATTTTACCCCTAACTCAGGCTTACCACCCTTGGGCCTCCTTTCAGACAGCCCAGCTGCATCCCCTTCCCCCTTAAAACCTAGTTTAAAGCCCTCTCAATGAGTCCTGACAGTTCAAAAGTTAAAATCCTTCTGCCCTTAACAGAGACACAGAGCTCATCCAGTTCCCACAGGCCAGGTGCCATAAAAGTTGCCCTGTAATCAGAGAACCCAAAATTCTGCTGATGACACCAACCCTTGAGCCACTTGTTCATAATGTGGGCTCTCCTATTCCTTTCACTGTTTTTCTCTGCCATCAAAGGGACTGAGCAGAACCCTGCCTGTGCTCCTGCCCTATCAACCACTTGACCAGTGCCCTGAAGTTGCTTTTAATTGCCCTGACACGCTTTTTTTAATCTCATCAGTTCCAGCCTGGAGTATCAGCAGGGGGTAATAATCAGAGGGCTGAATCAGGGAGAGTATCTCAGGAATATCCTGTACCCAAGCCCCAGGGAGGCAGCAGACCCATGGGGCCTCTGTTCTCCTCAGAAGGGAATCACCTCCTATTACAACCCTTCTTTTCCTTTTAATGCTAGAGGTGCTGATCTATCTGACAGATAAAGCATAACTGGGAGGCTCACTGGGCAGATAATTTCCTCTATGTCATCTGGCTGACCCTCTGGATCCAGGGCCTCATACCTATTCTGAAATGGCACCTGGGTAGGTGATGAGTGAATTTGTGAGTAAATTTTAATTCTGAAACAAATTCAGATACAGATCTTAATATTGTGCCCATTTTAAAATAAAAAAGGTCACAATTCCATGAGGTCACAGTTTTAACTATTAATGTTTAAATGCAGAATTATATGCAGACATGCTTGCACAGTATGCTTAAACAGTACTGAGTATTTTTATATCTATATGTATCTATGTAAGCAGCATTAAGGACAGTTTCTTGCCTAGTTAAATTACTAGCAGTTTTACATATTCCCACCACAAAATAAATTATTTAGTTTCACATAGCTCTAAACAAAAAATTTAATCACGTCTAAAATAACAGATATGACTAACGAAATCAAAAGTGCTGTGGAAATGTTAAGTTTGCTGCATGACATTTATGTTGACATTGCAATCAAACACACATTAGGAAATTCATAGCTGTAATCTCCTTCTAATTATGAACATTTGATAGGCACCAACAAGGATAATTCTTTATAAATGAGCTGGATTCCTGATTGCTAGAAACAGCTTTGTGATGGGAGCAATCCTATGAGTAACCATACCTGTCACTACCTTATTCAGAATCAATGTCTTTAATTTAAAAATATGCTTATTGCCACAGGTCACTGTAAAGCAAGGGGGTTTTTAAAATGGAACCCTGACTATACTTCTCAAGTCTTAATTTCTCTGTGCATAATAGCTTTTAATTGTTGAGTTTTACTGCAAAGCTGGAAAGGGGGAAAAAATATGGCTGACCTCATATTTTCCAGCTTAGTGCACTGGAAAGATATTGTGTATGGTCCTTCACAGCAGGAGTTCTAGAAGCTTGCCCTCCTTAATCTGTTTAAGTGTCCAAGTTTGCTATTCAGAAGGGAAGGTATATACAGCAAACAGATGTATCTGTTCCACTGTACTCTGCCTTATAAAGTCAGTTATCTCTCCAAAGATTATACAATCCCATAGAAGTATACCTCCTAGGCTTTCTAACCAAAAAATAGTTACATACCTGATACAAATAATCCTCAAATACAAAATAGTAGTCATCGTTGCTTGCTGTCAGCTTTACATCCTGCAATAAAAAATACAAGAGTTTGAAGGCAAAAGACCTCTCTTCAGACTCCCATGGAGGCTAAACTTAACATGCTGATAGAAGACACTGTTTCACTTTCATTCAAAGAACTACAGTTAAACTTAGACTCCACATTTTAAAATTTAAAAATGATGTATTAACTTGATGATTAAGTATTCATAGATGAAACTTGAAATGGAAGCAGTCATACTCTGTTGGTTCTTTCTCACAAACCCAGTTACTCCTTCAAAAGAAGATACCATTCCCTTATGACTTTACAGTTCAACTTAAATGTCTTACATGAGAGACAACACAGGCACTAGGAATAGGTACACAATAATAAGCACACAGTAATTATTTTTACACTCTTCAGAACCAAACCACCTAGTATTTTCTTTCTTAAAAAAAAAAACAACAAAAAGATACCAGTGTGATGAGCACATAAATCACTCTCTCTTGAGCAAATTACTTACTTTGTAAATCAGGCTATCCACTAGAAGGTCGTGTTCAATCACATTTGACTTAAGCTGTTCATAGTACAAGATGTCCTAAAATTAAGAATATTATCATCATCTCTCTGAGACATGACCTCAATTTATATTTAATTAAAAAATTTAATTTTCAGCAATTGAAAAAAAGGCACATATTCAAGTGAAAAAAGCACTGCATGTTTATGAATTATGTATCATAGTGTGTTCTAGTTTAAGCCCTCAGAACTGAGATTTGAGACATTATAAAATGATGTTGCCTTCAGATAAATAATAAAATGAAAATGAAGGGACTAGTTCAAACCAAAGACCCATATCTTCCAACCACTGATTCTCTCTACACCTAAAATGTTTTCAGTGCTCAAAATCATTGTTTTATTTCTTCATTACCCTCTGTTTATATGCATGTCTCAACCAATAGCTTCTGTCTTATCTTTAAGCATTAGTGAGTTGCTGCTGCAAATATTTGACATTAAACTAGTATGAACCTGTGAACAGTTTAAATTTGTGCAAAGATGAAATGATAAATATACAAAAAAAGTGTTGAAGAGTACAAAAAACTAGGACCTGTTTTTAAATTCCAGTTATTTCCTGAACATCTATAGACCACACACACAGGTGAAACAATGGGGAAGAATCAGAACAAACTTCTCTGCTTTTCCTTATTCTATGCCTTCCTTCTTAGAAAGAGCTTGCAAAGAAAGAATACAATGAAATATTGCACTGCCATTCTGTAACTCCCAAATCCCTAAATATCTCTCTGCCATTACACCTACAATTGAAAAACACTTTCTTATTGATTTTAACTAATTGATAAATTAAGTAAGCCATTCGAAAGATCCTTCCCACTTCACAAAACTGTTTTGATTTCAAGGTATCTATACGGACACACAAATATTTGTATATTCCAAACTTCACAGATTTACTGCTGATTTCTTTGATAAATACAAGTCCAGAGTAAGGACTGAAGAACAAGTGGGAAGTAAGATGAAATCTTGAGAGAGAGAGAGAATGGTGAATAGTACACACTTAGAAACTATTAGAATTAACATATTGCTAAACTGCTAAGATGAAATGAGGACAAAAGCTTTACTAATTTACTGAATTTACTAAGTACTGATGCCTCCCACAGGGAAAATTTTCCTTTTGAGAAACAGAAAAGGGGAGGTATAAATATTATGCTATTTCTTTAGGAAGGATCAGACATAAATATTTACTAAATGCAAAGTATCTGCAGTATGAACATAGAATTCTGTTCTTCGAATCTACAAAGAACTACTCAAATACCCAAGTCATCATTTTAAAGCGTCAATACTGTAGTTCAGTCAAGTATAACATTGCCAAATGAGTAACATTTTTTTTGCCATCTCCAATGACTGTCTATATTAAAACACGAGAAACTAATATTAAAAAAAAAACAAAAACAAACAAACAAACAAAAAAAACCAACCAAAAACAGAAAAACGAAAAAACTCAAAACTAAAACGCATGGTCAGGGAGTTGGAATGAGATGATCTTTAAGGTCCCTTCCAGGGCAAACCAGAAGAAGACCAGAAGGACAAGCTGTTCACTTGAAATAGAACCCATGCAAAAAAGGTTCAGGAAACAAATCAGAAATCATTTTAAAAAGACTTGCAAAGCTAAGACAACTGTAACCATTCTAGGAATAAAGATTTTAACTCATTACTTGCCATTCATTCTGTCTTAAATTGTGATTGCTGTGATGCAAAATGAAGATGGGTTTGGGAAGCATGCCAGATTTTCAGCCACAACTTGGCTACAAGAGATCTTGCCCATGTCTCTTAGTAAGACAAGAGGCTAGTGATTGATGCTGTATTAATAGATTTATTCCTTAGATCTGAATCATAAACAAGATTTACTTTCAAGACACAAGACTCTGGTGATCAGTCTCTCACTTTGACAGTGAGGAATATTTTAAGAGCCTCACTCAGCCTTTAAAAAAGATTCAAGTTCTTCTTTTGCTATTTATTGGCTGCACTTCTTCCACCAGATGAGAAATTCCACTACTGACAAGCTTCAGGAGTGTCCAAAAATGTGTTATATTTCTTACATTATTTAAAATGTTTTCAGTTATAAAACAAAAATCTTAGCATTTTCATCTTATTCAACATTTCTTTATTGTCTGCAAAATCTTCATGCAACATTGATTTGTAAACATTTTCTCTTTTAAAAATATGTTGTATTTTTATATAGACTGCAGCTTTTCTGAAAATTATATACTTTTATACCACACCTCCAAATATACTTCTCTTTCCAAACTGAAATAAAGTACACTTCAGGATATAAGAGACCAACCTTGACCTTACAGAGCCACAACCCAAAATTTCACCCAAAACATTCATACTGTATCCACCTGAGAGCGTAAGGGAGGTCTGAAAGGAGCTCATGGGCAAGAGAGAACAGTATCTTTCAGCAGAACCCAGCAAAGCTACTTCAAGCAGAATCTGGATATTCACCTTCTCTGAAATAAAGGTTTGGATTACGCAGCAGTCTCTGTGTGGGCACAGTAAGTCCACCTGAGTTCTGTCATGAAATCCCTGGCACTTGAGCTACACTTTCACTGATGAACTGTTAGCAGGTCATGACCCATTTTTAGTGACCCTTGCCATGGGATTGCACTATTGCATTTGCCTCTTGCATTTGACTCTCAAATCCAACAAGGACAAAACAAAAACCTAATCAGATTACATAAAGAGAAAACAGATAAATGAATTAAAGGAAGACCCTCCTGGTAAATACTTGAAAAAGGTCCAAAGCTTATTCTCCTTTTACCAGAGATCTGTGAAATCTCCTTGTAAAGTACATCTCCAGCCAAAGATGATGACAGTCTGTTACTGTAACTGGGTTTTCTGCTCTTTGAATGGTACAGTGGGAACCTTTGGCTACTGATCCTAATCTAAAAAACCCCTCTGAGAAGGCAGATATACATAATACCCATTATGAACTTATCACCTCACCTATTCATTACATTGTTAAATCTTGGAAACTATATTCAGTAAAACCTACAGCAAAGTAAAGTATTACCAATTTTTGCATGCTGGAATTTTCAGAATTAAGATTTTCCACCTATTAACTAAAAAAAAATAGAGGGGAAGAAAAAACTATCAGATAATGAACAAATTTCCTTCCTAAGCACTGTTTCAGTAGCATGCAGGGAATAAACAATCGTGTAACACTATGAACAGAAGGAACAAATTCTCAGTAAGTGTGTGCCATCCATTTCGTGCAATAAGACAGACATCCCATAGGAAATAACTGTGATTCTGTGATTCAAGGTCATATGATTAACATATATATACAGCAAATTGGACTGTTTACACAGACAATATTAACTGTGACACTGTTCACCTCCAAATGTTTGTCTTTGCAACCTTAAAAAGGCTCTTTTAACACAGTTCCTCTAAAGTGTACCATTACAAATGAAATGAATTCATTGTCAGGTAATGTGTTTATACATTTCTAAATAATCCTGCATACCGAGCTCACAGTTCATCATTTTTATGATTACAATGCTAGATTGTTAGTATCATCCCTTGCTTGGCTGTATATTAGCTTTATACAGAGGCTGAGCTTTACTGAATAAAATTTTCCAAACAACAATATTGGATGCTAGCCCACACAATGCTGCCCATACTAAACCATCATAATGTTTCACATTAAAGAAAGGAAATTCACAGTTCATGTGATTTAGAGATTCATACAGCTGTAAATGTAACAGAGCCTAAATTGCAAATCAGAAATACTACAGTAAGGAATGTCTGCAAGCAGACAACTCAACTCCAGCAGAGAAATTATTCACAAGAGGTAAAGAAAAGAAGTGTTAGACAAATACATAAAGTCTATGTGAAATTCAGCAGATCATGAAACAGCTACTTGTATATGGAAACTGTTTTGCTACACTTTACAAAGAATAAAGCCATGTATTCAGTCTGTGCAAGAAGAACATCTCAGGGTGTTAGCATTTTGGCAGTAGTCATAGCTTACTTCTGTGTAAGAAACATTAGTAAATGTAATGCTTAAACTGAACCATGGCTATTCAGCTTGTAGCATAGTTGTGGCAACTCACATGCTATTCTACCTGATCCCTGGGCAGTCTGCTAAGTCTCACCCAGAAAATGGACCTTTTAAACACATGTACTCAAAGTCCATAAAATAACTTTAACTTAGAACCCAGAATAAAAAATGTTATGCAAAAACAGTCTTGGAAAAGAAGACAGAAGATTATGACAGCTGTTACATTAGAAGAACAGCTTCAGTTTTGAATGACAGAAAAACATTTACATGGACTTACCTCACAACATAGTGTATCTTGTCTCAACTTGATAATTTCTGTTTTTTATGGGGACTGAGGGTGCATTTTGTATTTCACTGTTTTTCAATCCTTTATTTCACCAATCACAAAGTAGTAGACTAATTTCCCAATCTGCATCACTTTATCTGCCATTATTACTTTGTCTCAGTGTAATCTATATAATTTTCTAACCACTTCCCCTCATCTTTCTAGATCTCTTTCAGCATCATCACAAAGTACTGTCCCACCACTAATTCCCTGCACACAATCTATTCAGTTCAGTCTCAAGGCTCTGGATCCAGCAGAATGCCTCCTGAAGGAAAACTTCTACTCTACTCAGTCTCCGAATAATGTGTGTGTACATATTTTTCTTTTCTTTTTCATCTGTAGCTGACAAATATAATTTGCTAAGTGCATAAAAGTTACCACAAGGTAAATTATTATGCACATATAAAAGCCTCACATCAAAGTTTCCCCAATTATGCAAAGACCTTAAAGAGGGATTGAACTTTGCAAGGTGTGTTAAATATAATAACTATGTCATGACTTTAGATACTGCAAAAGGTTTCATTGTTGAGGACTTGCATCAAATACAAGGTAAAATGAAAAACTGTTGCTGTACAAGGGAACATAGAAACAACCCACATCTTACTAGCTTCTCTCTAAGTCTTTTTGATTGCGCATATGCAGAGTATATGCCATAATACACAAAGCAATTTATGATATGTAAATGCCTATGATGACAGGGTCAAACAACCAGGAAAAAGATCTAACACATCTTTTTATAAAACTTAGGAAAGATATGAGAGGTTCAGTCTTCTTCTCAAATCTTTTTCCTTGCCCCCTTCTAAAAAAGTCAGTATCATATAGGAAAATCTCATGAGACAGTCAGATCAATTGAATAATTTGTTGTATTTTTTTTTCACATATCTGTTAAAATTAGGAAGAATGGCAAAGACTTTACCACAGCACAGAGCTTTTTAAACCATGTATCAGTTTCTGTGACAACTCCTTAGAGCGTTTCTATTTTGGAAAAAATATCACTAGAAGATACGTGCTTGCACTTTTGTGCTCTCACCTAGTCTTTACATTTTACTCTTCCTTTGCTACTTACCTCTGGCTGATTAGAAATGTTAAGAATAAGGGCCCACAGATCAGCTCGGAGTGCTGTTGGACATCCCTGACGAACATACTGCTGAGCTGCAGCACTATCTTGCTCTGCCAAAACTGTAAGAAACAAAGCAGGTAAAGAATTGATGTAAGATTTCTATCAAATACCTTTTAACTTTAAAAATTGGTTTACCATGCTGTAAGTATTAACTGATAAGAAAATACTGAAAAGATCTGGTTTCTACAATACAATTTTTAAGTAATTCCTTGGGAAACAAGACAATTGGTATTAATCAGCAAGGCTGTACTACATTCTGTCATAAAATAGCACTGAGTGACTATATCACACACTATAGGACATGTGACTATATCAAGGCTAGTTGCAGCTACTAAGCTGTCATCATGCAGAACAAGTAGCCATTTATAGCCACAAAATACTCCTGGTTTAACTATGAGAGGTATATCAGTTCAAATAGGAGAACGCCACTCATTCTGGCTTTCTTTTTGTGCCTCCCTTCTTTTCATATTAGCTATATGAGTATCTTCACAGATAACTGTGGGGCCGGACTTTTCCATTCCAGAGTGTACTGTCATGTTTTCTCATTATTGGTATATTTACTCTAGAGGATAAAGACCTTGAAAGATGTTGGTTTACCTTCATATTGACATAAAATAAATACTCTACTGCTGACAGGTTTGCTTATTTGGGTCACTGTTGTGAAGCTTTAGGCTACTCTGTCACAAGGGCCTCATGCTGAATACAGTACTGTATATACCATAGAACAGATAATCTCCTACTTAAATTTATAAACTTGAAAGACATGCATCTTCAGCTATCATAATCTGGTAAAAGTGTTCCTCATCAAGGGTATGTGTACCCTCATACTCAAAATGTCTTTCACAAAAGAGAGAGAGTTGGGAAAAATTTCTGTGTTATTATCTCAACATTACATTGGTGTTTGACTGCTACTTGGAAGTTTCCAAATCCATATTCTCTAATTTTTCTGAAGTGTCTATGAAACAGCTTGCTTTTCTATATCTCACTGAATTTGACATTCACAATACCTGCTGTAATAAGACTTAGAAGGACAAGGTTTGGAATTAAATATGCATCTAATTGATTTTTCTTTTCTTCCCTTTTTGCCTAAATACTGAATAGACCAGCTTGCCAATTTTTGTTTAACTTGCAGAGCTCTAACACATACATTTCTATGATGCTTTGTTCCTGCATGAAGAGGGCAAAAAACCCCTACACTCTCCAAAAAAAAAGTCCTACACTCTCCAAAGAAAAACTGACATACAAGATATTAAAAAGTAGTTCTGGTATATACAAGATGGGTTTTACTAAACACGACAAAATAAAAACCTCAGACTTAGCAATACATCTAACATAAAAGCAAAATCAAGACCTCAGTGGCAAACAAAGTCATAGCTAACAACTACCTATTAGAGCATGCAGCAGGATTCCCACTGAATGAAAAGGGATTTCATTTTATGGTCAAGGCACTTAACTTACATATTTACAAATTTTTAGTCTTTGAATATAGGGAAAGCTAAGGTATTCTCTAGAATAGAGCTGCTCAGTATAGACAAGAGATGATGAATATGAACGACAACAAGGAGTCGGATGAATGGCTCAAGAAGTCCAGAAAATATAGTTTATTTGGAAGAATGGGAAAAGAACAGAGAGGTGGACAGTATCTAATGAGTTGTTCTTGAATTAGAAAATTGACAGAGTGGGACAGAAAGATGACAACAAAACAGAAAGGAAGAAAGGAAGAAAGGAAGAAAGGAAGAAAGGAAGAAAGGAAGAAAGGAAGAAAGGAAGAAAGGAAGAAAGGAAGAAAGGAAGAAAGGAAGATCACTGTATTATTACTGCAACAAAAAAAATTAGGATGAAGCACTTTTGGGACAGTAGCCTGCCTATTTTACCCTTGGATGCTAATGTTCAGCAGGAATCAGAAGAGACAATAATGAGTAAATATTGGTGAATTTCAACTATTCCTTGTATGTTTCTTCTATAAGTAAACTTAAACTATTAAATTATTACTTCTTTTAACTTCCCCTTCCTTATGTACATTATTTCTTAACCTACAAAAACAAGCCTGGAACTTTTCAGAAAAAGCAGTATAGAGAGACAAGTAAGTGAATAGTGGCTAAGTACTGCAATATTCCACAACTGCAACTGATTATTAGAAAAGACTCCTCTGACACAAAGGCATAGATCCCCTTACAGTAATGGGAACTTTGTGTGCAGAGAAGGGACTCCACAGAATTTTGATTTTAAACTGAAATTCAGTAGTGGAACAAGTTAAGTTGTCACCAAAAAAGGTGTCAATGTGCTTCCTATTTTGTGTTAATCAAAATATATGTGGAGCTTTTTATCTGGTAGCTACTGGTAGACTGCAAATATTTGTTTAATGGTATTAATGATTTTCTATCTAAATTACAATGGTATTACTGATAATGCCTTGTGCTAGTTTAAGTTCTTAAAATTCTAAGAGGTATATGCAAACACAAATTTACTATATGCGTTCTTAACTACTCACATTTTATTACAATAAAAACAGATCCGTACCTTTCTGCCCAACATGTACATGTTCATTTTCAAAGAACTCTAGAAAATAAAGACACAGAAAAGCATGGCAAAAGATAAATGAAAAAGACACTCCAACTGATAATGTATTTTGTATTTTTACCACACATCATTACATTCAGTTGCTATTTACTGCTAACATCACTAAAAGTTAACCTGCATCAAAGTTGTTTTCCAAAAACATTTTTGTGTTAATTTTGTGTTTAATTTTGTGTTTCAAAACTACAAATATCAAAGCAGCATTATACGACATGCTTTTCATTTAGGCTAGTTTCCACTCAAGAAGAAAAATCTTGTGATACTACATTGATTTCCATTTTTATGTAGAAAGATCATTTTAAAACCTCTTCCTACAGCAATAGATGCACACATGGAAAACCAACAGAGATTATACACTATTTAAGTTACTGAATATTAATATATGGATATGTCCTGTAATATTTTCTTGACAACATTTATTTTAAATATGTTTGTATGTACATTTGTGTACATACATATAAATACGCCTATCTGTTAGGGGGATTAATATTTACTGATAATTTCTGTATTTCTGGAAACAGGCAATGTGGTTCTCTAGATCCTGAAGTGTTCAAACATATTGAAATTAATGTAATCTCTCCTTAATGTGATGACTTTAAATCTTCTCCCAATTTGACTCTACATATATGCGATGTTTTCTATTGTTAGCTATATTTTACCACTAAAATCACTACAATCATAGTTACAGAACAAATATTTATGGTTTACTATGGGGAAAAATACACATTTTTTTTTTTATAATTTCGAAGGATTCTGCTCATTAGTGTTCTGTTTGAATGACTGGAGCATGGCAGTAGCTTACCAGGAGGCACTTGTGCTGAATCATCAATACCCAGCTGTCCTATATTTAAGCCTAGTTCACTAAAGTCTTCTTTCTGAAAAGGAACAGAACCATAACAAAGTAATTAATATGCTTAATTCTCTAAATCACTTGAGATTTCTTCTGAAAGGCTTAATGTGAATATTTTTCTGAACCAAATTAAGTTTTTCTAAATGCATACATTTGAAATAGAATCTCACATCAATTCTTACTCTAGTTTTAATTATAAGGCTCAGTTTGCATGGCAAGTATGAGCTACACCTGGATGTAGTGAAGTGGTGAATGAATGATCAGGTTAAGGATCTCTAATTCCCATTTCTATTCCAACCCAGGTGAAAGTTTTACTAGCATAAAATCTCCAAGAGTCTCATCACTGAAGCATTTAGAAAAACTCTCCTATATAATACACTAGTATCCAAATATTTCTTTTCATTTACAACCTCACAATAAAGGGATTTAAAATTCTATTGAGAAGAAAGTCAGAAGCTAACTCATTGTCAGGCTACTGATCTTGTTCAATGTGCTACAAATTTGAAGTTTCTTGTACAGAAGAAAGTAATTAAGTGAATAACAGGTACAGAAGTGTATTTCTGGCACAAATTAAACCTGTGTGGCATAAAATGAAAACTTCCCTACTGGCAGAAAATTTTTCTGTTTGTTTTGTTTTTCATTATTTTTTTTAATAGGATTTCTTTATGCTCTGTAATTTAGCTACATATTTAGATTGATTTTTACTTTCAAAAGGAGAAATTTATGATGATACTAATATTCTTTTTTAGTTCTTAGAATAATTTTCATTAGCAAGAAAAAATAACTCTTACTGAAAACTCTTATAAGAAAAAATATACTTACCAATTCTGGAATATCTTTAACTTTTAAGGGAACCTGAATTAGTCCCAGATGATTTTTGAAACTAGGCTGCTCTCCATTTTCATAATTTGGGTTTCGAAGATTCATCAGTACCTTAAAAATTGCAGCTCCATCATTTCTTGCTTACATCCAGAACTCTTCTCAACATCATCAGCATTACAAACAGCATATTCAGCATAAAATCATTTCCCACAGCTTATATATATATGTAGATGCAAATTATCAAATTACATCTCAACATTTTCAAAACCAAAAAGTATTCAAATTTTAAGGAAGCCAACATAGTCTACTTTGAAAAGTCAGCTCAATAAAAAAGCAGAAATTATTTTTAATACAAGCACTTAAGTGCTGGCTACATAGTAATGTCTTGACTAAAATTTACTTCCTCATTTAAGGTATGCCAAGTTATATATTTCTGATGGCTACAGTATCCAGGATATTCTTCAGTGTTACTTTTCTCTGAAAGAATTTTTATCCATCTTCTTACACTGCAATCTTACAGAGCTTCTACCGCAAGTGCTACATAATTTGCTACTAAAATAATTCCTTACTAAATAATATATCAAAATATCTTCTTTCATATAAGAAAAAGAAATTACAGAATTGGAAACTTAAATATAATTTAAAGGACAAGGAATTATGTCAAGGTAAGTTAGTGTGATCTATAAAGGAATTTATAGTCTCTTACATACTGTTATTCCAAGGTATAGATTTTGATATGATGATGATGATTCATGATTTGTAACATGAATTTCCAGCTCTTATGAAATTCTTTCATAACACTATACCTCTACAATTTTCACTCTTGTAAATATTCTAATACCATACAATCTCACTGTCAGACTTGTTAATTTAAAGAAACTGCAAACTCTGGAAAGAAAACAGTATAAAAAAAAGAGTGATCATGAGGGTCACTGAATAAAGCTAAAAAAAAAGATGTGTTTATTTACAGATACAAGATTAAAAATACACCATGGCTGTCAGTACAACAATGGAAAACAAAATAAATAAAACATTTTCAACATTATTTTGATTAACTGAACAAAAGGAGTAATATACAATAAGTACTGTTTTACTATGATGTTCTGTGCTTTAGTCATAGAAAATGATGAATAGTACTGACATTTAAGACTTTAAGGAGTCCACAGTCACCATTTTTAAAGATTTAGTTTGATTACACACAAAAGCCTTGAAATTTCACACAGTCCTGTTTCATATTTGATCTTTTACAAGCTTCCTAGATGACCTACAATTTCAACTGCACACAAGTGCAATCTACTATCAAACAGTCTATTACCTTCACATATTGTGACTGATGAGCTTAATATACTGGAATTTAGAATGCAAAATGGTTTAAAAAATCAGTTGAGAATCTTCTTCTGAGGAAAAAAAGTTAGGCCCAGACTATGCTTTAGGGAAGTTTATCACTGCAGTTTAAAAAAACAAAAGGGACAATAGTGTTTTGTTTTGTAAACCAAATATGGATTCATAAAAACCATGCCAAATTTCACTTGCTGTAAAAGACAACTAGCATGAAATACACTTAGCAACTATTTTTCCCACTTCACATAAAGGACTATAATGGATACAAGCCAATGGCTGAGTATTGTTTCATAAAGGCTTACCTCAAGAAAATCTTTAGGTGCATAAACAGGCCGGAAAAGACTTAGATCTGAAGTAAGATTTCAACGACACTATGTTAAAACCAAAAGATCAAAAAAAATGTGCCATATCTATAACTCAATTTAGAAATTTAAACACCATATTAGAGCAAAGACCAAAATAAAATCATCACAAAAATCATGGCAACAACCACCACATACTCTGTCCTGATTATGCTACTGATAATTGCCGTATTTTTGTAAACCCCAGATAAATGAAGAGGAGGGTGTTCTTCAAGGTCCCTTCCAGACCAAGCTATTCTATGATTCCATGAAGTGAACAGTAGTCACAAGAAGCTTTTAGTTAATCTTAATAAGTGCTTAGACTGAATAATTCTTGGACTTCAGAAAGATATGAGTTTCAAAAGCAGCGTATTTTTTAACAGCTAAGGTTGTTGAATTACACGTACTGCTGTCAAATGAAAACTGAGGAGCAGTACTAAAAAATCCATTAAAAGTGTTTGCCATCAGAGAGGTGGCAGTGTGATACAAACCAGCACCTCTGCAAAATTCTTTTTAAGGAACTTGGCTGTGAACTAGCAGGAGAGTTAGCCTTGCTCTCCCAAAGTATAATATCACCGATTATTCTGTGCAAGAGTTATCTTTTGTCAAAAAAAACATCTGAGCTTAATTATCCATAGTTCTGAACATTTTCTGTTAGCCTGAGTTTACACTAAGAGGAGCTGTGTCCTAGCTGAATATATCTCTAAAGCACTGGAATAGGGAGTATTTTACAATAACCTCTCAGTAATGATTCAATGTTAGTACAACTTGAAACAAAGTAACAATGAAATAAGTATTCACTGATGCATAATGACACATTACCAATGAAACAAAGATCAAAATCAATTTGCCTTGAGGAGATTAGGTTAACCTTTGACTGGTAAGTAAGATGTGAATGCTGCCTTTCTATGTACAAAAATTTAATGCATGCAAATTTAGTTGACCTTACCTGGCTCATCAGTTCCCATTTCATTCCATTTATTAAGTAGTTCTTTTTGTTCATTTACAGGCCTCTGAAAGGCACAAAAAAGTATATCTTCTTTTCAACTACACATTAATGCAATGTTTTACAAAATAGCAATAAAACTTACTTGCTTGCAAATTATCCCTACCCTGAAGGTACATTACACTGTAGAAAGCCCAAGTTCCAGTTCCCAGAAGGAAAGATGCCCACTAAATAGTTTCAACTATTTAGTAATGAATTTAGAATATTTAGAACTCAATTTCGTGTTACTGAAGATTTATTGCCCATACCATAGAGCTGTTGCACTCTATCAAATTTCTGTCCCTGGCAGTCATAAAAACCAAATACATCCTTTAGCTCATGACGGACCATAGAGGTTCTGCCACTTATCACCGAGGTATAACAGGAGAAGGAGCAAAACATTCTAACGTTACTCCCTAATTCCAATCATCTTTAAAATTAAAGCCTATTAAAACAAACAAACAAACAAACAACAAAACAACAAACACAATAAACCAGACTAGAATGAATGACAAACAGAATCAGCAATGTACCAGTATCTCTCTCTCCTCAGGTACCAGTTCAACCACAGCCTTTTCTGCACACAAAGCTGATCTGTACTGCAGACAGGCTGCACAAGTTATACAGCTGAGTCTGCACACAAAATGCTCTGTCAAGACCAACGAACACAATAATTAACTTTCCAAAATGCTGCTCTCTCAAGAGGATAATTCCTGCAACAGCAAAGAGGAAAATCTACCTAGAGCCTTCATCTTCTCCCAAGCTGAGCTGATGCATTCATTGCCAGCATCTCTGAAAATTAATCTGCATTAAAATTATTTAGAAATGGAACCTGCAGCTCTTTGTAAACATGTCTAAAATGAAGATTACATTATAAGTGTGCAAGACGAGGCCTAATTTCAGAGAAAATGTCATTCTGAAAACAGAAAATTAACAATACATTACCTTCTGTGCTAGTGGGATATTGAGTTCTGTGCACATGCTGTTCAGACTTTTCAGAATTCGCTTCTCCCAGCTTCCCTAAAATACACACAAAAGATAAATTATAAGGAATTTATTTTTCCTGAAACGGAATTTATTGTGTAATAACAAGCATTTTTTTTGAGATGAGATATATATGAAAGGATATCAAGGGTCACTGACCACATCTGCAAACATATGAAGGGAATATTTACATGCTTCTTTACATGGAAACAATAGATCAAATAGATTTAATTCTTTACAACACAAAAAAGAACCAGAAAATTTAGTCATTCATATTTCAGATCTTTTAAAAAGCATGTATTTCACAATTATTGATTTTTATATATGCCTAATGACCAAGCTTCTTTGCAGACCAACCTTTAACATTTTTTTCAATTATAAGAGGTCAATCAACCGTGCATAGCAAATGCCTCCTCCACTTTGGGGCCTGAAGAGACTGGCAGTCTTTCTCCACAAAAAATATCTTAGAGGTCAGAAATTAAGGCAAGTTAGAAATCTGGTAATCTGTAATGCTTAAAAAATATTTTATTTCTAACACAATGCTCAGGAAATAGTTGTCTAATCAGAGAAACCTCAGTGGCCAGTTTAAAAAGCAACCAGATTCTTCTGGTAATTGCATTAGGCTTCAGTAGTGCCTACTCCACAGCTAACTCCTCTGAAGTTAATGTCAATTAGTATTGACTTCCTTGCCAATGGACTCAGTACTTTGCTTCCATGATTACAGCACCACTGGTGGGTTTTATACTTAATTTAGTTTTCAATGGATGACAAGCCAGACCTTGATCACATGAATGCAAAGACTCCTCTTAATTTCATTTAGTTCTACTTATTATTTGTAATTTGCTCTAAACACAAATTTTACAACAGTTAGTTACTGTTTAACTACACTCCTCAACGTTCCATCCAAAAAGAGGCTGCAGTTTATTAGAGAGGAAGCAAATGAAAGGAAGGGCAGATGTTCAATTTTTCTGTTAAAAAAAAAAAGTCTTTTTCATTTTAGCTTTCATTTACAAAATCCTCTCATACCTTTTTCCATCAAAAAATAACTATCTTTCACTAGAAATCTTTCCTCACAACCAAGTCATCCTTTCACTTCCTTTGGCATAAACAAAACAGATCTGAGTTTTGACTGTAAGGAATGTTTTCCAGATTGCATACTTTTTATCACACTCTGTAAATATTTTTTTTATTTAACTGTATTATCATATTTAAATTCCTTTCAAATGCTGCACTTACACAACACCATGCCACAAACTGGTTCACCTCTCACAAAGTGGTAGTATCAAGCATTTACTATTTTGCCAAGAAGAGGGGTTTTGTTGCCAGAGAAATAAGAAATGAGAGAGCATAAAGATTACTAGGCAATATAAGATAAGAAAGTGGCATTGGAGAATACACAGGTATTCTTAGGAGTGACTTACAGCTGCCACACCAGACATTAATTCACTTATCACACTGGGGATGCAACATGTTGGTAATAAACCACTTACACACAGTCATAAACTGACATAATTTAGCTTTCAAGACCCAGTAAAAGATATTCAAATAAATGCAAAAAAGACAAAACCAAAGAGAGGGTTATACAGCCTTTGCAAGCAAGATACTGTGCCCTCTTCTCTAGGACAGCAGTGAAGTGAGCACAAACGGAATGCACTGCTCTTGACTGAAATAAAAAGCAGAAGCAGAGCTCATAAAGTCATTTTATTGATGGAATGATACATTTAACAAGATGCTTCCTCTAGTCTTATGAAGAAATTCAACACTAAGAAAACACACTATTAGGATTGCTATGGTCACAATTATTCACTAAAATAGCTGAAACTGAGGAAGGTAGTGCTGCAATTTGGAAACCATTTCATAGCATGACAGAATGGTTTCCAATACCTAAAGACCCTGCCTGAAGAGGAGGAGAAAGATTATTAATAAGGATATGTAGTGATAGGACAAGGGGGAATGGATTTAAACTGAAAGGGTAGGTTTAGATGAGATAGGAGCAAGAATTCTTCACTGTGAGGGTGGTGAGACATTGAACAGGTTGCCCAGAGAAGCTGTGGATGCCCCATGCCAGAAAGTGTTCAAGGACAGGTTGGATGGGGCTCTGAGCAAGGGAAGGTTGAAACCAGATCTTTAAGGTCCCTTCCAACCCCAACCATTCTATCAGCCTACTCATTGTCATTAATGCTCTATCCTTCAATAGAAACCTGGTTATCTTCCAAGGTAGAAAAAAAAAGCAATATAAAAACTTCAGTCTGCCATCTATGAAAACAGAACCAGAATGTGAGGAGAAAAATGGTTAATCATGAACATTCTAATACCTGCTCTAGAAAAAATATTAATATAATTTTAATCACTGATTCAAAGTCATTCCAGTAACTATCAGAGTTGGTTTTCTGGGAGTAGTACCATTATTTCCAGAATTCTGAAGTAGAGCAAGATTAATTAAGATAGAAAAGGATAAAGGAATTGTCAACAAACTTATAAAAATGGGAACAGCATCTTAAATGGTGACTGTATCTAATCAAAATAGAATATAAAAAATATGACTTAGATGGACAATATTTTTTATGGGGACTTTTATCGCTCTCCCAAAAGGCATTAGCACCCCATACACTTGTATTTTAGCTATTACCAAATAGTTTAAACAAACAAATTCATTAAAACACTGATTTTGTAAGCTTTTTACATTGTTCATTCATCTTTAATCGAAAAAGAGTAACAAAACAAAACCTAGGTGTGATTCAATTGCTCTGATGACACTTGTTTTCTTACAGGCCCATTATCTACAGTGATAAATGTGAGTCATCTTGAAAATCAAACACTCACAGGGATCTTGTTGTTTTTAGAAAAGATAATGTTAGTTCTCTAACTGTGCATTTATTAGTATTTCATGGATACCATAATTTACAGGAATTTCTCTATGGAAAGGATTCACAAGTCTTTATTAAAGAGCAGTATTTCAAGAAAGGGTTTGAAAGAGTATCTACTGGTTTGGCTGGAATAGAGTTAACTTTCTTCGTAGTAGTTAGTATGGTGCTTTCTTTTGGATTTGTGACCAAAAGGGTGTTGATAACACACCAATGTTTTAGTTATTGCTGAGAAGTGCATACGTAGCTTCAAGGTCTTCTCTAATACCTACCCAATGGCAAGGAGACTGGGAGTGCACAAGAAATTAGGAGGAGACAGAGCTAGGACAGCTGACCCCTAGTGAGCAATGGGATATTCCAGACCATAAAACATAATGTCCCAAATAAAGAAGCTGGGACAAAAGTTGCCTGATGGTGGAAAGTAATCAATGTATTCCTATTTTGCTTTGTTGACACGTGTAGCTTTTGCTTTACCAATTGAATTGCCTTTGTAAAGTGATTTGTCACTTCTGCCCTTGTGGTTCTCTCCTGTTTTGCTGGGGGAAAGTGAGTGAGTGGCTGAGCTGCCTACCAGGGTTGACCCACCCAGAGGATGGATGACTAATACTCTTTGAAATAGGGAACCGAATTTTGAAACTAGCAAAAACAGGACTTCTCCTGCTCATTTTTAAACTACTGGAATAACAGGCCTTTCTACATACAGCTAAAAACACTGCAAGTATTATATATACTTTTGTAAAATAATAAACCATGAAACTGCTTCATACAAACTGCATATAGCTATATCTCTGTGGTTTTTGCATTAACAAACTAGTAAGACTGGTTCTCTTCAGGCAGCAAATTGTGGCATTCACACCACACAAGAAAAATTGATTAAAGCAATCTTTAGCCCCAAATCCTAAAAACTGAACCCAGGACAGAGAGATAAGACTTTGGGGAATTAACAACAATATGATTGAAAAAGTAACACAATTTGTTGAGTATTTTGTAAAAGAACACTGCAATGTATTTCTAGGCACAGCAGAGTTAAATACACTTTTATCCCTACCTCAGATGTTTTGGTTAGATCAGGTTCTTGAAGCTTGTTCATTTTCTAAAATCTTTTTATGTAGATTTTTTTTTTGTTTATTTCAAATGCCATATGTTGGCAAAAAATAAATAAACAAAGCAAAAGTATTTTTTCCTGACACCAAAAATCCTCATTTAATCTTTACAGCCCAGTTTCTCTTATTCTCCTTCAATATGCCTTAAGCTGCTTAGCTCCATATTTTTCATCTTCCTTGCACATTTCTAAGCACTAAATATATCTCTTCTTTCTGAAGACCTCACTATCTCTGCAGACAAATGTTATCTTTCATCATGAAACTGCCTGTGTCCCTTCAAAAGAAAGTTTTTGTAACCCTAAGTGAAATTACCTACAGCTAACCCTTTTTTTCTTCTCAACGAAACCAAATTCTCTTCTTTGACATATTCACGTTATCTCTATTCTAAATTTTTCACCTACCTGCCACTATATCCTACTCTTTTCATGGCTGGAGAATTACTTGAGCATTTTCTGTATCTATGTAAAATGTCACATATACAATAGTACTATTATCTCTGATGCAATTACAAATCTATGCTTTTCCTCACGTATAAGACTTAGAAATACAAAAACATTCTACCACGTAAAACTCAAATAGTGTAATTAAAGGTCTGATATGAATGGTAAAATTGATAACCACCAACCTGTGCTTTCCTCATATAGGCTAAAGGCTCTTTAATATGTTCAGGTGGTGCTGCAGGATGACAGGGCATAGGAAACCTTAAGAAGAAAATATGGTAAACTATAAATATTCTGATGTTTTATTTTGCTTAATTAATCCTGTATTTGTAAACCTAAATATAACTTCTTTTGTGAGACCACTAGCAAAAACACAAGTGCATGTTGATCCACTATTATTTTTAGAAGTATTTTTTCCCTCACCCATTCTATGGATACAAATAAGATAACAATACGCAAGAATTAACATATTCATTTCAACATGAGCTTTTCACCCCCTTTTAGTTTTCAAAATAAAATAATTACATAAACAAATCAGGCATTTTAAAAGTGTATTCTCTTCACATCATGTCATCTTTATGATTCCCTGGAACTTTCCCTCATCAAGTCATCACATTTTTTTTCAAGAGACAATTTTTTTTTTGAGGATCTCCTTTTAAAAATCAACAGTGAACATGTACATGTCCAAAGTAATTAGAAGCTTGAGGTGTTAAGCAGAGTTGAATATCCACTCATAAGTTGCATTATGAAAAAATATAAAAGCTGGTACAAAAATTAAAAACCAAACCAAAACACTAGCTTCTGTTTCAGTAGTGCAGGTTATTTTCAATGAATTTTTGCCAAACATTTAATCCAGCTTAATTTTAAATGTTTCACATGTTTTTTAGGAAACAAAATTTACACATAGCTTCTTTAATAGTTAGCCTGAATTTTTACCTGTTTGAATGTATTCTATCAGTTCCTAACATGTTTCTGAGAAATCCTCCCCAAATTTCCTCCCATTTTTAATTGATGAGGTCATTCTTGTACTTGCTGCAAATTTGTTATGGACTATTCTGTCCCAGTGCGTAAAAGAGAATCAATACCAACAGATTTCAGAATTGCTGTTTATTGGCTTATCCACAACACTTATGAAATCATGGTGTTCATAGTTAACTTCAATTTTCAAAGGCTAATTTCATTGTTTTGCTGCTTAGTTCCGTGCATTAGCCCTAGAGACAGGTAAATATTTTTCCCTGGAAGATATGATGAAGATGAATCCTTACTAACAGATAGAAGCATTTTGCTAAACTAAGTCCCTCATACTACTAAATATACAATGTGCTAAACTGGTAACTCTAACAAGCTTATTTAAATTAGCACAAATAGATTTGCATACACACTTCTTATTTTATAGCTTTATGGCTATATGTGTTATGAAATCCACCTTTCCACTGTGCCAGAATGTAAAGAAAAATTATGCTTCCCAGAAGTCTAATCCAAAGTTTGCTGAACAATAATAAAAAGGAAACTTGACCGATTTTACTGTGTTTATAACCATATCCCAAGCATGACAAGCACTGACCTGGGAAGCCTAGAGATCCAATATCTTAAAAGATTTTTAAAAATAATTAATACAACAAATATGTGCGATGCTGTAATAGTACTTCAATTAAAATTCATTTGCAGCAACTACCTCATTTACATAAGCATTATATTGTGAGCCTTGGTACCTTTGGAAGTAAAGCAAAATGGAAAATGCTAAACTACAAAATGTGGTCATATTTATTTCCCTTACTCTTTAAAATGCACCTGAGTCCAGTATTTTCACTGGGATGAAAAATAAATAATGTCACTTTAAAAACAGAAACTAAGCAGGTATCCTTGCTATGACAAATACTGCAATTTATAGTAACAAACTACACACCTCTATAAACAAATGGATCAAAAGTAAATCATGTGAGTAGAACTCATGAAGTGAATAGTAAATAAACTTACACATTGAGTTCACTATAAACAGCATTCTGAAGCTTCTTTTCCCAACCTGTTAAAATAAAAAAAACAACAAGACAACTTTAGGAATTAATACTAATGGAATGTCAATCGGAGGCTGCTTTGCACTCACTGGAGTTATGTTTGGTCTCAGTTCGTGTCTACCTACCAGAGAGACAGGAAGAGGCAAGGAAACCTCAATGTAATTAAGATAGGAAAACTGCAAGTTGAAACCTCTAGAGAGACCAAATGTCCTTTATTTCCACCTGCTGTTCAAATAATTAAAATACAGTTTTGGTTAAAAAATTTACATTCTATTTTTTCAAAGCCATCATTTTATTAAACCAACAATTAATATTAATAGACACAGTGTTCCTGATGATTATAAATCTCAAGATCATTTATCATAAAATCCTCACATTATAGTAACATAGCTTACAACTTTCAATGCAACTTGGAAATCTAATTGAAGGTAAAATTTTCAAGAGTATTTCCATGGAAGTTAATTTCCATTTTCAGAAGTGACTGAACTCTCGCTTCACTCAGAACTTTCCAAATCATCACCAGTATCTTATAAAATGATAAAAGCACTTTACATAGTATATTTTTCAAAATGCTGATGGAATCCAACAACACTTTCCCTTTTAAATGTTCTCTATCTGATTTAATGATCTGGAATCACTGAATGTCTTCTTCTGGCTACTGTCAGTGACAAGACACCAAACTCCACAAACTGTTTTCATCACTTATATCACGTATGTTCTTATATACATCTGTCCTATTCACAAATTTATCAATGAAGTATTACAAACCTGATGTCTTCAGAAAATCCTTAATATCCTCTTTTAGTGATTCCAGCTTAATTTCTGGTTTATGTAGGCTAACCTAATATTAAAAATAAAAAAATAAGCATCAAAAACGAAAGAGAAATTACATTATTCAAGTTACAAAGTAAGTAATGACCATGCTTAAGGTTACACACAAAGCAAACTCCTTCCTTGAGCAACGGCTATAGCAGTCAAAAATATCAGTTAACTCTTTTCTCACTCAATGTCTTTGCCTTTTTCATCAATGCTGAAAGGTGTGTGTGGGGAAGGAGAAGAAAGAAGTAGAATATGCAATGAATGCATATAAACATACACGTTTAATGATCTGAGCAAATACCCCACATCCTTAGCCCTTAGATTATACACATTAAGGAACTGGTCATAACGTACACATGGAAAAATCTAGAAACCAGACACTGCATTTCACCTAAAAGAATAAAACTGAAAACATTCCATAATTTTTCACTCAACCTCCCACAGTTCACCTCTTTCAGGTAAAAAATGCCATTTTCAAACCAAATAAACCAACTGTGCACCAAACAATCCCTGCTGCAGGTGTGACTACTGGGTATATACAAGCTTTTGCAATGAAATGCACTCAACACACTGACCAGCACTAACCAGTTTTACAACCATACCATGACACAGCCACACAAATGGTGCTGCACATCTTTCAGCAACAGCAGGACCAGCTGCTACAGCATCTCCTTCTACAGGCAGACCAAGGGGAGAAAACGAATGCATCACAAAGGTCCAAAAGGACAACAAGCAGAAACTCAGAAGTTTCTGTGAAGTGCCTTCCCATACATATTCTCCCAAGCATGGTACATGGCAATAGCTGATTAATATCAGATAATAAAGGAAAATGTTTAGAGCAAAAATAGCAACACTGCCTATCAACTTGAAAATAACACCAGAAGATCCATGTGTCCACAGCCATGACAGCCCCAGGCATATGTTTGAAGTACATGGCCATATCGTCTACACAGAAATGTCAGACATCTCTTAACAAAAGCTACTCAACAGTATGCTGTAGGCGCATCAGCTACTGATTCTATTGTAGCAAGCTTTCCTGCTGCTACAGAATTTTAATTATTATTTAATTAAAAATAATCTTTCACCAACTTGTGCAGTTTTCCAGCCCTAACAGCACTGCTGGCAGTATGACATGCTTTCAGTCCACAACACACAACTAAAACTCCTGTAATTTGCCTTACAGTTTATACATAGAAAAGGGTGTTTCGGCACTGAAAAGTTGGTCTAGGTGAATTCACAATGCAGAATTTTAAGGAAACCTTTCCATTTGCCCCAGATGAAAAGAAGAATGGACAATAATGGAGAGAATGACAGCATCAGTATTTCTGCTCTTATTTTGAGTCCTCTTGCCATTACAGGTAAGGAAGGCATTTATATTTGGTTTACCGACTGCAACAGTAAAGGGACTGCATGCATGCTTCTGAGAAAGAAAGGTCATCATAAGCACGGACTAGAAGGTGTGGTGAGTTGCATAATTCTCATGTCAAATGACAAACACGTATTTCATTTAGCGTAACGGGAAAAGCCGGCAGAGGATGTTTTGGATGCTGGTGTCTGGGAAATAAAGATTCTTATGTGAGTTCTTGGGCAGCTCACTAAATACCGTTTTAAGCAAAAAACCTCCAGGAGTATTTTATGGAGAATTCCGTCTGAAGCTACTTTGATGGAAAGTCCTTTTGATGATGATGAAATGTCCTTTTTGGACATTTGTCAGATGAGGGTTTTCTCTGCTGCAAGGCAGTGCTTTTGTGCATCTCCTGTAGAAATTTTAAATAAAGCAACACACATCAAGCAGGGCAGATTTTGTCATACTGTTCCTCCGAAGTTTTTGTGCACCCTTTTGTAAATGCTCAGTTTTGTCTTTGAGTAAAATATGGCTAATTCTAATCTCAAGGTCCATGGGGTGTTTGCCTGTCAGGTCTGGCACACTTTTTAGATATGCAAAAAAAATCCCCTCACAAATACAACTCATTGATAGATGATATATCACAAAAAAAAAATCTCCTGTACAATCTGCTATAAAATAGGTTAATTATTTTGACAGAGAAAACATTCCAAGAAATTATGGAAGTGCAGTTAGATCAGTATTTTAACTCTGTTGTTCACACACCTGTGAGTTCTTGCCTTAAGGAATATCTGACACTCTTATTGACAGCAACAGGGGAATTTTGGAGATTCCTGGAAATTCTAGAAATTGATACAGCATATCACATTAGAAGGCATTAAGGAATTCAGCCCACAGACTACTTCCCATTTTCCCTGTCAGGCCAAAAGAACAACAAAGGTTATTCTTCCCAACAGAGCTTGTTCCCCATCTGTAGAACATGAAATCCAGTGACTCTCCTGTATGCAGAAGAAAAGGCAGTCAAAAAAGAAACACGACAGCATGCTGGAGAACATTTTCTCCAAAGATTACATTATTGCATCAACTGGCACTGGTTACCTTCACCTCTTCATGCCCATGTATTCAGTCAAGCGCTATTTCATTATTCCTAGCCCTGCTGCAGCAAATATTTTTAGGCTAATCAAAACACCTATCTTTAGCACCTTTCCTGTGTTCTTTTTCTTCTCTTTGGTGAAAAAAGCTCTACTGAGACCAATTTTCACATAAGTGAAAATTCTCCCCCAAATTATGATGGCGCTTTTGTCTCCACCTTTACCAATTCAGGGCTCAGTTGCAAAAGCCTCCTCCCATTCACATTCTCCCTTTTGTCTACCTGTGTACTAAAATCAATACATTCCTAAGTGCTAAGCAGAATAAGAGAGCCACAGAAACTGTTAGGGACTCTTGTTGCACTGGATTGCTGATCAGTTTTCAAATCAGAAATTAGATACTTGAGAATGTGGCAAATAGTTCAGCTGGCAGCTGCAGCCAGCTCTAACACAGACCATAACCTAGCTCGGTATAACACAAGGGAAAATGCTCATTTTGGTAAGTGAAAGGAACTCTCTTCAGAACTGCTTTGCTGTAACTTAACAGTATGGTACCTCTTTGGAATTTCTATGGGTGTTTATGAGAATTAAATTGAGGAATCAAGGGGACATAGTCCAGAGCTGATGTTCCAAAATTACTAGTCCAGCTGTCTGTTTCTCCTTTGGATTAACTGATCTAACTTACTTCTGTGTTGTACCATGTTGGAAAACACATCTATGTATTTATATTTTATGTAGGGTTGGTTTGCTTGGTATAACGTACTAAGTATCATTTGCATTTTCAATGCCTGTGATATTTTGGTAAAATGAAAAATATATTGACAAAATTTTATTTATATAAAAAAGCATTACTACAACTTTACACAGATAAAAATGCCTGCCTAAGATTTATTGGGAAAAAGCCCCACATTGATGAGATTTGGATTCATGAACTGAATTAATTCCCTGCATGATCAAAACACAGCAAACACCCAGGTAGAACTACCAATTTTAATACGCATATCTTGATGAAAGGGTGTCTTCTGTAAGAAAACCACTATCTGTTACTATAAGGAGACTATCACATGCAGGGTAATAAAGAGTGAGCAATACAGGAGAACAATCCATGAAGGCAAAGAGTGACAGCTAGAACAGGGGAAAAGTCAACTATTCAGAGGCTGAGTCAGGCCAATACAGAGCCCTGAAAGGAAATAGGAATGAAAGTCAAACTTTTCAGCAACAAATAACAAATTATTTTTAATAAATGTTAATGCCTGACAGCTTTTCCCTGTAAAACTAGCATTGTGCATAATCTTACAGATAGGGCATCAAGGTCCAGGTGTGGGATATTTATTGTCATCTACAGTCTTGGTCAGCTTCTTGTGAATCAAGACATATCTGTCCTTTCCACATTACTTCATAAAACAAGCTATCATTACAGCATTTCTTGGCACCCCCCATTCTTCATCTGTACAAAACAGTATGGTAGTTTGGGAACCTTCAAAATTTTGCCAAATTTGCTGGTGCCTAAGGTACCACTAGCAAATCCGTGAGTACATATTTGACTTTGGCAAGGTATCCTGCTGAGATCTGGGCAGTCACCATTAACCATAGCACTAAAGGAAGTACAGGAAAATAACTAGAAGACCAGCATCATACTACTAAGAGGAGGCTTGACAGAACAAAGTGTTCCAGCATAACTCCTGTGTTAAACTATTTCTTTTCTTAACAAGAATAAATACTGCAGAGAAGTGATCCAACTATACTGAAATGTGGAATCGCATCAGGTGAACGCATATTTTTATCCTGTTCCAAACAGTTCTGCAAATAACTTTACACAATCCTAGTATTTTTACAGGCTATCCACCATAATTTTTCTTAAAAGCCTTTTTGGTTTAGATAAACGTGTACCATCTCAAAGCATTTATTACTGTTCAGTATGGTTTTGCAAAAGTGCACAACGTTTTTTGGTTTTACTGCCATTATTTCCCGAATTACAATTAAACACAATCCCCAAATATAATCCATCTTCAGAAGAGGTAAATTCAATGAAAGCTAATAAAATTCACCTTTCTTTATGTACTTCATTGTACCATAACTGGACTTTATCAGGACTGTTGGGGGTTGGTTCTTTCCCTTTTCCCTCTGTGAAATTTTCCCCATTGTCATGCTGTTGACTGGGCCCTGGTGGCAACGGGGAGGGGGGGGAGAGAAGAGGGAA
The DNA here is from genome assembly GCF_963662255.1 of Cinclus cinclus. Taxonomy (NCBI): domain Eukaryota; kingdom Metazoa; phylum Chordata; class Aves; order Passeriformes; family Cinclidae; genus Cinclus; species Cinclus cinclus. The sequence goes on along the minus strand of NC_085050.1, from coordinate 18,480,882 downwards.
ACCCCTCGATATCCAAACATCCAGAAGAGCAGAGGGAAAGCTCTGGCTCTCCCCATTTTTTTCCCCCGCGGAGTTCGGACGAGAAGGACGATCGCCGCCTGTGCCCCATCCCTGCCATCCCAGCGCTGGGAGCCATCCTCACTGCTGTCAGACCCTGCCCTGCTGCCTTCTCGCTGTAACCTGCCACCATCCAGCACTCTGCTGAGCACCAGGACCCACACCGTGAGCGGAGAGCTCTCTCCCCATCTCTCTCTCCCCCTGGGACAGCGCTGCCATCACCCCCAGCCCTCCTGCAGCTCTGCGGGACCCGCCCGCCCCCAGCACCGGGAACTGCAGCTCAGGGAAAAGGTGCCTGCAGCCAAAAAACACTGGGACTGAGTTACTGTTCTGTTTGTGGGTAATTTCATAGCTGTTGTTGTTCTTGTTTGTCTTGTTAGTTATACTAGTAAAGAACTGCTATTCCTATCCCCATATCTTTGCCTGAGAGCTCCCTTAATTTCAAAATCATAATAATTTGAAGGGAGTAGGGTTCACATTTTTCAGTTCAAAGGGAGGCTTCTGTCTTTCTTAGCAATACCTGTCTTTCAAACTAGGACAAGGACCAATCTGACTTGGTAAAAACCACTTCAAGCACAACCACAACAATTTCAACGCGAACACTCACTAAAAACTCAAAACCCTGCAACTTTAAGGAAGAGATTTTAGTTTTGGTTATCCATTTCTGTAACAGAAAGAAGACTCTGAGCCTAACTAAAAAAAATTCAGTAAGTGTGAAACCCTGATTACACTGACAATTTTTCAACCCTTCTACAGTCCTACATGAATTACACTAAGGGAAAAAGTATTGTGAACTTTGTTATACAAGTAAAAATAACCCAGCAGATACAGAGAGCTTCAGTCAGCCTCATAGGGGAGTAAACAGCCTCAAATGTTATGCTGTGCCACAAGATATGATGATCTATTTTAATGGTGTCATTTTAATGTTTAATCAATTTTCTAGGTTTTGAATATAAACTTAGTGCTGAAAATAAAATATACACACAAGGCAAAAACCAGAATCCACATTACTAAAAAAGTACTACTCTGCCAACCAAGCTTATGTTGCTTCTGATCTCCATTATCTGACCAACATACTCAACTGCATTCAATTTAAAATTCACTAATATGAATATTGCTGCTGAACCACTTAAAACAAAGATACAAGCTCTATCAGCAGGGATAGTAAATACTTTGCCAAATACAATGCATGAAAATGAACCATTAATTATCTATGATGACTCATAAGCCTACATTTGCTGGCTAATTTTTATTAAATAAATGCTACATTGCACAGAAACATTACCCTTCTTAATTTGATCTTTTATTTAAGTTGAGAATGGTATAAATTTTTTTTTAACTGGAAAAAAATGTCATGAAAACAATATGCTGAGACATGTTGCAAATCATTCACTCCACATAAATTATCTGAAGCTTATTTACCTACACTTCCTTTAGAAGCACAGTCAGGCACTACTCCAGCTCCAATGTTCCTAGTGCTCCCAAAGCAAGTCCTCTCCTCCTCTGCCCCATCTGAAGCCTTGTAAAGACTCTTACCTCTCCCTTTAATCAATACTGCTTTACACCCTTCTGGCTCTAGCACAGGTCTGCTGAAACAGTGACAGCAGATTCCCCTCCTCTGGACTGTGGTCGTGATCATGACATCTCCTCTCCACCCTTCCTTGTACCCTCAGGTACCTCCACCAATGTATTCTCACTCCAAAACTTAATTGCTACAGTGGGGTGGGATGGGGTATCAGACCTGATTTTTACACTTACATTACCCCTTCTAGCCTACTGTAACAGCCCTTACCATGCTTTTTTACAAGTTCCCCTCAGGTTGTCCCACTCCAGATAAAACTACAAGAAACATCTGAGAACATTTATGCAGGCCATGCCAGGGGGACTTATTGCACTGTGAATCTTTCTTGTTCCATTTAAAACATAATTTAGAACCTTTATCTTTCATTTAGAACTTTAATTTTATTGTCACCTCCTGTTTTAGAAAAGTTCTTTAAGAATATTAAAGCTTTTGTTTGTTGGTTGGTTTTGTTGGGTTTTTTAAAACTTTGTTATTTCCCCTTGTTCTGAGCAACTCTGAGTTAGACTGATTTCTTTTAGAGGTTTGCATGGGACAAAAATTAAGATTGATTGATCTTAACTGATTAATAAAGCCCAGCTTCCTTCAAAGATTATGAAAAATGAAGTTTCTGAATTGGCTGCAAATGAAAATGTGCTAAAAAGGTAGCACTTTTTTCATGTCTCTGAATGGTTTCATTTTTATTGTCAGTTCACTGACACAGATTTTTCCCTAAAGCAGAATTTTAGCAAGATTTCACAAAATAATTTGTTTTAAAACTGTATTTTGTCCTTGAGATGTCCATGTCTTAGTTTTTCTAAACACCTCTAATTTCTATCTTAAAAAATGTACAATTCAGAAAGGGAAGAGAAAAATGAAGATAATAACAAGCAAATTTGATTACGAACTTGCACAGCAAAGCTTTGCCCGGAAAATGAGGTCTCTCCTCTGTGATCCCACTAACATCAGCAGCAATTCTACCTGTTGAAAAGTTACTACCTAATATTTTGGCTGTCACTGTTTCTCTTTCCTTTCAAACACACTACAAAATATGCGCAGAAGAAATTCCAAAGCAAATGACAGGCACATTAGCACTCTAACCCACATTAATTCTTATTAACTACAGTAATATATCAATATATCAAAACTCAACCTACAAAAATCAACCTAACATTTATTTATTTATTCATTCATCACTTACAAGCATATGACACTACCTCCACTTCAATCCTTGGGATAAAAATATGATTATCTTGGTATCCCCAGAGGTCAAACTATGACAGGAAATAATTTGATGCCCATGCCAAAGTTATTTCAAAGAGATTGTGTATCACAGCCCTTGACACTAGCTCAGGCTCCCAGTGACAGCCAAGCAAAGCACTGGTTTGATCCGTTCATAACCACAGGGCTTCTCTATCACCTCTCACAAATAATGTCAGGATACTGTGTTTTCCCCAAAATTCTATTAACTCATCAATGAAACTTCATTCTGAGCTCTCCTTCCTAGAAAATAAAAGAAGAGATGAAATTATAAAACATAGCTTTTCTAATAGCTAAAATACTGTTTGTGAGACTACATGATCTCTCACCATTTCAGGCAATATTATAATGGACCTTACAAGCCATTTTGACTGTAATGTTTCCAGAGACAGTAAATATTTTTGAGGAACAAATATCAACATCATTTTCTACACTAAGAGATGAAGAATATTTGTGAAGTATAACTGCAGTATAAATATCCAAAACAAAAGTAAGTTTCATTCTGATGCACTGATTCCAAAGACTTCTCAAAACACAGAGTGCATTTCCCAAAAGAGTTTAAAATCCCCCACAAAGGGAGCAGCATTCAAAATTACAACTGGTGCAGACCAAGCACTGTTAACCAGCAGACAAAAAACTCTATCACATCCTACTGATAAACTGGAGTTCAGGTGTGATGCACAGCAACAGCTAAGATTTCATATTTCACGTTGCCACTCCAGCAATACCCCATGTAATGGGAGGAATATCAAGCATTAACTTAATACAGAGTGGAGCAAGATTTAGAAGCTTTCAGAATTCTGTACAGCTGCTAAGGGATGGACAGGAGACAAGCCACTGACCGAGGGGCCCTTGCAACTGCACAGTATAGCACTAACGTGACTATCCAAGCTTAATTAATAAAACAAGCCTTCCATACATGAAAGAGCATAAATGCATGCAAGGTCAATAAAAAACCCTCTCCTATCAAGAACACACAGATTCCTGACAAACACACTGGACATCTGGCCCTAGTAATTTATACTACAGTCTCCAAGAGACAGTTCATTTGATTGAGAAATCCCATTGTTGATGTATCTATAAACTTTCAGATCACTACACTAAACTATAGTTCTGATTTAACCTTCTATTATAAACCCTTCAAACACAACTCTAAGAATCAACTTGAATATTTGATGCCCTGTTTCTTTTCTTTCCCCTTAGCACTTCATATGACTAGAATGATCATGACCTATATAAACTTTTTTTTTTTTCTGCAAGAAATCCATAAAACAGTACTCTGCAAAGCCATCACAGCAGATACATTCTTGTGTCCAGCAGAGATTTAGGCACATCACTGTGCTTTCAGACTCCAACCACCACCCTGGGAGGGCACTGCTCACGTTCTCAGCTGAAGAAAATGGCTCCATGAAACAGCCCCCCACCAGCAGCTTCTAAACACCCAGCCAAGTCCTGAGGATGCCAAGCTTCTTCCTGTCTCAAAACACCCATGCAAAGTATCAAATGACTGTGAAATCAGGCCCTGCCAGAGACAGGGACAAGAGAATGCACGTGGAAGGGAGCAGTGCATTCGGGTTTCTCAGAAACAGGAAGAGAGTTGTTAGAAGAGAGCCCTGTTCACTGCCTGTTTTGAGGACAAGGCCTGACTCTACACTCCTCGTGTCAGGCTATTTAGGATACTCAATTTCCCAACACTTAGCAGAACCCAGCCTCTAAATTCTTTCATAATTCCAGCCTTCTTCAAGTCATGCACACTGGCTTATTCAAATATTTAGGAAGTCCTGTCAACAGAAGCAAGGCAGACACACATTTATAAAAGCATTTAGAGACCAAATTGGCAAATTTAAATACAAAACAAACAAAAGACAGGCAGTGATGTCACTTGCTATAGAAAGCTTCAGGGACATTCAAAGAGGAAAATCATGTTTCATTTTAAAATGTAACAAAACGAACGGACAGTTAATGGACATGGTATCCTAAAAACAAACAAAAAACCCTGTGTAATTTTAAGCGATGTTTGAAAAAAAACCTCCAAAACCAAAAGCACAAAATTTTATAAAACCCAACCCAAAATATTTCTGTAATGCACAATATTTGTTACAGCACCATGACTAGGTTATTATGACCATGAAAATTGACGCAATTTTAATCTGAAACATCCTAAATTAAATTCAGCTGAAATATGAAAATCTGGCTCCAAGTGCAGATAAGTTATTAAATATATAAAAAAGCAACTGTTTTCCCAGCTACTAAAATTTACTTCCATGCGTGTTTTTTTCATTTATTCTTCTTTCACCTAATCCTCATTTTCTCAGGGACACTAGGGGAGCGGGAGAGGGTGGGTGGAATTTAAAGCTTTCCAAATTAAAGATTTAAAAAAGCAATTCATTTCAGGACCTATATTTGAGGCAGTGATATTTCAGACGGATAGTCTTCATAGTCACTGCGAAATCCTCGGGTCCCAAGGGGAAACGCAACAAACGCGGCTCTAGAAACCACACACAGCGCTCTCCGGCCCCGCCGAGGAGGGAGAGGAGCGGGACAAGGAGCAAAAGAGGGATGGGACGAGCGGCGCCGGGAGGCCCCGGACCCCGTGCCCAGGAGGAGGCCACAAGGACCGGGAGCGACGGCCGGGAACAAAGCGCCAGGGAGGGGCAGCGCGGAAGGGAGGCGTGCGTGGGGGCACAGCGGCAGGTCGGGGCTCACCCGGGCCTGTCGCTCCAGCTGTGAGTGGAGGCTGGAGCCCTGCAGCCGCTGCACGACCCTCGCGATGGTGAGGGACAGCCCGCGGTCCGGGTCCAGCATCGCGGCCCCTGCGCGGCCGGGCCGGGCCGCCTTCACTGCAGCACCGCCGCGTTACCCGGCAACGGCGGCAGCGGCGCCGTCTGCGGCTGCGTCCGGGCGGGAACCGGCGCCGCACTGAAAGGTTCCCACCCGCCGCCGCCGCCGCCTCACCCTGACGGGGTAAAAAGACCCCGAAAGCCGTGGATGCTCCTGGTCGGAAGGAACGACAAAAGTCAGAGGGTCCGCGAACAGTCAGAAAGTTTTATCAGAAAACTACTGGAAATTGTTATGCCCTGACCTGCTATAAAAGCCCAGAAAGAAAGAAGGGAGGAGAAAGAGATGAGGGGTCCCGGTTCCTGCGCAGCGATTCAGCTGCTGGGATGCTCAGGGTCCTGCGCGGATTCCTTTTTATGGACAGGTTTCTCCACCCCGAAGACGCGTTTCTGTGTGCTTTTTGAGGGATACGAGACGGCCTGTATTGATGCGAAGTTTTCTTGCACTTTTGGACATTTCACCTTGTGTGCTCGGCATGGTTGAGGCGTTAGCTCAGGCTCAGTACAGGAGCCCACACAGCCCTGCTTTAAACCGAGCAGGTGTGTGGCGCTGTGTGCTCATCCCTGGTCGTGCACATGCCAGGAACTTCCATCTATTTAGCATCTCTGGGAAAATCTATTCCTATGTGCATCAGTAACAGAACCATGTAATCAAATTTTTGCTTAATAAACTAATTTACTAGGTCAAAATACCAATTTTTAAAGTCCCAGAAGGATTAATAAATAAACTAAGAGAGGAAAGAACATGGATCATTGACCTCTAAAGCATTAGGACCCATTTTCAGCTCTGAGGATGACCTCTGTAAAACAGAGAATGTTTCAAGTTTCTGAAGCATCAGGAATAACTTCTTCACTTTTGGGAGTGCCAGATGTGAGGAAATGATAGCTGTCATCAGTTATGTAAATAGAAAATAGAACTGCATATAATAGGTATAAAATTGCACCTGAACTCATTTGTCTGCAACCACTTTTGACTTATCTGCGAGCATTTCTGGATAACATGAAGTTTAAATAGTAATAGAAAGTCAGAGATGAAGTTCTTTAATGAACTGTAGAGAAACCTGAAAAAGTCACTTATTCTAATGAAAATACTGAGGAGAGGTTGCTTCTCAATTCATGGAGAGCATGGGGAAATCAAGCGCCCAATTGACTACCAGTGCCTTGAATGTCTATTCTGATTTACATCAGGTTTTCCATCAGTTCTTTTCTTACATGCGTGTGTGATGTTAGGGCCAATAGTGAGCACATTTTTTTCCTGTGTATTGAGAGAGTTAATGAATATTTTGTCTACATTCCCAACTGAACAAGCATACAAAGTGTAATAGCTTTCTGTGCTAATTCATAAAAACAGTCTGCAAAATACAGAGAGTACCTCATACAGAGAGTACCTCACCTCATTTTGGTTTGTTTATTTTGTTTTGTTTTGTTTTTTAATTGATTAGGATCAGCTCTGCAGGCCAATAGCTGAAGTTCAGAGTTTTACATTTTAGCCACAAGTGTGAGAGAAAGCTGTCCCTCCTTGTCTGGCACAGTCCTCAGCAGCATTTTCCTTTCCAGTTTGTGAGCGAACCTGTGGATTGCCACAGGCATGGAAGTCTTACATTGTGTTTAGTGAGTGTGTTATTTGTCAGGGCTGCTTGATATGTGAGAACTCAGAAGCTGGGTACATTCCTACTGGTAGCACAACACAATCTCTGGCTGCTTTCCATGTGATCTGCAGGCACCACATTTGGCCACATGGCAGGTCACAGAGTGAGATAGAAGCCACAACACCTTGCTAGTTAGAAGTTTGTGTTCCCCTGCTATTGGGAAATATGGGGAAATCATACATCAGGTGAGTTTCATGTGCAATGCATGAGACTTTGCTGGTCTGCAAAAGCCATCCTGATCACTATAGGTCAAGAAAACAGTACAGAAAACTAATGTCAGCTGTGGATGAGTAATTTCCTGCAGATGAATACCTCTGCTCCAAGGTTGCCTTTATAACCCTCTGCGTATGCACATCTGTCAGTCTTCATTCCCTATTTGTTTAGGCTGTTTCCAGTGTGGTTTCTTTCCACTGGGTTTCCCTTTGGTCAGTTACATCTCTGGTATGGGTAGGAAAACTTACTTCTTTCTTGTAAATGCCAATCCAATCTTAAAAGTAGGGCAATTTTATAAGGAGATAATCTACAGGATCTTACCAAGGCTTAACAGCTTCTTGTGTATCCCTACCATATCTAGTTAAGCTATCTCATGCTTTAGTGCATGCTTTTTTTTTTGTTTCCTTACAAGGAGTGTACTGCATAGCAGCTTGAGAATGATACAGAGTCATTATTAGAAAATATCACTTAAATAGCAGGCATTGGCAGAAATCCCAACTAATGCTTTAGCCTGTTCTCCTGGTATCACATGACTGTTTAACTTGGTTCATGTGATAAGTTTTCAACAATTACGCACTTTCATCACGATTTACTTTTAAACTGCAAGTAAGCAGCTGCATTTCAGTCAGCATAGAGTGGTTTTATGATGCCCAGTACCACATACCAGAGGTAGCTTGTTGGTTTTATCAGAAGGTCTAGTGTAGATGTCATAGTTTTTCTGTTTCAAGTTGTTGGTCTTTCCTTCTCAGTGTTTCAGTCTCACACCCTTGAATAATAATTTTTTTCCCTTTGTATTTCTCCTCCATTTGCATCTGCAGTGCTCTGCAGTGTAATACCTTAGTTTACTGTGTTTTGTGTCAAGTTACTTCACTTAACTGTACTTGATACTGGTATCTGAAGTGTCTGTTATTAATCTGCCACAACAGGTCTGGAAATCATTGAGAATCTGGAAACAGAAAATAAAAATTACATAGTCAGTCAGTTTGGCTTTTTCCATGTAATATGGTAGTTGACCTAATGTCCAGCTAGGCTGTCTGAAAGTATCACCAAAGGAGACAGTGGTGTTGTATGACAGATAATGGATGGGGGAAGACAACAAAATCCCAGCAAGGTCAATACAATCCCAACAGTCCCAGTCACAAAATCCCATCAGACAACAAAATCCTAGCACTTCCAGTCAGCTGCTCATAAGACATTCTTCCTAAGCAATTCACAACACCCATGCTGCCCTGATCTCACCTTCACCTTTCATTCTGTTGCTGTGAGAAATGCCAAGTCAAGAAGTCTCCTCTTAGGAGGAGGTGCTTTCACTGCTGGGGGAGCAGGGCTGCAGAGGGGCTGGAGTGGGAACACTGCCCCTTTACTTGTGCTGAGGTGAGTGCCTTCATGCACTCAGTGTTGGCAGTAAAAGGGAACAAGGTATGGTGCAGAATAGGACTAAGTATGCAATCACTGGGACTTATTAGTGTAGGTGAGCCACTTCCCTTTCCTTTGTGCCCTGAGTGCCAAAAGGGTTAATGCTATCCAGGAGCAGCTACATATTGCATTAAGACTGATAATGTATCATAGATAGTGTGTAGCTCCTTAAGTTATTCCCTTTTTAGTTTTTTTTTCTTGTGCTACAGGAGACACTACCAGGAGAATGGCAGTGTGGGCAAACCCCAGTGGAAGTGTGGGTCAGGTGTAGGGATAGCAGTGTCCCAAATTAGCCAAGTGCCACAGAAACCCAGGTTTACAAGAAAAAAACCACCCCAAAACAAAAAACCGAAACCAAATCAAAACAAAAAAAAACCAACAATAACCCAACCCAACAACTTTTCTGCCAAAACAAAAGGATAAGACATTAGAGGAGAAAAAACTGATGAACAAAAGCTACACACATCCTCCCTTATGCCCCCAGACCTCCAAATGTGCCTTTCTTTAGACAGGGTACTTTTATCCCCACTCAGATAAACCAGATTTTTGAAGTATTTGGTTAGTGTTTTTTTCATCTGAACAGCTACTCCTGTCCAAAACTTCAATTCTTCTTTCTCCACTTGAAACCATTTTAATGTGTGAGTGCCTAAAATCCATAATCCCAGTCCTCCATTTCAAGGCATTATCAGAACTTCACCTGTGAACTAATGTGTCAGGTTCCAATAGATTTCTCATCCAAGCAGGTGCTTTCAGAGAACATCATATTCAGTCTTTAATTCAGTGTGCTCACTCTCTATTAGACAAATGTATATTAAAGCTTAATCTCTGTTATGAGCTAATCCTGCAAGCTCCTCTTTATAATATCCACTGGTTTCCTTGTGCAGTCTGGTGCAGTCTGAATCATGATATATTGTTTGGAGCTGATAACAGATGTATGACAAAAGAAGAAAGATCTGACTCACCCTCTTTCAAACTTTATTCAAATTACCAAAAAGTGACAGTGTGTATTTTGACAAGTTTCAATACTTTCTTCAAAATAATCAGTTCCTGTGGAGTAATGAGATTTTTTTTTGCCCCAATACCACCGATGCAATCTGAAGAATGTAGGAAGTTTAGATGATGTATCTTCATTTATCAGAGCAGAAAACATCTCTTATTGCAGAATGGTGTTCATGAGAAAGTAATATATTTTCTGTAATATGTGGCTGAACTTGAGAGCTAGACTTTGACTACCAGTGATGTCAAGGATTATCAGTCTAGTTTTAGGAGTTTCACATTGCTTCAGTTCATGATTTTAGGTAATTTCCTACCGAACCTTGGCTTTAGATAGTGTAAGCCTACCTAGAGAGGACCATGTATTTCAGGCCATAATATGTGTTAGTGGTACTTTTTGGTGGCATTTCTGAGTCATAGCAGGAACTGTGAGTAGTTATCAAGTATGTAACAAAACTAACATGCACAAAGTCCCTAGTTTTTTCTAGTGTTATTAGATTTAGTCCATTTTTTCATGCGACTAAAACATTTTCATGTTTTATTAGTCAAGTGATATGGGTTCTAATTCTCTATCTTCTGGTTGGTAAAATCCCATGTGGGCAGTTGTCATGCATGAAGATAAAATTATGCCAGTGTAGGATTTCTCAGACTTAAAGCAGAAACTGAGTCTTTTGCTCTAGATACAGACTGAAGAGAAACACATGCTGAATCACAAGTACAGTTGATACACTGAGTAGTTCATGCACTTCACACATGGCTTGCATATTCTGTTTCTTTAAATTGTGTATTCACCTGAGAGCAAGTCTGTTGGGAAATCTACACAGCTATTGTACTTAGCCAAACCTTTTAAAAGACAAGATTCAGCATTCATGCACAAGCATTTTCTCAGTTCACACAGCTTACTTTAGCTATTTCTTTTCAGGTTTTTACAAAATTTAACCAACTGGTCTGTAAGGAAGAGATGCAGTAAAAAGAACTGTCTCAGTGAATTCTTAGTTTACATCTCCATGTCAGAATTTACTGGTGTGTGGGTGTGCTAGGGTGAGATTGTGTTCTTTTCAAACCTATTGACTCCAATGAATCTATGTGATCTAAATACAATCAGGACTTGGGCTGTCTATCACAAGAAGTATGCTCTTTTTAAAAAAGGAACAATCTGATCTAGTGGGTGGCATCCCTGCCCTTGGAGAGGGGGGATTGGAACTAGATGATCTTTAAGGTTCCTTCCAACCCAAGCCTTTCCACAAGGCTATGAAAGTATCTAAAAACATAAGTGTGGTGATGTTTTATATCTATTTTTGAAAAATATAACACCCTCTCATTCTCTGTTTATTTGTTACACCATATTGAGCATTACCACACTGAAATAATTTTTTGGTGCTGTGTCATACTTATTGCAGTAAGGGAATTTTGTCTTCTGTGGAAAATGTAATAAATGTTTTAAGGTAGTCTGTTATACTTTTGTTCACTGCCTGGAATATATACAATTTACTACACAGTCATATCAAGGCATGTTGCAAGTCTTCAACAATCAGCAGACCACCTCGGATACATTATTTAGTGTCTAGATCATAGCTGCCTTCTCCTTAATCAAAGAGGTAGAACTATAAACTTCAGTGGCAGAACAAGGATCTCTTCTTGGGTACATTTTATCCTTCTGATTAAGATTTGATGACAAAGTTGATTAATTCTTTCTCCTCTCTCTCTGTTTTTTTTTTCCATGTGAAGGATTATTATGTTGTTTTATTTCCTTATTTGATAAATTTTCAAATACAAGATTCAAAAGTGAAGAATAAACCAAAAGTAACTAGAAACTCTTGAACGGTTTGTGTAATTGTTATGGTTCACCAGCTACTGGAACTGTTCAAAGAAACAATTTAGTTTCAGTCAGGGAGATTTTTACTTCCATTACAAGAATTTTTCACATATCCTTTACCTTGATTTCTGCTTCCTTAACTTGATGTCTGCTCTGTTGGAAAGACAGCTGGAAGCACAACAAAAAGGAAATGCTGAGTGAGCAGAGGAGAGCAAGAGAACCTTCATAAGTTTCTCATGGTTTTGTCTTCAGTGATAGTGCTTTCCTTTCCCTGTATGGACAAATGCTATGTATCATCGAAAGGAGCAGGCACTGATTAAATATCATCACCAACTATGGAATAGAATCTTCTCTGACACATCTCGGGCCATAGTGGGAGCCTAAAGGATCCTATGTTGAAATATTTGCAGTTGTCCTTTATTAGTTCAAAAGAGAATAAGTCAAAATGTAAAACTGAGTCCTAATTTCTTAATTTCTACTGTTTCTCTCTTTATATACAGAAATACATTATTGCAAAAAGTTATCTAAAACACTGATTACTGATACTGCCTGTTACAGGAATTGTGCATAGAAGAAGAACAACTAGACAAACTTTGACTGTGGAAATGAGTTCATTATAACAACACACTCAAAAAATCACCCAAAAAAGAGTGGAACAGTGGGATGGGAGCGCACACATATGTGAAGCACAGCTCTAAAGGCTGGATTCAGAGCCAATGAGTAGCAGACTACCCTGTTTTCATTAACCCAAAACATACAAATTATTAGACGGATCTGCTTTAAGGAAAAATGACACCAAAATATTATACACAGCTCTAGGGAGCACAAACAAACCCAAATGATTTGATTTCAGATGAAGCTGTGCACATTGAAACCAAAAATTTTAAATATAAAATGCATTTAGGTTTTCTGTTTTGCATCACTGTTTAGAGGTCTGTAAAGAAATCTTTCAAATGCACAACAAATTTGCTAAATCAAAAAAAGGACAGAGGTAGTACCTAAAAAATTGTATTATTTTGTTAATTACAGGATACAGGCTTGAATCTTACAATCTATATTGCAGCATGTTTCCAGAAAGATCAGGAAGGAAAATTAGAAAACATTCACAAAAGTCAATGTGCTAAAGGGCTCAGGAAGGGTTGAAATAATTTATTAAAAAAAAAAAAAAAAAGAGACAAGGTATGAAACTAATAAACCAAAGACTGTACAGTTTAGCTGAGACTATCAGTCATTGGTATGAGTAAGCTGTCATATAGCAATGCAATTTATCATTGATCGCTTTTGTTCTTCGTAGGAAGGACCCCTGTGGCCAACATTCCTATCCACTGTTTAGCAAAGGACACATTTTCTGGAGCAGATGGGATAAAATGTGCTCTGAGCTTAAATAAATACAGGTGTGCACTCTAGTAGATAGTGTGGATAAAATTTCCTGGTCTTTGTCTGAAACTGAATTAAGGCTTGCATTCATAGACAGTAGAGCAGGGTGGATTCCTGATATAACGTATAACATTAATAATGTATAACATTAACCTAAAATATAGAATTAAAGTACCTCATTGGAGCTGCTCAACAGGAGAAGGGCTTTTCATTTTGGCAGGATTAGACTAATAACAAAAGCAGCATACTAAAATTTTAGATCAAAAGCATGATGCATAATGTCAGCCCCCACATATGTATTGGCATACAGGGAAGTAACAGAATGAGATCATCATAGAATCATAGAATATCCTGAGTTTGAAGGGACCTCAAGATCATTGACTCCAGCTCCACACCCTGCACAGGACTGTCCCCAAGAGTCACACCACATGCCTGGGACTGTTCTCCAAATGCTTCTTGAACTCTCTCAGGCTTGGTGCTGTGACCACTTCCATGGGGAGCCTGTTCCAGTGCTCAGTCTCCCTCTGGGTTTGGAGCCTTCTCCAAATATCCAACCTAAACCTCCCCTGACACAACTTCATGACACTGACTCTTTTAAGGAAGCTACTTTTAAAATGTAGTGTTGTTTTTCTGCTTCCAGATATATCTGTGTGGTTTGCAGCAAGAATATGGATGGGGCAAATATTTAAAATAGATGCAACTAGCTCTCATAATCTTATCTGAGAAGCACAAATCTTTGAGACTTAACCATTTATTTACTCCTTAGAACTGGAAATAACACCATTGTTGGAGGTACTGAACCCAGCTCAGCTGGATTGCCTAAGGGATGAACAGTCCAGACTTAAGGTGCCATTTTAAAATTCACAGTTTTGGTTAAGTTGGCCTAAAGGAGGAGAAAACTATGCACTAATAGGATGAGTAATAGGTAAAGAAGCATTCATGAGGATGCATTGAAGAAGGAACGGAAGAAGTTGTTATAATGTCACTAACTAAATGAGCCTCCATGTCAGGGTGATGGGAAAAGTGTAAGCAAGGAAAAATCCTGGGTTTTTTCTCATCCCCCTGTACTATTAAGGGAAATGAAATTTACTGTCTTCTTGATAAGGAAGCTGTATTTCATAAAAAACTATCAATTTGTACTGCCAGTTTCTTCTCAGTGTTGAATCGGTAAGGCCTTGGCTATTTAGTAACACGTCAGACTACAGGAATAAAAGTTTCCTATTATTTTAGGTTGGATAATATCATATATGACCTACCATCTACTCCTCTAGAAAGATGAAAACTTATTTACCAATTTATATAATGATCTGATTATTTAGAATTTATTTTAATACTTCTCAAAGAATAAAATTTTAAATTTTCAGCCTTTTCTTTTATAAGGTCTTGTGAAAAAGATATTCTGGTATGAAAGGGCTTAGTTTAACAGCTAATGAAATGCTGATTTTTTTTTTTTTTTTACCAGAGCAGATGACAATTCTGACTTTCTAACAGAAATGTAAATTGAAATTAAAGAGATAAGATCACTTTTAGATTATGGTTTGAGCAGGATTATACTTTAAGTATCACTGTGTTTAAAACTAGACTGGGTGACAGTATAATCTGGGAGTATTTCACTAGCATATTGATTAGAATATTTAAAAAACACTTTACTTGCTCCAGGAACTTCAGTCAGCAAATCTTGTAGAAACAAAACACTAAGTGATACTGATCTTTTGTCATTATCTCATCAGAAATACTTTCTTACTTCAATTTTTTCATTTTCCCCACACTACAGGATTGCAAAATGAATGCATTAGAATAAAAGGAGAACACTGTGAAGAGGTAAGGAATCCAAAAGACACAGTAGCCAGAGTACGTGTATGATCTGTGACTGTTTTGCACTGCTTTTTCTGTACAAAATACACTTAGCACCAGTGCACTTGGTTCTGGAAAGGGCCAAATCAGAATGGCATGAAATTGCAAGTATGAGATAATGTCTTCAGGCACATACACACAAAAATATTAGAAAAAATCACCCAGTTAATTGCAGTTAATATACTGCAAATTTTCAAATGTCTGTTAAAGCAAAATTAAGAGCATATAGCTTTTCTATATACAAGGATTACATCCAAGAGATCCAACTTCTGGTGTGCTTAATTTATAAACCCCGGATATTTGGACACACCACAGCAGCCTTACTGAATCTGACTCTGTCAAAAAGTGAGCGTAGAGAATTCAGAGCACAGTTTGTACTTGGAGTTTTGTTTCTCCCTCTTGTGAGAGGTGAGACTTCTTGGCAGATTTGAAACAGTTTTGTAATGTAAGCAAAGACTAAACAATGAAAATTAATTTAAAACTTACATACTTTCAGTCAAATTAACTCCCTGCACTATGTAATACTGTATCAACATGAGCAAATAGTCCAAACTAACTACAGCAATTGCTCCTCAGAATATGTTTTCTTAAGGGCTATATAGACTAAAGCATGGCAAGTAAGTCTAACAATACCATTATTTAACAGCCCATCTGTGCTGAAACTGTAGAAAGTATTATTTTCAGTGTTTTAGTATTTTAATAATGTTTTGAAATCACTATCAAATACTTTCAGGACTGCTTAGCACAATAATTGAAAGGAATGCGAGTAGTTTTTGTCACTATGGACTCGACCTGCTTCCCCTAGTTTCTCAGAAAATTATAACTGACAGCTTTCTACATACAGTTATTGGACAGCATTATATCTATCAAGGAAGTCCAAAATGCAAAGAGAATTTAGCTAATTTACAAATAAAGCTAAACATCCCAGAAATTAAGACCTGGAAGAAAACGTCAGCTGGGGTAAATTGTCTTTGCTCCTGAAGGTCTCCCCGTACCTCCTCTTACTCTGTTCAATAATTAGTCCGAAGGGCCAGCTAGCAGAGTTCCATTTAACTGAAGAAACTGGCCTGGAGATTGTCACAGGAAGAGAACAAGAGTCAAACAATAAAATACTTATTTGTGTACAACAAAACGCAGGCCATGAGCCTAATTTAAAAACTTACTTTTGTTATATAACTCCACAATTTGAAGGGGACAACCTGTCGTCTTGCTGTCTGAGTACCTTTCCATGCAAAATCATGACAATGGGAAGGAGACCAGCAAAACTCTAGACATCCCATAGTCTTTTGCTTTTCTATTTATTAGATCAAAATTCTACTTTGGTTACGTACTTTCCAGGAGTGTTGTTTCCTTGCAGGCTTTGCTGGCAGAGGTTTATAAAGTACAGTAGCTGTCTGTGTTGTACCAGTAGTAATGATAGACAGGTCTTCTAATGGAGACACATTTTGCAATATCTTCTAAAATTTTTGTTCTTTACCCTCATTTCATGATTTAAATTGTTCCAAATGACTAAAATGCGTACTCAGATATCAGTTGTTGAGAAGAGGTTTAGTCAGTTAGTTACCCTTTAAAATCTGAGGTTATGTGTCCCTCTTCAGTACTGAATAACAGAGAATTAATCAAAAAATATAATAAATTATATGTTCTATTTCTTGTGAGGACTTGTGCGAATTTATGTCAAATCAGATGACTGCTCATACGAAGTTTATGTTTCCTATAAAAACCAGAAATTTTAAAGAATTACTATTGCCAATTAAATTTATTAATTTTATGTAAATGTAATTTTCAGTATTTTTCTAATAGAGACAATGCCTCTCTTGATTCCCATACCTTGGGTTTCCTTAAAACAAGGATTAGACGACTCTTGGGAACTCAGATGTCAGTGAACAAAGTTCAGTAGTATTACCTTAAGGGAATTTATCATCAACAGACACTGATACTCCTCTAAAAATGTTGATGTTAGATGACATGTTATGGAACACAAAGTAATTTCTCTCCGTACATAGTAAGACACACATACTTTGGAATCTTAAATTAAAGCCCTGGCTTCAGACATGCTGGTACCAATTCACCCAATAATACATCAGCTGACCTTCTCCATTTCCTCCCTGCTAATTGCACAGCCAGTCTCTAAATTACTTAGCTGGTGTTGTGAAACTAACATCTCTTCATCTAATTCTGTGGAAATGTAGAAATCCATTTGGTCTGAACATCATGAGGATAGCGTGGCTTCTTTTGAGAGCAGAGTATGAGACAGCAGCAGTCTGAAAAGACTTCCTTGCTTTTCCCAAATCTCCCACTCTCCCACTGAATGGCCTGTGCCAAATACTTTTGTTTACTCATGTTTAAATTTAAACTCATAGCAGCTGCAGCTAACATAACTAATTTCATTAACATACCTCTGTGAGACATGCTAATGAAAACCTTTTGTGGTAAAATAGTTGTGACTTTCTGTTATGCGCCTAACTGGAATCTTAAAAGACTATGGTTCTCAGTTGTTACAGGTGGGGGTTTATTTAGCAGCCTATTGCTGTTTTGAGCTTTGTAAAGGAGTTGAATGCTGTCGAGAAGAGTTGTACCATTTTGTTGTTGACATTATAACCTGTTGGGGTTGTTTCTGGTGGCAATCCCTGATCTTTTATCTGTTTTTAACAAACCATGCCATGACTGTACCTAAGAAAAGTCTCAGACAACCAGTACCTTAGAACATGTGATGGATTTTGACTTTGACTGATGTTGGTCTAACATGCAAAGATGTGCTCAAAGGAAAACATTAATGGTACCAACACTTGATGGTGTTAATATAATCCCAAAAAAGTCATCTCGTGGGCCATGTGTTGATGCAGGTTACTTGGCATGGGATTCTAGCACATAATATACCCACAGTGTAAGGGTGTGCAGGGCTATTTGGTTTCAACTCTAGCTTACATCCTGAACTGCTTTTTCTAGCAAATTAATATTCACAGGGTGAAGGGACAAAAAGGTTTGTACAACATCACGTATAGCCTGCAAAAGAAACTAGCACTTTGTAAAAATATCTATGTTCCTCTTTCATGGGTGTGTGTTCATTCCTCATAGCACTTATGTATCTATTATGGTAAGACACTAAAAGGAAAAGGATCAGCTTCAGTTGTTCAGAGAGGATTGATGTAACTTCTGCCCTCAATTTTTAATAGTTAGAGGGTCAGATGTGTGGGGAGAGGAGATGCAGCTGAGCTCAGTGACAGTCTGAGAAGTGCCCACATGAGTAGCAACAGGCACAGTGAACCATTTGGGTGGAATGAGTGGATAATGACTCATCCCAGACTTCAGTAATATCACAGGGCATCAGAAGGATTGTTATGAGAACTTACATTAAACTGGACAAATGATTTACACATATTTCTTTGAAGCAGTTTCTCCAAATTATATACAAAACTTGCATAGAAATCTCTGGAGCAGAAATCCCTTTTGCACCCCGGAAGCACACAGAAACTTTACCATGATTATGAAATTGAACCTGAGGATTTAGAGAGACAATATGCTTTATTCATCCCATTCATCATAGAGCCTTGAACACTTTACAGAGCTCACAGCCATCACCTGGGAGGTCTCATTTCCTCTCTTCTGAGGAAAGTGGTAGGACAGGCTCCCTGGCTGCCCATGAAGGCATCAGGACTAGCTGTGTTGCATCTCACAGGCAGGTCAGGCAAATAGTACTGCAAATATCCAGGAATTTCAAACCCTGTGAATTGGCACTTCAAAAGAATGAAATGTGGTCACCCCCAAACAATTTAAAAGATACCTTGAGATGTGTCTCAATAATAACATGACCTAAATACAAGAATTTCGTCATTGAAGACCTGTGGAGTCTTCCAGAGATTTATTGAGCAGCATGTCATATAGCGTGTCACCTTTGCAGAAGCACTGCAGGAGCAGCCAGAGCACCTTTTTCACCTTGGGCCTGTCTATGGTTCGTGAATGGTGTTTCAGAAATCACTGATAGTACAAGGTGCTTGGAAATAAATTTCATCCTTCTGTTATTTAGTTCAGATCAGTATGAAATAAATTGTTTAAATGCAGTTACTGTGAGACGCTGATAGAACTCAGGCTCAGATTGCCTTGAAAAAGTTTACAATAAGTGTGTTCATGAGAATTTTGTGCATTCTCCGAAAGTGTTGCCTAGTTCTGATCTGCCTGTAGTTTGTGCCTGTGAGAGTAACTCCACTGAATCAGAGACCTAATACCAGCATAAACCTAGCAAGTGAGAACAGAAGTAGACCATCATTTTCCATTTATTTTTTTTTCTAATTGTTTTATTTAATTTCACTTGTCAGGACAAAAAGACCTGGCAACAAACCTAAACCTATTTGTAAATTTGGCACCAGATAAAGATATGCTTTTCCAAATTCATCATTTTGCAAGAGGACTTTCTATTTAAATTAAGTAAAGGTATTTGTCAAATTAAGGAAAATCAGGACAGAGTATTCTTCAGGAAAAAAGAATGAGGTAACTGTAAATTGATGTGGAGGAGAAAAGTTACATACACATAGCAGGAAATGACAGAGCACAGCAACGGTTGTGGCTGCAAGGGTGGTGTGTTCAGTATATGACGTTACAGGGGAGAAAAGGATTAAGACTAGAATTGAAAGGAAAAAAAAAAGCAGAATCTTTTGTTATCATGGATTAGCAAGCCTCCTTCAAATATAGGTAAAAATATTTTTGTATACTTTTGTCCAAACTATCAACACAGTCATATAAAGGTACCTAAATTATTTCTTAATTAAAAAACAATTTTATTAACAAATCAGTGTTGCTTATGAAACAGCCAGCTCCAGAGAAGTTCTTGCCTAAAACTTCCAACATCCCAAATAACGCATGATTAAGTAGAAGTGGACAGACACTCAGGTTTTTGTTTCTCCTAAATGATAAAATTGCATCTTCAATGAGCAAGCATTTCATTAAAACCCCCTTTTTTTGGTCTCCTGAAACTTGCAGGGAGACAATGAGATGGTGCTCGTCTGCATGGAGAGTGATCTATCAAGCAGTTGTTAGTAGCTAAGTAGCTAAATGTAGTGGAGAGAAATGATATTATAAAGGCAACTCAAAACTGTCCAAACATGACGACTATTGGCTGTACATTTGAGTAAATCTATGCAAAATAAAAGCCTAGAAAAACAAAACTCTTTGATCTCTATATGTTTCATGCAGAAATCCACTCCAAAAGGGGAGTCAAGAGTTCACAGCAAATTCTTCCTCATTTACTCTGGCAATTTAACTAGCAGATGCTGAATCAAGCTCAGCCCAGGACCAGATGGCATTCATCCAGGTCTTCTAAAAGGAAATAGTAAAATTATTAACTATGATGTGCAATCTATTGTTTATAACTACGTTGTTACCAGGGGAAAAAAATTGTGTAAATGCTTCTTAAACACTGCCAGTGTTTAAGAAGAACTCCAGGGGAACTAAAACCTTGGACTTTTGAGCCAGTCTGTAAGCCTGGCATTCAGAGAAGGAAAACTGTTGAGGACTTTAATAACAGATAAAAATCTCTGGACAAATTTGTAAGGGAAAGCTTCACCTTACATATTCAGAGTCCTGAGCATGTGAACAAGGTGATCCAGTTTGTTTTAAACAGTAGCTCCACAGTTACTGGCATTTGTACAGACTGTCATTTCCTCACACATTTTGCTCTTGCTTTTGGTTGAAATTAGTACCTCCTGGAGTTTGTCATGGCTCAGGACTTATCCGTCAACTCTTCAAGCCTGTGCTGCACCTGCTGTCTCCTACCACTGTGTTCCGGGCTTCTTTGCTGTCTGCACAGCACACAAAGCCAGCTGTGGCGAGTGCAGCCTGGTTCCATTTGCCTTTCTGCTGACTCCACGAAGCCTCTGGCTGTGGCTGCTGGCCTCATTGGCTTCATCCATCTTGCACGTGCTTAGCAAGCATGTCCTGACACTGAAGTGGGCCCATCCCTTGGCTTGGGGCTCAGTGAGGGGCTCCTGCTGTCCTGGGAAGCTGGTCCTTCACCCGGCCCCACAGGTGTTTGGGACTGATACAAGAGACCTGCACTGGCTTTAGAGTGTTAGTCCTGTCCTGCAGCCCTGGGCAGCCTGAGAGCAAGGTGGTCAGTGAGACTGTGCAGTGGTATGGACACTGATGGCCAGCTGCATACGGGACTCCCAGAGGTACAAAGGATAATTGAGAAATTAGAACTTTCAATGTAACTTTTCAAACTACTTCCCTATGTCCCTATTCCCATTATTTATACTAAAAAGCAAAGCTGGCAAGACTGGAAAAGAAAGCCAGGTTTTCCAGTTACATCAACTTTGAGGGGTCAGGATTTGTTATAAAGAACCTGTTACTTCTCTGCCTTTAAGTAAAAGGGATTTTAAATATAAAATTAGTATTTCATTCAGTTATAGTAGAGATTAATTTCTAATATTAATTTGCATTTCTGGCCATAAACAAGCTATATACTGGAAAGTAAAAGCCCATGACTTTGTGAAAGTGAGGATGACGCTTATGTATTAAAAAAGCAGAATTTTTAAACCATCAAGATTTTTGTGTTTTCCATTGGTGCATTACTAATTTGCCACAATTTATCAGTTTTATCAAGTTTGTCAAATCATGCACAAGTTCTTGCACAGAGGAAATGTACAGGCTTCTGTTTATATTCTGTTTATATTATACTCTGTTTATATTTATTATCTGACAATTCTAATATAATTTCATAAGATTTGATCCACTAAGTGAAATTAGTGAGTTCTTCTGTCGACTTGCTGGGGTTTGGATCAGGCATGTACAGCACTTTTTTATGAAACTAAGCACTTTGCCAAATGAGATAAATTTAGCTGCTTTTATTTTTCCGAGTCTATCCTATCTTCAGTTTACTCTGAAAAATATGAAGACAAGAACAATTTCCATGTAAGGAATGCAAAATCTTTACTATGTTTTTACCTTCTCTGCCCTTTTATTAAATGACTCTTACCATTTGAAATGCTAGTTCACAGATTTATCACTCTCCTCACTCACTGGGTCTCATTTATAGGCTGTGACATAACAGGCTGACTGAGAAATATTGCAGAGACATGAGTAGAAGCAATCTCACAAGGGGTTAATGCTGTAATCTTTTTCTAGCCTGTTTATAATCCCAACAGTAGTGCAGTAACAGAAGAGGGTGGATCTAAAAAGTACCAGAGGGGCTGTGTGTGTGTGTGTGTGTGTGTGTGTGTGTGTGTGTGAGCATGTGTGCATACGTGTGAGTGTGGATGTGCACATACGCTTTGCTTTTCTGAACTGCCGTGTGTGCCCCTGGAATAAATCTTGTTCAGCCAGAATAGGACTCTGCATGCTGGGTGCTCCTGCCAGAGAGTCAGAACAGCTTCCTTGCACAGCTGCTTCTCTTGTATTTCTTCTAGAGACTTCATCCAGAAACGTGTTTGTTTACTGAAAGCATGGGCAGGTAGTTACAAACCCACCTTCTTCTTCATCAAAGCTAACCTGTGGATACTGAAGAATGGAAATAGTTGATGCTAGTAGCTTCCTTGGGAATGGTACCAACATTACTGATTTCCTCTGTGATATCATCTTGGAAAATGACACTTTTTTCTGTGTGGATGATATACCTTATCCTTCTAAAGGTATGTATGGAAAATAGATTTTTTTTTTTCCAGGCAGTTTTAGTCCTAGTTGGATATAGAGATAGTATAGAAAGAAAGAGCTATGCAAGGCATTTTCTCTGAGAGAGTGAAAAATCAACTGCTTGCTTTTAAGTTAGTATGAGAAACAGGCAGCAAAAATTTAGTATGTGCTGGTTTTCCAAGTTCAAAATTGAACTAGGACAAAATTTGGATATAATGGAAAACTAAAACAGTAACACTTAGGAGCACAAAATGCAAACATCTCTGCTAAGGACTTGGAGAAACATGATTTCTATACAGTTCTGTAACAATGGAGTGATCAGATCTGACACCACGTATGAAAGTGATTTAATATGAAATTGTAGCCCTCTGAAGCTGAAAAAAAAATCCACATAATAAAATATCATTTGATTGCTTGATCTTTTCTTCCTTTTGCATAAAATAGGATCTGCCATGGTAAGTGGTGCACAGTAAGTAACATGAGAACCACATGCTTTAAGAAGTTGCATTTGACTCTCCAAATGTACATTGTATTGCTTATCTTGTAATTTAATGCTATGCAATTAAGGTAGCTCTCAGAATACATTTAAGAATTTCAGCACTTTCACTGATTTTTGCATTGGTGTAAAGACATAAACCTTCATAAAATTGAATACAGAAAAGCTTTTACCTTTTGATTAAAGGTTGAAATATATAATATTAATCCTAGTTGAATACTGTATAACTGATCTTTTCTTGTGACAATTTTCAGATTTGCATCAGATAATACGGATTTTGCTGTATTGCTTGATATTTCTGCTCAGTATTTTGGGGAACATTCTGGTGATTACGGTGCTGATAAGAAACAAGCGGATGAGAACAGTCACCAACACATTTCTGCTGTCACTGGCAGTCAGCGACCTGATGCTCTGCCTTTTCTGCATGCCTTTCACCCTCATTCCCAACCTGCTAAAAGATTTTATTTTTGGAAGTGCTGTTTGCAAAACTGCCACTTACTTCATGGGTAAGTCTGGGAAGTTTATACCTATTTTGAAGACTGAATAATGAGACAGGTGAGAAGGTATTGAAAGATCTATAAAAAGCTGATTGTTTCCATCCATCATTTAAGTTACCAATATTAAGAAGAAACAACTCTGTAGCACAAATCTTCATGGTTCTGGTGTCCTTGGTCTGATCCAGCAAAACACGGAGGCACACACTTAACTTTAATGACATACAGAAGAGTTTTGCTGGATGTGAAGTTGTTGCATGATCAAACTTTAATGAGGAACCCAGCACATGCACTTGCTTACACAGCCCAGCAGAAATTATGGGCTTGTACGCCCTCAGTAAGGGCAGATTTTACCCACACATTTTTGACAGCAGTGATACATAAAAAACAAAAGAGAAATAGGGCAAAGTAGGTGTAATTTGCAGAGCTGGAAGTTGGAGCAAATACTCTTTGCGAGCAGACCAAGTATGATCAGAGCTCACCAGAAGACCATAAAACACAGATAAAGATTTTAGAGGATGACTTTAAAAAGCATCATTTTTGTATGCCTTGCCATAATCATTTTGGTTTTGGAACCACGATCTAGAATTTTCAAAATGTCTGGGTTGTGTATGTGTGTATAAGTGATTTTTGTCTCACTTTAGTATTTCCTCTGCATTTGCTATTGTTTCTTAACCAAAAAAACCCAAACAAAACAAAACCAAGCAAACAAAAGAAAAAGAAAAAGAAAAAGAAAAAGAAAAAGAAAAAGAAAAAGAAAAAGAAAAAGAAAAAGAAAAAGAAAAAGAAAAAGAAAAAGAAAAAGAAAAAGATTATGTAAAGTTTTTGCTGCTCTGGGAGACCCTTAGTTGATTACAGAAACCTCAGGTCCCCTTTCAACTCATGCCCTTGAGAACTTTGATGTAATGTGAAAGTACACACCTAAAGTGTGCGAATGGGAAATCAACATATTTTTGTAGATAAAACCAATAAAACCAAAGGCCATGTTTAAACAATTATAATGAATCGCTGGCAAAAATACCATAAAACATTACTGAAGCATTGTCATCTTCCTCTTACTGCACACATTATAAATTATTTCATAAAAGATCCAGTGAAATAGACCAACATAAAGTTTCTCATTATGAAGCTGTTTTGTTTTAGGACTCAGAATGGGAAGATCTCCCACTAACGTTTCAGGTAACAGAGGCATCACCTGATAAACAGGCAGCCATTGCATCAACTATGCTCAATTTTTCATTTTAATATGAAAAAAAGATGGATATTCAATTACAGATGATTTCTGTAAAGCAAACTGTGACAATATCAGCATTTTGTAGTCTGACCCACATTCACAGAGACAAATAAAAGTTCATTCACTGAAAGAAAAATTGGTGGCAAAGTTAAGAAGAAATATTTATAATTTTACCGTGGTGAACTTGGGCACCTCTATGACAGAAATACAGACAACTGCACTGTATTTTATCAAATATGAACAGAAGAAATTAAGGGTACTTGAAGGACAAAGATTCTGCTTCATGACTTCATTTCTCCTTGTTTGTAACTCCATTAGCATCTAATTAAAAAGTTGTAAAAATTCACCTCTCTTGAATGAGAAAATCATATCACAAGTCAAGCAGGACACTCAAAAAACTAAAACAATAGAAAAGGGACTCTGAACATCTGTGTTAAGAGAATAATAAACTAATTTCAAATGCTTTGTTTGAATTTCAGTGCAATTAGTGGAATGAATAAACTACAGGAACAACGAGAGTAATTGGGAGTAAAATCGTCTTCTTTACCTGTTACCAGAATTTTATGGTTTGACAGAGTGTGTATCTTTTTCTTGGACTTGTGAAGAAAGAGAAGCACAAAGCAGGAATATCAGTCTGGAGCAGTCTGGAGACCCAGACCCACTGCCCACACATTCTTCACCAATTTAATCAGTGTGGTGTTTATAAATACTTTTGCTCATAGTTTGCTATATTTTTAAATTTTTTATGCATACAGCAAGCTAACAAGACCATTTGAACATAGCACAACCTTTAAAACAAGAAACTAACCCATTTCTTTATTTTAAATACCTAGGTATCTCTGTAAGTGTCTCTACATTCAACCTGGTTGCCATATCTTTGGAGAGGTACAGTGCCATTTGCAAACCGCTGCAGTCCAGGGTCTGGCAGACAAAATCTCACGCCCTGAGAGTGATTGCTGTGACCTGGTGTGTCTCCTTTGCTATCATGTCACCATACCCAATCTACAGCAAACTGGTACCTTTCACCAAGTACAACAACACCACGGCAAATATGTGCCGGCTCCTTTGGCCAAGCGATGTCATTCAGCAGTCTTGGTAAGACATAACTGGCTGTTAGCAAATGTGTAATTATCTGCTGGAAAACCCAATTTCATGGTAGCAATAAGCCTATGGAAAATCAAGTATTAACCTTCAGCAAATGTTTACACTCTATCATGCTTAAGATGTAAAAAAAACCCCAGCATTTTTAAGCTGCTTACATTCTGACATTTGCATGACTTTTCCCTTGTCATAGGAAAGACTGCCCAAGATGGCAATGATTCTCACACCATGGTCTGCTAAGTCCCAACTGTCACTGTAAAGAAAGCATCTGTCACTTGTGGTAGGAATACTGCGTTCACTCATTTACACAGAAACTTCAACATTCTCAGAGAAATCCTTGATTAATCTTTGAGAAATGCAGACACAAACATTTCTCTGTGTGCTGCCTTGGCCGTTGATTTGTTTGAAGGTTCTTTGTTGCACAGAATTAGAATATGAGGCTGCAAATATCTTATTTGAGAACCCTTTTAGTTGCTTATGGAGAACAGGAGCAGAGAGAAGTGGGGAGAGACATGATCCCAGTCCTACACACCCAGGCAGGGTAAACAGCAGCACTATCAAACTGCAATAGTACTTAGACACGTTGTCCTTGCATACTGACTAAACACTGGCTGGCACCGAGAATGTGTAAGATTTTTGATACTGAAGGTCAGCTGGAACTGGGAAAAAGATTAAAGTTTGTACCATTTTGGTATGGAGCATCCACAAAGAGAGTAACTTTGTGTTAATGCTTTCAGTAGTAGTCTCAGGTATTTGGTGGCATGAGGAGGAAGGGCACAGGATAAAATGTTCTTCTCTGTGGTCTCCCTGTAGATTCCCAGGTGTGTTACTGAGTTTGCACTGAAGTCACAGGGATCAGGAGAGACAAAGGCTCATGGATGCATTTGAACATCCTTATTTCTCCAACTTGTCATCACATCAGAGAAGCTGACTAGGGAAGTGGCAGATGTGAAACCAAGTAAAAGCTGTTTCCTTTACCAAAGATATTGCCAGTCCTGGGATCCCTCCTCAGGAGCTCTGCATGGCTCCAGGGATGAAAACCCAGGTTGCAGCTGCTCTGTCTTTGCCCACATGTGCCACGGCCCTCAGGAAGCCAGATCTCTCTGAAGCAGAATAATGCAATAATTTACATTGGGAAAGACCGCTAAGATCACTGAGTCCAACCATTAAAATATTTTTAATGTTCCAAGGACCCCATTGAGAATCAGCAGGTGCTCATTTAGCTTCTGCAAAGCAGTGTTTACACTGTCCAAAGCTACGAGGCATCCAATGCTTATCTCGTTACAGCAGGGAGCTCTACTCATGGGCAGAGAGAACTTTTGCCCCCTTTAACCACTGTGGGAGTGCCCATCTCCTCTGGGCTGCATAGGTGAGATGAAAAATGCATTTCAGCCATTATAGTCTTGTTCCTGCTGTACCTTTCTGGGGGAAGCAGAAGAAGTAGGAAGCTTCAAATTTCTGAGGTGTCAAAATGATACTTTGTATTGGCATGAAAAAGAAATTTGAAATCTTGAAATCCTTTCTCCCCCAATTCTCAGTTGTATAAAAAGGAGGTTTTTTCTGGTTTTGTGCCATTCCATATTCTCAGTGTGTCTTTTGATTCCTTAGGTACACTTTCCTGCTACTTACACTCTTTCTTATTCCTGGCATTATAATGATGGTTGCGTATGGTCTAATTTCTTTGGAGCTCTACAGAGGAATAAAATTTGATGCCAGCCAAAGAAAACCTTCACGAGGTAACAGTACACTTTGGTTTGGGGTGGTTTTTTTTAAGTTACAGTTGAAGATACGAGCAGTCATTTTGAGGCTAGTAAAACTTTCTACTTGCAAAAGTGATCATTATGGTCAGTTATGTCACAGCCACATTACTTGATTACAGTTACTCTGCTGTCGGCAAATAAACCTCATCTTTGGCTTGTTTGCAAAGATTCGGGGCAGAATCCATTAAATTTCTAATTTGTATATTGTAGAAATACCAGGGCTTTTTTCTGGCCATGGATGAGGACCATTTTCGTCAATAAATGTCACAATTAAAACTTTCAAATTAACACAGAAGCATATAAACTTGAAAACTATCTTCTGTCTACCTTTTGCGTCAGTTTGTATAGAGGTAAAATGTGAGAATATCAGGAGACAGTGGATTCAGAGTAGCTGAATGACTCAGAAACAGGCCAGTGTTTTCTTTGCAACAGTTGCTCAGCTATGAATTATGTTGTTCATTTAGACTTAGACTGCATTCTTCATTTTTTATTTGGCTCACTGTTCGGAGATATTTTGCTGACCATTTAAACAGCACTTTATATGTACAGAAAGAAGAGGAAGTACCTGCAGTGCCAAATACGAGGATGGAGATGGATGTTACCTCAACAAAACCAAAAGAAAAAGGAAAATGCCATTGCAACAGCTCTCTGCTATGAGCCACAACAAAATAGAGAGAGTGAGAAGCAACAGTTCTTCTGCCAACTTAATGGCCAAGAAACTTGTCATCCGTATGCTGATGGTGATAGTGGTTTTGTTTTTCATTTGCTGGACCCCCATCTTCAGTGTCAATGCCTGGCGAGCCTTCGACACGGCTTCGGCAGACCGGCATCTCTCAGGGGCTCCCATCTCCTTCATCCACCTGCTGTCCTACACTTCTGCCTGCGTGAACCCCATCATTTACTGCTTCATGAACAAGCGTTTCCGCATGGCCTTCCTGGCCACCTTCACCTGCTGTGCCAAGCAAAAACCCCCCGCAACACGGGGAGAGGCTGGTGATGAAGAGGAGGGGAAAACTACACGGGCTTCCCTCTCCAAATGTTCTTACACACACATGTCTGCATCTGCACCCCCCTGAGCTGCACCAGGGGAGGCAATGAGTGGTGAATTGTCTGGTTTGGAAAGTGACTGTGGCATCAGCTAAACGCGATTTAGTTCTGAGTTAATGAAACGCTTCAGCTGACAGTAAACACAGCGAGAATTTTATGGGAAATTGATGCTATCACTGTCTCAGTGTTACATCACTTTCCCTTCAAAAGTACAAAGGAGGAAGAGAGCTCTGAAGATAAAGGACTTTATGAAAAGCCTTAGAAGTTGCTCTACTTGTAATAAATTCCACAGCAAAAATTGGTGTCCTCTACATCAACAGCTTTGCTCAGTTTTCAGACGCAGCTCTGAGTATCTCTTAAAATTTCCAAGATGCAAATAGATTTTCCTCAAACATAAATGTATGTAATGCAGTCTTCACTTCACTAGCTATGCCTCATAAGCAAAAATCTTTCTGTTATATTTGTACTATCTTTTCACATTATTTTAGCTGAACTAATACATGTTGAGATAATTTTGGTGTCACTCTCATGGGAATTCTGGGGTGGCAAGAATGGGTTTGTCCATGTGAAATTAATGCTTTTAAGTAAAATAATTTCATTTCAAAAATAAAATTAAAATAAATATCATTGGCTTTGTGGGTGGAATGCTTTCTTCACTCAGGCAATAGCATAAATTAACATAATTTAATGCCTTTTTCACTTATATAAACCCCATAGAACAAGGACAAAGAAATGGCTTTCTTTTGTGCAGCTGAAAGCACCCACACATACAAGTGGCAGAGTCTAAGATGAGCCATAAAGGCTCGTGTGGAAATTTCCACACTGGGAGGCACTGGGATAAATGCTTGGGATAAAGCAAAGAGGTATTTTACAGAAGATGCAGGACTGAAGACTCAGGTTGGTGCCCATGGCAGTGACATTACACAAATACATTCACAGCCACTTCGGGCGTGGCACTGCCAACATGGAAATAAAGGCACTGGGTGCAGAATGGCAGAGAGGGCAGATAAAACCAGCAAAGGCTGAAAGGCTTTGTCAGAAAATAGGTTTTCTAAACTTTGGAGCAGCTATTTTCTCTAACTAGACGTACTTGTAAACAGATTCAACACAGAGTAAAACAGCTTTGAATGATGTAATTATTGGTGCTTTGTTGAGCAAGGAACCCAGTCTCTTTCCTGTGCAGCTCACAGGTGACTGTGGGTGTTCAGGTCTTGTCCTTTGACCTGTGGGCCTCATATGGAGAAGTTACGTCACTTATTTTGGTTGGTGAAAATATCCTTTTGGAGATGTTTCTATCTTCTAGCTGAATCAGTATCATTATAAACCCTTGTTATTAGACAGAGATTAAATTTGAGCACAGCGTGGAATGTAGATGTGGATATTAAATATAAGCCCTCTCAGGGTTTTTAATCAGGAAAATCTGATCTTTTTACAGAATGATTTTAAATTAGAAGTCTACTGTGAGTTCCAGCACACAGATCCATGTTCTGCACTCAGTTATTGCCTGAAATGGTTTACCCTAACAACTTAGGACGCAACTTTGGCTATTATTATTTTTTTTATCCCACTTGTCCACAGACAGGAAATTAAAAAAAAATTCTAAACACTATGCACAATCCATAGAAACAATGTTATGCCTGCCTAGTTAATAAAGTAGCCCTGCTCCTGGAGCAGTGCTGAGACTACTGACATCAATCTGACCTTTTGCAAATACTCAACAAATTAAATTATGGGATTTAATTCATAGCAATAAAATGAAAATTTTTCTTCACTTACAGATACATGTTGAGACCCTCTACAAAACTGTCCTGCGTGTTGAAACTGAAGGAACAAATTTAGCTGCTTTGGAATTTATGTGGCAGCAGAAAACATATTTGTGAAGTATTTTATACAAATTGAAAGCCTGGGCTGATTATAGATAATAATTTAAAAATAGTTGTTTCAGTAAGAAAACCCTCCACATTTTAATAATATACAGGATGTGACTATTGCTGACTGTGTGCTGTATTGCAGGACAGCCCACGCCACAGCTCGGTGTGCTCTTTCAAAAGCAAATTCCTTTTCATAAATGTAGCTTCTCCAGTACCTGTAGAATGACAAAACAGGACATGCACAGTTCACCTGCTCTCACTGATCGAGTCTGAGGATTGTGGTTTCACATGAAAACCAAAAGCTATTTTCAACAATACCTTAATCAGATCTCAGCCCCCCCCCCCCGCCCCGCCCCGTGGCCTCCAGTGGCTGTGGCTGAAAGGAGCAGAGTTTCTGATTGATTCCCTTCTCCTAACTGTCAGGGAGCACAATTTGGAGGTGATGAAATGAGGAAGGCAGGAGAAGATCCTGATGGAGTAGTGGCTGGGAGACAATCAGGGAAGGGTTGAAATGTGCCATTTCTCCAAGGCCCATCTCTGTGTGCGTCACTCATCCCCTCCACTGCCCCCTCTGCACCTATTTTCTTGTTATACCAACACAATATTTCTTTTGATCAATCTCCCTAAGCCACAACCCTTATGCCAAATTCCAGCAAGAAGTAGGAATTAAGCTTTTAAAATGCAATATTGCAATCCAGACATTTTATATTCTTCTGCCCTGGTCTCCTAGCACAGGAAATTTCAGCCTTTCTGCATCTTAATGCCATTTTTCCTGATCTGTGCATTGCAGAAGTCATTCCTGGTCCCAAATGTTCACCTTTCATTATTGAAGAATCATGGCATCCTCCCAGTACCTTTAATTCAGATGCTGATGTCACTGAAAATGTATCTTCAGCAATAAATACGGGTGGAATAAACATACCAAAATAAAAACGGCCATGAAATCTTTCTCATTTTAGTAGTAGTTTAAAGGTGATTTGGAGAAAAATCCTATCCTACTACAAGCAGTCCCTAAAAGCAAACTGTTTTCCAGATGTAGCAGACAAATGGCAAACCAATGAATTTCAGGTGCATAACATCCATAAATCTCAGAAGTTTTTATCTTCTTCCCCTTTCTCCCAACTCCCAGGGTTTTTTCCCCCTCCCTCTGTCTTTCTCTTATCTCTTTCAGCTGCATGACAACATCTGATTTTTGTCCTGCATGCTTCTCAGTCTCTACGTTTCTTTCCCACCACCAGCAATTGCTAGATGATTTTTTTCTCTTTGACAGGTTTATTTTCCTCCCCAGATTTACTCTCCCAGAAAGCACTCTCATCTTCATTTCCCCCATCATCTCCGGCTGACAGACTCCTGCAGCACATTTCTCCAAACAATATATCCTGCCCATGACACAACAGTTCTGCAGCCCCTCCCTACAATCCCACGTCTGAGCTCCCACAGCAGCTCTTGAACACCGGCTCTGGAACAAGCAGGATTGCACCAAGAGTTCAGAAAACAAATGTGGAGCATTGAATAACACCCAGCTCCTCCTTTGATACTTCTGCCACTATTACTTACAACCTCTACTATTAGGTTATGCTTTACTACTGCTGCCTTACAATACTACTAAATACAGGACTTGGTGAGGGGTCAAAGTAAAGGTATTTCACTATTGCCAAGACAAAATACCTTAATGCTCTCAGTGGAAAGCTGCATGTGGATTTGGAACTCCAGTTGCTAAAGGTTTACATCCCTTACACAGGGCATGGATTCTTTTCCAATACCACCAATCCCTTCTGGGCAAGGTGGAGAGCCTGTCTATGATCCCACCTGCTCCTGTATCCCCTCCTGTTCCTCCTGCCTCCAAGCCCAGGGATGGTGCAACCCCAGCACACCCACCATGGTTCATCACAATGCTCTTCTGGCCTGGAATAGATGACTTCAGGATCAGTCAATACTGAAATGGATGTTGGGCTAAACTGAGCATTTCCAGTGGCAAAAGAAGCCTATTCTCAAAATGAAAGTATAGAAAGATAAAACCTAATGGTTTTGAATTTGAGAAAGGATTATTTGAGAGCAGAGGCTGTAGCCTTTTTATTACAGCATCAGAGATAGAGTGGTAGAGAGTATAAAATTAAAGTTTAGACTTTTGCTTGGGTTTTATTTGTAAAATGCTTTGCTCTTCCACTTCAGATGTAACATAGACCAACCAAATACCACTTCACTTGGATGTGCATGTAGGTCAGCAGTTTGCCCACCCTCTGGCCACAGTTTTCCAGTCAATTTTTCTATATGCATTATTAATTTCAGTTAAACAGCTTCAGGTTTTTATGCACAATCCATCCAGCATGCACCCAGCTCTTTTCTCAGGGGTTACATACAGCATAGTAATACATGCCTTTAACGTGCCAGAATTTCTCTCTCAGTGTGTATAAAAACCTCAACTTCTAGGATTACCTTTTTTATTTTTTCCTTATGCAATGCTTGTTAGGCTGCCTTGGGTACCTCCCAAAGAAAAAAAATGCAAAAGAAATATTCATTAATTGTAAAGCTTCTGTTCTGCTTGCCTAATGGCAATTCATCCCTGCTAGGAGCTATTTGTCTGCATCTCCACAGATAACAATTTCATGAAGAGTTTTCTTGGCTTCCACTCCCAGTTGTGTCCAAAAAGCTAATTTTGAGCTAGGGAGATGTCAGTTGTTCCACTGTATGGTGAGACAAGAACTAAACATATTCATTAGCATCAGCTGGTAGTAAACATCAAGTAGGAATCATCCCCTATGGGGTAAACACCAGTTAATTGATGTCCTGCTATTTTGACAGTTATTAAAATTTTAAAAAAATATCTCCTGATAGAATGAAGAAATGCAACTTATATACAAAGTCTGATTTAAAACAGTAGACAAAAATCAGTGCTTGGGTCCTGTGAAAATCATACAAACACCAGAGTAACAAAACAGGCATAAAGAAAAGTCACATGTACAGAACCTAAATTCACAGGAAAGGGGCTACTCATGCTCTTTGCTTGCTGTCAGAGACAATTTTAAAATTATTATTATTATTGAATGGACATTGTCTCAGGGCCTTGTTCTGAGAATACTTACCAACTGCTAAGAGGCCTCATTCCTGACCAAGTGAAGAATGACACACAGAGGTGAAAACACAGGGGCAACTGTGCTGAACACATAACAGTGCCAAGAGAGAACTTTCTAATCAGCTGGGAACTTTGCATTGACTCCTACAAACCTGCCATGGTCCTTCTAACACCTGAGATTGTCAGGATTTCATAGCTAAACTGAAGGTAGGTGTGGAGAAACCAGAGATGCTCCTTGCTCTGCAACTGGCTAAATTCTCAGCCCATATCCCTGGGAGGATATTTGGCAGTGATGCTGTGACTGGCTTGCTGTTATTTCAAAAGAATGTGAGCATAGCAATGTCACCCGAGACATGCTTGTCTTTCGAGTTGCTTTTTCTGTTGCATCCCAAAAGATGGTCCTGACACATGCAAGTAGGAAAAGGAAGATTACAGGCACAGCACTGAAATTAATTCATGGTATCAGCAAGGGCACACCTGTTGATTCTTTGGAGAATCAACATCATGTCTGTTTTAGCTTTCCAGGGAACAACTGATTTAATGTACCTCTGACCACCCTGTGGGGACTGACAAAGGTTATCACAGGATTAGGAAGAGGCTGTGTCTTTAAGACAAAGAACCTTTTATTTGATGTCCAGATGTGGTCAGTGCTCATGTTACAAAGTTGCAAAAAAATTCAGTAGTGACCACAGCAAGTAAGACTAAAGCTACCACACAGGTTATCACAGTGCATTTTTAACAAGAAGGAAGTTCTGCTAATATCAAAGCCTTTCCTTCACTGAGATTGCAGATCTCTGGGAAGCACCCAGAAAATATATCTCAGGGCCCTGGTGTTTATTATATAGGAAACCTGTTTAAATACTGTCAGCTCACTGAGGCAAAACAATACAGCCCAGGAAAGCCTGTTAGGCATAGCTCTGTATTCCCTGGTATTTTTCTAACATTTTAAAATTATCTATTTATTTATTTTTAAATAGCAGGGAAAAGTAAAAGCTGATGGAAATTCATAGACTTTTTACTGACAGGCAGGATTTTCCACAAAAATCAAATGTTTATTAACATCCAGCATGATGCCTCTACTGCAGTGATTTGTCAAATATTTATTAGAACCAGGACAGGCTTCCTTTGCTACACACTGAGGTCAAGACTAAGATGCCTCCAATGACAGAGGCTGTGTAGAGATGGAATGGAAGAGCAAGCAAGTTGCAGGTGCACAGCTTTGTCTGACACTGCTTTTGTGAGATCTGTAAGGGATTAATAAGACTGGTAGAAGAGTGTTTAGGAAGATAGTGAATGAAGTCAAAGCTGAATCTGATGCACTTGAAATGTTGCTCTGCAGGGCCCAAATGCAGGGGCAGGAACGGAACAGAAGCTGAACAGGAAAGATTTTGGCCTTGTAGAGTGGTGGGGGACAAAAAGTCATAGTGAGGATGAAAGGAGATGGTCTTGGCCTGTGGAGAGAAGATCATTGCATATACTTTTTAATTTGGGATTCTGCTTCTGAAAGTAAAAGAAAAGGCAGCTGTTTCCTGTATGGGAAGGAGGTACCTAGTGGGTGAGGGGGCAGTGAAAGGTGGAAGGAAAATCAAACTTCATTCTTGGTAGAGAAGCACTCATTTTAGGCAAGGGGGAAAGTGGAGATTTGAAGCGATAACAACTACACTGGAATTAATTTATTTTCTACAGGCCTTGTGTAGGTTTTGCAGCTGAAGGGATTGTGTCATCAGGACAGACCAGGCAGTCAGAGCTGAGGGTCTCAGCCTTGTGCCCCAAGCACAGGAGACAGAGGGAGAAAAGTTCCTGGCCACGGAGAAGCTGCAGCACAGACCTGCTGGCAGCAGCACAAGCTGGGCATCTCTCACCTGAGGAGTTCAAACTGCACTGCCAAGGTGTCACTACCTTCTAGTCCAGCTGACCTGATGGGCTGGGAGAACACAACCCGTGCTCCTCTGCCCCAAAGCCCAGTGCCCAGCACCCTGCATGCCCGTGGGACCTGCTGAGAGCTGCTCCTGCACTTCTTGTCCACCAGCCAACACAGAGCTCACCGCTGCTACCATTGCCATGGTGGGAAGCAGCCTCCACAGGACATGATACTCCATCAGAGTAGGAGTGACAAAGGCTTCACGAACCATAAAAACCAGCTGCAGTCAGGTAAGTAGAAAAAAAAACCCTAAAAAAATCTAATTAAGTAAGGGATTATTTAAAAAAGAAAGCAGAAAACCCCACAAACCCCTCCCCAAATTGCAGCGTTTGCATTTAATAGTTACCAATAACTACTCTTCACTAGCATCCTGTAAATTAAGTTTAAAAGTGCTCTCTGCTAGAAGGAAACAGGTATTGCCTCTCCTGCCTCACCTCCAGCTCACTTTTCTGAAGCTCTTTTTTCACTAGAGAGCTCCTGTGTCCTCATTTTGGGGACTGACAGCAGCAGTCTGTGGTGCATCTCGGTGCTACCATCTGGCTCTGCTAGATAATAATTTCCAAACCTATGTGTCTGCTTAGGCTATAATGCCTTGAGGATCCAGTTATTCTCCTAATTCTACCAAAAGTAACATTTCTAAATTAATATAAACTTACCAAAATGCAATTTTATAACTGATTCACGTTGTGTCTGTGCTTTCTCCAAATGTAGTTTGGATAGCATTTTCTAATCTACTAACACATAAAACAAACTAAAGAACTTTGATATTATTTCCATGTGCCTGTAGGCTCAAATGTAGCCATCTGTGCAACTTCAGGCTCTACTTGTGTGCCAAGAATTGTTATTTGCTTACATTTGTCCTTGGTCCTCTCTGGAGGAACACTGTTTGTGCATGTGCTTTTGAACACTTTGCTCTGTGAGAGTCTCTCCACCTGTGGGATCAGTTATCGCAGGCATCAGGCTTTGAAGGAGGGACACTTGCAACACCTGCTCTTTAGTTACACCATCAAGTAAATTTACACCCACTTTTTTTTCATTTTTTAATACGCAAAATCTCACATCTGGCTTAAGGTTCATCTATTTAAATTTCATAGCTTTAACATAAATCTTCCTCTTTCACCTCCTGACTGAGCTCCAATTCCAGCAATTCCCATTTTCCTTGGGGAGAATCTCACACACAGGTCACCAACAAAACTACTGGTTTTTTGTATCCAGGAAACTAAAGTAATTTTTGATTGCTTCTCCTGATGCATTGTGTTCAGCTTCATCAAATTTAAAAGGTTAACTTTATTAATATTTCAGGATTTCCATGTCTGCCCTGACAAATTACCATTCACAATTGTTGGGCAATCTTGCACATTTTGGTTTCTTGAATTTGGGCCCTTCAGCTCCTTTTGTGGAGTGAGATGTGATGACACCTGTTAGGAGCAGTCCAGGGGAGACACTGAAAATAAGGGTATATAATAGATATATTTTCTAGATTTTGATCTCTGCAATACATTGCAAGGAAGGAGTGACAGCACATACGTAGGTATCGTTAAAGAGGGTGAAGGTTTGGGCAGCAAGGCAAGAGATGAAAAATTTTAGCACCTGGTGAAGCAGGAGGCCACTGAGTACATAGACTGCATTTGTGTTGGAGAGGGATTTACCCTAAAATGCAGGTATTTAAAGTCTTTTAGCATGGCTGAGTGGTTGAGGTAGTTTACATCTGCAGCAGAAATGTTCAGAAAGGAATAGCTCTATCTTGCAAGAAATGGTGTAAATAAAAGTGGCACCATATCTGAGGTGCTGATGATGATCTGGAAACCTTGTACACATTTATTAGCTAGTTCTACTTCAAACTCAGTCTAGGTCAGTGCCATACAACCTGCTTGTTCCCAAACAGTAGCTCTGCAAACAATCTTGGGCTTACATTCGCAGATTCTATTGCAAGTGTAAACTACTACATCTGTAAAGCACAACTCCCCTTTTCTCTGAGTATCCAAGAATAAATAGTATATTTGTTTTCAAGTGTTTGTCCACACTAGTCACAAATACATCGGCCCAGAATCCTACTCTGGGTGTGTCCATCAGGACTTAATTCTGACCCTAACACCCATCTAAGGTGAAGGTGGGGCTTGGAAGGCCACAGAAGCAGAGTCCATTGGACCAGTCAAAGTTCAGGCTTCATTTATTATTATTTTTCATGTCATTTCAAGAAGGCAGAATAGGTTTAGTACTGTAGTAAGGCAGTGGAGTGTTTGTATCATTTACAAGGAAACAGTTCTTTCACTTTCCTGATGAATTTTCAGCTCTCCCTCCAAGCTGAGATTCCTGCATCGCTCCATTCAAAAGCTCAGCTGATTACCACACTGACTTGAGTGTCTTACCAAGTAGAAACCCAGCACATCACTATCATATTCCTCATCCAACAATTGCCAGAGCAGGGGATTTCCAAGCAGCAGCTACAGCTTGAAGTTCAGTAGTCCACATTTTCCCTTATACACAAATACTCTCTTGTCCCTTGCATTCTTTGGCTTAAGGTCTGCCATGTCCAGATCCTTATTGAGGACCTGAAAGTACTAAAGATAATGGTTCTTCAGCATCCTCTGTTTACATTTTCATTTCATGACCTTTCATTTGTACACACCAAATAATTAATATTTCTCCATCTCAGGAATATAATTCACTCTCTTAAGAACTTAGGTGAAGTGAAAGTTCCTCAAGAGCTTTCCTATTAAACTACCCAATAGAAAAAATTTTGATGGAGATAAGCCAGAGTTAGTATTTTTTTTTGTTTGTTTGTTTTGTCAGAAAGAAAGTTCTTATTACCCAAAAGAGAAATTCTGATTTAAGGTGAGAGAGAATCAGATTTTAGTTCTTTCTGCCTCAGAAAAGGAATTTAAACCTCAGTTTGCGCCGGTCCAGGCAAGATGGACTCACTAAATGATTAAGATGGAAGACAGACATTACAGTCTGTCTGGTCTGATGCTTTGTCAACACCGATGAACTATTCTTTATTGAAATAAGGAAAGCATAAATCTCTAGAGAAGTACTTCAGTGAGATGCATCCCAACTTTGCATCCAAAGTTAAGTATCTTGACCAGACATTTTTCTTTCCCTTTCAAATTTTATTTTTGACTTGCTCCCTCTGACCCTGGCAAAACACATCAAATTGATTAAGATAAGGTAAATTTAAGATGATTTCAACTTGGATGAGGCACATGCCTGGGTTTTTTTAGTTGATATCTTGTATATGATTTGATATTTTATATGAGTCCTTGACAGTTTACCAAGGACAGTGAATCACTAGAGAATAATTATTTCTAACTTGGCTCTGGTACAGTGCAGCAGTACATTGAATTGCAATTATCATTAATCTGTTATTTAATTTTTCTCATTTTACATCACCAGGTTTTAAAACAAAATGATTCCTAAGTTCTGGCCATCAGGGCTACATCTGGTACTTGACAGAAGGGTTTCATACATGGTTTTTTAACAGCTCATCCTCCTGCTCACTCTAAGTCTACACAGCTGGAAAGTTTTCAGTCACATATACTGAAAAAATTGAAAAACAAGGTAAATATATCAGCATTGTTAGTGTCCACTCTAATATGAACAGCTGCAAAGAATTTGTTAAAACAAATAAATCCAAGTACAGGTGAGAGAAGTTAGACTGTAATATAATGTGCATAATATGCAACTCACTAATAGAGGTTTTTCAGATTCCTGCAGATGAATGGTCAAACTCTGCCACATTTCATACCTGTATCCCTCAAGGTAGTTGAAAAAACATGCTGCAGAGATCTTAATACCATTTTTAAAAGCTATGACTGCATGACCTAGTTTAATTTTCTCCTTGATGCGAAGACAACCCCATGTAGGTAGTAAGCCTAATTTATTGTTTCACCATCCTAAAATTCAGTGAGAGGAGATGAAATTCTTTGTTATCTAATTGAACACATTTCTCTTGGCAGCCAGTACCTATTTTCTACCTATTTTCTATCCATTTTCTACATTTACCTGTAAGCTGACAGAAAAAGTTGTGCAAAAAGAGAATTTTATAAAAAAATATTATTTCAAGCTCCAGATTTGGAAGATGTCCAGGATACAAAAACACCCAGATCGTAAGTTTTAGGATGAAACACACATGGCTTATGACAGCTCCACAGCCAAGGTATCTGAAAGCAGCAATAGAGAACAATAAAAATTAGATTAGGGTTTTTTTTTTCCTTCGAATAAATAGCACAAAATTACTATTAATCTGAAAAATTAACCACTTGGTCAAAAGTGGAGCTGTATTTGAAAGTTGAAACACTCACCGATTGCATTTATCCACCTGAAGTAAGGAATGTTCCTTATCAACGTTATTTCTAAATTAAATGAAGAATAAACCATTTTTCAGACCACAGTTTGATTTGCACGTCCATTCAATCTCCAAGGTAAAACTGTTTACCAAAGAATTTATTTAGAAGTCCGAAGCTTTTTGCATGCGTGAAACTGGGAAGATGACATAACATCAGTCTCAGGCCTGAGGTTACCACTTTAAGCACAGTCCAAAACCCAGATGGCTCCTTAAGCCCTGGAATGCTGTTAAAAGCACTGTGGAGCAGCAGCAGGACTGTCAAGGCAGACACACAACCCCAAAGATTAATCCATGCCAGATCCTTCAAGAACAGCTTCCATTTCTTGGATCTCTCTTCTGAAATTTGTAGTAACTGGTTAGTAATCTCCAGCACAGCCACAAGACATTTCCATGTGGAACAAAAATAAACTCCTCCTTTGTTGAGAAGGTTGTGTTAGTTGTCTATTTGGTCAATACAAGATTTAACACCTCTTCTTTTTATGGTTTCATAAAGTATCCTGCTTTGCATTCCTCCAGACTGCCAGCCTGTGCCACCTAAGCAAGTACACCTCACCACAATGCTGGAAAGGAGCAGGCTGCAGCTCCTGTAAAACCAGAGCAGGGTAAAGGAACAATGGGACTGCTCCCTTTTCTGATTCTGGGAAACAAGTAATTGCATAGAACTATACTAAACAGTGTGAGAAATTTAAAATTCTTTCTTTCAAAGGCACAACATAGAAACACTTTGCCTTATAAATAAGATGAGGACACTAATAATCAGATATGCTATTTCATAACCTAATGATTTCTTTCATGTTAAAATCTAAGACCCTCACATTTTTTGAGATTTCCATTTTTTAAGGCAGTAAATTCAATCACTATGAATCCTCCACTGCCTTTCCCAATTTCCACAAAGAAAAACTGTTGGCAGTTAAAAGAACTAAAATGGAATTTGAAGCACACCTAACAGAGAACAAACAGCAACAAAGTAAAGGCTAACAAGACACAAACCAACCATTTGTGTCCAGGTTTTTTTGTATGTATGTATATCTACATGGTGCTGCACAAGACATGCTTATGCAGATAAAGATTTATAGTTAGTCCTGAACTAAACTCTGCAACTACACTGCAGATACAGAAGTATGCAGATACTTGGACAGAGACCAATGAAGTTAGAAGGCACTGCTGTCACATGTTACATGTATAATGACACCACCAACGTGGCTCTCAGGATCACATCCCATTTCACAGCAGATACCTTGGTTGGATTTTGAACAGATCATGTACAATTTATAAGAATTACCAAAACCAAGAAT
Organism: Cinclus cinclus; assembly: GCF_963662255.1. Classification (NCBI taxonomy): domain Eukaryota; kingdom Metazoa; phylum Chordata; class Aves; order Passeriformes; family Cinclidae; genus Cinclus; species Cinclus cinclus. The sequence continues at coordinate 18,439,592 of NC_085050.1, read as the reverse complement.
AAACTCTAGAACAAACTGTCTCATAAAAAAAAAAAAAAAAGAGTCCCCTAAACTCACCTGGAGACCTTAAGAACTAAGTTTATATTTGTAACCAGCAGCTGGCTATTTAAACAGACAATTTCAAGAGAGAAAACATAATACGTACAGATCTGTGCTTTATCTTTTATATAATTGCTGAAGTTTTTCTCTGAACAGAACTATGAAGCTACTGGAAGGATTCTGATAGTATGGTCTGCAAAGCTGTGGCTGCTGTATCCAAATCCTTCCTCCTCTAAAGGATGGCCAATAGATGGCAGTTTATTTAAATGCTATGATGTACTGGTATAGAAATGAACAGGTAAACGCAGTTGCTGTTAGTTGAAAATGCCAAAGGCTTCAAAGCCAAGTCACTCAAGAGCAGCTAAAGCAGAAAGATGAGATGGAGGTAGGGCACAGAAATAGCTCCAATAGCACAAGGCCCCATCTTGCCTGTAAATGCACCCACTGGGATTCAGATGTGGAAAACATTTCCCAAAAAGTGGGAGTGTTCTTTTGTGAACAAATCAGCAAACAGAACAACAGAGAAGACTGAAGGTTTAAATGAACATAGATAAGGTGGCAACATGACAGAAAATATAATTAAAAGATAAATAAAAAGCAAAGGGTTTCTAAATTCAAAGGATTTACAACTTTGTTGTAAATTGTCCTAAATTTGTCCTAAATTGTGCCCCCCTCAACTAAAAACCTGTAGATCTTTAGGGCCATGTCTGTGGAACCTTCTGCTCCATGGAAGGAGTGGAACCTTCCACTCCATTCCTTCCACTCCACAAGCAGCTTAAATTACAAAAAACTAACATTTTATTCTCCCCACCCTGCAGTCCAGCAGTAGAAACTGCACTAAGAGATGGCAATGTATAGTCTCAAAAGCTGGAGTTCACCTTACTGAAAACCAAGTCCTCTCCTAAATTATGCAGCAAAATTTACACATTCTGAGAAAAACAAACAATTAAAGATCTGGGAAAATGCACATGAAAAATAAGCAAACTGAGACTAGAATACAAAGGCAATAGCACACAGAACAGACAAGATCCAGCTTTTAACCATCCCTTTCCATACTTGAAGGAGACGCAGTACCTGAAAGATGTCAAATTCAGAAGATTTTATCAGATCTTTCTCAGAGAAGTAGTTAACTTCCAAGTTTGTTTCTACAAAGAATCAAGTCTTTCTTAATTTCTCTCACTTTAGCATACATCATTAAAGTCTATATTCAATAGAGAGTATTTTTAAGTAACATGGGCTATAGCTCCTCGTGATTTTGATCTAACACTAAGCTTGTACTACTGGATAACAGAAATAAATATCCTTTACAGAGGCACTGAGCACTCAAGTTTTTTCTAACCCTCAGGAGCATGCAACTTCAATCTAAACAGGGCACTGTGAAAGGACAACTACTTGACTGAGTTCAGTAGTTCTGAAATGGTACATATTACATGTAAACACTAAATTAATACTTCCCTCTAGCCCAGTTATTTCATACCATCCTCTTTTTAATCTTCTCTGGATCCTACTAGGATTTATTACTGAGACTGCCAAGCTAATTGCCAAGGCTTAACTGAAGAGATTTTCTATTCACAGTTCATCTAAGACCAGCACCATCCCATGCAGTTTCTTCCAATGACACCAACGCTAAAGTTTAGCAAGTGACCATTCTCTTTGCAAAATCCTCAGATCTAATTTCTACTCTGTTTCAGAAGAATCAACTTGTCATTTCAGAAAATTATTGAAGGGTCTTGGAAATAAATTTGAAATATAATGTCCATATTGTCCCTGTCTCAAATAACAGAAGCTCTGCAACTGTTGAGTTTATAACTATTTTATGTGTATTAATGGCAAACATCTTGCAGATGTTTCAATAAAAAAACCTGCCCTCTTTCTTAAAAAACAGTGATTTTTTGTTGTTGTTGTTTGTTGTTCTTGCCTCTCCTATTTAAGAGCCACTTTTAGCCCCTTGACAGTCTTACAGGTAAACTTGCAGTTCTTCAATCTGTTTAATACAACACTAGTTAGTACGGGCAGGCTTCTGCTATTCTATATCCTCTCTCAGACATCTCCACTTCCCATCTCAAAAACTTTTTTGAAGTGACTGTGTCACTTGTGCTTGCAAATTGAGAATGCATGATTTCTAGCTGTTCCTTACAGTCCTACTATTCTGTCAAAACAAGAAATAAGCTAACTTGCTGAATTTCTGACTCTAGTTATCAACCAACTGAATGAAATGTCAGACACTCTGCAACTAAGAATAAGATAAAAAGGAGTCAGGTTGCAAAAATGAAGTTGCTAAAGTTAAACAATTAAACACAGTTCATTTTTTCTTATTTAATAAATTATATAAAAAAGTGAAACTTTTTTTTACACATTATTAAAAAACAGTTTCTTATCTAACTTCAGCAATAATACAAGCAAAAATGAAACCGATTTAGATTTTTGGGTGGACATTCCATATCCCATTTAAGTGGAGTCCAGTGCGCACAGCCTCACAAGTACTGATGACTTTTCACTCCCAGTGTTGGTCTTCTTTTGTGTTGTTCTGGTTCATAGATGACCTCACTGTTCATTTAGGGGGGAAAAAAAAATCCAAACCAAAACAAACAAACAAAAAACAAACCCATATTCCTTGGTCAACATTGGGAAAAAAACAACAAATGTGGCATGTTTCAACACCTGTTCCAACTGTAAGTACTTTTGTATCATCATACAGATGCTCAATTACGTTTGTCACAGCAACAGTAACATGGCATTTTATCTTTAGCCTTGTAGAAAAAAAATGAAACCCAATAGTTTATGCACGTACACACACAGAGTACACTTGACAAGAACACTTTTATGTTGTTTACATTTCACTTTTATTTAATCCTCAAAACTGCCCATATTGCAGGGGTTTTCTTGATGAAATATGGAACTGAGCAATTAATTCTACAAAATTATGGTAAAAACTTGCTCGTTTTTCTACCTTTATTGCTAAGAAACTTTACAGGTGCACAGTTTGTAAAAATAACCCTTTTAAGACTGAATGTATACAACATGCTACAGGATTTTAAAAAATGATATTAGCATAGCACCTCCAGATGGGGCAAATGCAGTGCTGAACACAGAACGTTTACGAAGTTAGAACTGCTGATTTATTTTACAGCTTGTAAAGGGATGAAATCGTTCAGTCCTAAAAGGGTTAAGTAAAAACCCTAATATGCTTCTTTTTCTAACCAAGCTGCCACTCAATCCCACAGTACAGTGCTTGAAATCAAAGTTAAAAGTCTGGCACAGGAAAGTATACACATTTGTTCAGTACTTATAAACACAGCTGCTTTTGAAAGAAGGTAAATAATATGGTTAATAATTGAAGAGCATCTTAGCTTCAAGATGGACATCTCTATGAAGTCATGTAATCTACAAGTGGGTAGCTTACTTCCAAGAGCTAATTTGATTCACTAGGCATTAATATTTTCTATTTGGGGAATTCATCAATTTATGTCTTGACTTCTTTTCAGGTAACCATTCTGATTTTTTTAAGTCTGTGCAATGAAAACAAGTACAGAATACCATTACTAACACAGTTGTGGGATGCCCTCAGGGCAGATAATTAGGAAAAAACATCAGCAGCAGATTATTAAAGACTATGCTAGTGTTGAATTCTGAAACGCTGTTCCGAACAACAGAAAACAAGAAAAGGCATAGCTAAATTAGAGCACTCACTTTGCTTCTTTTTCCTATAGTTGGAACTATAACAACATTCTGAACACAGACTCAATTTCTATGTATACAGAATTAACAGCAGACTTAACAGCTAGACTTGAACAGTTTTAAGTGTTTCATAATGAAACACTCTATGTAGTTTTATCAAAATCTTGAGATATTGTTAATATAATGAAAACTGTTAACAGCTCACAAGGCCAATATATGTAACAATATCACCCCACAGAAAAGAAGTTCAGGAAGATAATATATCTGAACAACTGGATGTACTAACAAGAGTAGGGACCTGGAAGACCATTTCTGTACTACAGAATAACTACTGGCAACAAGAGACCCACAAGCCAAATGAAAAGATGTGGTTTAAAATGGTCTTGTAAGCAGAATAGGCTCTTTTTTCACCCACTTGGCTGTAGTGTGTAGAACAGCAGATATTAGGCGAAATCTTTACAAGTCAAGGGATATTATATCTATTGGGCAAAATTACTGCATGTAAAGAAACTGAATATAAAAAGTATTGCATTTATACGTAAAAAATTTAAAATAATGAGTATAAAAGCACGTGTCAAGTTCTGAAAAGCTATTTTAAAGTCTTTGAAGGTTAAAAGGCTTGTTATGGTTTGCCTGCTGTGTGTCTATTGTGGTTTCTTGAATAACCTCAATCTGATATATGTATCTTGTTTATTTTAATTCTCAGTCTAATTAGTGATGAAAATCTGTGGCTCTTGAACTAAGCTGTACTGTAAGATATTTATGTGCTTCTAACAAAAACACTGTGAAATGATTCCTGCCACAACACAAAAAAACCAAAATGTTACAGCACATACAAAGGTAAACAGATTTGCAAGTAAATGCCAGTAAACAGTTTAAAACAGAGATAAGGCCACAATGAATCCTGCCCTTGGTCACTGAAATGGAGATGAGGTGAGGCAGCATTCACTAGTGCTAGGAACCAGCATCGTGACTACCGGGAACACGTTTCGTAGTACAGAATAACAAGTATGAAGGCCTGTGGTAGAATACAAGCACATTTCAAGGAGGATAGTGGCACTGATTCTACTATTTGTAAATATACTTTATAACCAATTTCTTCCATTAAACACATTGCTTTCACACGTACAACGGAGCACTGAAGCAAACAAGTAGAATGGAGCGTCAAGAGTATACAAATATGGTGCAGAGTCGATGCCTTAAAATGGTGGTGGGTGTTGAAACTGGAATAAGTGGTCAGAAATAAAAACCCTATGAAAATGGTCAACAGGAAAGCTTGTAAGCAATGCACTGTAGGAAACCACAGGTTCACATTTACACAGCAGTTGTGACTTTTGCTTCAGGGTATAGAAAAGGCTCAACACACCATGAAATTTTGGCTTTTAAAGAGGAAGATCACACTGTCAGAACTTGTCCTACAAGTCTATGCCTAGCTCTGTGACTACAAATGAACTACTGGGGTATACTTTCAAATACAAAGGAAGCAGGCAGGTCTACAAGGAGGGACAAAACATGAAGTCAAAAATGAAAAACAAATGCAACAACCAACAAAGTCAAAGTGCAAATGAGCCTTGAATCTATGCTGGAGAAAAGACTTGAATGTTGCACAAGCTGTTGGCAGGGAAAGGGAAACCCACAGGAAACAAGGATGGGAGGAGTTGACATCTTCATAGTGCTTTTATGATTTTCTATTTGCCCATTTCTAAGTAATAAAATTTACTTCTAGTTATTACTGTATGATCACTTCACAATGAAAGCACGTTCTCAATACAAGTGTTACACAAAAGTCTGGCCTAATTTACTGAACAGTATGAAGAAAAACATGCTTGTTTGTGATTCTTAAGTGATGAAGGGCATCACCTACCAATCCCATTTGTAGCACATACTTCTCATGGTACTTTAGTTACATGCCAACAAGACAGAAGACATGCTGCCAAATGACGTTATTTGGAACATTCCACTTTTGAAATAAAACATTTAACTTACACTCAATACAAATTATGTACAAGATTAGAAAAACCTGAACAGATCCTGAAACATTTTCAGATGTAATATGACTGAGCAAGAAAGAGAGGGAGTAACCCAGTAACAACCCTTCAAAAACACCAACATATGCCTGTGACATAAACAATCATTAATATGACTGCTTGAGATGCCACTTTTAGGAAAAAAAACTCATGTAATGTTAGAACCTCATGAATTATCACTATAAATACATATTTAAAAAAGAAAAACAGAAATAACTATTAACAATGACTGAAAACAGAGCACTAAAGTTAACATACATTGCATGTATTGCAGGCAAGGCAGAGGCATTTTTTTAAAGCTTTTGCACAGACTTCATATAATCTTAAAAAAAATATGCTGGCCTTTACAAGGTTCTACTTGCTGAAATAAAAACAATTTCAGTTCATAAAAAGTCACAAGACTTCAGTTTAAAAAAAGGAACAGTTCCAGCCACAGACCAAAAATATATATTTTTTTTAAAACTGGAAGAGTATGGTAATTAGATTATACAAGCATGGTCAGGCTTGGAACCTGAATATACTTCAGAGCAAAAGCTCAGAGGAAAAAAAAATATAAACTATTTGGTAACAAAAGTGTACTATATGTTGTGATACAAAAAAGGTATGGTGAAAATGTACCTTTTATACTAAAGCTTATACAAGTTCCTTGGTCCATAAAAACTATGTTGTGTTCATGTTTTCTAGTTTGCTCAACATGTATCCCAGCCACATTTTTGTTTCTTGCCCACTAAAAAAAACACAGCTGAAAAATAGATTTTCAATAAAGTTCTTATGTTTCGGATGTTGTTTTTTTCTTTTTTTATTGTGGCTTCTGTTTTTAAGATCAGCACTTGCAGGTAACAAGGTTCAAATCATATCACCTAAAATGAAAAAGTGTTTTCCCATGAAACCACAAAAATTGTTCAGTTCTCTTGAATGTAGCATGAAAAGTCAATTAAAGTCCAGACAAACAACAGTAGTTAGGAAACTACAGTTGCCGTAGATGATGTGACATTGGTGGGGTTTGTGCTGACGCTTGTGTAACTTCCCTCACTGTTTGTGTTTGTTTCACTGGAAGCCATGAGGCTTGAGTTGGCTCTGAGGATTGCTCCAGCAGCACTGCAGTGTGGCCGTGGCCCTGGTTCCGGTGTGTACGTAAAGGTAAGGCTGGTGGAGTAAATTATGCCATCGTTACGGACCAAAGTTACTGGAACCTGGACTGGCTGTCGGACCCACCTCCAACCCTCTCGAAATGCAGAAATGTCTGGAACAACACAAAGCATGCTCTCCGCACATCTGAAAAACAGGAGAGTCAACTGAATACAATGCACTTAAGTTGAAAGAATTCAACAGAACAGAATAGTTCTGTTGGAAGGGACCTACAATATTCAAAGAGCGCACACACTGACAACTTCAGGGCTGACCAAAAGTTGCAATCATATTACTAAAGTGCAATGCCCTTTATTTGGTTAAACACAGAGAGGCTTGGGGCATCAACTGCCTTTCTAGGAAGCCTGTTCTAGTGTCTGATGATCCTCTCAGTAAAGAAATGCTGCCCAGTGTCCAGTCTGCATCTTCCCTAGTGCAGCTCTGAACCATTCCCAAGTGTCCTGGCACATGACAGCAGGATGCAGAGCCCAGAGCCTCCCTCTCTACTTCCATTCCTCAGGAAGCTGCAGAGAGCAAGGAGGTCAACTCTCAACCTCCTTTTCTCTAAACCAAGCCTAAAGTTCTTAGCTGCAGCTCCTAGAGCTTTCCAGCCCTTCACCATCTTTGCTGCCCTTCTCTGGCCATGTTCTGGTACCTGAACATCCTTCTTAAACTGTGGAGCCCAGAACAGCATGCAGCGCTCATGGTGAGGCTGCACTAGTGCTGACTGCAGTGGGATAGACGCATCTTTTGACCAGCTGGATGCAATTTGGTCTCCCTGCTGCCAGGGCTCATTGCTAACTCATCCTGGCAACCAGCACTCCCAGACTCCTTTCTGCAGTGCAGAAAAGTGCACACAAGTATACAGTCTTCAAAGCACCCAGTAAAAAATAAACACCACAAATGTAATAGAACATATCATACCTGTACATAGTTTCAGCTTCCACATCCCCAAACCAGACACGTAAATTTGGAGTGAAGTTCTGTCCTGTAAGTTCCAACATTGCTACATCCCCACCACCATTCAACTGGAAACAGAGCAAACAGAAAAAGAAGAAAATCCCCCCCAATATGTATTATTAAGAATAAACACTCTCCCCTTAGAAAAAAGAAAAATCCAAACAAATGAGAAACCCCAACAAACAAAAAAAACCCACCAATCAAAAATGTCACAAACAAAACCTTCACATGCAGGTAAGAACTTTTAACACTGCTTGTTCGTATCAGCTGACAAAACCAAAACACAAACACAAAGCCTACACAACTGAAGTATAAAGTAGTAACACATCTAGAAGATACTGCCAATGAATTTGATACTATGAAGGAATTTAGAAGTTTTGATAATGGCCACTTAGAATAGATGTTAACAAGGCTTTGAAAACAGAGAACAAAATTTTTCAGAGAAGGTGTTAGAGGAGCTTCAAGTTTTTCCTCTACCAAATGCTGTTTTGTTGGGTTTTTTTCTTAGTAAGGTTCTTTGATCTGTATTTGGCAAGAGTCAAAACCAATTTCTAAATAATCAAACAGAAGTCCTAAGGATATCACTACCATAGTACTTTCAGAAACAAAATTCTAATTGTATACAACAATACTGGATAGGCTCACATATAAATGCAATAAGAAAAATTATTACAACAAAGTTATTTTATTATTTGTAAAGCTATTAAGACTGTTTTCCTACAGTATTTCACAAGGGTACCATGAAGGTTAAATGAGTATGACAAAAATAATCTCACATAAAACAGTCTACTAAAACAAACTACCAACTTACTTGAAGACTTTCCACAACAGGCACAGGTGTCACTGGAGCATGGACTGGACCCATCCCCTCATAAAATGTGTATTCTGCTTTGTCTGTGCTAATGATTGTCCAAGAAGCTCCATCATTTATCATTTCTTTATTTGGTTCTTTTGGGCATGGAGTGGCCTTAAGAGAGAAGGAAAAGTTTAAAATCTGATCCGTACACATGACTGTCAAGTCACAGACCTAAAAACCAACTCAGCCAGTAATAATGCCTGTTATTTCAAAAACATGTTTCCTTACGCTTCCTATAAAAAATGACCTAGAGAAACCCTCTTCACATTTCAGAAAAACTACTAGAAAACTAGTATTTGTGAGAACACCATAACTCTCACCTAGAACACTGTCACCTCTCCAACCTTATGTCTGAGTTTTATTTTAGTTAAAACTTTCAAAGTTTTAATGTTCTTAAGTAGGCATTAACAAAAAAGATACAGCAACTAGAAGTGGTTGCTTAAAAACAGATCTTTCCTTAAGGCTAAAATGTCTACAACAGCTACAGACTGAAGTGGAGTACTTTTCATTAGTTATGAGTTTATCTGCTGAAGATTTTTTTTCTTTTTAGAGTTCTTCACCCTCCACAAAATGATGGAAAACACAAGCTTATATTTCAGTGTACAAAGACATAGCAGAAAAGCTGAAATGACAACCTTATAAATTAAAATAATGGAATCACAGAATGGCTTGCATTGGAAGGGACCTCAAAGGTGTCTCCCTCTAAATACTACTAAATTAGTATACACATAGATAAATACACAAAAAATACATATACAAATATTTTTTTGGCAACAGAAGCCTCTCTGAACAATTTCACCACCTAGCAACCCATAAGAAAATTGTGTATAGGTTAAACACAGAAAAAAAGGGACAAAAAATTCTAATAACCAGATTTTCTTTCCCTCCATTGAGCTTTAAGGACACATTGGTGCAACTTTCACTCTACAAAGTGGCAGATAAACCTCAATTAGCATAAACAGTCCGTATCAGATGTAAAAAAATAAAGCTGCATTTTCATGTGGACTCTTCATTCTGGTATGATCATGTGAAAAGCACTGAAAACAGCTGGTAAGGGAAGTGTGTGGCATGGATAGTAACTACATACCTTTCCACACACAAGATGCCCAAATCAAACTTCCATCAGAAACTTATGCAGCTTCTGAATTACTAGCTCAACTTCAAAAGAGGAGCTGTTCTGTAGGAACTGTTGTACACTATTCTGAAGCATGACACCTTTCCTATAGGCTGACTGCAATTCTTGTTGGCATGGAATGATATACTTTGAGTCAAGACAAATACAACCATGGATACAAAAAAATGAACAACCCTGTAAAAGATCCTTGACTGACTTTTTCACATTTCCTAATTCTGTGATGTGGAAGGTAAATGCCCCAGAATTCCCTCTCAAAATCGCATTACATGGAGAATCTCTTCAGTAACACATTACTCCATCTGTTACAGAAATGTTTAAAAGGTTTCAATTCTTCTTCTGGACAAGCATTCTTCCTTGTCACTTCCAAATAGGGCTCCAGGGACATTTCTCACCCTTTCTTTCCTTTTTTAACTAAATTTTCTCAACAGGTGGCACTGGAAGATGAAAATGCCTGTACTGTTTGGCTTCAGCTGGAGGCAGAAATGACAACTTGGGATCCTAGGGTTGTCACTGACAGTTTTCTAAAACCACCACCTTGATGTGCAGTGGCAGCTGTGAGTGATGATATAATGCTGGATGCCATCAGAAAAAAAGTGCTGAGAACAAGCTATCTGGTACTATTTTGCCAGTGTACATCCTTTATTCACCTAATTCCATAATACCGGGTGCAGTTGTGATCTCCCTAGCTAAAAAGCCATGGAAAAAAAAAAAACAAGAGAAGGGACAGAAAGGGCAACTAAAATCACCAAGGAGTGCTGAACTTATGAGAAGAAATGGAGAAGATCGTACTTCTCCAATTAGGAGAGAGGAAATTGAGATATTGATGGCTAAGTGAATGCAGAACTCTTGCTCACTAAATGCTGCAAAACTGGATGTAGGAATCACTCTAAGAAATGGTTACATTATTCAAAACTAATACAGCACACATTTAGTAGACTGGGAACAGGAAACCTTGAACTTTCTGCCACAGATTACTGAAGAAAAGGAACACCTGCACATTCTAAGGAAAACTAATGATGTGCACATCTACAAAAGGACACTAAAAGACAAGAGTCAGGAATGCAGCATTTAGCAACACCTGGTACTAGAAGAGTGGATGCTAGCAGAGTACAACCACACTGGACTGTGAAACACAACCAGATCCACCTGCTTCCTGTAAGCACCAACTCCTGCTGCTTCTGGTAGACTAGACACAGACATGGACTATGCTCTGATCCTGTAAGGCATGATTTATATCCTCTCTCCATGCTCCAGAATACATGCATGTCTTGAAACAGATCTGGCTGGTGCTTCAGCAACTCAATTTCAAGGCTCATGCTCACCTGCAGACTTTTTACAGCCCCTTTGCTTTAAGCTTCTATCGTCTCTATATAGGGCTATTTCTATTCACCCAAGAGAGACTTGTCATCCTAAAGCTCCAGGATTTTAGGGGGCTATTTTTATTACTGATCTGGTTATTTTGGGATTTTTTTGGGCTGTATTTTTTAACAGTGACCACAATTCATCAAGATTCCTACTATAGGAACAGTATACACATGCTGTTTCCCCGGTCTTTGTCTTCTGATCCAAAATAAAAAACCCATATAAAACAGGATTTCTCTCCTGACACTAGCAGAAAGAGTTTCTCTTCCATTGTGATTTCACCTATCAAAGCATGTTAATAGTCTGATGTGCAAGCTACCAGATTTTATTCAAAAAGTATAAGTAACAGGTACCTACTCCACTAACAGAATTCAGCATAGGGAGTGTCCTTTTATACAACTCCTACCCATGCAGAAACTTCAGAGCTCTTATCAGACTGGGCGCCGTGACTGCTGCTGAAACTGAACAGTGGTAGGACATTCTGATAGTCCCACAGGCAATTTCAGGATGCTGAACTAAGGCAGTTGTCAGAGAAGCAGGAATTGTTTCTTCATTCAGCACTTCCCATACAGTACTCTAAGAATGATTCAAGAGCAGGCTGATCCTGAGCTATTGTAGTTCACATTTCGCAGCCTTCTCTTCTTAATGACAGTCCACTCTCCTTTCCAAGAACATACACTGACAGATAAGTATTTGTGCTGTGGGTAGAAACAATAGATCTAGCCCCTTCTGAACCACAGGTCATTAATATGTTTACTGGAATAGGAACTAAACTCCTCATATTCTCTTTCCATTGTTCCAGTTCAGGACAGAATTGAAATGACTCTCTTCACACAGCCTTCCTGTCCCTTCCCTTAAATTAAGGGACATGTTAAATGTTAGCTTCTAATTTCCTACCTCTACTTTTCTTACCTAAGAAGGTACAGCTGTTCTAAGTACTGCATCTTTCTCAAGCATTGCCATCTTCCTGGAGCACAGCATTATCTCTCAACACCCTTTATTTGAACTGCCTCCAAAATATTTAAAGAAAACTGCAATACTTGGGTAGTCCTGAACTTTGTCAAAGTCTTCAGAGTCACAGAGTATTTTGAGTTGGAAGTGACCAACAAAGGTCATCAAGTCCAACTCAGGTAAAGGCAAAGCATGTCCAGGGATTGAACCCACTACCTTGTTGTATTCAGCACCATGCTATGACCAGCTGACCCCAGCTCAGGGTCCTTGTTAGTCTGGTAGCAATTACCATGTGAAAGTGCAACAAGCATGCTAATATACAAGAGACTAAAACTCGATGTTTTTCCCCACCTGCTGGAGAAAAATATATTTCTGAGACAGCTATATTCTTTACAGACAAATCAAATTTCTGTGGCTTTTCAAGTTACTGTGGGCAACTGCCACAGCTGCCTATGTTTACACTCCTAGCCAAGAGCAACACATGGCAGCTCTGCCGAGTTCATGGTGAAACAAGGTCATTATCAACTGTATAATTTCCTATTTGCTGTAACCCAGAAAGGGACCTAGAAATGTGGTGCAGCTCCACTGGCATATGTCAACATGTTAAGCCACAGTATCATGATCACATGCATAAGTTTCTAGTGTGTTTATTTTTCTCCACTGGAGAAACCAGAATTCATTTTCCAGACAGACATGGAAAGAAAAACAGTTTTGGTAAGTCACAGGTCACTATTTGTTCCTTTCCATCCTCTCTTTTTTAAAACAAGTATTAAGACTCACATTCAAAAGCTATTGCATAAATGACATTCATACATATTTTAGGGATATTTTGGAAAACTTCACAACTACACTTCTCATCTGCTGATATAGTATTAAACAACTTACTTGAAATTGGATTATTCTCTCCTGGGAAAGGCACAAATACATTCTCTCAGTGTCTTTAAGGTAAAATGCACACTTATGGAGCTGTGATACTGGATCATCTGCATCCAATAACGCCGTTTGTTTATCTACTTTTCGAATTATCTGTGAATGAAAATTGTACATATATATTGAGAACAATTTCTATACTTTATTACATATATGCAGTCAGTAAAGGAAGAGTAATTTTTAATAAAATTTCCATGCCTCTCATTTTGATATCAGTGTTAGATTCATAATTCTTAATGCTTTTGAAACAAGAACACAACATTGAAGCGATACTTAGTACTACTTCAATGTCATATACATTTTATCTATTTTTGCAAAACGAGTGGGGAAAAAAATGGAAACTTCAGCAAAATCTACTTTTGTTTCATTCACTGGTGCAAAATTGTTATCTTCAATTATTATTAATTACTATTCTTAGTAATTAATATGCTTCAATAGAAGCTTTCACCGCTGATACAATCAACAATATTCTGCGGCAAACTGGTTGCTAAAGGAGAATGATTAAAATAAGGATTTACTAAAGGTATTGACATGTCCTTAAGTACAGTTTTGGAAACAACAATCATAACATATCTTATCAGTAGTTGGTCATTAAATACTACTTAAAGACAACTGCAAAAAACAATTGTTCCTTACGTTTGGCGGTTCAGTGAAAAAATATTTGCTGACTTAATTCAGATCTGTTTTACCCATTTATTTCTAAAAATCAAAAGTTATTCCCTTAGAGAGTGAAAATCTGTAGCTTGTAATTGTAACTCTACTCCCATAAAGAAGTTTAATGCTTTATGCAATGCTACTAGATACAACAGCCAAAGTGCCTTAATATTTCTAAGCTGACAATCAGAGAGCCAAATATCCTCTGCAATATCCAATTATAAGAGTATTATTAGCAATGTAAATTTAAAGACTAACTTTTTCTTCTAAATTCTTTGCATTTGCTTATAAAGTATCTGCAAGTTATCTTTTAATTACATCACTTTCCATCAGTCCTGTAAGCAGTATGACAAATGTTCTCCATGGCAAACAAAACAGGAACCTTTAGCCTAATTTGTTTTAATAATAACATAAAATTCCATTTAAGCTGTCATTAAGTGCGTAAAATGGGTAAAAAAAATCTATAATTATACTTAACTTCATTTACAAAACCCAGTACTATGTATCCAAAAGCAATTTTTATTTTTTGGTTCACAAGCTTTAACTGGCTATTCTAAAGTCAATTCCCATGTTTCAGATTTAAAACAGATAGTATTAATAAATATGAAAAAAATGCTTTTTGCAAGCTGCTACTGGTAGAATACACCCTTAGGAGCACACAGAAGTGCTTTCAGATTCAAATCTGTCAATCATTTTTAAAGCTGTGCTGGAACTCAACACATGGAAGAAAGAGTCCTACTGGCTGAAAATATTTTACTCATATATTCAAATTCAGTATCTGAAGCATTTTGGAGCACAGAAATCTACAATACTGTTTTTAAAGCAGACAGATTAACCTATTTTTGCAGGTTTAAATTCTGAAAAATTCCATCTTATTTTACAAGTTGTTCTTTATTTACAGAAATAATCTGCAGATACAAAAATATTCTTTAATTAAGATAAAATATTCTTTAATTAAGATAAATGCCATTTTCCATATAAAACATGTATTGCCCAAAGGCAACACAAGGCTGAAAATTGTAAACACTGCAAACCCAACTACAGAATTACAATAAGTTGCCATCTATAAACTAATTAAAGTATTGGAGAAATGAAACTGTACCAGTCTCGGGAGTGCCATGCCAGTAACTGAGCATACAAGTTTGACAGTCTGCCCATAATGAATGTAGCCATCTCTCACTGTGAATTCTTCTCCTTCTGATTCATCATCATCCACTGCATGAAACAGGAATTTTCAGATTTAATTACATCAAATATACAATCAGTAACAAAACATGTCTGCATATGGGCAATTAATATGGAGGAAAAAATGCAGGACTTTTTTGTGAGGATGAAGAAAAAGAAACTGAAAAAAGAATACACAGATTTGCTTTTACTTACAGAGGTGAATGTAAAATGCTCCCCACTGTTGTGAACTGGCATGGAAATTACCACCTTCTACGTGCAAATATCTGGTGCTAACTGTTTGTGATCGAAGTCTATTAAATAGTGCCACTTTTGTCCCTGATGCAATACATACTGCAAGGAACACATACAGACTTGAGATTATAAAATGACTTCATAACATAGAAGAATACCAAAAAGTAATAAATAACATAAAATAAGCTGAAGAATGCTTGAAATCAAGACACAATTATCAAATATTGGTTAATTTAGAAGATATTTATATTTGTGACAGACCAAAAATAGTCATAAAATTATGAGTGCAACAACATACATAGTGGCTGTTCTCCAAAGGCATGCTAGCTCACAGAATTTTGCCACTTATCCAAATGAGCCAATGCTTGCCAGCTGAAAACTCCTTCTGTTCATAATTCTCCAGCAACTGATTATTTAAGCAGAAGCTTTAGTTCGCCCTTGTGAAGAACTTAAGACAACTTTCAGCAATCATTTGAAGAATATTTGAAATATAAAGACAAAGTATTCTTACAAATCACAAGCAACTGAAAGGAAGACAGATGTAACTACATCAAATTATAACCATGCAACTTGTAACGTTCCCAGATCTGAACTTACTTATCATTCAAAAGAGAGAAATGTTAAGTTTGCATCCCTAAAAAAAACCAGCAAGTAATATTTTGCCATCAGAACAGGCATGTTGCTCTACTTGGTTTACATTTACTATTGAAGAATGCTTGGTTCATATTCACTGTCCATCAAAACTATCTGTCTGAATACAAATTCAACAGTGCATACTCTGAGCCCACGGGTGTGAACTGCACAGCAACAGATTGCCTTTAGTCATGTGCCAAGCTAGCGGCCCCGAGATCCACATTCCATAGGTGAATGGGTTCCAGCCCAACACAGATGGAAGAGCCTTTTAAAGCACTAGTGAAGAGAGAGAGAAAAACAAACAACAAAAAAAAAAGGCTATCTCTTGAGGTGCTCCAGTGCTATGCAGGCAAAAAACGTTGGAGGAAAAGCAAAAACGTTCCCAATTATACATTAGCACCGGAGATATCATTAGGTGAAAAACACAGTAAGCAAATAAATCTGGGTGAAATATCACCATACAGATTTCTTAAATGACTACTTAAAAGGAACCATGCAAAACAAAAATAAGATCATGAAAATGGCATAAGACAGTACGAAGGTGGCTGTGATGTGACCAAGTGCAGTTTGGATAACATTATGCTACTAATTTATCACAATCTGAAAGCCATCTCTTCAATACTGATCAAAACATTCTAACACAGATCATGGCAGATAAAGAAATCCAAAAGCTTAGGAAGCTGAGGTAGAACATTCTTTATACAGTTGTTTACATGAATTCATTCTTCAGAATACATGGGGGTTTGGGTGGGCCTTTTGTATTTACAAAATAATTAACCATGACTGCATAAAACTCAACAGGCTCAACTATCCATATTGGAATATTTTAAAATGCACTGATGTGTACAGTTCTGAAATACAGCAAAAAAACAGAAGGTGAAAATTTCATTGTATTTCCCTTGCAATCAGACCTTAGAATACATAACAAAAAATTAGTATGAAACAAAATTAATTCCTAAATAAAGAAAAAAACAGTGAAATACTTACAGTCTGCATTTTTCAGTGACTGTTTCTTTTTAGAAGGTTTGGAGATGACTTTGATCCGTTTGCTGAGGAACACACCAATGTCATCACTATTGCCATAGAACATTTTTACCGATAACATGAAGTGCTTTCTCTTGTCTGAGTCTGATATGTATAATGTTTTGGCAGTGCAATAATTCTGTAGGTGAAAACATACTGTGGTTTATTCTTGGAAGTCAACCCAATTCAAGAAACTATTCATACTCAATTATGAGTAAAATAGGAAAACTGATGCAATAGTTCTAAAACAGATGAGAACCTGTTTATTTCATCTCTTCCATATGCATTTCTTTCATGACTACTGTTTAGCTTTATGAAGTGTTGCACCCAACCTCATGACACTGTGATCATTCTAAAGACCCTTACAGGACTCAAAGACATGAATGGAGACTCTAACTGTGTCAAAGCCACCTGGGAGGGGTCAAGAGCTGAAAACTACATTTGATTAGGGCTTTACACTGCCCTACACTGGGCATGCACAAGGGACCCCCTGTACGGAAAATGTGAGTACAACTTTTCTTGAAAGGATGGGAAATTATTGGGTTTTGAAACACAAGGAAGTTCCTTTTGGCTAAGTGTTTATGCTGGGTTACAAAAGAATATCTCATAAAGAACTTCAATTATTCTTTTCCTACTTAGAATATATCAAGTATTTCTGTTAGACTGTGCTGGAAATACCAGGTAGCTATAAAATACTGCTTAATAAAACCATGAGGTAAAATGAATACTTTTGCTGCTAGTTCTATTCCAACTGTTTAAGTCACCACAAATACCTTTTAGAAAAATCTTGTAAGCAATTTACACCACTGTAAAAATAACCTACTAAATTTTTAAGATGCTACTTCAATTGTATTTTTAGGCAGACTTAAAGACTACTTCTAGCAGCAGATGTTTTGATATTTTCTTGATAAGATTATCCACTCATACAAGCCAAGGAGAAGGACAGAGAGCTTGGGCCAGAAACCATACTTTAATTAGCCACTGACGCCTATCAAATAACCTACAGCTTACTGAGTCTGCATGACAACTTGCTATGACCCTATGAGCCAAAACCAACTATTCAATTGTCCTAAATATTTTGAGGGATTTTTTTTTCAAACCATTATGTAATACCTAGAGTGTAAGAAAATAATCCAAAAATAAGAAAAGCCATTCCTTGAAATATGCACCATGTAGTTATAACATCCTTTGCAGTTAGTTATCTTAGTGGTTTATTACAGTTTTTCTACCTTTCCTTCCAAGTTCAGCTGCTGCATTTCTTGGTCACTGTTTCCTATCCCAATAAAGGCGCAAGGTTGTGACTCCTGCTCAGTGCAACCATCCCGCTCCATTTGCTCTTTTTTTTTCTTCCATCCACTGCCCATGAGATACACACATGGAGGAGGACAAAAGAACCTGAAAATGAAGAACACATCATGGAATTGCACATGGTTTTCTAGATAAACAAACTGATGTGTACCCAATGCTTTCACATTCACACTTTGCACTTGAGTTTATACTCAAATGAAGGCATGCCCTTGACTTGTCTTGAAGACTTTCTAAATGCAAATAAAAAAAATTACCTTACAAAGAAATTCTGAAAGAAAGGAAAAAAAGACCTCAAAAATTATTACAGTCTTTTGCAGGTACTTAACATGATAGAGCAATTAATACCCACAGAACAGTTCCACAAACTAATTTAATGGACAACTCCTGACTACAATTCCTGAATGTTTAGCATAAGCAAAGAGGGAGCTGATTCTGTCCACGCATAAATCTCTCCACTGCTTTTCAATAGAATAGCTAATTTTATGTGTAAAAAATAAGGCCTAGCTTTCAGCAGCACTGACTATAATCAGTCTAGACGTTACTTATAGCAATATGTTCAAAATTAAGTTCACCATTAAAATACAATGCATTGGTCTTGAAGTTCCTGCAAATTGTTAAAGCCCAAATCCTGAAAAGGTTTGGTTTTAATTAGGAAACAAGCTGCTGCGTTTTTATCATAATTTCACTATGATCAAAGATAAAGTGGAATGAGTACATCCAGTTGTGAGGTAGCTAAAAAGGCATGTAAGGAAGGGAATAAAAGAAAAAGTGGCTAATTATTTTTTTTTTACTTCAATTTGGAGAGTGGTGTTGTAACTTGGCACTTCTGCAACCCAACAATGTCTCCTACCTTACAGGCAAGGGTTTTCTGACTTGTGTGGGTTTTTTTGTGTCTTTTTTTTTTTTGTTTGTTCGGGTTTTATTGTTTGTTTTTTGTTTAGTTTTGTTTTTTATATTGGGCTTGTGGGCTTGGGACAATTGAATTCTGGGCAGGAGGAGCAGGGGGATGAACTGAACTGTGGGCTCCAAGTCATGTAAAATGATCAGAGGATGAAATTATTCAGTTTCTGAAGTGTCTGTAGGAGTCCTGGGCAAGAGAAGTCAGTGCCAGATAATCAGTTGGACTTGATGATCTGAAACGTCTTTTTCATCCCAAATGATTTTTACTTCTCTTAAAGACCATTAAGGGTAGCTTTAGGATGAAAATCCAGTGAAAAACTCATATTTATCTTACCTATTCAGCATTATTATTTTTCAGCATGATCACATTTATTTAACAGATATAAATAGTTTTTTTAAGTTACAGAAGTCTTAATAGATGAAACCCAAGTGCTGTTAGTAATACCATAATTAAATACATATATATTAGAATACATATAAATAAATGCAAGTATTTGCAGTATTTTTTGTTAATGGACACAAGTAATGTATATTCTCTGTCAGAGAAACAAATCACCAAATTGTAAGTCTTACTGCTATTTAAAATGTCTTAGTAGTTTTGAAAATGAACAAAAATTTACTGCCTGCAGGCAAAAAAGCTCCTCAAACTTTCTTTCTTGACTATAAATCTGCAGTCAAAATTTCTCACTTACTTTCATTCTATTTACAACACAGCAAAGCAGGCGTTATACCAATATGTATACAGCTGAAATATCTATGAACCTCTTTTAGAAGTACTGTGGTCATCAGCTATAAGCTATTCCTGATGAAGAAGTTGTACACAGATTAAAAATTAGTGTCAACCTTTGTTAATAGAGCAATGCTTTGCTAAAAAAAAAAATTCCCAACCAAAACAAAAATCCAACAAATCCCTTCTATACCAAACAATATTACACCATAAAGCACATGACACATTTACCTTCTTTCCTCATGTAGTCTTTCGTATTTATCTTGCTGGTTTAGAACACAAGAAAAAAAATCCCTATTTTTTTCATACCTTTTCTCATTTCATCTTTATTCTAAACCAAGTCCTTTGAGTAACTACAGCCACTAGATGGCAATGAAGACCTGTAAGAAACAAGGTATAACCCACTGATGGAGAGAAAACAAACCACAACAATTAAAGCACTCTTAAAATTTTGATGCAGAGAAAAACCTTTGAAAACTTACTGAACAAAGAAAGAAACTTTTAAAGCTGATAAAATTTTAAGTTTGGTTAAAACTACAAACATGAAGAAAGAGTCTGGACACTTGCAACTTGAATGGGTTTTCTTTCTAACGTATCTACCTCTTTCTCAGCCTTCAGGCATAGACAGCTACAGTCTTGGGTCTTTTTAACTTCATATTTACAGCTGCGTGAATTCATGCATAGAAGAATTTAGCTATGAATATTGCATCCAATACAGAAAAAGTGAACCAGATTTGAACTTTGGAAACACAGTATTAAATACGATAAACATCAAAGGAGAAAACAATATTCCTTCAGACAGTTCAAGCCAATTGACAGAGAAAATGTGGTACTTCAATCAGAGAAGCTACTCTAACTGAACTTCCCCGGAAGCAAGGGCTTAAAGGGAAATAAGATCCACTCGTGTCATTTCTACCAGTTCTGATGCACTCAGTGCTCTCCTCAAACCACAGGCTTCTGTCACATAGGTTGCTTTTTCAAATTATCCAAGTCATCCCTGTGTCTGTGGCAAGTCTGCCTTCAGAATTCAGATGCTTCTACTAGCTTATTTTATACCCAGAGTGACTTTAGAAGGGAAGTTTCTGCTTTGTATCTGTTAGTCAATTCCAAGTTTTTGTCAATTATTCTGAGAATGGAACTTCTCAGGAATCTTTCTTCACAGGAAATCAAAGAACTAACAACATCTAACAACTAAAGAACTCAATGTGACAACAAACAAATGAAAAATCATTATGTACTACAGTGCTAAGGACAAAGCAGTGGAGCCACAGGGTAAGCTGCAGAAAAAGCTACGCTCTCAATAACAAATTTTATCCAGAGGACAGGCACACTCAATTCAGCAAAAGGAAGTACTTGATCACAAATTATAGGAGCTCCTTCACTAACAGCTGTAAAACAAGATGCAGCTACAGCATTCTCATGCTAATCAGCAGTGATCATGTTTAACTCTGATCAGCACAATCAAAATACCAACCAGGATTGCAGTCTTTACATGAACTATGCCTTGGAATCCAAAACACTTCAGTCCTTAAAACTGCTGAATGTTCACACTGTTCACTTTGAGGAGCGAAGCATCAGTGAATGGTAAATAAGGAAAACAATACAAGAAGTACAAGCCAAATACCCACACTCATCAGGACTACAACAGCACCTGAGTCTCTGTCAGCTGAATGCCTTTGAAAGGTGACAGTCATCCAACAGGAAACATCAGGCACAAAGTCTTAAATTCAACTAAAGATCAACCTGAGCTTCTTACTTCCTGGCTTCTTTCTTAAGCTAAAACCATTAACTTCCTAAAATGCAAGGCTCTTGTGAAGGGTCAACTCAAAAAAGTCAACTCCTTTCATTCCTGTTACCTCTCAAATTAAACTAGAAAGTCTGCATCCATGCATCTGAAATAGTGCTATTGTGATGTCTGTTTAAATCAGGCCACACTACCTGAGATCTGCACCATCTACAGCAAGTTTTTAATAAAGTATTTCACCATCTAGGAACCCTCATCAAAACACCGAAAGGTAGTAATCGTAGTAATTGTGCTACCCTTTTAATTATGATGTGCAAAGTTTGCTAATGGCAAGTATTTTTCATGATCTTGAAACAAGTAAGACTTAAATAAAGATTGGAATAAGAAGTGAAAGTTGGTCTAGGTTTTTTTTTTAAGTTCTGTATTTACTTGAAAGAGGTGTCAAATTTAAGAAATAATTCCTTCTGTAAGAATTCCTCACTACAGAAGTAATGAAAATTGTTATTATTTAAGGTTCAAAAATTAACCAGATGATATCTATGCCATGAAAACTCCCATGAGAAACAGGAAATTTGTCTATAAAAATGGGTATGAAATATGTTTCTTTCCATAAAGATGTATGCAAACCAACTCACTTCAGAAATGGTAGCAAATGTAAAAATGGTGAAAACTTGACTGTCCAGTTGCATAAAACAGCATTAAAACTTTACTAATTTTGCTTACTCCAGAAAAATGAAGAACCAAAGACCACAGTTTGCTATAAACAAAGAAGAAACCATTTAAAAATTCAAGAAAAAAAAAAAGAAAAAAGAAAAAGGGATATAATAATTTATCATTCAGTTTTACTAAGTACCTTAGGGCATACATGGATATAAAGATTTAATAACTGGCACTTTCCTTTATGCTGATAACAACAGGATAATCATTACTGATGCCAACAGTCGGAGAATTAGCAGAACACTAACAGAGACAGTCTACATGGTTTGTTAAGCTTCAGAAAAAACTGAAAAAAATGAAACCTTAGTATGTATAGGACGAGAGGGAACAGGCAGAAACTGATGCACAGAAGTTCTACTTGAACATGAGGAAGAACTTTTTTACTGTGCAGGTGACTGCAGATGGAACAGGTCGACCACAGGTTGTGGAGTCTCCCTCACCAGGGACATCCAAGAACCATCTGGATGCAGTCCTGTGCCATGTGCTCTAGGTTGGACTAGATGTCCCAAGATGGTTCCTTCCGACCTGATTGATTAGGTGACTGATTCCACACTTCCATTTCATATCCATACCACAGCAGCAATAATTTCAGCACCATACTATCTGATAACCAACAACCAACTATTTTCATTCCTTATCTTCTTTTATAAAACTCTGAAGTTTTCTATGCTCATTTGACATGCTTCCATTCTTAAGTCGATGAACCCGAGATAACCAGCATGAACAAATGCAGTTGCGCTAAGACACTGAACTGCACCTCAAATAGCTTGATAGAAGAATGCCTAATTCCAGTTAGCAATTGTTAAAAAAGCTAAAAATTGTTTAGAAGTTTCCCAAACATTACCACTGCTTAGGTAAGGTATATGCTACAGGAAAGCATCAGGTTAAGTATACACATATATTCAAGTCAACAGGATTTTATGGCAATACTATGAAATGCACACCAGAGCTTTCAGAAACCATTACCAAATAACAATTTGAAGCTCTGCCCTGAACTCCCAAGAACACTTCTGCAAGTTTTCCAAACAGTAATGGAACTTTTAATAATCAAAATTACATACTTTTTATATTCTCCTTTCTTTTGATGCAATTTGTCTTCCAGAATAATGATACACTGGACAGCTTTGCAAAATGTTCTTTATTAACTGCCTTGGCCTCAGGAGGACAAAGTTACAGATACATTGTTTAGAAAGCCACTTTCTGATCTGCAGACACACCCCTCACTTTTTGGGGATTAAAATATAGTTTACTCATCTGCAGAGATGAGTTAACTATGTAACTCTTGAATGACAATATTGTTACCTTGTCAGATCCTAAGAGGTTTCTATAGTGTCATAATAAATCTTTTTGGCAGTTGAGGTTGCCACAAAGGGTTACAGTCATCCTTTACTGCTAGAAGAGCCTGGCATAGCAACTCTTCTGCATTTAAACAGGGTAGAGAGCAAGAGGGCTGCACAGTTACACAGCAAATACACCTGTCTGCTTTTGTGCCCTTCCTCCTTCACTAACTTCCCACTTGAGTCACAGCAAGAATTTCAGAAACATATTAAAATCATTTTGATTATACAATTCCAAAGATGCTGGTCACTGCCCAAAAGAAAGGACCTGAGAAAGACAAGTACTCAGGCACAGTATATTGAAAAATAGTTCAATATATAGTTTGTTTCTCTGATTCACATACATCAGAAAGTGTGACTGAGACAGGTAACAACAAACTGAGAAATCCCCAGTTGTAATTATAACATTTGGGTTTTCTAACAGTCATACATAAATCTCTAACCTCAAAGCTATAAAAACAAAGATGCAATAGGACTTGACAAAACAGTGGTAAAAGACAGGTTAAAATTTCAAAGACATTAACGTGCTGAATCTGTGGTCTTTCTGTGCGAACAAATAATAATTAAAAAAAACAAATACTGCACTACTCTAGTGAAATGTCATGTAGAAGAGCATTGCTTACTTTTGAAGAATGCTGTGTTACATCCTAAGAGGTCCAGAAACCCACATATGAAGAAGCATCCTATTTGCTTCTACTAGCCATGCAAAAAAAAACATCTCACAGAGTAGACTGCAAGAGAAAACTGGAGGAAAAGCACCTTTGCCTAAAAAGCTTTCATTCTCATGTATTCCTGAAGAGTCTGTCCCTTAGAAAAGTATCTATAAGTGTAACATGTACTGTTGGTTTTTGCAAGGCAATGTTTGTCACAGAGTCATGACTGACCTACCATTCTTTTTAAACTTCTTAGAGATGTGATGTAGAAACCTACCTTACTGAGGCCAGCAATTTCCCTTTCATATTAATGTAAAATTATTCAGAAAAAAAATTCTCTACAAGTATTCACTGTTGATCACCTCATTTAATCCAACATTAAAATGGAAGGTTTAAAATTAGAACAATTCTAGGCAATTGAAGAAAAGCTTTGATCATAGATAGGGAACCTCTTGGTAGAAACAGGCATCACTCCATTGAATGCTAAAGGTCTGCAGCCCTTTTTACATAACTAAATTTAGGTAGAAGCATTTCATGTTTCTTCAGACTACAGTGCAATCCGAGGAATTCTGCAAAGCAGTGTGCACCCAATAACACGCTATAGTTTCCTTAGCTCCCAGCTGTAAACAGACTTCAGTACAGCATAAGAAGTTACCTTTTTTCATTTCCATACGATTTCTGCGCAACTTTCGCGTGGAGTATTAGCACTGTTTGGTCACCTCGCTCCTTCAGGTAATTTCGCATTGCTTCCCTAAAAATCAAAACACAATATAAGCTTTGCAAGTTCTTTTGGTTTTCTTTACAACAAAACCAACACAGCTTTAGGGAAAAAATCCCAGGACCTGAAATTCCAAAAATTATTGCCATCATTAACAAGGCCAAGATGCATTTGCTCACTGTTTAAGACAACTACACAGGAAAAAGAAGTAATTACCCTGCACAAAACTAGCAGTAGGGGGTCTGTGATCATTTACAATTACTATATTTTCTGGAAAAAAAAATCCTTGTGATGTAAAATCATATCAATGCTAACAATTACACCATGTTTAAAGTCCTATTTCATTAAGCACCATGCCACACATTAGAAGACATTTTATTAGTTATATATTTTCTTCATGACCAGTTTAGTATCTCAGGATAATAACAAATAGTTTAAACTTTTAAGCAAATCAGTCCAGTGTTCATATACAAGTTCTTTTGGTTTTGAAGATACTAAGAAAAAATTACTATTGTTTCACCTAGTTTTCTAGAGAAAACATCTACTTCCTGCATACAGTCAGGTAAAAAAAAAAGTTTTATTGTTCATCATCACTGTAATTACAGATGTTATATAAATGCTGTAATTACCTCAAACACACCAACAACTCCTCCTTGAGAGAAGCGAGAGAACAATAACAGCCAGTCTCTCTTCTGTATAATAATCTAACTGTTCATTAAGCAGCATGCCAAATTCAACACCCTAGGGATCAGCTGTGCCAGAGTGCTGGCAGCAACACCAGTTCCCGAAGGAGCTTTTGTGGGTTGAATGCCCACCAATGCACTCATCTGCAAAGTCATCTACCAGAGAAGTAACTTATGAATGTACCAGGAATTTATATGAAAAGATAAAACCTTACATAAGAAGGGTTTTTCATTTGGTTGTTTGTTTTTTTGTCTTTTTTCTGTGTACCACGCCAACTATTGAATTCCCTTAGGACAGACCTAGAAAACCAAACATTTCTAGGGAAAAAATGATGGAAGATAGAAAGCATTATTTTGTTGACTAGACCTTTTCCAAAAGAAATCCCCACACAGTTTTACAGAGAAAAGCAAGCAGATTGAGCCGGAGTTGGGCTGGACAATGATAACTCAGCTTTGCTAACGATGTTTTGCAAATTCTTGTGTTTGTCATGCCTGCATAAGACATGATTAATGTCTAGTGATTAGTGAGCCGATTTTCTGTGTAAATAGCAGGATATAAGAACAAAGAACAGACTTGCTGTTTTAAATTTGGACTAACTCGATCTATTTACATTTGACATTGGTATAACTATGCTTATCCATGAAAGTACAGCTGGAAGAATTGTTTCAAAGCCCACAGACTTACTAATTTATAACCATTTTTATGAATATATTTTATATCCCAAAACATAATCAATTCACTGTGAAATTATTACTATACATTTCACTGATACATATTAGCTGCATTTAAGTTGTTTAAAAACTTTAATCTGACAATTTGAAATATTCTATTAAGAGTACTATCATACTAAATTAAGAACATCTGTCGTATTAAAATCTTTTGACTTGACTACTATTAAAAAACTACTCAAACCCAGCAACCCACACAGTAAACTGCACAGTGCTATCTGATCTTTATTAGCACTGTATGAGGAAGAAAAGGTGTTTTCTACTAGTCTTTTTCTACAGTGGATTTCTACAATCGAAGCTCCTGCAGGAACAAGTGATGTTGCCCCTCCGATCCTTCCCACAGATATTTTATGTGACATTTTTCATTATTCAATCCTAAAACTCTTCATGAAGGTAGTATTATAATAGCTGACTTCTAAAACCAACTAGCACAGTATGAACAGAGTGTTGTTCTGCTGGAGCTTGCATGATCATGAACAGACTATTAGTCAAACCAGACAGGCTGCAAACAAAAATCCCACAGTGATTTTCCAATAATTGAACTAAATGCTTTTAAGGGTTTACAGATAGATTTTCAACATAAACAAACCAATCTCAAAAAATCTGGGCAACAGTTGTTCCATTTCAGCAGTTTATTCTTCAGATGAAAGTTAAGTTGGTTGTTTCCAACCTCTATCATCACAGGAAAGGTTTTCAACCTGCTGCTTTGAAGGATGGCTGTTACTTCTCAGATAACCACCCTGTATTCAAAGAGAGCAACAAGCATACCTAGTAGCTAAAATCCTGCACATGAAATTTAGAGTAACCATAGTAAATAGAAAACTTAGTTAAAAGCTCTCACTGTATAGCCTTCCCCCCCACTTTTTTTTTTTTTTTAAACACAGAAGATACATTCTATTTTGGTTCTTTTTTCTTTTCTTTTTTTTTTAATGAAGGAAGGTAAATTCTACAAGTAACTTGAGGGTTATAGTATAGATGTCACTACTTAAGATGAGAATCATCACTACTTTAAAACATAGTATCTCCAAGTATCCTTGAAGACTGCCAGGCCAACAAGAAACTGCCACATTTGGTCAAATACTTGTAAGTCAATACGGATCAATTTTACATTGAAATGAAGGTTAATGATGACAAGCTAACCTAAAACTTACCTAGAAATGAAGTGAGATAGATATTCACAAAACAAAATGCAAATGTTTCCCCCCATCATGTGCTAGCATAAGGTGCCATTTCATCCAAAACAGAGGCTTGTCAGGGTGACAAGGGGATTCCTGTACCACCATACAGAACTATAAAACAAATGGCACATCCTTTTTTGCTTTCAAGCAAACAGTGGATTTTAAAGCCAGGAGCTAATTATAATCGGCAGAGCTTATGGCACAGAACAATAAATATTTGCATAGACTGTGTTAAAGCAGTTTGAAAAAAGGTGACTAATTAACAGTTTCTGGTATAAATACATCATGGGGAAGCCAGGAGCAAATCAAGCGCTGCACTCCAGTCACTCTGAACACTTTATAGAATGGACTGACTTGATAGTTCCATTTCATACTATGATTGTTTGGGGTTCACCAAAAATGGGTTAAGATCACCCCCTGACAGCACCGTGTTCAATTCTGGCAGCAAAAATTGTTCCATGACCTGACTTTTAACTCAAGAAACAAATCAGCTCATTAGTGAGGATTTAAAAATAAGCAGATCAACATCCTACTGAATAATCTACAATAACTGATACATGAAGTCAACACCATTTCTAAAAATGCATTTTGAGTTTCATATTTAAAACGAAGCTATTTTGTCAAAAATAGTACTTCTGACTGCTGAGCATATATATAATTAAAAAGCTTTTATATTTAAAATTCTAGGGTTAGCAACCCACAATTTTTTAACTTAATTTTTTTGAGAATGAAAACGGTAACTTCAGAATATTGTTAAATATCAAATTTCTTTAATGCTTACCTTGTGAGCCGTTTTGGTTGAGGTCGCTCTCCAAATTTCCTGAAAAAAAGAAGTAGTTCCTAATTTAGAAAAAAGTGTTTAGTCATAATTTTACAGTAACCCATAACAATTTTATAGTACCCCAATTTCACAATTTTTAAAATTGTCTTAGAATTTGATCGTCTTTTCTTTGATTTTCCTAGAGAAGACCACTATTAAAGCATTAACTGCGTCCTTGCAACAGCTTTTCCCACGACAGCAGAGGCTTTTCTTTATTTGAACTCTAGGTAACTTTCTTTGAACTTTTCAGAAGTGATGCTGAGAGCAAATGTGATTTCCACAGACATCACAAGAATGTAAAGCAGATCTTTGCCATAGAACTGACCAGCAGTGCCATCAACAAGCAGTTACTGTAAACATACGGAAATTAACAGACACATCTGTGTTGACAAATCAGTGAATGCTTTCCACCAGGACAATTTCTCAAAAATCTGTTTTTCCTTCATGACTTCTTACAAAAAAGGATGACAACATTTTTATACATGCCAGTACAGAATTACAGGAAAAAATCTCTCCTATGGAATGCAGCCAAGCTTGATCCATAAATAGCCTGCAATACACTCAATGTTTTTTTCGCCGTGAAGTGTTCTGAGACAGCTGTATTTCTTTCAGTGTTTCACCACTGTTCTTGAGATTAAGAATATTCTTTACAGTAGGCTAAGACTTTCCACAAAACTTTTTATTTACATAAGACACCAAATTAACACATGGCACATACATTTTCGTTACCAAAAACCTCCTCAGATTAAACCAAAATGATGAGGTGAAAGACCTGAAAAAAGGAAGGCTGCACCCAGCAATGTACATCTGCTAATCCTGGTGAGGAAGTATAACCACTAAGCTAAAATGATGACAAAGACAGGGGAAAAAACCCCCAAGAAACCCACAACGCAAAAAACAAAACATAACAAAAGACAGATTTATCCTAACACCTTTTTGCCTAAAAATAAATAAAGATAACAGACTGTGCTTTTGGTGCCAGTGCTCATAAATATCTCTAAGACTTGCCAAGTTCATTTTATAGGTGGGCAAGCTTTCCCTTTATGCTTCCTGGATAGGGAAAAGAACCCTTTCCTACTATTGTCCTACAAGAGTGTTGGAGGTTCCCTAGGACAAGAATTGGATCATTAAGTGATGTGACAAGAAATTCCCCTGTTCGTGCCATGGATCTGCCCTGGACTCTACAGCAACTGGTGGTGGAATGATTTCATACATTCCAATTTCATTTCTGTAATCCTAGAAATGTACAAATATGTAATTATTATTATTTATAAAGTGGAACAAAACAGCACTCTCCTGACAGGGCAATGACAACATTCAGCCAATTTTAAAGCTATTTTTCAAGACTTGAGAAATACATCTTCTAAAATACTGGCAAGTCCACACAGAGGAACTGAACAAATGTCATGAAGCCAAATGTTCTTTTCAGCTTAAACAATGAAATAAAAATTTGTTTTTCCAACCAGACAAATTCCTTCATGTTTTACCTCATTGTTCTTAGTATACAGTTCACTTCTCCAGCTTTATTTTAATTTTAAATGAAACAATGAAACCAGAATTCTTGCTGTGAGATTTGTTGTTATATATTTTAAATTTTGAAGTCTACTGGACGCAAACTTAATTTCTGTTTTTATGTGTGGTATGCATCACTGCACTGACATATCTGCAATACAGAAAAGGTAACTAGAAAACCCAAACAGCTTTGCAGTTTGCCTAGCTACCTCCTGAGCACACCCTGTGCTCCTAATTTTGCCTGGAAAACAGTGAGTAGGTGTGTATCCCGACTCCCCCCATACTACCTGTGCAGTTGCTGCTCTCCCCTGATAACCCAGGATCACCCTATTTTACAGAGGGTCCATAACTCTGTGACTAGACAACAGTTACCTTTAAGCAATATTCTACAAACAACACCCCTATAGATAAGCTCCCTGCTTTTGAGCAGAACTACTGTCTTTGTTTCAATCCTTCCGCACATTTCAATTCATCAAAAAAAAAAAAAAAAAAGGCGTTTATCTAGGAGCAAAGAAGGCGTTATGCACACAACACTTACTACCTGTAGTGGCCAAGAGATCCAATCCAAGGTGAGGACCCTAGTACACCAGAAACTGCATTAACACCAAAAAAAAACCCTTTACAGACAAAACCTCACACTGCCTTTAGGAAACACATACCCTTGCAGAACTCTCTAGTGCAGCAGATACCCCTTGTGCATACACTTAATTACTAAAAAGAGTTTTATTAACAAGAAATCGCAACTACACAGTTTCAATTACTGAAAAAAATAAATTCCATCTATTCCTTTAGTCAAATCCTGAATGTACAACACAGAAGAAAAGTAACAAAATCCCCATTCTTCAGAACCAGAGCTAAAGCACTGAGTCACTCTGGAGATGCACAGGAAATTCTGACATGATGCTCAGTGCAGTACCTCTTTAACTCATGTATCAGCTTCCCCCAGCCTCTTCCACACAAAATGAAGTTATTTATGTGACTGTAATCAACTTGTGAACACAAACAAATTTTATCCTCAGCAACATGAACCTTTCAAAGAGATAATGTACACTGAGTAAACATTTTATTCTTTCAACATTCATTAGAGAGAGGTAGAACAGGAGGAAATTGCATCTTTATATTTTCCTTAAGTCCTATTTTAACTGTTTCTAAATTAAATTCAGCTACTTTTCCTCAATAATGTTGCCTTGACAGCTGACTGATGGTTATGAACCACAGCCATGGTGTCAACAAACAGCCTTTTCCTGCATCATTAATATTCACCTCCCTAAATATCCACCTCCCTAGCTCAACTGCAATAGTTAAAAAAGTTGGAATTCAAAAATTATTAAGAATTAAATAGGAAACAAACATCACCATGTCATGGCATTATTCTGCCACACTCTCACAATTCTGGAAACTTGCAGCAGCGGAAAAAAGTTATCCCAGAGTAATAGAAGTCAGCATGAAAGTCAGTATGAATAATCAATACTTTTTGTATGCAACTGGCTAAAACTCCAGCCTTCAGTGAGAGTATGAGAGAAAAGTGACAAACGGATACAAAGACCTAAGAGACTGATAAAAGATACGCAAAATGTGGAAAGGAGATAGCTATTCTTTCCGGCCTCACAAACACAGGAATTGGGAAATATATCTAATACCAAAAATTTAATTTTAGAATCTTTTTTTCTTTGCTATACCAACACAAAACTAAGTTGTGAAACATACTGGTAGAGAATATGGAGGCTGAAAGCAGAAGTGGGCTCAAAAGATTAAACAGAAGCCCGATACAGAACTCAGTTAGATTCTATTCAGTATAATGACCTATCTTTTACAACCTTGTTCTCAGGAAAACCTAAACTATGCTCTACCAGTAACAAAGAAAATAGCATGAGTTAAAAAAAACCCAAACCAGTCTGCATTTACCCTGTCTTTTATATTCTTTCCTTACTCATCCATTACTGATGACTAGCAGGCATGGACCAGTATGTATACTCCTATGAACCAGATATATTCCAAAGTAGCAACTGCATGCAGGATGCCAGATTTTCAGTCACACTACAAAACTCAAATAAACAAACAAGACAATACTTTTAAAAGTACCACATGTATTTCATTTAATGGTTCATCTGGTTTACTTTTTCCATATGTTAGCAAACTGATGCAGAGATGCATACTGACAATACAGCCTGAACGACAGAAATTATCAGCAACTACTGCACACAAAAAAAGGACTAAAATTATTTTAAAGTTTTCTGATGTTAAGACATGAAAATGCAGGAAACACACATCTATGGTTTCGTACTACATGACATCCACTGCACAAGCTGTGATTGTTGCTATTTTAAACTTTCATATTTGACTGGCATGCTGAAAAATGAGCCAGTTCAGACATTACAAGGTTACCTGTCAGATACGACAGAAACTGCAACACTTTTCCTGTGTAGGTTTTCACTAGATTTCCCTGTTCTGGAATTTCTTTACGTATTCAGAATTTCTATTTCTCCTTTCTTTCGTCTTTAAAATATGCAGAATGATGAATAATAAAAATGTACAGGAGAGGAAATTAAAAATCTATCATAGTTCTATTCTTGCAGTGGTTATTAGATAAATATATGTAATTTGAAGTCCTAATTACAGTCCTAATTACAGGCAATGTATAATTATATCTGAATGCTCACCAAGTTCCTTTAATTTCCCGGGTTTTTAAAATTTTACTATCCAAGACTAAGTGCTCTTTCAGGTGTCCTATATAGGGATTCTAGATAAACAGTGAAGTTGCTCTTTCATTCACACCAGTTCAAGCTGTATTCTATTAGTATATCCTAACACACTGTACTGGAAACATGAGTGAGAGCATTAGTCACAACATAATCACTTGCTATTGGAGCAAGTTATACTTGTCCTAATAATTCTTTTCCCAGTCCTGCCTTTTTTTTTATTTTCCCCAACTGCCAGTTAGTTTTCTGTTATTTCCTGTGTTTTGTCATCTGATGCTTTGCATAAATTAATTTCACTTCCACACCTTGCACCACAGACATAACTCTTTCTTCAACATCACGTCCCAAATAATTCAAGTCCATACTTACCATTAAGCAAGTCCCAGTTTGCCATTTAAAACTGTTTTCCCCATTCAGAGAAATGCAAGGAAACATATTCTTTCTCCTTTTATCTTGTTACTGCCCTTCAAGTAAGTATGGAAGTTAACAAGTGAACTAACACTAATCTTATTAGTACAGTAGACAGGTTTACTCAAACTTTTAATATTCTCAGGTTAGGTAGACACATGGCACAACACACAGGGTTTCAAATGTTTTCAGACAATAGAGAGTGTGAAATTCTATTTGGAATTCAAAGCTCAGATACAATATATACTGGAATTTTCTATAGCTGCAGGAATGTGAATTTTCAGTTTTCAGCATCTATCAGTAGTTGTATGCCTTGACATGACAAACTTTTTTTTTTTGTTATATAGTCTTATTTTCTGAACATAAATTATTTGGCTCAGTTTTTTATTCAATGATTCTATGTGTCAAGTCAACTTTGGCTGGAAAAATAAATAAATGAAAATTAACCAAAACAGTTGTGCCATTTGCAAGAAAAAGAATTCTGAAAAAAAGAAAATCTCTACAATGCTATCCTATCTTCAACTCTGACTGAAGATCTATGGTCACTGAACAGCTCTAGCATCCTCCTGCCTGGAATATGAACTTCAAATTTTTCCGGTACTGGTCTTCAGCCAAGAACATCATTTTAACAGTCCCTGAGAAAGACCATTCACCTTTATGTGCTGAGTACAGAAGCCTTAAAAAAATATTTCCACAACATACAAATAGAGACAAACTTCAGCAATTATGTATCTTCACTTGGCCTATGGACTGACACAATATTTTGGCCTCTAGTCAGAGTAGCATGGATCTTTCTGTAAATGGTCTCCAGAGAAGCAAAACGCAAAAGGGAGTTGTCAAATTTGACTACAGCAGTAACAACAGCTGAGCAGAAAGCAATGAAGCTGGAGAGGCCAACATGGGGGAGCAGCAGAAACAGTGCAGACTAGGAATGGGAAGACATGAGCTGCAAACGAAGACTTGCTAAATTAAAAACATGGACTGGAGACCACTATGGGAAATGGGGCACCAGAAAAATCTGTGGCAAGACAAAACACCCAGATTTAACTCCAGAATATACAGAGTGCAGTAAAAATATACCACAGTTACTGTTTTCTATGTCAATTTTTTTGCGACCGAAGTTTCCCTGGTGTCTTAAAAATTTCAATACTGAAAAAAAAAGTAAATACTTTGCTTACCCTGAAGAACCCAAAAGCACAATATCCAAAACAAGGCTGCCCAGAAAGGTGGTAAATGCCCCATCCTTGGAAACATTCACTGGACACAGTTCTGAGCAATCTGATCTCACGGAAGACATCCCTGCCCACTGCAGGGTATTTGGACTCCATGACCTTTAGAGGTTCCTTTCAAAACAAATATCCATGTGTTGAGATCCCTATTTCCCTTCTGCCTTACAGAAGTATGAAGAGATCATGCGTAATTAATAGGTAATTAAACCATCCAGGTGCCTAATTCCCCCTCACCGTCAGATAGGTGAAGAGAAAAACATGAATAAAGAGCAAGGAAACTTGTATGCTGAGATAATATAATTGTTTAAAATAAAAAGCAGAAGTGGAAGTAGAGAAAAACAAAGTGAAACAGGCCACTCACCACCACCATCCATGATCGATACCAAGCCACTTCCTAAACAAAAGCTGGGTAACCTCTCTAAATCCCACTCCCCTCCAGTTTATTGCTGAGCGTGCCATTATATGGCATGGAATATCTCTTTAGTTTGTGTGGGTCACCTGCCTGCTTGTATCCCTCCCAGTATCATGTACCCTCCTCAGTCATTGTAGGGGGACAGACACCAGGCACAGTGAGAAAGAGAGAAGGCCTTGATGCTGTGCAAACACTGTTCAGAAAGAACTAAAATATCAGTGTGTTATCAACACTGTTCTGGTCACAAAGAACACGGCACCATAACAGCTGCTATGAAGAAAATTAACTCTGTCCTAGCTAGACCCAGTAAAATGAGAAAAGAAAAATGGATGCTTTCTGCATGGGAAGCAAATGCCAGATTTTAAAAAGGCACAGAGTGCCTGTTAATTGAAAAAGTTTCACCCCCAAACACCTGACTGCCTGATAATTTCCAACTGGACCTACTCACTTGCAGGTGCTTTTGACCGATGTAGCAAAGTCTAACATCATTCCCAAAGAGCAAACTCAGTTCTTAATTAGTCCTGTTATATCACAGTACATCTCACAGTACCTGCTGCAGAACATGTTAGAATAACACTTTAATAAGCTACAAGAGATGACTAGAACACCTCAATATGGATTCTGGAAAAATTCCCCAGACAAGTGTCACAAAGGAACTGGCCTGGAAGGAATTTACCTCACACTGTTCAGTTCAATGGTTTCAGTTCCATCTCAGAGCACAAATGTCTCAACATTGTGATAAATAACATACAGCTATCATTAATTTATGGCAGTAGAAGACCCAGAGTATTAAACACAGAAATTAAATATAGAATAGAGTGATTAAGGAAAGTTTTTACTTCCTCAGAGGCGATCCAAGGGAAACAATGCTTGAAACAGGAGGAGTCTAATAAAAAAACTCCAAATTTTTATAGAGTCTTTGGCAACGTCTCAGACTACATTATGCAGTTCAGAAAGAAAGAACGCAAGAAAAACCAACTTCTGCTCTCCAACGATATGAAGTGACAATGAAGTTTGGTGAGAGGCTCAAGTTAAGTCCCAACATTTCTAATAGCAATCAAATAGCTGGTATCCCACAAACCATTACATGTGATAGGACTGGGGAAGAAGAAATACTGCCATTCCAACTGCTCTTTAAGTGTATTTCAGCCAGGAGTGCAGAAGAAATTCCTGTGCTTCACTTAACTCCAGTTCTAAAAATAGTGTCAACTGTCAGGTACAACCTTTTCCTAGACCTCTTACCATGCCATCTAAATTGTGAATGAACAAGAAGAGTTTGTGACTCAAATCAGACAAAAGCCTTTTAAAGAAAGAAATTAACGTAAGTAATTTACAGGTATTTTTTAATCATTCTAGTAATTCTACATAATCATTTAATCATTTTAAATCATTCATAAAATAACTGCTAATGTATCTGGAAAGCTATAAAGTCTGTCAAGTGTTTGTTCAGCTCTCAGCACCAGATAACCAGACCCTCGTGTAACAGGCTCTATTACTTTCTACTATGAGAAATGAAAATACTTCATTTGAAAAAATTAATTTCAAGTTTCTCTGTGATCCATTACCACAAACTCACTATGCTACAAGCTCGCCAGTATGGGATCTCAAGGATTTACTTGGCCTGCTGAGGTTATCTAAGATCCAGTAAAGTGAAATACTCAGGTTTCCATTCAATGTTTGAGGACCAATACAAAAGTATACCTTTTCAGTCACTAACAGAGACATCATCTCAGAAAAGCTGAAAGAGATGGAATTAAGTAGCATGCTGGGACTTTCCCTTTCAATTGTTTATCCTCTGCCCATTTCCAGCTTCAATTTGTTTGCCAGGGACAAATTAGTTAAGAACTGAAGAAGCACTGAGGAAAGTTCATATTTACGGACCTTTAACAAAGCCAAAAAAATTATCAAAGCCAACATATACAACAGTGCCCATGTACAGGGCACACTAATGAAGTCTCAGGAGCAATCCCTTAATCTGGCATTTGATAGAAACCCTTCCTTTGGATTGAACAACATACTACAGCCTCCATGGTAAGACTCAGCCACTCCACATCAGACTTGTTTTGGTTTTGCAGATTTCTGCATTTAGGATAACATGTTACATCAACTGCAGAAGCAGGTGTACATTTTAAAACACAGGATATTCTGTTAATGTAGGTGTATTTTTCTGTGCACAGATTTCAGTGAAGACAAGATTTAAATACTGAAAATATTTCTGTGCATTCAGCTATACAACCATAGTATATTACAAACATTTTAGAACACAACTCCCAAGGGAAATGATCATCTGTAACTAGAAAACATTTTCCCATCAGGTGGTTTCACAGACCCGAAGAGAATTCCTACATATTACGAAAAAAGGGCCATTTATGATCCAGCATGAGCTGGCATATAAAGACCACCACATTTCATTTCATACAGGGGTTGGATCCACATCACTTTAAACATGTTTCCTGTTGGAGACAACTGCTGGATTTGATTTCTGTAAGTGCATCTTATTCCACACTGATATCCTTTATTTTTAAATGAATCTGAAAATAGCACACTGTTATGGTATGTCAATGCTAAAAATGCAGACCTCAAAAAAGCGATGATCTACAGGTTTTACACGATTAAAAATTCAAAACACCTCAAGGACACAATTTCTAAGAGATTAATGTAAAAGACATATAATTGCATATAAGAACTCAGTTAACATGGAAGTAAACACAAGCAATTACTCTGCTCAAACAGAACATTTCACACTGATCTTCTCCATGGATAAAGATACTGAATAAATGAACCATACCAATGGCTAAAACAAAGCCCTCAGAAGGAAAATTTTATCTTCTCCAAAACAAAAATGGGTTCAGTACACCCAAGTCTAATTATGGGAAACAGAAACAACTGTATTACCAGTAACATCCAGCACTAAACAACCTCCACACTGGAAACTCAAACTAAAGAACTAAAATAAACAAGCTAATATTGTCAAAAGATAGAACAGATAAGGTAATTCTTACCCACTCCATACTCCACAGCCTACAATTCCACACAACCTCCATTCTTCACAAAGTTCTGAGCAGATCAACACTTCTCAGGCAACTCCCCCTCCATGTTCCACAGGTTTTTGGGGTTTTGCCCTCCACTGATTTTTGTAGGTTATTGCAACTCAGTGCCATACAATCTAATGTGACCCAGCATACCCTGTGTTCTTAACTATCTGCATAACACCATAGAGTAAGGAGTCTTTAAACCCTTAGACTACTCACGCTCTAAATACTCTGTTGTCTTACTCTTCTATAATATCGCACAGCTGAGGCACAGAAACAGGTGACGAAATGGCACCTATCTCCCCCTGTTGCTCCCTCCAGACACAACTATGTGTTGTGTGTAAGTATGATCCTCCTGAGGCTAATGAAGTCAACAAACTGACTGACAGCTTCCAGCTCACCCATCACAGGCTGGTTCATCCTGCAGGATCAACACACACGCTAACACAGTCACATGCAATCATCAACTCACTCTCACTTTTGCCTGCCAGCAGCACACTGGCCCTGATTTTCATTAGGGTGTCTACTGTAACAAATATTGCCATAACGACTTTGTCCTGAAGGTTAGAGCTGAATTAAAAGTTAACCCATTTCTAAAAATAAACACAGTTTTCATATTCACACATGAAGAACCAATCCCAGCCAACTTGCTTTGAAATACTAGTGACACAAGGTACCCTCTTTCTCATCCATCCTACAAAAGGAGATAAAATTAATTAAAACCACACCAATCAACAATCTCTAACTCACATGAACAATGGATTTCTACTACTCCTAAAGTCCCTTTCTCCTCTGTAAAGAGTGAATGATGGGTGGTCCAACTGCACTGTGACTCTTCGGAAGCAGGGGGCACAGCAGCCCCTGAAATTACAAAACCAGAAAGTTTTTGATCAATACACAAAACATTCCCCCTCTTCAACAACAACAGAAAAAGACCCACCTGCTCCAGGGTGAATGCCACCAACCATTCACTATCACATCTTTGTACTGCATGATTCTGTATTGCCCCAACTATACTTAAAGAATTTAAGTTCTCCAACACAGGGAGCATGTTATATGCTTAAAACAAGTCTTCCACTCTACAGAACTGTGTACACTTTTGACATTATATCAAATAATACTGACAAAAATACAACAGAAAAAACTCTGCTTCACTTAGTCACGCCCTCTCACTGCAAGTCACTGGTTCAATTAGAAACTCCCTCTCCCTTTTCTGACCTGCTTTCATCCTCCCACACTCCTTTCATTATTGTCCTCTCTTTTCCAATCCCCATAAAATCACAGAACCACAGCTGCAATTTAAATAAAGCTTGCACTGTATCAGTAAGCAGGCTCACTTTTAAACAACTTCTAGAAAGTAAACAAATTCACTTTTTTATAGCAGTCTACCTAGACTTGGAAAAAATTCCATGCAATAATCACTATACTTGTATATGACTCTAAAAGTCAACAGTCTTGTCCAAACAGGACATAATTTTAATCAAGACAGCATTCACACACCTCTGCCACACCAAGTGAAGCAAGGAAATCATTAATGATAGCTTGTTTAATGAGGAAGTGCCTAAACATACACCTGGAGACATGTTTTCCCTGCTTTTGCTTTTAGCTGTAGGTATCTGCAGCAAGGAGCTAGTAATCCGAAGATCTCAGGTACACTAAAGAACTTAGATTCTATCACCTTAAAGGATAAAGCCATTAAAATGTTGGAGTGGTACAGAATGCAAGAAAAACAGTAAAACATTACCCGTTCTATTATGATTCCTTTTTATTCATATGCTATTATTTCTTCTCTATTAATTGCCTAATAACATTTGCTCAAATGTTTAGTGGAAACTGCAGAGTTGTACACATGTACCTTTGCAACTGAACAAGTTATTAGCTTGAAAATCAGCATGCCAACAGAATCCCAGTCCCTAAAACACAATATAATTTGGCTCAGCTATTTTAACTACACAGGGAAA
Organism: Cinclus cinclus; assembly: GCF_963662255.1. Classification (NCBI taxonomy): domain Eukaryota; kingdom Metazoa; phylum Chordata; class Aves; order Passeriformes; family Cinclidae; genus Cinclus; species Cinclus cinclus. The sequence continues at coordinate 18,400,030 of NC_085050.1, read as the reverse complement.
GCACTCATTAGTTTAATCTTCATCCATTCAAACCAGAAGAGAGTGGATACCTGGAAAAATCTGCACATAGTTCACAAAACTGACTATTAAAGTAATGGTGACACATAAAATCAGTCTGGTGCATGATTCTATACAAAACACCCCAGAGCCACAGCCTTCATTGACAATGACTTTGCTCAGCTTCTAATTATTAGAACTCTTTTTGTCCATCTGACACAGTAAATTTTCCTCAGGATCTCACCTTGCACATCACCTTTGAATACATACTTCACAAGCAAACCTGACTTTTATTTCCTAAGAAACTTTTTATATATCCCCTATTAAACCATAATTTAAGTATCAGCAAGTCCTTAAACAACAAGCAGTTACCTTTAAAAATATTAAATTTCTAAATATGGCAAGAACAGAGCTATGGAGTACCAAACCACTGATTTTCAGAGTTACTATTGGCTCATAACTGCAAATAAGAATTAGTCAGAAGAATTTTTTTTTTTCTAAAAGTATGAGGGAAAAACCACTAACTGTACTGATTATTATTTCTGTTGCCTGATTACTTTTAAGAGATCACAGATATAAGAGGAGACTTTTTCAACCACTTTCCTGCCAATACAGGAACCCAGCACTACAGCATAGCACCTAAAGAATTGTTCAACCTTCATTTCAGTGACTGAATGTCTGCAGTGTTCAAAGAACAGTTTCTCCTCTGTAAATATAATTTCCATCCTTGACTAGATGATAAGCACTGATATTCTGTGCAGAAGATAACTTTAAAAAGTGAATAAAAAGAAGGAAAAAAAATTAAGGTTCATGGTTTTATTTGAACCACTACCATTCACTGTAATACCCAAAATATATAACAGAAGTGAATGATTTTATAAGGAAGTGGTAAAGAACCATACTGAATTTGCAAGGGCAGAAGATTCTCAAAAAGCCAGACTAACCTCACTAACCATAAAGGCAAATAGGTATTTCTTTGGAGCATCTCTAAGAGACAACGGGTTCTTGATGGGGACAGTCCTTGCTCAGCTTCAAAATCTCTAACCACGGCTGTAATAAAAGTAATAGGATAATCACTCTTCCATGTCCTTTTCCTTACCCTATACCCTCATAAACAAAGGAGCTTTATTGCTACAGCAACTGCTTCCTATGAGCAGAAAAACAAGGAGAATGGCCTAATCTGTCTCTAAGGGGCTTACTGTCCCTGCTCCAAGCTCCTCAACTCGCTTCCCCGTGCACCACCTGCAGTGCTCAGACCTTCAAAAGTAGCTCAGTTCATCAATCTGACACCCCAGTAATACATGGGGAAGCAGGAAAAAGGGAAACCAGTCATGTTGACTGCAGAAAGCTGGTCACCTCAGCAAACTCAACTTCAACACAAGCCAAAAAAGATTACAGGAGCAGCTAAGTAAGCCTGTAACTCTCATGGGAAAGAACTATAATTCAAGAAAACCCACAGAGGAATTCAGTATGGAAAATGACTTGCAAAATACAAGTCTTAAGCAAAATCAAAAGATCTTACCAAGAGACCAACATCCTTAGTCAAAGTTTAGCTTAGGATACCTTATAAGACTCTCTCCCCCCAAGCGCAGTCAGAACTTAATACAAAGTGACAGCTAAGTAAACTGACATCTCTAAGGTTTAAGCACACCAACTCTGAGAAGTCTTGCTGTGACAGTTTAAGTCACCACTGTCTCAAATGCCTTTCCCACCTCTCTGCTAGGTCAGGGCAAGCAAACACGCCTGTATCACAGCTGCTCCAGTTCACAGTTGGACTGTAGCTTCAGAGGCAGCTGAGCTGATTTGTCACTGCCAAACAGGTCTTGCCTGCCAGCTACCCCCAGCTGCACTGATCTACCCTCAAACACCAAATTCCAGCACTTGTCAGACCTTTCCACAGATAAATTCAAATCAGTAACCCAGAAAAAACCTCCCACCTTTGTGGAGAAGCCAGACATGAAGGGGAGAGAGGACTTAACTGATTCAGTCACAAACCCAGTGAATGCCAGCACCACCCCACAGCAATCAACAGGCACACTCAGGAGAATGTGACCACCTACTTCAGAAGCAGGGAAATTGGAAACATGATGCACCCCTACCTTCAATTTAGACCCACTTAATATTATTGTAACTAATGTTGATAATAATAACAATAATAGCAAAAAGCCAACAAAACCCAGTTCATACACTCCCTTAACCGGTCTTGTTTTAGGAACTCTAAGCTCTTGACAGCAATGCCTAGGCCTCCAATGCAAATTTCAAGAGACATTTTCAAATATCTTCACTGTAATTTCACACTTCTACCTATCACCTCTAAGAAATGGGGACAATTCCGTATAATCTCCCTTGTGTGACAACTCGGTCACTTTCAGTCAACTTTTTCATACAATATATATATTTTAAAAAACACAGTATTACTATAGTATGTACCCTCTCCTTTCATTCCCTTTCTTCCTCCAAATTCTATACTGTGAGCCTCCAATATGCAATATATCAATAAAAGTAAACTGCTAGAGTTCTATAATCTTATTTCTCTGAACTATAGCTCACCCACTGATTCTAGAGCTGTACAACAATTCAAAAATTGTATCAGTATGCAAGCAGAGAATAGGTTATCGGCACTTAAGCAGGCTGCCATGCAAACAGTAATTTCCAAATTGGTAAATAAAATTTATCTCCTCAATAGATTAAAATGATGACACAAAACCTGTGCATACATATACCTTTCAACAAAGCTGTATTTGGCACCAACCTGTGTTACAAAATTATAGGGTTTCCTAGATATCAGATGTTTTCTTGCATCACCCAGGAATTACGTGGTTACACTAACATTAACTGGGCACAGTTGCAAAATGAGCTGTCAGTATCCTAGAATTAATCAATCTCAAGTGTATTGTTTTGTAATTAAGCTTATGAATACATCATCCCATGAATATAAAAACAGCAGCAATAAACACATCCCAGAAAAGAATGAGAATTAGAAGGCTCTTTTTCAACTTTCTAGGACAACTAAATCAGTTGGAGGCCATTCTCCACTGTTAGGCTTTTTCCTTATGATTGTGCTGAAGGTCTCTAATTGGGAAGCAATTAATATAAGCAAATTATTCTTAAACCTTTAAAGTCACATAACTTGCATAGACAGAAAAATCAGGTAATATTTAATCCACAGTTTACAAACCTGTATTTTAAGAAAAATAGCTGTTTTAAAAGATTTGAAAGCTTTGGACTTTTTGTCTCTGTTGTTGAATTAATTTACAGATAAATTCTAAGTTTCTAAGATATTAAATCGTACTGCAGCTACAGCAGTACATATATAATCAACAGAGCATTCCAACACAGGAAAGACAGCAATTATATTCCCATTTTAGAAAATACCTGACCTGAAGGAGAAAGACAAAAATAGGGTAAGTACAACAAAAACTGCATTTCTGTTAAAATTTTATATGCTACAAGTGCCTTCTAATTATTGCTAGCTATAATTGTAAAACTAAAATATTTAGAAACAAATTGCTAGAAAAATATAATCTCCACAATGCCTACCATCAAGTATGATAATACTTTTAACTACTGTTATGGTAACTGGGTCAATGATCCTTGCACAAGATAATTAAACAGACACTCCAATAATAAACTTTTACTCCTCCTTATCATAGTACATTTACAATAACCATATGAAAAGATTAGATTACATGGCTGGAATGTCAGCAAGCTAACACCTTATCATCCTTTTTTTCTGGTATTATAGTATTACAGTTCTCTTACATAGTCACACATGCTCCTATTGTGCCCTAACAGCTTTTATACAGCATTTTCCATAAGAAAAAATCTGAAGAGCACAAATGCAAAGTAGTTATTATTGTCCATTTTTTAAAATGGAAATTGTGTGAATCATACTTAATTCAAGGAGGCTTGCTTTTCAGGTTTGTCAAGTTTAAACTCCACACAGATGCAAATTACTGGTAAAACTTCTCCCTGCATCTTAATGAGGTACACTATAAACCATGAAGCCAATTTGAAAACAAGAATTTTTTTTGAGACAAACTTTACTTAATAGAGGTATTCTAAGTATTTAAGGAACCAGTATTTAAAAAAAAAATTACCCAGCAGCACTTAACTTCTGCATGATCTTGAACCTGTGACTGCTACAACACAAGTTTCCCAGAATAACGCCTGCACTGGCACAATTTTTGCAAGGATTATAGAGCATGAAAAGCGTGCCTAAGCAGTGTTGTGAAGGCTCCCAACTGCTGAGCTCTGAACCCAGCCTCTTTTCAAAATACTGTCTCATCCTTCCAAGTACACTGAGGCCAGAAGGGAATGTAAATTGTCAAAAGTGTCTTGAAGCATTGAACAACTAAATTTGTCATTTCAGTTAGCAGCTACTAACCCTGTCAAGAATACCTTGACCAATACAGGACTACCATGTAAGTAGTATGTGGAACATGCCAGTCTATAGAGATATCCTTCCTGAAATTTCTGCCCACTGCTGCCTCAAACAGGGAAGACTGAACTCTCCAAAACAGAAGAAAAAACTGATAAATGCAATCATTAAAGTTCTACAATCAGACAGATAACCTGAACTATGGAATGAAAATATGCAGATGGCCATGCAGCCAAGATAAATGAAGAAAAAAGTCTCATCTGAAGGAAAATAAAGGGACTGCCTATATTAGGAAGTACCACTTACAATTCACCGTTTTAGAGAAATGGCATCTTTTCTTCAAGGCATTAATGCATTCTGGAAAATATGGCATACTCTGTCCACAGAGCAGGCTTAGTACTTATTAATAAATTGATTAGCCATCCTTGCAATAACTTAGAAACCCATAAACCAGTTTTAACTAAGTTTAAAAAGAAGACAAGAGCTTTTAAAGAAAATTAAGTTGCTATGAACTTTATGAAAACTGGAAGCTGGATAGACATTTCTAATGTCATCAAAAGAGATGAAGCAGAATTTGGAAACTACTGTTTCACAGCTGATCACTTTGCCATTTGGCTAGACAGCAAGATTATGCCTTAGACTTATTATCACTACACTTCACCATTTAGGGATGAAGGAGTTCATGGTATTGTCCAGTAAACTTTCCTCACCATACATGGCACAAGTGTATAGGATACAGAAGTTCTTTAGTCCTATCATTTATAGAACAACTTAAGAGGCTAAAAATCCACACACTTGTAACACACACAAAATGCAGTCTAAACAAAGAAAATTCAGAATGTAATTTTTAACTGCTTAAATTATCTTACATGGTTGTGGGAAAGATTAAATACTGTGAAGACAGCATTCCTGTTGAATACAGTATGTTATCTATATACTGCTCACCTAGGCATAAGAAATAGAGAAACTATTTACGGTCAGATTGTTAACAGAGAGTGTCCTGAATTTCTAATGACAGTAACACATTATGAACTGCAACATACAATTTTAGGGTCCCTGCCTTAAGTGGATTTTTAAACAAAAAAAGCCCATGAGTTACATACTGAATTTATTTATAACTATAAAAATCTTGGAACAGGTATCAAAGTTGTGATATTTACTAGCCTGAAAAAAGTCTAATAAAACATTCTGGCAAGTTAAAGATAAACACCAGAAAAGTGTAGCTCTGTGTAGTTTTTTTTTTTTTTTTATTTCCCCAGTGGTTCACAGGTTGTTGTAATAATTTGGTGTGCCAAGTTAGCTACCATATTTGCTCTGACAGTTTCTAGCTTTTTAGATAGATGGCACTGTCATGGGCCTGGGGAAGGACTGCTGTACTCTACTTGTATGACAACAAAGGTAGTGGGAGAAGTGAAACGTGAGCGACAGGTTTGGACGCCTGAGGTATTTTTCACTTCTGTTTTTTATTTTTCCACACACACAGGAAACTCCCTTAGCGGGGGAAGAAATAACAACTTCTACAGCTAAATAAAAGAACATGTGTAAAACTGAGAAGCCGCTCAATGTTTCCGTACCCCAATAAATAAAAACGTAAAGAATCAGATAAAAACATCAACACTGAGATAGCAAAATCTGCTTTTCCCACCTCCACAATTTCTTCAATGTCTTTGCAGCAGTAGAAAATTCAAGAGACAATTGACTCCACACACATATACATACATCATTATCTACCTTCAGAGAGTTCATTCTGTTTCCCAGCACCAGACCAGCATCCATCCATTCCTTTCCATTCCCTTTTGCTGTTACGAAGTGAGGCAAAGATGAGGAAGAAGGACAGAGCTAAGAAAATCCATCGAGGTGTGCAGGGCCTTCTGCTCCCACTGCTAGTGGATGCACGGGTTATTCAGGCCAAGGCTCTAGCAATCCCCTTCTCCATTTCCAGCAGCAGGATTAATGGATAGCTGAAGAAGAGTAAGAACCGTACAAGCCTAAATGGTACCTCCCCTGAAAATTCTCCTGTCTGTGACTATTTTCAGTTAGGTGCAAGGAAATCCCAAGGCAACTTCACATCATCAATATGATCAGCTTCAAAGAGTCATCCCACCCCAAAATTAAAATTTAGTTTTAATAGATCAGCAAATCCAGGTTCATACTGGAGTGACACTGGAAAAGCCTGCAAATCACAGCTCAGCAGCCACAGATGCTCACTGCTAACCACAGTGCTGCGACAGAATGACACTGCTGTCTTAAGCTGAAACCAGCTGTCAAGTGTGGCATGATAATACAAATGCTTCTTAATAAAATTAACCACAAACTTTAAGGGAAAGCATAATAAATCTCTACTAGTAATTTTTGGGGGGAGGGGAGGGCAGCAAAGGAACGGTGCTGTGGAGTTTTCTGGACCAAGTGAGTTTTCTGGGCTTTTTAAAAAGGAAAACGATTTTCCAGTTTTCCCCAAGAGACTGGCAACTACACAGCACAATGCCCTTTAGGAAATAAATCTTCATTAACTGCACAAACAGTGCCACAACAGGCACCCAAACAGCTTTTCAACTATGATCCTTTTGCCAGTTAGAAGATCTGGCTGGCCACACCAGCACACCTTGGGACAAACCTGAAGTACACCAAACATTCAGCACACCATTCTTCCCAGAACACAAGGAGTATAGAGAGCTCCAGTTATCCTGCTGGCTTTATAATGAAAACCAGAGTCCACCCTTTAAGGAATACTAGAGCCCTATTAAAAGGGCTCCCTGGACCTACATGCCACCCAACAGCTTGCAAGCAGCTTGAGTGACAGGTGAGTACAGCTTACTTACAGGAAGGACACTGTGCCAAGACCTAGGGCACTTTGAACTTAAGAGTCCTCAACATATTTCTAACAGCTACAATTAACTACAACACTGCAGAAAACAGACAGAATAAGCAAATAAAAGGAGTGGGACAGCAAGTCAAAAGCAAATGGACAATGCAATAATCAGCCTCAGGCAGAGAAAATGTAGTGGATTCCATTACAGATTACTTGGCAAAGGAGAAGCTGATAAATGACTCAACTCTTAGGAAAACTGCATGAAGCTACTTTTGGCTTCCAAGAAAGAAATTAAGAAAGCAGCTGAAAAAAAGGAAGATGCCACAGATTGAAAGAGCAATGGTGATTTGGGATAATGCTTAAGTATTTGCATCCTGTTTCTCCAACTATGGACCAGTGTTGCAAGACAGACAGTTTGAAGATTCCTTTCACCAAAGGAGCAAGGTTGCACACATTAGCCTCACTGGCTGGAACAATTACTTAATTCTGATATTCAAAGGATATGCCTGTTTGACTTCCTAAATTTTGATCCAAAATGAAGTGGGGAAAATGCTTTTGACAAAGGCCTACATGAGCTGCTTAACCAGCAAAAGTAAACTGAGGCTCACTGCTGGAATAAAAAGTGCACCATTGTTATACATCTACTTCCAGAGTATCTGTATAGTAAGCTTGCAAATACATTTTTTTTTGAAGCAAGAACAGACAACATCAAGATGTGTATCACTAATAAAGATAACTTCTGTAACGAGAACAAAAAGAGTAAGAGAACTATCTTGATCAAACTGTTCATTTTTAACCTATATTAAGACACCCTGGTATGACACCATTTCTCTAGGATTCTGAAAAGGTATTAAGAAAAGCAAATCAAATGCTTGCATTCAATCACTGAACCAAGCAAAAAGAAAAGTTACAACTTCATGCAGAACACTACACATGCTCTTTTAATCCATCTTATGTTAGAAGAAACCGTGTGTATGGTAAATATAAATCCAAGCTGTTTATTATAGCTGTGTAACAACCACTTGTAAGTGCATCTATATACACAGACACACACACACCCCCACACTTTTTGGGCAATGCTTATTTACAGAATTTAACCTGGTCTCAGCATTACTTTGCTTTCATCACTTCAAAAACAATCCCTTTGCCCTGTTTTGCTGCTTTAGAAATACACCACGTTAGTAAGAACAAACTGTCCCCCTTCTTCACAGCTTTCAATATACACCCTACAAAGCCACTAGCAACAGAATGTAGTCTGTATTCATTTAAAGTTCTATTTTATCCATTCTCTTTGGAGCAGCAAAAGGGTAAAAAAAATAGTAGCAGCTCCCCATACATGAAGAGGACTGAAACATTTCAAAAGAAAAAAAGGCAGTAAAAGCAAAAAACAGAACTCCTCCAAAAAAAAGTGATCCTTCACTATGTCTTCTTCCCCCTCCAAAATATATTTCCTTCCTTCACAATAGCAACACCAGATTTTTCTGTGGCTTTATCAATATAGCTTAAGTTTTACAGTTCTCTCCCTGTATCAACATTTAGTTTTCTGTTACATGAGACAGGTTCTTGAATTCTTTAGATTTTATTTTCTCTCCAATCCTCATCAGTTCTTAAGGGGGGAAACAAGTTGCATACAAGTACTTACTAAACATCCCCTCTTATGATCCAAGACACTGACAAAGAGTGTTCCCAAGTTCCCAAAAGCAAGGAATAGGATCTGGACTTGATTTAAAACATACAGTTGTTAGATTACGACACTAGCTGAGTAGCAACAGTGACTTCCTTGCTCTGTAGATAATGGTGGTGGTGATGCTTTAAGTACACCACAAGCCTTAGGGCTAGTAATAGCAAAATTTAGAGGAAAAAAGGAAAATCACTGTTAGGAAGTAATCTGAAAGTACTGCTCTGGACAAACATAAGTGAACACTGATTGCCCAGGAACAAAGAGCATGAGGCTTACACAGAAGCTTTACAGAAAGGAAAAAAAAAAAACAAAAAACAGGGAAAGTACTCTGGTGTGCTACTCCATTAAAAATAAAAGTTAAAGAGAAAAAAAAGGAAACAAAAAGTAGATCTAGAAGCAAAACTAACTGAGAGCTGCTCATATAATTCTGAAGAGAACACAACAGAAAACGACCAAACAAAATACAATACCTTATGTTATTTCAGTGCGCTATATAGATAACAAGAAGAAGCAGAATTGACCAGATATAAACCAGAATCAGAGGAAAGGAATGTCAAGCAGTGGCTATACATGTTTTTCAACTAATGTCAAAACAAAGAAAGAGAAAATATTAGCTAGGAATGAAATTTGCACCATGACAGAAAAGTATTTTTCATCTTAAAAAATGTAATATCATTACTGAAAAAACTCGTCTACAATCAGGGCCATTAGGCATGAGAATAGCGAACACAAAAAAGAAAACATCAGAAGAGTCACCAGTAAAATCTGCTGAGTACTTCCAACGATATCCACAATTTGAATCCTAAGGACAGAGGAAAACTCTCAGTGCGTGAAGAAGCCTCTTATCTCTACAGATAAAATATTCATCACTGCCTAATACCTTCTGGCAAACATAGGTCTGTTGCTTTTGGTTTAGTTTTTTTAGAGAACTAACTAGTTAACCTCATGCAATACTACTTTCATGACTACGCAAGCGGACAAGTCTAACCAATCTACTGCTAACTCTAAGTGCCATGCAGCCATATGGTAAGACATTAAGGCAGTAAGGTCAGTTCAGTTTTTCTAATTACTTACTGAGTATTTATCAATCAAAAAAAGTTAAGAATTTTTCCAGAAAAACTACGGAATGCAGAAACACTGGAAAAACAAGGGATATGCCCAGAGCTTTTCTTCTGTATTTTATTTCCATATGAAAATTCAGGCTACATTCGAGGAACACTCACATCAAGGACTGGCTTCAAAGTCTGTTTTGAGAGGTACCTTCAGGGTATCTTCTGAGGTCACCTTTTGTTTACTGCAGTTTCAAAAGTCACACACAGATGTAGCTAATCAAAAAGAATGATTATTACCCTTATAGCACAAGGGATCCAGTTGCCCTATACTTTCTAGTAGTCTTTAACAATCACAAATGACTGTTACTTTGCTACCATCTGAAGTATGATTTGTCACTTCAACAAGCTGACTGGGAGTAAAACTCAGTAAAAAATTTTCAAACATTGTTTCGTAACGATGCCTTTGTTTCGCCTAACTATTGTGAAATACAGGTATTTTGCCCATTGCAAAAAAAAAAGCGCAGAAAGTTCTGATGTTTGTTTTGGCAGAGTTCTCACATTTGTTTTAACACAGTTCTTGGTATTTTGAGAGTGCCACTATCTAAACGTAAGCACTGGGAAACTAATCTTATTTACTCTATTATCAAAACTGAGTATGAGCCTGGCCAACATCTATGTTATTAATTAAAATAGATTATCAGAATAGGTTTTCATGCCTTTCCTTGCTTCAGGTGACTCCTAGAGCAAAAAATTTGCTTTAGCTCTAGAGAACTGCCTGTTTGTTTCTCTCTACTTAAAACATTATTCTATCACTCTTACAGACAAACTGTAAGAGACACTTTACCTCCACAATGAACAGCAAAGCAATTAACAAAGGCACTCCTGTAAACTTAGTATTTATACAATGATCCCTTCAACTTTTATATTGTGATCAGAATTCCATCCAGTATCATCCGTGCTGACTAAAGGAGTTTGTCACAATACATCAAGCATGCTACAAGCCTCTTCCAAAGAGGAAGCCTAATCCCAAATACTTATTTTGATTAACTGCTCTCTGTGACTTACTAGTGAGAAATTTGTAATGCACACATAAATAAAACATACAAAAAGCAACATCAACCATGTAATAGTAAATAAAACAAACACAACTGGAACGCAAAGGAAAATTTAAAAAACAAAAACCCCACACACAAACAGAAAACCACAAACAAAATCCCAACCAACCAACCAAAAACCAAACCAAATTCCCAACTACACTAAACCAATAACACCCCAGGACTCAATGCTGAAAAGGAAGTACTGAACTGCAAAAGACAAGAATTTGGCCAGAAAAAATACTTGGACAAAAAGACTTGTCCAAAATAGTTTTGATATATCCCCATAACTTCTGGAAGATATTACATTATTGAGGATTTTATTAGTCATCACTGTATATCTACTACAAAACTAAGCATGAAAAGACAAAAGACACATGCAGAATAGCAGCAGTCTTTCACCAAAGCCTCTTATTTTCTGAATTCTGACACTCACCACTGAAAACAGAGCTGGGTGGCAGATTCAGAAAGTAGTGAAATAGTTTTGATTTTAAAATAGGTACCTATAAAGAGTAAATTCTCCCACAGTATAAAGATGTGGCAACAGCATACTGCAGCATCACTTCATTTTATTAAATGGCACATTTATCTATTGGTTGTGCCCCAACCATCACATCTGTCAGTTATGTAAGAGCAGCATCTTTCTAGTGCCCACTCTAAAATCGCTCACTATAACCAAGACACATTAATGATGAATACAGTCACTCAAGTCTTCTTTACCATACCTTTCTGTTATGCAGATGAAAAACCTAAGGAAGCCTGATTTCTCCTGACCAGCTTTCACAGCCACAGTTGGGAGAGACAACATGATGTCACCTGTCAAAACCCAGCAAACAGCCCATAACTACACCAAGTACAAGAACAGAGGCAGGAGACAGTAATTCTATTTCCACCTCTCCACAGACTCTGTTTGACCTTGGCAAGTCACTGGGGTTTTGTGCTTGTTTTTTCATGTTCAGGACACGAAGAGCTTTTACGCAGACGGCTGGAACAACAACAACAATAACTGAGTAAGGCTAATTATTATTTATTCTGCCTGGCCTTAGAACTCTTCCACAATGGCATAAACCCAGTGTGCACAAGCACCTCCAAAACTCTAGACCTTAGTTTTGAAGCTCCCTTTATGTAAGATCACCAGTGAAAGAAGTAACACCCCTTACCAAGACAACCTTCCCAGTTATCAATAACTGATAAAAGCTTAGTTTCACAAATTCTTCTGCTAAGCAAACAACTTTAACCTTATTTTCTACACTGGTAGCTCCTAATCCACAATTTGAAACTTGCAAACACTGTCTGCAAGGTCCTTTGCCACTGTTCCCAGACACAAATTACAGAGCAAAAATAAGAGCTGACAGGAAAAGGAAAGCAGGATATTTTCTGAACAGTATCTTTTATTCCATGCAGTTTCTACGGTTCAGCAAAAATTAGGGACCAGTATTTTGCACAATTCAATTCCCTCATTCAGGCTTGGAAAATTCCAAGTTTCACAGCAGCCCGATCAAGTTTCATTTCGATACCAACTTTTCCTGGTAATCTCCCAAAACACCACACGCTAAAAATATGCCACAAGTATGGCTTTGAAAAAAACAAAGCGCAGATGAAATGTCCTACAGACCAAGCAATGTTACCAAGAATAAAAGCAGAAGGACATTTTTTCTGACATATTCAGAAAAAATGTCTATACTTGTCTGTACTCATAAATGAAAAATTTAGGTATTCATTCCTCCACTCCATTAACTATAAGAAACTAGATTAATAACTGACACACTAACTAGGATCCATTTATATACCCTTTAATCTAACCTACAAGAAGTAGAAAAATTAAATTAAGAACCAGGTGTGATCTTACACAGAGCAGTTAAAAATGATTAGTTGCCAATACAGCTTGTTGCCTACTTGAGAAAGAATTCTGGATTTTCAATACACTGATGAAATGCCACTGCATACAAGCTAGTCATGCAGTACAACAAAATGGAGATAAACTCTTGTTCCTGAATAGAAACAAAAATGAAAATAGAAACAAAATAGACAATAAATAAATAGAAACAAAAATACCTCTACTCTTAACTTAAACCATAACTACAAGCACTATAAGGTCATGTTTTCCAAGTGAAGCACATAAACAACTTCGGAATCATAGACTCATAGGACATCCAGAACATCCAACAGAGTTGGAAGGGATCCACCAAGATCATCAAGCCCAATTCCTGGCCCTGTGCAGGACATCCCAGATTCACACCATGTGCCTTGAAAGCATCTTCCAGATGCTTCTTGAACTCTGTCAGGCTTGGTGCTGTGACCACTTCTCTGGGGAACCTTTTCCTAATATCCAACCTAAACCCTCCTGACACAAATTCAGGCCATTCCTTTGCATCCTGTCACTGGTCACAAGAGAAGAGATCAGTGCCTGCCTCTCTGCTTCCCTGAGAGAAAGCTTTTAGGCTACGATGAGGTCTCCCCTTGGTCTCCTCCAGACTAAGACAATTGATTTCAGTCATTCCTCATATGATTTCCCCTCTAGACCCTTCATCATCTTCATGGTGCTCCTTTGGGTGCTCTCTACAAGCATCTTTCTTATGATGTGGTGCAGCAAAAAACTGCACACAGCACTCGAGGTGAGGCCACCCCAGCTCAGAGCAGAGCAGGACAATCCCTCCCTTGCCCAGCTGGCCATGCTGTCCCTGATGTCCCCAGGACACGCTCAGCCCTCCTGGCTTCCAGGGCACTGCTGGCTCATGTTCAACTTTCCACTGACCAAGACCCCCAGGTCCCTTCCCACAGCCCCCATTCCCCAGCCTATGCACATCCACAGCTGCCTCATCCCTGGCACTCACCCTTGTTAAATTTCACATCTGCTAATTGCCCAGCCCTCTAACTAGCCAAGACCACTCCGCAAGGCCTCTCTTAATGACTTCAGAAATATGTACTTCAATTCAACACAAATGTTTCAAGAATTATCTACATAAAAAGACATGTTCAAAAAAGAGCCTTGCACGCTTCCTAAAGACATGTGCTGTGTTGATTGACGTGTTCAGGCTGCTTTAGAGACAACAAATCATGTACCAGCAGCATGTCATTCATTAAACAATCTTATTAATCAGATAGCAAAACATGATAACAATTATATCTTATAGTAAATTTTTACAGATCAGTCAAGCTTCTTTTAAAAAATAAAAATACTAAGAAACCCCAATGTTTATCTTCACATCTCTTTATTTTACATTTTATATAATTTTAATACATACACAATATTAGAATATATTATATATATAGTAATAGTCTCTGTCTATTGTAAGGATCCAAATCTGCAAACTTAATCCAAAGACTTCTCACACTGTACTGAAACACTAACGTTCTCTTCTTTCTTGTTAAAAACTACATACATATATGTAGTTCATGCATTTACAAGCATAAAAGCAAGAAGATACATGGCCATATATCACCATCTGGATAACTCAAGTGCAGCTGAAGAGCATAAAGTATTCGTCAGAAAATTAAATTATTTTAAACAGTATAAATAGGTTCTGGAAAATGGCTGTGATGTGACAGCAAAGCTGACAAAAGTTTCTTCAGGTGGCAAAGGTTACTTAACTTTTTTTTGTAAAAGGCAGCAACCACAAAATACATACACAAATTATAAGTAAAGAACACCACCTAAGTAGAACCCAAGGAAATGAGAAGCTCTAAGTTTAGACCTTACTTTTCCAAGAATCAGAAAGAATAAGGATACAGAAACTGCTTCTATTAATAATTTCCTCTTTAAAATAAGTGTATTGGCTGTTTCCTTTTCTGAATTTTTACATTAGAAAAAAATAACCATAATTCTATATTATTTCCTTACTTCATATCATCTTAATTGTTAATTAATGCAATTATGTTTAAGGTAAGGATGAAGTGTAGATTATTATAATGCTATAAGCATTACCACATAAAAATAATGGAAGTTCACTGAGATCAAGAATATAACTTGTAAGTATAAAACCGTCTTGAAATACTATAGACTTAGAAGGCATATCCAATTTTGTCAACAGCTTAGTGACATTTATCTTTTTGTCTTTTCTACCTAAAAACAAAAGAAGAAAATAAGCAATTCTGTAAAAGCCAGCATACACAACTGCTCAAATTTTAGAAACCTTGAAATAACAAATTAAAAAAAAAACAACACTTAAAATACACTTTCCTGTGAAATATTCTTGGGAGGCAATATTTCAGTGCATTAGTGCCAAATAGTGCAGTTAATAATGCGCTTGCAATTAACACCAAAAGAATTTAGGGTTGCAAGTATTAAGAACACAGAAAATACAGAAAATTGATGACTTAAAACTTTCAGAATTCTGCCAATGTGATTTGCTCTCCAAATGTCAAACAACTACTGTGCATAACTACTGTGCATAAACTTAATTCTTCATCCCAAGAGAGATTCTAATGAACTGTGTAAGACAGAATATTTGTTTGCATTAAATATGTATTTTACAAATTCAAATGACAACCTATCTTTTCAAGTTTATCTAAAGCCAAACATAGCACAGAACATTGCACCTTAACTGTATTCTTCACCAGCAATGAATTTGTAACTAAAAACTTTTCTTCTAAATCTTTACCTGTGAAGGTACCACAAGTCTTTTAGGAAGACTTTATGCACACCTAGAGGCCACTTGCTCTTCTTTTGACAGTATTTCTAAACATAGAAATTGGAGTTCAAAATAATGAAAAATAGTCCTAAAATAAATTATTACTATAAAATAGAAATTATTAAGTCAGAGGAAAGAAACTCACTCTTATTCACAAACCTATAATCATTATGCAATTCATAGTACAGAACCATACTTAGAAGAGAACTATTTTTGCAAAGAAATATAGCAGAGGTTATTGCCTTTTAACTGGCTGTAACAAGTGCACACATACTATGCCAAATACAATAGTCTACAGATTATTTCTGGAGAAATCAAGCTACAGAAAGATTATTTTCAAACCTTCTTTGTGCTCTGTATCAACCAGAATTAAGTCAAACAACAAAGAGCTACTTAATACAATGAATAAACAGCAAAAGCAAATAAAATAGAAATTAAGACCTTAACTCCATAAAATCACTTCTAGTGAAAGTACAGGTTAAAAGACTATTTGCAAGCATTTCAGAAGACTCTTTCAAGAATATAGTGCTCACAAGGATTTCCCTATAGTCTGACTTAAGACAGCTCATGCTCCTTGATAACAATTTAAATGTTAGTCACACAAAACCATCTACTCATTTGATTGTAAACGAGTTTTTCCCAATCTTTAACACTCATCAGGTGCATATATACAATACAATAACTGCAGTTATGCTATTACTTAAATCTTAATAAGCACTGTTTAAACCTTCAGTGACAGTAAAAACTGTAGCCTGAAGAATCCATCAATGAATTCTAGTCCTATAGTCTACATTATCCTATTTCCACCTTAAACTTCACTGAAACTATTCTAACATCTCTTGCAGCCTAACCCTATGATGAGGCTCCAAATCAATATGGGACTGTTATCTTCCTAGACCTGTCAATCACCCAAGACTACCAGCAATGCTTCTTTTCCAGAATTTTCTACCATTGGTTCCCTTGGCATTGCTGCCCTCATGACTCATCCCTTATCGCTCTGTTCTTTCAGTGTATCCTCCTGAAGCAGCCTCCTCCTTCACCTGTATTATTTTATAAATCATTTCATAGGCTTTTGTTGTGCATGCCTTTCCATTTTTCTTTATTTTATCCAGGGCCAGGATTCAAATTCAACTACGAACTCCCTGCCATCAATCAGAAATATTCTTTCTACTCCTTATCTCCTGTGCTTGTCCAAGTCAACACCCCAGCCTGAGTCTCTCTTTCCCCATAGTGATGCCTCACTATAAGCTCAGCCTCAGCACAGACAACACACAGGTCTTATCCATTTCACCATTGCCACAGTCTCCTTTCCACTACTGCAAGTCCTGAACTTAACTAAGCATTAGCCCTCAAGTCTAGGTTCTCTATAGGTCCTAGAAATAACCTGCTGTTGAGATCCCAGCAACACCCATCACATCACTAAGATATCCCTCCGGTAGCCGAAATTTTATTATGTGCCCACAGAAGTTCACACCTGAAATAGTGAAGCAATCTTCATCTTTCAGGATCCAGAATTGATCCTTATAAACATTCCTCTCTCAACAGCTTTTTTTAGCCTATGGCCAGATCACACAAGTCCTTCCCCATCTCACTTCTTCAGCAGCATTCACTTCACTCTCTACTTCAAGACCCCCACCGGTCAAGGTCCTCATTCTAAAATTACTAATCAGGATGTAGATGAGGTTAAAGTTCTGATAAACTCTTGTATTTTCACCTTTGAACTTCTTTTCCCCTGCCCTTGTGGCTGGGAGAGCTTCATGAAACAGCACCCTCTTTCAAAAGCCTCCTGCAACTTTTTTTCATATTTCTCATTAAAAACAAAGGAACAAAATGACCAGATGGCTGTCATATCTACACTACTACACTAAAATTCACAGCACCGATGCCAAACATTCTCCTGTGCCATGAGAGATCTCATGAGTCTTCCCTTACCCTTAAATCATTAAGCATTCTGGGTCAGGAAACTCCTCATAAGCACTGAACTCCAGGATGACTAATTCCGACATGGAACTTGAATAGCTTGTTACTTAGAAATGTGACTAAAACGATTTTCTACTGTACAGTGCCTATGGAAAACCAGCATCATAACAGCAAAAAGCCTACTCAAAGTATTTTTGTCTTTCTCAAGGCTTCCCAACCTTTCTGAAAAACAATCCAAATGCTATATTATATACTGCTATTACAGAGGTTTCAACTAGTAATTGAGTACTCGAGACAATGCCTACTATTTATCATTTCAATCTGTTTTTCTAAGTTGGCTTCTAGTATTTTAAAGATCAGGTTGTCCCAGGCTACTAAGAAGACACCATTCCATACTTATGTCAGTGTAAAATTACAAAATTAAGTTCATGGCACTATAGATTTCCCCTGTTATATGGCTTTATTAGACCTAGTAGAGCAATTTTCAAGCTAGTGGATGCCTACCGATATTTTTGCAGTATCAGCAATTATTTAAAAACAAGTGGTTTGCACTCAAACTATAATTTAAGAAGCATTTTCATTAATTTTGTATTTCCCTAAATTGTTCACAACCAAAACCAAAAATACGCCACAAAACCCCAAAAATACTATGCTATAATCCTAGACATAAATTATCCACTTCTTTTAAATAACAGTTGTGAACAGTAATTCATTTTAAGTTACTTGTCTGACACTGTGCAATTTGGCTTGTCACACTGCACATATTATCAAGTTTAATCAAAACACTCCCTGTGAGGCAGCAACACGAGTGCAGCACACGCTGCAAACAACAAAGTGGTAAGGTACCCTGACTGCCCCCCAAAACTGCTGCAGTCAATTCCTACTATCCAATTCCAACACTGCATAAACCTGTGTACCAAAGCTTAAGATTAGCCATATAGTTTTCACAGGAAAACAAAAAGCTTTTTCATTCAGGTAACACTGACTGCAAAAGATCCATAAGCTCTACCTCAAAGTTTGAGTGCCCATGTCATGCCCCCTCAAACTCAATGCAAGATTTGCGTATTACATTCTCCAGTTATTGCTTTTTAATTACAAACACTTTTTTCCCCTGTCCAAGTAAGCTTTTACAGAACAGTCCAGAAAGAAAACTCCTTATACTAACTATTTGGGAAAAAAAAAAAAATCAGCTAATTGGAGAATCATCAATTCTTAATCCTAATACATACAGGCAACTCAGAAACAGAGCCACACTCCAAAAATAGGTCATTTAATTAAAATAAAATATTAAAACAAAAAACAGGTTCCTTCATGCAATATTAACGACAACATTAACAAAAGTTAGCATATTTCATTTTACCTACACTGGAAGTATTTAACAGTAAGAAAATAAAATTATTTTTCCAGAGAATTATTTGACTTTTTCTAAATGCCAATTAATGCAAAACCAGCAAATAGGTTTAAACAATTAATGTAGCATTATAATCCTAAATTACATACAATTTTTTCACTCTCATTAAAATGTTTTTGTTTTTCTACTGCTCTGATTATTTGATCATTGTTTTAAAAATTATCCACAGTTGTTTTGCCAACATTTTAACAAACATCTGAAAAGGATAAAACTAATGTCACAAACATGACAACACCTCTGACAATCCTGTAATAATCAATAAACAAAAGGAAATGGAGCCCAAACATTCAGATGAGTAAACTAACAGAAACGTAGAAAAACTTAATTGCTAACTAGAGCACAGGCTAATAGTTATGGCAAACTTTAAAAGCATTTATTCCCTTCTTTCAAGTCCAACCTCTAAAATAGTACACTCCAGGAATCATAACAAACAAGATTAGCGTCTCTAAAGAACATTTAATTGGGAAATTGTGTATCAGCCACAACATATCTTCATCAGGAGAGAAATATAGCAAAAGTTTCAATTTATTTTTTGATAAACAAGAGTGAGGAACTGGAAACACTACTGTAGCCAAACAAAACAACAAAATACCATAATGCTACCTTCTCCACGAGAACAAAAGCATCAACCAACTCCACCCCACCCCCAAGCAGGCTGTTGCTCTCTAACCACAGAGCCAATGCTGTAGACAATGTAATCCCATAGGGAAGACAGAAGATCACAGACACACTGTGAAATCTTAAAATAAGGTCCACGTTTTAGAAAGACCTAGGAGTACTTTCATTAGATCATTAGACAAAATTTCATTTGGAACAAACAGGTGGAGTATACAAACAGCCTGCTCTCCTCCAGACTGTCTCTTCCCTCAACACATAGAGGGAGGTCACACGAGCTCAGCATAGTCCAAAATTAAGGATACAGCACTTAAAATAAGCAGCAGCAATCAAGATGTGGTGAGGATGGCAACGTGCAATGTAACACTGCAGGTGTGATTGTGTATACCAGCAGTATCTGGATCTGTTATTATTCATCAGCTGTAGGTGGCTAAGAGGGTGTCACTTATTACAGTGACACATGCTGCAGCTGGCTAGCCATGATTAAGTATTACCCAGTGCGGCTGAAAGGGATGGAGACTACCATTCATTATGATCCAGCGTGGCTTAGTGGCGTAGGGAGGCTGCTACCCTCCCTTGCACCGCAGCATTTGAAAGAAGGCAGCTAAAACTCAACAAAGCCCGGGGAATGGTGTGCAGAGAGAAAGGGAACCTCGGTCGCCCGCCTGACGGAACGGGTGTCCTGCTAGCAGGGGCGGAGAGCCCGCCCGCGCTCGGCGCGACCGGGTGCGCTCCGCCGCCAAGTGACAGCGCCGGGCCGGGCCCCGGCCGGCCCCGCCGTGCGAGGGGCACCGCGCTCAACTTCCAACCACAGCAGCAAAAGCCTTTGTCCGAGCGCTCCCGGTCCGTGGCCGGGGAGCCCGGAGGACCCCCGCTTGCGGCGGCACGACCCGGGACGACCGAGAAGAGAGAACAGCCCGTGCCAGCCCCAGGTCCCCTCCCAGCTGGGCTCCGCCGCTCCCTTGGGAACCCTCAGAGCGGGACCCGCTCCGAAGCAGCCAGGATGCGCACTGACCCTGCACGGAGTCCCGACCGGCGTGTCCGCGCCGGAGAGAAGGAAAGCAAAATGAGCGCCCAGCCCCGCCGGAACCCCGTGCCGTGGGGCGGCCGGAGAGCGCGGCCGCTGCCGGGCCGGCACCCGGGGCGCCTCCTCCGTGCGCCCACCCGGCGGGACCCCAGCCCCGCGAGGTTTGCGCCGCAGGGCCCGCCCGAGGGCCGTCCGGAGGGCAGCCCCCCGTGCCCCCGAGCGGCGGCCGAGGAGCGGGCGGGCGGGCGCGGCGCGGCCTCGCCCAGGCAGTCCCGGGCGGCAGCGGCTCCGGCGGGCGCCGCGAACGCCCCGCACTCACCCTGTCACAACAGGCGCCATCTTCCACAAACTCTCGCCAAAACTCCTACTCTCGCGAGAGCACCCCCCTCCCCGCGGCCCGGAGCGCGCTTGCGCAGGCCCGCGAGACACGCGCGGGACGGGAGGGGGGGGCGGTGCGCACCGCCCACTCAGCGCCCGGGCTTCTCCCCTCAGACACAACAGCCCGGGCGTGGGAACCGTGCCGCTCTCGCGAGAGCCTGGCGCTAGCCGGCATGCGGAGAGCGGCGTAAGTCTCGCGAGAGCGGAGCACGCTCAGGGGAAGCCGAGGGATTCCCTCTGCCCGCTCGTGCGTCTCACCCCCACCGGCGCGAGGAGGGGCGAAGGGGAAGGGAGAAACCATTCGGGGCGCGGAGGGGGCGGGGCGGCCGATAGCGCGCGGGGATCGGCCCGCGGCCACCACCGCCTCCTCCCGCCCCCCCTACCCGCGAGAAGCGCGCGTGGGGCAGCGCGCCTCGTGCTGCCCGCGGGCCCGGCACGTGCGCGGCCCGGAGACGCCCGCGGCGGGACCGGGGCTGAGGGGGCCATTGGCGCGGAGCCGGGAACCGGGACAGGCGGGAAGATCCCTTTGTCAAACGGTGCATAAAAAGAGCAAGAGGCCGGGGTTTGGAGGCACGGCCCATAGGAAGACCTCTTAGGTCCCTTACATGGAATTGTTAACATCATTGTTTTTAGAAGTCGGTTTTATATTAAGCGCCCGGTTTCATAATTTTGTTTTCATTTGCAGCTGAAGTGCGTAAGATGCGTTTGTTTAGCAAACAGAAGCAGCGTAGTCTGGCAGAGCCCCAGCCAGCTGAGCGAAGCCTGTGGCGACAGGCCGCCGAGTGCGGGCACGCGGGCAGGAGGGATCTGCCACACGGGGCTGCCGGGTGTGCTCCGCCGTTTGCGTGCGACAAAAAAACAAAACAAAACAAACACCACCCCCCCCCCCCACCCCCCCCCCCCCCGCAATTTTGGATTCACTTAAACAACGCTACCCCTTCGGGGTGCGGGTCTGATTGCCCGAATTAGAAAACTAATCCTTTTACGTCAAGACTTCAGTCCGTTCGACTTCCTCTATGTGTTCAGTGTAGCATGTCAGCCTAACTTTGGGACAAATGCTACACTGATTTAAAGATTGCTGAGAGTCCAAAGCCCACATATTTTTTATTACTTTAGCTCTGTATCTCTGCTGCCTTCCAAGTTACGGCAAAAAATACCATTTCAGTAATCCCAAGAATAAGATTTCAGATTTCTCTCCCCTGTACGTCCTTCACTGCTAATGCTAATTTAATGAATAATGTCTCAGATAAGTAAAATTGCATTATAAGAGATTCCTTGGTGACAAAGTTTTCTGTACGTCTAACTGTACAAACAACTATTGTCTCCTGTCATTAAGGGACTTTCCCCATCATGATTTCCCCCTCCTCATTAGGTACAAGAAGACTTTGATTGGTTCCCTTTTAGGCACAGTTCTCGGCAAAAGCACAATGCATACTGGAAATCCTCTGCATTGTTTGCAAAGAGCAACTCATAATCCCTTTGGAAATCTCTTCCTAAAAACATTTCTCTTTTATTTTTTTTTTCTCCCGAGGCTAAAGAATGATCTCAGCTCATGCTAACTCCATTCCATTAAGAATAGTTTCTGGATGTTTGCCATGGACTGTCTCTAGATAGTTATTTTATGGGGCCCCTCTTTTAGTGTGTTTTGAATCAAACTGGAAAATCTGAAAATATAGCACACAATAATCTCCAGTGTCTAGCATATTTTAATAGTTTACAATGAAGGCACTTTGATTAATAACCAGATTAATTGGATACTGGAGCAGGTATCTTATTTAGAAGAATTAATAATCATAGAAACCATTGTAGTCCTTTCCATCACTGACAGCAGTACATTATAAAACAAATAACCATTGTTTTTTGGTTTTTAAAAAATTATAAATGATCTTCAGTTCAAAAGGCCAGGAATACTATTCAAATCAAAAACAATAGCTTCAACTTCATGTGAGTAGCTGGTGGAAGAAAAGATAATAAGCCACTAAAGTTTTTTTAATATTGTTTATGCATTGAATTTTCTTCTTATTGCTAAAAGTTTGTATTTCACATAGAGTGTGAACAATTCCTATTGTCTTTATTGGAAACTGAAAGCATCCACTACCTCAGGGAACTAGATCTCTTTCTGGGCTGTAATGAATATGAGCGCTTCCAGAGCTGAGGTAGAAAAATTTAAATACCAGGTTTGCACCATTTAAATTTTTGTGTTTGCTATGTACATCAGTAGTTTTGACTTTTTGATTTAAGCTCAGCTGAGGTTGGCAAAAGGGTTCTGAATCAGGCCTGTCACTTCAGAAACAATTTGGAGAAGCACATCTTGGAGGCTCCTTTGAAGGATGTGATTTCCACAGGTGTTGGACCTCACCCATGTTCCAAGTAGATGTTCTGCCAGGTTACTCCAGCTGGGAGCTCATAATTGTTAGTCACTTTTGAAAATGGAAAGCTGTTAAAGCAGGAAATACAGTTTATTCTCACTTGCCAACTGGGGGCAGGACTATCTCGAGCTTGGATTCACCAACATGTGTGTAAATGGACTTGGCCAGTGCTTAGTGGATCCCAGCAGCTTCACCTTCAGTATTCATACAGTTCCCCTGTCCTCTCAGTCTTGCTTTGTGTGAAAAGAGGATGAAAGATGAGGAGCCTAGCACGAGCCCATGGAATTGTTAGGGATCAGACCCTCTGTGTGGGCAGGGAGGAGTCTTTTGGCCTGGAGTGTTGTTCCACCAAAGGTACTGCAGGAGCTACTGGCCAGCAGTGCTCGAGCAGCTCAGCTTTGGAGGAGAAGGGCAGGCAGGAGCAGGGAGCACGGTATGCAAACTGTGATAACCAGGCCAAAGATTTCAACAGCTTGCTTGACCAGTCCAGACCAAATTTCTACAGCTCAGCCTTGGGTCTGAGTTTCCCCTAAGCTCATTCCTTTGGGCACAGCACTAGCTAATTAATATGCTTCTCATTTGGCAACTGCTTCCCACTTCGCTGGTTTTGAGAAAGATGAGGAAACAAAAGACCTGCACACTTTTGTGTAGAAGCAGTCCCAAGTTTCTTATGTGCTTAGCACAAGCATGTGAGAGACAAGGGGACAAGAGACTGTCTCAGATCAGCCTGTCTTACAAAAAAACCCAAATCTCACAGTGTGTCCTGTAAAATCCCAGCTATTTTAAAACCGAGTGACCTTAAAAAGCATTCTAGGTAGTGAGAACTGCAGTTATCTGGATCTTCATTATAAGGAGCAGGTTTATCTTGAGATGTTGCAGTTTGTAGGTGGTGTAAATCACACATTCTGGTGGTAGGCACTGTGATACAACCCTGCTGGAATTTCATGAGTACAGGATGTACAGTGTGGTTCAACCGTGTGTCTAGGAAGGCAAATAAAAACAGGCAGTTGCCCACAGAGCGTCTCTTAGATCTGAACTGTGGTGCATGTGCCAACAAAACTTATCACTCAAGCTGATACCCAGCTCAATGTCAGAAGTGTCTGCTCCTTGAAATGGATGCTGATGTTCAACACAGCTCAGAGAATTTGCAACATTGTCTTAAGGATGACAAGGAGAAAGAATAGACTAGTTAGCAGTCTGCAGCAGGAGCATTGTTGAATAGTGTTTGTTTGTGTGGCATAGTCTCAAAGAGGATGGTAGAGCAAAGAAGAAATCTGAATCTGTGTCTTAATGTGGGCTCAGGTATAAGTATGCCTTGGTGTGGGAGTCCCCAGAGGCTACAGTCAAGCTTGGGCCTTACTTTGGTATTGCCTTGAAACCAAGTACAGTCCCTTTTCAGAGTATTCTTTTAGTGTAAAGACAAGAAGCAAGGAGTATAGGAAACACTAGTAGGGAAGAGGGGAAGGGAAGGTGAGGTTAACAGTAATAACATCATGTGGTTTTGTACGTTGACAGTGTGAACAGCTTGATGACTGACTTCTATAACCTCTTATTTTTAAATAATTTTCTAGCAAAGCCTGTTAAGACACTTTGAATTGTATTAAATTTTGCTCCTCACTCTAACCCAGAATAGCATCTTCACTTATTTTCCTCGGAGGGAAATTTTTTGTCAGTTTGTGAGTAAACTGTGGTGAATCCCTCCTTAGTTTTACTGGGCTTTTCAAAGAGCACACCTCTGATCCTCTCTTACACAGCATTCCTCCCTTTATTCATGCACATGATGCCTGTCCACCAGTTAAGTGTGGCACCAGGTTATTCCCTTAGCCCTGCTGTCCGCACACAGCCCTCTGCAGTGACCATCAGCCCTCATCCTCAGGGTTCCCCTGCAGGTACCACCAGACTTCAGTGAATCATCTGGAGGGAAAATGCCCTGGGGGCTGGCAGAGCCTGCCCTCCACACACCAGGTAGTGCCAGCCCCTGCACCCCAGCATCCACAGGCAGCGGCAGAGCGGGGATTCTCCAGGCCCCACCTTGGTGCTGCCAGCAGCGTGGCTGCTGTGCTGCCCTGACCTTCTGCCATGGCTAATGTGTGCACACACCAAACCAGTTCTAAGATTAAACCACAGGATGAAGGATTACAGAGTCATTCATTACAAGGAGTACAGCAGGATATATGTAAAAATATCCATGTTTCCAAAACATACACAAGAAGATACATGAAGCTTCTTTTCAGTTGATTAGACTATGAATTATCACAAATAATTAACAAAGCAAAAGGAAGATTTAAAGATTATATTCCAGATGTTTTACTGATTTTATTCATATATAAATGCAAATTGATTTTGCAATGGTACAGTTCTGAATTGGTATGAATACAGATATCTTTCTGCAAGAAAACATTTTAACCAGAGGTGCTGTTGCAGTTCTGTTGTTTTCCTGATGTGTATTAATTCACCATCTACACTCTCATCCAAGCCTGTAATTTAGTGACTGAGTTAGAGCTGATTTTTTCAGCTAGTCTGGTCTCTCGTTCATTAGGCTCTTTGAGAAAATATATGCTGACAGACTGTACCTCTACCTGTAAGTAAAATGTGTTTTTTGAAAACAAAGAATGAAAACTCATTTGATTTTATAAAACACAAGAGAAATACACACTCTTAATTGTATACATTTTTCTTATTTACAGGGAATATATAACAGAACAATGCTTTAGGAAATTTCAAACAATAACAAGGTACAGAAAAAGAATTAATCAACCTGCTATAAAAGAAAACCACAAACTTCACTTCTTTTATCAAGACATCTTGATAAAACTATCACGAAAAAACCATTTGCCATTGTAAACCATCCAATTTTACTATGTATTAGGAAAGTTTTTGTCCCAGTGAAGACTACACACTATGTCAAATAGGAGGAAATGTGGACAGAAATCCTTAACCTATAATTCTACATACAAATATGTGCGCACAGGAATCCTATCTATGGTTAGAGAGGAGTTATGAAATTAATAGATTCAAAAGTGTAAAGCTGGGTACCATATAAATGGTGTTTGGAAAATTTAGTGACAGGTAAGCCTCATTCTTGTCATATATAGAGAAATTCAACTAATTTTGTGGTTTTAGTAGCTTGAAAACTGTCAGTGGCTGCAGGCTATAAAGATAATACTTGGTTTGGGGCTGTTGATTTAAATCATTGAGGAAATTATACAGTCTTGAAACAGAAGACAGACTAAAGGCATTGCCAAAGAACATGTAATCCTAAAAAATAGTTAACTTGCAATACTGCCATGTTGATACCTATTTGGGTTACAAAAGTTCTAGTTGTTGTGGTCTTAGTCTAGCTTTCATACTACTATAATTTTGCTGTTCCATAGACCATTGTCCATAATCCTCCTGAAGATAGATGGACTATTTCTGCCTGGAATTATTGAAAATAAATTCCATACAAATTGCTTGAGAATATTACTCAGATCCAGAGTGGCTAACATCTTTAGAGTTTTTGGCTTTTAGGGAATTACACACAACCTTTTAATGCTAAAGTTCATTAGTGCCTTGATATCATATTGATGAGCTTCATTTAAATGAATGGATGAACAGGTAAGTTTTAGCTAAGCTGATCTTATAGCTATTATGAAGGTAACCGAAAACATGTCATGGATGATAATTACTTGAAGAATTTCTCAATAATTTTATTTACTGTCATTCTTGGTTCAGGATTCACTCTCTCTTCTTTAATCTTAGCACCACTTCATTTCATTTTTAATGTTCTAGACAGCCATATCTTTTTCTAGAAATGCAGATATCCAGACATTCTTATTACTCATGGTTTCATTATCAGTTTGTTTTTCCCCTCATTACTGGCACTGACCTTGCCAAGAGCTAAGCACATGCATAATTTTACTAGTGCGATTAGACTCATTAAAGCTAATGAGATTAGTCAAGAAAGTAAAGCTACTTCTATTTAAATGTTTGTTGTTTGAGATAGTGCTGCTAGGATCAAGATGAGGAAAGTCTGGAAGGAATTCAGACTGAACAATAGTTTTCATTAAATATCATACAAAGAGAAATTCAAAGATTTTTCTCTTAACCCAACACTGATGCATGATGAATCCAAGATGGTTTTACACTGGAGGTGAGCAAGGATTTCCCAACACTGCTTTTTTTCTCAAAAGATGGGGGCTTGTCGAGAATTAAGCTGGTCTCAGCAAACTTTACAAGGTCGTTTCTCAAGTCCAGGGTGAAATTTCTAAAATTAAAGATAACGAGACATCTCAGCCATCAGCCCAGCAACAGAGGCTGAGTGTAACCTTATAGCAGTGCTATCAGCAGTGCTATTGTGATGCTGTGCCCTGGGAGGCTCTGGGTCCCCCCAGGAATATTTCATTAACGTGGGGAGATTGAGAGAAGCAAAGCCAGAAGAGGTTTCCTCTTTCTGCACAGAAATAGGGAGATTGCACTGAATTAAACAACATTTTCCCTCACTGGGGAATAGTCTCACAATTGGAACAAGGGCTTATGGCTTGGGGGTCTTGTGTATAAGACCCTCAAGAGGTGTTTATGCCAGTATAAAGTGGGGGAAGAGTTTAAAGGATTTCCTTGCTATTACACCTACACAACTTTTGTTCCTCATTTCAAGTGCTGCAAGTCTGTTGTTTTGTGACCTGCCAGCTGAAAGCCTCCCAGAAGCATTATAGCAGCCAGAAATACAATGTTTAGAGTGCACCTGGTTTTCAGCCCCTTTCTTTGACAGCTGTCTCAGATAGGGCTGAGTGGGGAGGAGCATGGAGCAGTTGCTCCATCCATCTCAAGGAACTTCCCTTCTGGACTGTCAGGACAATTTTATGGAGACTGGTAACACAGGCCAGACATGAAGTGGGTGATTATTAACTCCATCACACTATAATTTGTCTTTTCTGACCTCTGATGAACTGCCTCATATAAAGTGAATTATAAAAAAATCTGGCCTCTTACAAATGTGAACTGCTCTGTTATAATTTTGAAGCAGTAGATCTCCCATGGCTTTGGAGAAAACATCGCTTGTGGGCTTTCACCCATTCTATACCTTCCTTTCAAAATAAACGCTTATTTTAGTCTCTGATAAATACAAATGACAAGCAAAATTTATTTAAGCTACAGAATGGCTATTTCTAGTCTGAAAGTTAAAATTCTTAGTTAAAAATTACTCCTGTACCTTGCCTTTTTCTGTGCAGAGGTTAAAAACCAGCAAGTCTGTCGCTGCAAAGTCTAATGTCAGGGATGGTAGATATATTTAACTATTACTCACTTTTCTCTAGGAAAGCAACTGATCTATGCCCCAATACTCACAATTTTATTAACATTGGAAAGAGCCATGTGGTGTTCATATAGTGTTTAATCTCCATGAAGTCTCAGAGCCCAAGGTTTTCTGATTGCTGGCAGAGGAGGAGGACTGGAGTGACAGTTAGGGGTGCACCGGTCCCTACTGTATATACAGCTGTTGCTGCACAGGGGAGGGAAATGCAGGGTCTGGCTGTCTGTTCCAAACAAAAAGAAATGGCACATGCTATTACTTCCAGATCATTGCAGTCCCTGCACCACCATCTGCTGGGGGTCAGAGCAGTTGTCCGGGTCGGCGTCAGTCATGCACAAACTCAATGCCTTCCACCGAGCTGCGCCCAGCAGTACATATTTACAAGAACAATAAAGCGAACCTGCTCCCTGGACACAGGCACCACAATGCTCCATCACATTGGGAACAAAGGGGCACAACAAAAGTTGATATGCATTACAAAGGAGGTTCTTGGGGATCACAGCTTTGTGATTTCAGGCCGTAACACAAATTGAAGGGAAGAAAAACTGTCACCAATAAGCCCAGACCTAGTGATCATTGTATTTGTAATTGACACAGCATTGCTGAAAGGTTGCCTGGGTCTCTGTGTTTCCCCTTTTCCTATTGTAAAAGTCTTCTGTAGAAAATAGTTAAATGGGAAAAGCTTTGAGGATAAAGATTGAAAACTTGGATATATTATTCTGTAATAGCAGCAAGATAGTCCCTGCCACTTACCCCATCTTGTCCATGCACATCTCTTTTTTTTCTGGGGCTTATGCCATGTGCTGGAGCAAGATGTGGAGGGCCGTGACCGACGTAAGGTTAACAGTTCCTGGAAACTGGATGAGTACAACTGTGCCACTGTGATGTTGAAACCAAATGAGCAGTTTTAACATCTCTTCAGTGTAACAGCAGCTAGTGAGTAATTAATTTCTTCTGCTGAAAACGGCTGCTTCACCACCACTGGAGTGATACATCAGGCGTTATTGTCAGGTGCTTCAAACCTTTCACTTAGTGCTGTCCTGCACCCTTGGCTGAACATACACGTATAGGTATGACACCCTTGGGGCCTAGAGCTCGAGGTGGCTTTGCTGCCATACGTTAAGGTATGTAGAGGTAAAAAGTACAACCCTTCTTTTAGGTCTGGGCTAGCTTGCTGCAGAGCTATGTCCAGTGTTCACACCTGTTCTGAATCAAAATGGAAGCAGAGGAGTAATGGAGCTCAGTGCAGAGGCGTCTGCATTCAGCTGAGTCTATTAGTTTGGTCTCAGCATCAACACTGCTAAAACAGGCAGCAGTGCCAGCATGGGGTGAGAGAAATAGGCAGCAGTTCTGGAAAGCTGTGAAAAGGGCAGGTGGAGCTGCACCCAGAACATTTTTCAAGTGCGGCTCATTGCCAAATAACTAGAAACTATGCTGTGCTAGCAAAAAACCACGAAGGACTGCTGTAGTCCCTGCCTCACATAGCTGCAGTGTCTGTCACAGCACTACCACATACATAATCTTTGACATTTCATCTGTTAATTAGTGGTTTTGGCACAAGTAAACACACTCTTGTTAGGTCCTATCCTCAATTGCTTTTTACTAAGCATCACTTGTCATTTTTGCATAAAACCTCTCCAGTCCATGTAATGTTTGAGAGCCTTCTTGGATGATTTGCCTGAAACATGATATGGAAGAGACCTCCAGGTAGCTGCACACACATGTCTTCCAGACTCCACCTTCCCGGCCTCACTGGCACCAGGACACCCCAGCTGCCGGAGCCGCAGAGCTGGTTCTGGAGCCTGCGAGGGCATGCAGAGCAGCCCTTGCTTGTTTCCTTGGAGAACCTCACCAGCTCAGTTACATATCTGTACTTGGAGGACACTTTCCCTGAGCCATTCCACACAGAGCTTAGCTCCACAGGTTTGTCCTGCAGTTTGGCAGGCTTTCAGCAGTGGGATCAGGACTAAGAGAAATACTTTTTTTGCCATATGTTTCTGTGGAACGGCGTTTGAAGTAAAAGTTGCAGAAGAGTAGTCATTGTATAGCTTAGATGCATTTACATAATAAAATGTATGCAAAGTGTAAAGAATTTTCTATCTCTAATTTTGGGGAGGAAAAGGCAGGGGATGGAAAGGTGGCAGAGAGACTGTGTGAGGATATTAGTAATAAAATGAAAGGACAGAAATCCTTCAGCCTGCAGGTAATTGATGTACATCTGCTCCAAATGTGTGAGGACTGAAAGTCATTTCCATCAGTAGTTCAATAGAAGTGATTGGTCCTGTATGTCTAGTTCTCTATGGAGAGGTGCTGCATTGTGGAAATCATCTCGTTTCAGTGCCTGCTTGTGCCCGTGCTGGAGGCTTTATTCTATCAGCCAGTGACTAGATCAGTGTAGGGAATAGACTGGGTTTGCAAGTCATCTTTCTGGACACAGTTCAGACATTGAGGAACCTTTTGTAGTAGAAGGTGTCCCTGCCCATTGCAACTACATGGTCTTTAAGGTCCCTTCTAACCCAAACCATTCTAGGATACTGTGATATTCTTCACATAATGCCAGGGAAATTTAGGACTGGTTTCATGTCTTCTGCAAATAAATAAGGGACTTCAGTATTCAGGAGAAACTTTGTATGTCTTGTGGTCACTAGCAAGTGTAAACCACAAGAAGAGATGCATTCTGACTAATAAAGTAAGGTTTCTGGTAAAAATGAAGCTTTTACTAAATGAGCAATCAAACAACTGTGTTGGTACTCTTGTTCTATGACATATTACCTCTGAACCATGCTCTTGTTGGTGGAATATTCCCTCCTCCTCAATCGCATGTGGCATACTTAAATGCTGCCCTGGATAAACCATAGTCTTAACTTCTATGTTGTAAGTCTGTTATTGTGGGGAAAAAAAGAGTTCACTTTAGTTTTCTTAATTGCTTAGGTTAAATTAATCTATACTGTGTCCAGCCCAGTGGATATCCTGTTGTACATACACCTGAGGAGTCTAATATTGAAACCTTGCAGCATCCAGGGGCTGACTGGAAGCTTTTGTGTTTGGGTATTTAAGCAGGAGATGAGCTGTTGGGAAAATCTAGCCCAGAATAAGAGTTTAACTTTTTATATTAACTCTTTTATTTTGTTAACATTACCCTTTATCTCTGAGGTTGTAAATTTATTTTTATAAAGAGTAGTTCTGGGAGTTACCACATCTCTGGACAACATAAATTCAGCCCAGATCAGGCACAGCGTGTTGAGTCACACAGCACACAGAATATATGCACATCATGGCTGCTCATGCCAGCTTTATTCTTTATGCTGCATCAATGACAACTATGGGAGAAAAAGTGATGTTTGATCAGACTCAAATTGCACAGAGGGAAGGTTTGGCCCTTTTTAACAGATTTAATCTTTCACCTTCAGCTGTGCCAATTGAATACATTACATCAAGAGACAGTTTTTGACCTGGGATTAACTGTTGTAATTTTGGATTTACTACCTAGTGGAGCCTTGGCCTGATTTTTACCTCCTTTACAACATTTATATGCTGTTTCTTAACATATCTTTCTTGAACTCATTTTCAAATCTATGTCTTCAAATCCTGTCTTCTTCCTACCTGTTCTCTGAATTCCGTCTGCAGTAACGTCTGCCAATTTCTGATGCCTAATGGCCAAATAAATGATCATTAGGAAATAATGGATTAATAAAATACAATTATGTATTTTTGAAAGCAATGTTTTAGTGATTTACAGCTGACCTAGTGCATATATATGGTAATCATGTACTTTTGTTGCTTTTGTACTGCATCCCTTCTCACTGCTTACTCTGCCCACTTACAGATTGTATTTTAGCCCCTTGAATTTGCCTGATTGAAGAAGTCTTTGCAATGGTATTTCCTAAGCATGATATAGGAGGTTCCTCAAACATATTGGAGATACTTAAAATTTCATGAGGGAGAAAAAGCTTTTAATATTCAAATATGTTCCCATTGTTTGTGGTGTTATATTTTTTGTTACAAAAATCCTCTAAAAGGCATATTCAAAGGGTTGCCTTGCCTTAATAAACTTAGAAAACTTTTGTCTTGTCCCCTATGTTGATTCCAAATGCAGCTGTTATTACTCTGTTTTTACTTGCACGTTTTATGCTATTGCACTGTGTTAGTGACTGAGTAGCGCTTCACTGAGCAATAGAACTGCGTTCGCTCAGCTTAAATACTGCTGCAAAAGTAGCACAAGAGAAAAATGTCTTTAAGGTTCTTTAGAAACTCTGGATAAGCTGCAGTAGTGGACTGGGAAAAGATGCAGCAGAGAAAGAAATCACAGAAGTTAAGGAGAAATTGGTAGAAAAGCAAAGGGAGAGACTGCTGCTTTGGTAAATAGAGAGAGGGGTGGCTGAGCAGACAGCATCAAATTGCTCCCCATCTCTGTTCTGGCACTTGCAGATCTATTGAAAACAGGCCAGAAGGACATGCTGAATTTGTTGCTCCCATGTGCCAGCCTTTTCTGCAGCAGCAAGAGAAACCAATCAGTGCTGCTTCAAAAGCAGCTGGAAACTGAGAAATCCCTGGTCCCCCGCTGCCTGGCAAGCAGCAGTACAGGGTCTTCTCAGTTTCCAGCCACTACAGAGGCTCTATTGACAAAATGTGTGCGGCATTTGAAGGAGCACAATGTGACAATGAATGAACCTGAGAGAGACAAAACAAGTAAGGGGGAGAAAGGAAGAAAGGGGCAAGAATAAATGGGAATGAGGGAGCAACTGAAGAGAGGAGGACAAAAATCAAAAGAAAAATATGCTTATTACTGCAAAAGGGGCAATAAACATAAATAATTCTTGTCATATTTGACACCTCTGCACTGCTTTATCAGAGTACAGTTGTGATAGGAAGACTAGAGTGAAAGAGGTAAACTTTACTAACATTTGCTTTCATTGCCTCTCTGAGATACAGACAACTTAATTTAGTTCCCTACTTTCACAAATACTGTTGTGAAGTACAGAGTAACTGGAAGATGCCAGATACCACAGAGGGGGACCACATGGCACTGTGAATGGGACAGCTCCTATCCTCATCCTCTGTTTTCTGAGAGAGGAAGATTTAAAGAGCCCTGTAAGTCAGGAGAAGGGTGCCTTACTGCTACTCAGAACAACCTGGAGAGAAAACAAATGCTGCCCAAAACAAAGCCAAGCAGCTGGTTCCTTTTCTCCTTTCCCTTGTGCTTTGTTGCATCAGCTATGAGAATGTGTAGCAGAGTGGAAACTAGAGTATCACCAAGAGCTCAGAGCAAAGCAGCATGGCTAAGTTTTATTTCTTTTACCTCTGTCTGCCTGGTTATGAGGTGGGTACCAAGAGCTTAGGGTATCTGTGGTACATTAATCTCCCAGCTGTTCCTACTTAAGCTGCTTGTTCAAGATGAAGAGAGATCTGGGGGTGCCAGAACCAAAGTTAGTTACAAAGCAGCTAAACTGGAAGGGGCTTTCCAAATGTCCTCACATGACTCATGGAATTTTTAGTTCATGGGTCCAACTAGAGCTCCTTCAAATTAAAATCCCCTGAAACATATGCTGGGTGAACACAGCATCTTCAGCACCAACTTTTTCACTCCAGACAGCTGCTCTTACTTGGAATAATGAGGTACGGTAACATGCAAAAATGAATAGTACTTGGGGGAGAGCACTGACATCTACAGATTTTCTGGGAATTCTTTGCATTTTCTGAAAGGTCAGAGAAGTGCACCATAAAAACTGAGACAGAAGAATAGAACTGTTGGTGTTAGGTTTCAAGAGGCAATAGCAGCCAGGAACTGAGAAGGGGGGAAATTTTATATTGCCCAAGTTGAAAATGGGTAAACTCAATTTATGTGCATTTGCCTTTGAGCACTGCACTGTCATAATCTTAAATGAGCTTATCTTTTTAAGCAAAGGAAGGCTTCTGTCCTGGTGACAGGAGTTTTGCAATTAATAAAGGCTTCTTAAAAAATTCTCAATTCTGATTCAGGTTCAAAATAAAATTCTTCCATTTGCTTTCTCAGCTTGACATTTATTTTCAGTCATGAGTAATTATTCCTGTAAAGTAGTTACTGCTTAGGTTAAAAAAAAAGTCTGTTTCTCCAAAGCAAACTTAATTTGAGCATGATCTATGGTTTCTACCAATTCCCTAGTATTTATATCAGTGATCAATTTGTCTTTCTTTGTAGGAATAGGAGGCAGTATAGAACTGATTTTTTGGTGATATTTTTACTAATGAGCTCCTGGGTGTTATAATTTTGAAAGAACCTACAGATGCTTTGGTAGTTGTAAAATGAGACCATCATCATGTCTGTCTCATGAGGAAACCCCCATTGTGTAGTAGGTTAAGAATGAGACATTTTCTTTTTTATTTCATCTGTTAAGTTCATGTATAGTAGATCAGAATTGCTATGATATTTTCAAATTTACTATTTCAGATCTTTTCATCTAAGTTAATTTAACACAGAGGTATCTTGCATCATCTCTAAAATCTTAGCTGTATTTTTTATGTCATAGGAGATTATAGCAAGGGCTGCAGAGAAACTACCAGCATGATAACTAAACACACAGAGATACCTCTAAAAATACTGGGCAAAAATCTATCTAATACTTTTGGAAATTTTTCTCCCTTTTATCTCATGGACTGGCTCTGATTACATTAGTGAGTAATTCATCGTAACAGAAACAGATCACCATATTGAACTAGTTAGTGCTGAGAATCAGTATATTTGTTATAAACATTACAAGGATTTGAACTTCAGGCTACCTTTAACTTGATCCCTTGGGCTGGCTCTTGTCACCATGCAAGAAACCCAAAAGCTGCTCAAAAACCCACTGGTTGGTTTGGAGTTGTAACATCCTCGCTGGAGTGCAATTCATGTCCACTGAGCAGAGCTTCTGGGTTAGTTCCCTGCAAAGGGAATTCAGTGCTTCTGTGCACCAAAACTGCTCTGGGAGCTGAGCCAGTGTGCAGTAAACAGGAGCAGTAAGGGGGGGATTTGTTGCAAAACTGCATTGCTGGTCTGAACCAAAATGGTAAATATGTAGTCAATCATATATATTTTTGTGGCTTTGGGAAGTCATTGCATATTTTTCTCTAGCGTGCAAACCAAACCATTTCGCATGATAAAACTCAAATATGTAATTGTATACTTTTCTGGCCAGCGACCTCTGGTAAGTTCTGTGTGTTTGGTGATGCAAAGAGAAAACAAGTTGCACTGAATCATTATGTAAGCAGAGAAATCCTTACATGTATGCTTTACACGCAGCTCAGAATAGATTTTATTATAAATTGTGCTTTCACATAAAAATTATGAAAAACTGGTGTCCTTGCTTCAGTTCTCCCAAAAAAGAGTAAGTGATGGGTTTTCCAAATCAGGAAAACAGACTGATTTTCTGTGATCAAAGAAGACCCTATGCTATAGAGGGTTTCATGAGAATGGATAGAGTGAAGAAAAAAAGTCCAGAATCATGTAGGCTTCATTTAAAGCAATGTGTTTGATATCATATAGTACATTGAGGTATTGATCATGAGATCAGAAGTCAGAACTTCTGCATGCTAATTTTGACTTAGTCAATGAATTCAGCTTTTGTCAAGTCATTACCCTGCTGTTTCCCACATGAGCAAAGGAATGTTAGGGTTTCAAAGAGCAGAAGAAAGAATTCAATACTTAACAGTTTACCTTTCTGATTTCCAGTTTATTTATTTGAGTGAACCATTATTTTGCTCTTAAAAGGCTTCTGAATTTAATTTACTACTACTGGCTAATTTTTGCACTTAAAAATTTGATTTGATTTTGATTACTCACATTCATTTGTGTAATTTCAGTTTCTTGGCGGATTGCTATGGCTCAGACAATGTTCTTCTGCAGCTGCTGGTATGAGTACAAAATCAGTTAATTCTTGCGTATAAGTTTTGTGCATTTGTTCTCAACAAGTGATCAGGCACATTTTGAGTGAATGCATATTTCCAGAAAGTAAATAGAAAAGTACGTAAAGTGAGTGGTAAAAAGCATTTAGTTGTGAAAAAGGAGAATTCCTATATTAGTGTACTCCAGTGGCTTTGTGCTAATGCTGTTGAATTTCTTCCACTGGAGTCTGATTCATAAATGGATTTGGATACTTAAAATAGCAGTTATTTTCTAAAGTATGTGCTATTAGAACTTCTAATACAGCCTTCTGTTTAAGATTAATAGAGTACTCCCATGTTCACACCACAGATTATACCCACAGTCTGCCTTTCAGGCTGCTTTGCTTCCTTCCCAAGGGAATGGTGGCACCGGAAATGATAGACACTGCAGGAAATTCAAGCAAATGTGCTCTACTGCCACCACTATGCCTGAGCTCACTGTGAGCCTCCTTATTCTGACCTGGGGTCTCTTTTGCCACCTGTGACTGTGCATTTGCACATATGCAGAGGTATGTCTGTCAATTTGCAGTTACTGCTGTAAAGAGATGACAGACAGACCAGTTCGGAAGCAACAATGCTGGGGCTCTCCAAAGGGCTTTGTTTGGTGTGAGTGCACAGCAGGAGAGATTTCTTGCAAAAGGCTGCCATCCACTTTTGTGCAATATGCAGTTTGATCCATATTCTTGCCAATTATATTTTGAGGGTAGCGTTCCAAACTGTACTTTCCCTATCCCCAGATGAGAGGCTAAGTTTGCCCAGAGAGTTGGAAGATGCTGCTTCCCAGGGAGCTGTCAGTCAGCTGTGACTCCAAACTCCTGGTACGTCACACCCTAATTAAAAC
This sequence comes from Cinclus cinclus, assembly GCF_963662255.1. NCBI lineage: Eukaryota > Metazoa > Chordata > Aves > Passeriformes > Cinclidae > Cinclus > Cinclus cinclus. The sequence continues at coordinate 18,362,635 of NC_085050.1, read as the reverse complement.
CAGCTTCTAGAATGTCTTTTTCACTCATGCTTTGAAATATCATTCTAGTTTAGGAAACTTTCAGACATGGCCATGCTCAGCTCCTTTCTAAGTCTGAGAGAACGCAAACCTATATTCACCTTCTGGACATCCTCTGCCTCTGGGCATGTTGTCTCCCTTTGTAGTCCTGGTCCTAGAACAACACAAGTGTATTTTTCTTTCATAAGGAGATACTTTTTTAAAGTTTTCTACTTTAGTTTTGCAAAACCAAAAGTTTCCTGATAGTCTACAGATAGCTTCAGATCTAGTTTCTAATATGAACTGGAGGAAGTCCACAAGAATGTTTAGAGATAAAGTCTCAGTTCAGTTTGGTGATGAAACACCAGGAGATGTTTCCCTTCATCTTCAAGGTGTTTCTGATTTTCTTCTTTTAATGAAACACAAAAATGTAAAGTATTTCCCCTTCCACCCCAGGTTTACAGTAAGATCTGTAGGAATTATCACAACTGCATCTCTCAAACAGAGGTATTTTAAAAATTTTAACAGACTTTTAAAATTTCAATTTGGTCATCCCTTTAAAATTTGATCTCTAAAGAAAGCTTGCACAACTCCCTAGTAACTGTTAATGGACCTCAGTACCTCTTACCCTCAACCATTAACCATTACATCCCTATTACAAGTGAGAATAGAGAGACAGACAGCTCAGGCTTTTACTTTGGCACAATCCATACAGATTAGTTAAAAAACAGGCCCAGTACAAATTATACCAAAAGAAAAAGTCCAAAGCATGAAAATAAACCAAAAAAATAATTACATCATTTCCTTGTATCTTCCCTAAGGACAAGGAATTGGAGAGTATGAGTCAGTCTCAAGAAATTAAATAAGAACAGCCCAGCTTTTAGTGACTTTTTTCTTCTTCATACCTTCTGGAGCAGAGCAGGCCATCAAGTACAGGCAGCAGAAATCTGACTGTCTGACAGGTGTTAAAATAAGAGTGAAGGTGCACTTGTGGAGAGCTTGGCTTTCTGGTTTGTGACAAGATACAGTGACCAAGAAAAGTGGACTTGAATATGGGGCAGCACGGCGTTGTGGATAGCCCATCTCCTGCTGCTTGCAGTCAACAGCAAAGTCAGTGTGCTCTACAGCTATGGGAGAAATATTTTCAAAGCTCTTTGTAGTGAGGAGAACACATTTAACATGTCCTTTTGGATGCTTAAGCCTCTTTTTGATACCTCTCCTTTCCATTCTGCTATACAGAGGTGCTGTGAGGAGGAAGCAATGGAAGACTTATAACTACTTTCCTGGTACACAGACAGCCCATTTTGTCTGTGACTTATCACTTTGGCATATCATTTTGCTATGTACTCTCCTTGCTTTCTGTCCAACATCACAGTTTCAAATATTCTGGCAAATTACATTTAATGATGAAATATATTTTCCTGCTTAATAGTTCAGTGAGAATTATCTGAAATATTAATAAGCTTTCTGCTGTGCCTAAATGGTATTGTTCACTTATGCTTAAATAAAGCTCAGGATAACAAAGGTTCAACTGTTTGAGGAAGCGGTTCATTTATGATCATCATTCACATTTCCTTTGAAATCAAGGGTATTCACAAGGTCAGTGTCTCTAAGGATACTTTGACACACGAAATTCTGTGCTGTTTACATTGGTGAAGAAAACAGAAAAAGGCAACTCAACATATTTTTTGGTCACACTCTCCAGTGCTTCTGAAGTCTTTCAGTAATCAAACATCATAAATTTCAAAACTACCCTGGAGCATCCCAGGTCTGAGTTTACAAGGCAGAAAGTTTAGTTACCCAACTCAAGTTTCATTGTCCCCCTGTTCCTGAGATTTCATTTCAGAGTGCACTCTTGCTCATATTTTTAACTTTGTTTGTTTGTTTATTTTGCTTTTCACCATTAATTCCTGGTCTCCTCTGTCTTTTTATGTCATGTTCTGTCCCTGCTCCAAATAGGTAGTTTGTTGACCACAAACGCATTTAAAGGGCTTCAACCAAGTTAAAAACTGATGGAAGACTTAAGATGAGAAAGTAGGAAAAGCTTACCTGGAAGCATACATATAATTTTCTTTTTAATATTTCAGATCAAGACCATACCCCCCACCCTGAGATTCATTTGACTGTATCAAAATCTCAGTTTTCATTTGAAAATAACTCCCTCTGAAGAGATACTGATGCCTCTACTGGTGCCTGCATGAGCAACATGAAAAAATACCTGTGAGCAATGCTGATGTGCATCTTGAAGTTCAACAGTGTTCAGTAGCTTCAGGGCTCCCTGACAACTTTATCAAACCCCATGTACCAGGATGAGAAAAACATGAAGACCTTATTAAACTCTCCAAAACCTTGGATTTCACAGTAATGATCTCTTTGCATCTTTCAGCCTATGAGGGGCAAATGGGATCAAACCATGGGATGGGTATGAGAAGCCAGGACCATGCGATTTTTGTGTCACGCTGTGCCTTGGGCAGAAGCTTCCAATCATCTGACCCTGTCCTCAGCATCTGTTTCCCCGAATTGCAAATAGTTCCATTACCATCATTCTGTTTTATGTCCTGCAAATGCAAATTTGCTCTATGACAGAATGAGTCCTATGTCTGATGGAGATTTCGCCATCCCATATTGTGTGTGTGCAGGTCCTACGTAAGCCTAAGAAAAACCTTCTGATGTGTACTACTGATTGTTTACATATGTTATCAGAGGAGAAAAAAAAACAGGAAAGGAAAGCTGGCAGCTTACACTGCCAAGAGACCTGGCAGTGGCTATAATCACATTTAGATCATTTCCAGTCAACAGGCTTTGTTTTCATTCTTAAAAAAACCCTTCCTAGAAAGTTGCTGCGCTGCTCTTTTTACTCTGCTACAGTCAGTTCAGAGGAATACCTGCAATGGCTCCTGTCCTTACAACCAAAGCAGGCAACATCAGGAGATGCTTCCAGAGAGAAGGTAGAAGATGTGGTGAGATAATGTGCTTTATACAAGTTCAAAATATGTAACACTACTTGGAGCTGTGATTGTGGTTCTGTATGACAAAGGTCTTTCAATGATAGTGAAGTCAGGGACTTGTGATGCAAATAGAAATTGATGCCAAAAGAAGATAAAGTTTGGAACCTGGGCATATTTTTCATCTTCAGGTCAAACTTCATAATGGGACTAAAAAATATGAGCACTGGAGGACTGGCACTCCAGCTGCCTGTGCCGAGGAATTGCCTGTAGCAGAGAGAATGGTTCCTTAGCCAGCTAAGCCAGAAGAGCTTACTGCTTCTCTGACAAAAAATACTAGAGGGAGTAGATACCAAAGCAAGTTTAATCAATGTCTAGCTAAATTAGTGTGTTTAAACCTGTCTTCTTTCAACTGTTCTGCACCCTTGCAACTATTCACTTGTACATGTGATACTGGAAACTTTTTTAGGGTAAAATAGAAGTCGCAAACTTACATCAGCATCTCAAATACTACAATTCCAGCTAGTCCAGGCCCAAGCCTTGAGAGTCCTGTAATATTAATACAAAAACTGTTCTCATAGCATTAAGCACTTGGGGACTGAAAACTGCAGTTTTTGAAAATGCTGACTCATTTTAAAATAATGGTCTTAATATTGTCTCTGCCTGAAGACATACAACATGAACAAAAATAAAATGTAAACTTTTATGTCAGCATAAATATTAGACATTCATATTAGCATCATCCAGAGAGAAAAAAAAGGAAGTTCAAATGCAAGCAGTTGCAGAGATAAGGAGCTCTAGTACAAATCCATGTGAGAAGATGCAGTGTTATTGGCATCAACATTTCTTCGGGCATCTTAGTCATCAGAAGCACAAAGATGGCAATGAATGCTCCAGAGGAAGTAGGGCAGTGATAAAAACACTTCATATCCAGCATCAGATTCCAGGTGTGAAACCAAAACAGAAGTATTATTTTCTGTATGCATGTAGAAAAGTGACAAAACCTATCTGCTTTTGACATCTAAATGAGACACACTGAGGACTAAAGTTAGCATCCTAGTCTTACTAGGTTTTACTTTGCCTTCCCTAGAGAAGGGAAGACCAAATAGCACCTATCAGATGCTGAAGTAGCCTACAGGTTACAGCATACACCCCTTCCCTCTGCCCTCCACTTGGAAATCATGTTTCTTAGGATCATGTCAGAGCTTCTGGCTGTTAGGCCACATACTCCAATACAGAAATGCAAGGCATAGGAAGTTGTCAATGATACAAGGAAAAACAAAGTAATACTTGTCAGCTGAGATATGAAAGTAAAATCACAGCTGAAAGGGAAAAAAAGATGCTGTGCAGTCAGCACTTGGTGGAAGCTATCATCTTCTGCTATGTTTTCCTTCTGAGAAGGACAAAGATGTTTTCTCCTAAAGGCTGGCACTGGTAGGGCATTGGTGCGCAAAACTTTTGTGCTCCAGACCAACAGAGGTGGAAGAGAAAACAACCTCAAATAAATTGACTTTCATGCCCAAATCTCCATCCAAAATACCTAATCCTCATCTGAGCTACTTCAGACAGCAGCAGTCATTGGTGCCAGACTCCCAAACATACTCCTATCTGTGAACTTTTTATAGGTTTGGGAGTAGGGTGAAAAGTTGGATGAGTTAATTTTGGTTGAGGTTACCCTGGCTCCCCAAGGCAGTCTGACTTGGAACATTTTTGAGTTTAGCTCTTCTGAAAGACCTATCTGACTTCTTTCCAGAAAAAAAAAAAAAAAAAAAAAAAGAAAGGAAAGAGTGAAAGTGGACCTACACTGTTTTTACAGAAAAACCTTCATCCACCTTGATTTCACACTCATGACTCCTGCAAATGTCAAACAGACTGTGGCTCAGAGCCAGCACATGGCAGTGGCAGAAACTTCTTTCCACTGGTTTCTTTAATTGACCATTTCCCTTACAGATCTGAAAAGAGATGAATCAAAACTAATTGCTTGCTTAAGAAGTAATACTGACTTACTCATTAAACTTTGTTGTGACACTGGGCACAGACACCTGAATGGTCTGGAAAATATGAAAAGAATTGGCTGGGGAACAAAAACAGAGCTGATACGTGGTAATGGCAGAAACAGAAGTAGAAGCTATACAATAAAGGCAAATTCCTTTTGAATGCCTCTTTGTCTTGCTTTAAAGAAATACAGAGAAGCACTCAAGATGTACAGATAACTAGGCAGTGTTTCTCACCGCAGAGCTTAAGGAAAGAAGGAAGTGCTTCAAGGGTTAGTTCCTGACCATATGGAATATTGCTGGACTAAAGGCAGTCAGCTGGAGTTCATCCTGATAGTCCCCCAAACCATTTTATCGCAAAAATGTACTGTAATCAGTAAGAAGCAGTCACAGTATTTCTCCACCACTTTCATGCTTTACAGGCAGATGGAGGAAGGAGAAGAGTGTGGGGTTCATGATGCATATGAATGATGAGCTTGGTCCATGTTTTTAAAAAAGTATCTTGTGGAAAGGGTTAAAAAAGGGCTATGGTTACATGTGAACTTCATCTTTCCACCTGCCTATTGGTTATTTGTTCTATTTGTTAGGGCAACATTGCTTGCATAGTTGTTCATATGTTGCATCAAAGGAATAAAGATGAGTCACTGAACGGGTGGATGCTATGTTCTGTAATGTCTTTGCATCTGCTTCTGCTGCTACATTACCAGCTGGGGAGAGATTTTAGAAGCATCAGTCCTTCACAGGCTGATCACTAGCTTGGTGAAAACAGAATTTACAGAGGTGGGAAATTAGAAGCAGAGGAGTTTTATACCTGCAGAGAAACTTACACTGGCTACTTTCAGAGATAAGAGTATTGCCTTGGCCTTCAAGCAATATCTACAAGAATGCAGTTTTAACGTCTGCTTTTTTTCTGCCAGTCTGTGTCTTAAACTGAATCACTGTGTTTCAGTGTGATGTTTTGTAATGTTTTTGATACACATACTTTATTTTGTCAGTGTATGGATACAACTGTATCATCTTAAAAAATAGACATTTTGTGCTTCAACTTACTTTGCAGTTTAGATTCAGGAGTACAAGCGTTCTCAGTTTGTATTCAGTTCCCGCGATGGACTGCTTTACTTGGGTCCTTTGAACAGTGACATGGAAAAATAATTAAATATTGTTGCAGTAAAGTCAAAGGCAAAATGGCCCATTGAGGTTTCTGGTTCAGGCAAGTTCTTACACTGTTGTCCTTCTATTAGTTCACTTCCAGCTGACACATGATATATAAATAGTTGTTAATGTGTGATTAGAAAGAAAATCTCAGTCTTGTCCATAGCATGATCATTAAGATGAATAGGAAGAATTTTAATCTGATTTTGTAGCATTAAAAGTCATAAGATTGATGGCATCACAGCAAATTACTTTCCTGGAATTTTAGGGACACATTTACTAACTCAGTGGAATTATGATATAGTCTGAAGCATTTATATTTTCCTCTTACATAACACGTCCCTATGGCCAGGATGAAAGAATTCATTCAGAGGTCAACTAGTCAGATTTTTAAAAAAAGAAGGAAAACTTTTCTACAATTTTTTCTACTCTGTTTTGGTGAAACACAGTCTGGAGTACTGCATCCAGCTCTGGGACCCTAACAGAAGGACAGGGTCCTGTTGGAGCAAGCTCAGAGGAGACCATGAAGATGATCAGAGATCTGGAGCACCTCTCCTAGGAAGACAGACAAGAGAGCTGGGGTTGTTCAGCTTGGAGAAGAGAAGGCTCTGGAGACACCTCATAGCACTCTCCAGTAACTGAAGAGGTCTTACAAGAAATCTGGAGGGGGATTCCCTGCAAGGGCATGCAGTGGTAGGTCAAGGGGTAAATGCCTTTATACTGAAAGAGGTAGGTTTAGATTGGATACCATGAGAGCAGTGAGGGAGCACTGGACCAGGTTGCCCAGAGAAGTTGTGGATGTCCCATCCCTGGAATTGTTCAGGGCCAGGTTGGATCAGGCTTGGGGCAACCCTGGTGTAGGAGAAAGTGTCCATGCTGATGGCAGAGGGGTTGGAACTTGATGACCACTAAGGTTCCTTCCAACTGAAATCATTCTGTGATTCTGTGAAATCTGTCAGACCTCAAGTGCCCTTTCCTGGTCTTGGTGGGCTGCAGAGGCATTGCTGTGAATTTTCTGTCTAGGAGCCTGTGGTCCTAGAGTCCACAGTTCCAAAACAACCCATATCCCAAGCTGTCCCTGGGGCCAGGGGTTATTTGGGATCCTACTCCAGTCAAGAGCAAGGAAACCTTGAAAGCTCTGACTTTTAATTATATTTTGGCCTCCATCTTTATAGCAGTCTGCTTGCAACCCCAGCTCATACCTGCCTGCCATGTGTCCTACCAAACAGGAGGTTGCACTGCTAATTCAGGTTGACCTGGGCTGAGGGTGCCAGGGTTTCCAGGTGCCAGTCCATGGAGCTTTAAGGATTACACCACCATTTAAAGGTACACCTCAGTCTGGTTTTAGAAGACTCCAAAGCTGACATTTGTCTGAGCATCTAGCATCGCCTTGGTTTCAGTGCTGGTTTATCTACCTTCTGCATTTAGCAGTGTATAGGTTTAGATGATTCTGTGGTGCTATGGTTACCAAACAAGGAAGCCCCTGCAGCCACTGTGCTGGGTCATATGAGTAGGAAAAAATAGAGCACAGCATCACTGCTACCATATCTCTCTGCAGGGCTTCTGAAAAGAATTAAAAATAGCTTCCTGCTTTACCAGGAAACTTCCTGTTATTTATATAGTCCTCTCTGTCCCCTAAGGTAAGGTGTTAAATGAAATGCATTTAAATGAAACAAAGTGTGTCAAGTATTATACCTCAATGATGTTGAACAAATTCTCATTTCCATTGCTTCCTTCTCATGGGTACTAAGAGTAGCATGAACAGAAAAGCAAAATGAGGAAGTTTTTGGATGACCATTTTCTGCTAGAAATTCTTGTTCTTTTATTAAAATGAATTTTGGAGCAGAAAAAAGGGGAGAGTCTCTTATGTAGTGTACCTTCATCATACTGCATGTGCTTTCAGCTGTCTATTTTGCCTCCAGCCAAGCACTCAAGGAATAAGGCCTTTAACCTTGCCGCTATTTGAAGATTCAAAGCTTTAAACAAGATGTGGTAGTGTATTACTGTATTATTGCTTTTGATGGTTAAGGTAGAAAAGAACAATGTGGTATGGCAGAATAGTATTTGGCACTGTGAGACAGTGGGGCTGAAAATTAGGAGACTGTGTTATTCTTTAATATTTCAGTTTTCTTGGCAAGTGTGTCCATCCCTGTATTGTTAGTAGGATAAAGGCTATTAGAGAGTGTTTGGAGTAGCAGGACAGAAAGTTTAGTATAGGTTCTATTGCTGCAAACAATTTTTCTGGGTACCAACTGCATCTGAATGTGCAAAGGTACATGCATGGGAACGGGAAATCTGGCTCCAGAGTCAAACTGTTACTTTTTTGGTGCAGATCCAAGGAATCCAGAACTCCAGAAAACAGCAACTAGCAGGTATCTGCGCTGTGGCTTTAATTTGGGGAGTAAAGGCATGAACACAAGCCAAGGTATTTTTCTCTGTCTGTATTACCACCATAAAAGATTTGCTTATTGGGAACAGCTGTGTACAAGTTCTTATCTTAGGGGATAAACAAGAAGAGTATCAAAAGTCTTGCACAAGTGTGTGTTTCCTACTAAACTGTGCCCTTTCTTCTCTCCCTTGGCAGCAATTGATGGAACACATCTTTCCAACTTACCAAGGTGCAGTAGGCCTTTCTGCTGAACGTTTTTGTTGCCCCTCCTCAACTGTTTTGGCTTTTGAGGTAAAAGTGGTTTAATTGTTCAGATCTGCTAGGGTTTGGCCCACATGTTTTGTTTTCTTTTTCCTGAGTTATTGCAGAGTGTTCCCTTCTTGCTTACTTACTGATTGGCAGCCAGATAATGACACTCAGTAAGACTTTTTTTTGCCATGTTTTTATAGGAATGTTTTTTTCCATGGTAGAAAAACGTACGGCAGTAAAATTGAGTTTAAAAGTTTAGCATTCACAAGCATTGGTTTTGTTCAGAATAACTTTCAATTTTCTCGCTCCAAAATACAAACAGCCAGAATGGTTTTAGAAACAATGGTGTCATAACTAGTCCCAGATTTGTTCATTGATGTCCAGGCTGCTTTTAATTGTCTGAGCATTACAAAAGTAAATTCAAAAGTTTTGAATTAGCAGTGTTTAAAAATCTGTGCAAATCTGGAACTCATAAGGCTTGTACTGAATGTTCATTCTAGAAGTTAGGGCCATGTCAAAATACATTCACTTGTGGCTATTGCAGCCTTGGTTTTGGCCTGAATTGACTTTGTACAGAGCTGAAGAAATCATGTATGATGTTAAGAGAGAAATCAAGCCCAGAACTCAAGAGGATGGACAATGCTAGATGTGATGAGGGAAATAGAGACGCCTGATAATGTAAGAGATGTGAGGAAACTCTAACCATATTGCTATAAAACAACACATAAACAAAGGCACCAAATGGATGGGGTTGGTTTACTTTTGAGAATTGTATATGAAGAAAGGATTGCTCATTTGGCTTGCACAAGGGCTGGAAAAAACCCATATGAATTTGTGCAGCCACCTGCTTAAAGTCAAGTGAAAGTTACTGTGCAGCTAGGCAGACAGAAAGGAAGATTACTAAAAGTAATAAAACGAAGCAATTCAGCTTTCCTATTACAGCTACAGATATAAGACAAAGTGAAAGAATAATCAGGGAGAATTTGAACCTAGTAATCATTAGATCAATAAAAAGGAATTTGTTTAGGACAACTGGGAACCTAAGAATGTTAAACCAAGCACAAAAGTGATGTTTTGGCCAGGAATGTCTGGAAAGGGAAAATATTTTTTTTTCTAATGTCAGCAGAAAACTTTGTCTAAATGTCAGCAGCAAGAAGAAAATGTGAAATCATCAGCAAAAAGAAACATTTATCATTCCTGAACTTCTATGTCACCTATGACAACTTCTGGGAACAAGATTTTCTGTAGGGAATAGTATGAATATTTACTGGCAATTCATTTCAAATATTTTTAAACATGTCCCTGAAAACAAAATATATCATTGTATGTCCACTCCAAAATGGTCTTCTGTATCTGAGTGAAGAAAAAGTATGAACGATAACACCTACTTTTAAGCAAGATCCAGAAAGATTTTCAAAAAAAGCAATGACTGAGGTGGATGGGGATTTTTGGTTTTGCTGTATGGACATAGTTGAACCTAAAATGCTGAAAAAATGAATCCAATGTAGTCTTGTAAATCACAATGACAATCAGCACAGTGAAGCATTTATGTAGAGTTCACTTTAAAGAAGTGAATCATGAACAGGTAGACAAACTCATAACAGGCTATTAGCAGAAACATGAAATTCCTCCCCTGAGAGTGTAGCAATGCTCTGGCATGCACCCAGTCCAGCACTGCTTCCCAGGTCCCACAGCTCCTAGTGGCTTATAGCACCTTGCATTTGTAAGGGCTGGAAAATGACAGCAGCAGCTTATCTCCTTCAAGCGTGCAAAACTTGCAGATGAGGCCCCCACAGTGCAAACCACTCAGTCTGCAAGGCAGCTCAAGCAGCCACAGCAGAAGGCTGATTGCTCCCTACCAGCCCATCTGGCTGTAGGAGCTCCTTCTCCTGCAAAATGCCCCTTTTGACCAGGCCAGAGTGGGAGCCTGTGCTCTACTCTGCCCCTTCCCCTGTGAAAGCTTGGTAGTGCTGCTGGGCGTCTTCATGGTACTACACCCTACTCCTTATTTGTAGGATCAGGCAGAATTCTGGGCTGAGGTTGATGGAAAGTTCGTATGATGTTGGACAGAAGTCTGGCTCTGCTGTCAGGATAGAGGAAGGGATCTTACCTTTACTTGCTGTAACCCCAAAGCGAGTTACTCCTAATAAGGAAAAGATGATTGGCCTGCGGGTAAAGACTAGGAGTAAGTAGGTATTTTTCTGCTTACCAGGGTCTGAGTGGAGATACACAAAAATAGTTAAGTTGACAAAGGTGCTTCTTTGAGAAAATGTTGGAGGTATTTTGTAAATTGTGACACTAGCTGCCTAAAATATATATCCTGGCACAGAGTCTATGCTGGAATTGTGATGAAACCCAAAACCGTGACCACAAGAAGGCGCAATGTCTGGAAGAGCTAGACCTATCTTTCTCTGAGTGTTCATCGGTAGATAGTATGAATTCATACTTTTTTCTTCATAGGAGGAGACCTGAAGGACTCTCAGAATACCTAAAAAAGACAATAGCCTTTTTGTATTTTTGTACCAAATTCCCAAATTCTCTCAAACAAGATGTCTTTAATCTCACAACCTGATTACCAGATACTGGATTACATCCATGAGACTACTTCAGAAAAACATAAGTGAAATTTATGCAATTTGTATCAGTTTTGTCATGATCAGAGCCATGCCTATTTACAAAACCAGGAGATTTAAGTTTCAAGAAGACAGAAAGAAAATGGCACAAAATGGAATTTAAGCCACTGCCCTCCATTGTGCCACAAGATAAAGCATGTGGAGGCACAAAGAGGAACTGCTAGAGTGCTTTAGAGACTGTCTTGGGCCACTGAAGTAGTAAAACTTGGGGAGATGGCAGCACTAGCTCCATCCAGTGCAATGAGAAACCGGAATTCTTGGCAAATAGGCACATGTGGTGTTTTTTAGGAATTAACACTGGAAATCATAATCGGCTCCAACCACTTCACCCTCAAGCTAGGAAACAAAAAATCCTAAAGGAAAAAGCAAAGCAGCAGCCTCAGAGTATGGTGTATATATAAACCTGTTAAAAATCAGCCTATGCTATGTCTCCAATAATTTAAAGACTATGAAAATCAACAAATTTTACTATTCAGTATAGTAAGAGGCTTCACCGTTACCTAATGGCCAGCCAAAGCTAGATAGCAGCATGTAGTAATGTTTAAATACCACCTTGACAGTGCTATTAGAACACAGATTATTACTGAAAACTTTGAAATATGAAGGCCTCATTTGCTGAGGTTACTGAAGTTTAGTTGAAAACTTGGCTTTTTGCCCTATGGTCTACCTGTCTATTATCTAAAGATCTTATAGGGTGTCTCACAAAATGAAGCCCAGATTCTGGAATTGTTTTTTACATTTAATTTACTGAAATTGTTAAAATCTTAAGAGAGATAAACATTTGCTTTTCCTGTTCTGTGTAGTTCTGAACATATTATTACCATGGAAATTCAGGATATTTGACAGGTTCTGTTAAAGAAACATCTTAAGGAAAAGGTTAAATAAATCCCATGCCTATGCAATATTTCATTGCATTTATAATTATAAAACCCCCATTCATGGAAATCTGAACCCAGCACAACTTTTATATTGATGGATTGGAAGACTAGACATTTTACCAACAAACAGGAGAACCTCCAAATTTATTTTAATCATACTGCGTAATTACTTTTCCCTAATTTCAAACTAAATTTCAGCGATGCAGAAAAATTTGAAGTATCATTCTTTAGTATAATATTTGTAAAGTATCTTTTTGTTTATATATATCACACACATATGCACATGTGCATGCACTCACGTTCTCTTTGCTGTCACTTCACCATTAGGTTCTATATAAAAACTGCAGACGTTCTTTGGATAGTTTCTGATGGCTCAGAATACCCACTGACACTGAAAGCGAGCCAGATTTTCTGGAAACCTAAATCCTCTCATTTTAATAGTTTTGCAAATCCTTGGCATTTTGCTTTAAACTTTAACCAAGAAAAGTTTTATCTTATAAACAATGGCATTTGCTGATTGGATGAAGGACTAGATCAATATTGATTTTGGCAACTCGTTTTGGCTGGGTTTGCATGAAGAAATATGCTGGTTGTGGTGTTAAAAAGTTATGTCAGTTCCTCAACATGTGCCTCTTTTTCTTGGAGTGTTGCCTGAAAAATAGTTTCCAAAGTTACTTCCAGAAGTTAACCTAGAGGCTATCTATTATTGTGAGCTAACAACAGCCTTCTGCTGAGCTATCAGCATGTACGAAAAAAAAAGCATTCAAGAGGCAGATTAAATACAAAAAAAAATGTATTTTTATTTCATAGAAGTGAAAAGCATAGGACCCCATTTTTATATCCAATGAATCTGATCTACATTATTCTTGCAATTTAAAAGGAACTCTAAAGCAAAAACATAGAGTAATAGCAACAAGATTTTAGGCACTCTGAGAATTACCTAGTTGACACACGGCAAAATAAGAGCCATAGAATGCACATGAATCAGTTCTTATTCAAGGGCAGCCCCAGGAATGAACAAAAGTGTATCTGTTAGAGAAAATGTACCATTTTCATTACAGAGCTTCCACTGAGACAGAATCCACTGCAAACTGATAAATTGCTACAATTATCATCTCAGCTAAAATTTTCATCTGGTTTTGAATTCAATTTTTCTAGCTTCAGCTTCCAACTCTTTGAGCTTCTGACATGAGTGCTACAGGAAAGAGTCACGTTGAAAGCGACTACCTATTTATATATCTATCCATCTACTTACCGATCTTCCATTTCCTGTAGATGCTGTTAGTTCACATATCTTTCTCTTCACATGGTTCTCAGCTCTCTGATGTATTTCCAAAAAGCAATCATATCACATCCTGGGCTTTTTTTTTTTTTTTCTTTTTTTTTTTTTTTGCTATGATAAACAAGACAAGCTTCTTCATGCCTGCTCCACCAGAGCAATTTTCTCCATTTCATCCAGGTGCCTGCTTTACTCATGCACAAGTTTAAATTCCCAAACATGAGTGAACAGATTTTCCAGATAGTATCTTTACCAATACTCCTGACAAATAGCACTAATATATTCCCAATTTTAAGAAGAAACTTTCCTCACCTGATTTCTCCTGAGATTATTTGTCCCTTTTTGCATTCAGGTCTCTTTGTTCCTCTGACTGCATCCTGTGGCTGACTATCCTTTTCATTTGTGGGGTTTTTTATTGTGCCCTCATGAGGAATGCCACTTTACAAGAGAAATTCATGTTCTTTGACCCAGAGGATGGAGTTAATCTTCTCTGTCTTCAGGAACTTTTGGAAAATGATTTAGTCTGTCCTGAGAGGAGTCCAAGACAGGTGGGATAAATGAGCAGTAAAAAGCTCCTATTTCTGTGTTGAATACAAATGCCTTGAGAACTGCTATATTGTGTAGTATTTCATCAACAGATTATGTGAATATGGTGCTGCATTCCCCATCCCCTAGAAAAGAAGAAAGCCACTTACTGAACCTTTCTAGATTTTCTGAATTATTTCCTTATTTCTCATTTTCATCTAATAATGACTAAATACATTGTCTGTGGTTCTCTCTGGTCATTACTTTTGGCTGTTGATTTTATATGTATTAAAAATTATAATTAATGAATCTGTCTGGTCTGGGAATCGTCCCTTACCCCTGTCTCCCCAGAACCAAAGATGTTTTCTTAATTTTTAACATCCAAATTGATTCTTGAGGTAATACAAAAGAGACAAAACTTTACTCTGCGTTTACATACATTAGGAAAAACAGAATAAAATGATGCATCACTAGAGCTGGTGTTGCTGAGTTCCTTTAAGAATTTTGTGATAGCATTTTCCTGTAAGTTCCTTCATTATGCCAGAAATCCTTTATAGTGTAAACTCAGTTAAATGTATCTTATGCATTGCCAAATCTAATAATTTCAAGAGAAGGCAAGAAAATATTCTACAAGTAAGTGGCTGGGTTTTTTTTCACTTTACAAGAAAAATTTCAGTCATTTCAGATATTTATAAATCCAGCTGTTGCTGAAGTCATTCAGATTCTGCTGTCTGAAGTTGGATCAATGCTATTTTTGATGGCAGGATCTGTTATCAGTTTAAAGTGGCATGTGATAGAAGATTCTTTAGCATTTTATTCTAAGTTTGGCCAGAGAGATTAAATTCTCTAACCCTTTTTACCTGAAACAGTGCTTCTAAATTATGATGAGAATAGAAATAATCTCCTTGTTGCTCCAGAATTTGTCAGACACCTGTAGGAACAAGCTGTACCATGGGATTTCTGGGTCTCTGACCCTAGGTTGACAAATTCAACTATCAGAGCACCCAAAAGTGGAAAGAAAAAAGAAGTCTTTCTCCAAGGCAAAAATTAAATGTTTTCCTTTTTAGACCTTACTTCTTTAGTGTGGTTGCTCAATCCTAATGCATGTTTAAATAAAAATTATTTACCAGGCCTGGTTCATGATGCTAAAATCAATGCAGACTTCTCAAGAATCCCCCAGGAATTCACAGGTGACTTGTTAGCTATGTAGTGTCTTGTCTGGCTTCTTCTCTAACGCGCAGTGCATTTGATGCAATATTGTCATTGCCAGCGAGGCCAGAGCAGGGCTTTGGCTGGAGCCCATCTTGCTGGAGGTAGTGCCTGAACTGCACTCAGCAGAAGCAACAGTTCCCTCCACAATCTCAGTTGCACCAAAGCAGTGGGAAAATCTTTCTTTTCTGTTGGACCTTTAGGGAAGGTCTCAGATCACATCTAGGTCTTGTACTTGTGTCTGTTGGGTCAGGAAGTACTTTGTCACCAAATTATTTCTTCTTCGATGAGCACAACTTGCAGATTCTCTCCTTAATTTATTACATGCCTAATACATAGGTTGAGCTCTTTTGAGTCTTTGCCTGTCCTCCAGGTCTTCAGCCATTGCTTTGGGTACTCTTTGAGTTCCATCCAATTTTTTTTGAGATCAGTCTTGAAAGGTGAAAGCAAGAACTGCCCTGTAGTAGAAGCTGTTGAAGCAATGACAGCTACAAAACCTCTCAGCCAACTCAATTACTTGTCTTCTCAGTTTGGTGTTTGTCATACTACTATGAATTCTACCACTTAGCTCCATCTTCCAGCTAAAAGGCCAAAATAATCAATGAGATTATCATTCAACCTTAAGATCTTCATCAAAGGCCCACAAACATGAGACAGTTTCCCCAGCCGTGCTAAAGACATGTTGACCAGCACACATACATGTCAGGTCACAGTTCAGAGAGATTCAGATGCTCACTGTCTCCCCACTCAGCTCCTTGAAGAGACTCATGGGCTGGTGGGAGCCAACACACACTTCAGCCACATGCTTGAAGTGAAGAACTAGAAAACAGCTGCCTTGAGGTGCTTCCCATCATGTACCTCCTGTTGATGTAAACATATCCACAGAGACATTCAGACTCTCTTTAGAGGCCCAGAACTGTAGCCATATGTCTCACAGAGCAAAAAAGGCTAAAGACATACATTGTCTTTTCACCTTTAGATATAAGATTTCTTAAAACTAGGCATGAAGGGCAGGGAAAATGTAAAATTACATAGTTCGTCTTTTTTAAAGTACTAGACTGGGGTTGTTAAATTAACAATTCTTACATAAAAGCCTCTTCTTTAGAAAATGTATTGCTAAAATAGCTATTACAAAGTGGGTCAGAAGTAGAGTAAGTACAAAACTGTTAAAGAGTATGTTTAAATAGTATGATAAGCACTTGCAAGACTTTTGTTGGATCTTGTTTACAGTATCAGCTTGCAATGATCTTGCAGGGCTTTGACCTTCTGAGCCACAGAACTGACAGTCTCCTACTTAATCCCCATTCCTCTGCACCACTTTGGCTTTGGGCTGAACTTTGTTTTTTTTAGCTTGAATTGGAAAAAGGAACTTATTCAGCTCTTTCATCTGAAATTCACCAACTACCTAAAGAGCAGACTTCCTCATTCATGTATGGAGCAGGTCATATTCCTCTTTCACTATGACTGTCAGGTCTGTCATACAACCTCCAAAAACCTACTGCAGAGAAATTCAGACATATTTTAGAGAAGTAGTTTAGTTTTGCTAAATATAAAAGGGCAAGGACTTGCTTTCAAAGACGGAAATTTTGCTTTTAAAGTGATCTTATTAAAAGAAGGAAAATGAGTCAGTAGCATGTGGAACACATATTATGTGTGAGACATCTTACTCAAGCAAGGAGAGAGGGGATACAGAGAAGAGTTTTGCCTGCACTTGTAACAATTTTCAAAAGCTTTTTCCCCTTGCTTTGCAGGACTGTAATTTCTTTGTTCACGTACAGAACCAGTCATTATGTGTATCCAACCTCCTCACTTAGCAAGCAACTCAATTACATCCTCCTGTCTAGTGTCACTACTTTGAGTGGCACTGCCAGTACAATCTAGCAGTAGAAACATATGAAATAGTCAAGTTCATCTGAGTTTCAGGATAGGTCTTAACATATCCCACCTCACATCCTGCTGTGGTATCAGCAGCAAAAGGAAGTGGCTGGAAAGCTTCTGACCCAGTCAGCTTTCCACTCTATTTGAGGGATCACCAAGCCCCAGTACCAGCTCTGTGATAACCTGTGTCTCTCATTTCTCATCATCCCTCAGAACTGTGGTGCTTTCCAAGCAAGGATGTGACTAATAGGAGAGAAACAGAATAAAAGCAAGACTGGGATAAAATTATGAAATCACGTAGCCATTTGGCACTGATCAGGTTAAAAAATCACTAACTTGTCAGAGAGAGAGATCTGAGATACTAGACAGGTCTAGTAACCTTTACAAGAAACACCCACATGTTCTATCTTCTAACATTTTCTCCTTTACGTGTGTGCATGGCAGGAGGAAGCTATTATTGCTTTCGTTTTACACATGAAGAGCTGAGACTCAGTGCTTATAACTAAGCAGCCCAGTGCAGGGGCACACAAATCAACCCAGTTCAATCATATAGCAGCAAAACAGACACTGGGAAAAGAACAGTCATGCTTGCTTAGCTAGTCAGCCCTGCTGGAAAGTAACCTATGCCTTGCTAATGAGATTATCCTGCTTCCAGAAACCAGGATTTCTCATTAAGGGACTCTCTTTCAGTATCTGAAATTTGGCTTTAGAAATTGTCTTGGTATGAAAAGGTTTAGAGCTGGCTTGGTCATCGCTGCATGGAAAGGTACCCAGAGGAACTGAAAGGATCATCCAAAAAAGTAGTGAAGACTTTCAGAGGAAGCCGGAGCGGAGAAAGCAACTTAGCCACATGTGTTTGCCAAAGTAACCCCTAAAGCGATGAAATGTCTGCTGTTCTGCCAGTGGTTATGGAGACTCTCACTCACATGAAAAAGCTTTGACTTGGGCTCCTGGGTATGTCAATGGCTCCACTGAAGTTATACTACTGTTTTCATAAGCTATTTATTTCCTGTTAATACCTTGGAGAAATTCTTAGAAGAGACTTAACTGAAGACAGTATTGCAACTTGGCAAGTTCACTTCAAAATTCATTAGTGCTCTTTTTTCTGTTTTCCTTTGCAGAGCTCTGGTGCCTGTCATCAATAGTCAAGGGGAGAGTTGTGAGCTTTTTTGTTTGATTCTGATTCTACAGAGGAAAATCCTACTGGCTTCAATGTTTTGGCCCTTAAAAATTATTGAATTTTTCCTAGGAAGCTGCAAGTTTAAAATTCTGTACCGATACATTTTTAAGTTTGCCCAGATGTAAACTGTTTACATGAATTAACTTGACTTTTTGAGTACCTGAGACAG
Organism: Cinclus cinclus; assembly: GCF_963662255.1. Lineage (NCBI taxonomy): Eukaryota > Metazoa > Chordata > Aves > Passeriformes > Cinclidae > Cinclus > Cinclus cinclus. The sequence goes on along the minus strand of NC_085050.1, from coordinate 18,344,158 downwards.
AAAGATTTCTGAATTAAAGAAGATATATTCTGCATTAAACTTTCCTATCTACTGTGATTCAACCCATATGATCAATCTATTTTCCTTCTGTCATGGATTATAGAGATCATTCAGCTGTGGTGATTTAACATAATGCCGTCCTATGTTTGTACAGAAACACTGCACAAGGGAGATTCCAAAAGGATTTTAGCAACCCTCTTCTAACACAGGATTTTTGAATAACACTACTTGGCCATAGGCAAAAGAATTTTCTTTTGGTATTTTCTTTTCTCCAATGAAAACACAAAAAGTGGAAGTTAGATAGTACTGTTATTAGAGCTTTGTTGCAATGAGAGAAGAAGTGGTGTTCACGACAGCATGGCTACAGCAGCTGAGAGACAGCTCCTCTGCCAGACCTTCATTTCATCAGCTTCTTTCCTTTAGATTTAGGTCTTCACAGAGCTGATCCCTCTCTTGGACTGTACCTAGCATATTCCACTGCCTTTTCTTAGAATTCTCTGTATCATTGGGAGTTTGGGAGGACAGAGAGCAAGTAATGAGTTTGATGTTGAAATTTTTGTGTTTTAAATGACAGTTACTAAGGAGATGCTTGGAAATTCTAAGGTTTGTTCTGTGTGGATTTCTAAAGGAAATAAAAAGATAAAGATGGAACCTGTCAAAAAATCCAAGAAGAAAAAAACACCTATACTTGTCCTTGGCTGCAAGCTGCATGGAGTAGGAAGCACCAGAACACAGCAGTTCTGTTTTGTGCACTCACTAGAGCCAGGGAAAAGTGTTAATATTTTCATAGAAAACACTTCAAAATAATCTCCCTTCTGCAACAGCTTTTGGATTCTCAAGTTTTTTTCTGGTTTGTGGTTTTTTCACCTTACTGGTGCAAGAGAAGAAAGTAGAAAGGTAACGAGTAATCTAGCTGGCTAGATACATAGGTAGCTATTTTGCAGTGACAGGGCTGTAAATATGACTTAAGTTGATCAGGACTGTTGAATTGAAATGTAGTTTTCAGATTTCCTCACATAAACTCAGCACATGCCAGACTCATGCTTCAGTCCCTGTGGCTGACACGCCGTGCTGAAGGCACTCACTGTGCACAGGCAGCTGATGGTACAGTGTGACACTATTTGCTGCCCAGCCAAAAGAATGTGTCCCTGCTCCATTGCAAATACAGAACAGACTTGTCTCCAAACATCCTGTGTATTCTTTTGACTTGCATTTGTCACCTGTGTATGTGGAATTTTAACTTAGTCTCATTTCCATTTACTTCTCCTTTATGCTGTGCGTAGACAAAGCAGCAGTAGGTCCTTGAACAGTTCCCAATTTTCATTAACAGTTCTCAAGTTTCTGTTCCTAAGTAACTATGTCTACTTACTTGGGGTTTAGAGAACTGGCTCACTCTTTTCTTTAATCATTTCATGCAGTATTCTGATTGCATAAGGTAAGAAAGTCATAGAGCCTTTCTCCTCCTCTGTAAGATTTTAAATAGAACTATTTCAAGTCACCCCTCCTGGCAGCAAGGATTTCTGTATTTAAAATCTGGTTCTTACTTTTAGATTCTCTTTAGAGTTCAGCATTAGATACCTTGCAAATCCAAATTGAAGTTACAAAAGATTTTTTTCTTTTTCTTCTTAATACTGACAAATAGATGTTTTCTTGCATCAGGGCTGTCCTTTGCACAATGAAGGGGTAATATGCACTAGATGGTGGTTATTTTAATTTCAGAATTTTGTTACTGAGGTAAATAGTGTAATAAAATTAGCATTAAACTTTGATAAATTTGAGACAACTCTGAAAAAATAGTTTCTTAACAGAAGACTTCCTAGTATATGTTTGGACTACCATTTAAATGGCCAATAAAATTTTGGCATAAGCCTGCTTCCCTCCTTCTCCCTCCCCTCCTTCTCCTAGCACTGCAATTTACAGAAGCAAAAAGAGGAAATCTACTGATGACATTTTTCCAACTGAAGAACAATTTTTGTTTAGTGTTCCCTATAGTGTTCTTTGCATAACATTCTCATTTCTTAATCCTTTTTTACGTGATGGCAGAAAGAACTGGTTGCTGCAAACCTTGGTGTCCCCATGCTTGCTTTCCTGCAGAGAGAAGAACATTGTGGAGGCTGAGGACACAACTGCAGTTTTTAGCCAGGGCTCCAGGTAGTTCCTAGTGCCCAGGATGATGCCCACATATTCACTTTTTTGAGTACTGGATACACTGCCTAGGGCATAGGTAGTGTCTTAAAACTGATTCTGTTGAGACTACTATCTGAATGTATCTTTAAGTTATTTCTGCTTATCACAAATCTTTGACACAGGGACATTTCCACAGTGATATCACTTCCATCAGATGGTCTCAAGATATTTTGCAAGGTTTATTTGAGAGAGGAAGAGACCTTTAAAAACTGACAGGCCACTATCCCAGAAGCTGTAGGGTTGCTGGCATATCAGCATTCAGTGGCCCATCCTGATAGTTGACAATATTAGATGTTTTAGAAGACAATGAAAAATTCTTTGTAAAATAACAGGCTATTATTTTTTCAGGGAAACTAATAGTGACTAAGTCACTGAAACAAAACCACTAATCCAAAACTTACAAGATATATTGCATGGACCTATCGATGTCCAAATAACAAAAGTCTCCCACTCCTTGTTTTATAAGACTTTTTAAAGTCAGGAAAGATTATAGACAGAAGGACTGAAAAGTTCATAGAAAAACTGAGTGAAATGCTGGTGAGATTACATTTTTAAAAATAGAGAAATGTTCCAAAACTGATGAGCAGGAAATTTGGCTTATTTGGCAAACAACAAAAAATAATCCTATTTTGCTTATTGCACTTCTGCGTCCATAATTTGATTCCAAGAAAGCTGAAAGGAGTGAGCTGTACCTTTGTAGCACAAAATGCCTATTACATGTGGGGACTTGAGGGTTCTTTATAGTATTATTGAACCTTAATTCTCTTAATGCTAAGAGACGATGTGGGCAGACAGAGTTGATGGGAAAGATCCAAAAGACAACCCCATTTCCACTAGTTTCTGCTCACTTCTGAATGATATCCAGCATGTCAGGCTCAGGTTACTGTTCCCAGGCTCTCCCTGCTCTCTCCTTTTCCTTCTTTAATTCAATTAATCTTTCTCCATTCTTGCCATCTGTTTAGTTAGTCTGTCCTAAACTGTTTCTTTTGAAACACTGCTGCAATCCTGCAACCAGCAAGATAACCAAGAGCTGCCTTTGGCAGCTCAACACTAGTGTAAATTTGCCAGGTCTCAGAGTGGTTGATAAAGCTTTCTGCTACATTTTTAATTTGTCTAGTAGCAAGCTTGGAGGAAGAAGAATAAGAAAAGCACTCTGTTGCTGTTTTGATGTCCTATTCTTCCTCTCTTCATAGGATGTTTTTTTTTTCTTTGTTTTGTGTTGTCCTCAAGAAACTAGGAGTCAGTTTTAAATAAGAGTCAAAAAACTCTTTTCTGTTCCACCAAAGTGTTAACACCATAAAAATTCAGGACAAGAGAGTAAAGGAATGTTCACAAGAACTTACTGTAGCTAAATGGAAAAGAAAAAAGAAGGAGGGTTAACTCCATTTCCTTCTTTTCCCAGGTCTCCAAAAACATCCAAGTAATTATTAGGAGTACTGTTTGTCATCACATCATAAAAGAGAAGATCATGTTGATCATGTTAACACCTGTGAATCTCTATGTCCAAGTGCTTCATTGAAAAGAACTCAGAACAAATGTTCCTCCTCTGCTTCTGCCTTCTTAATTGACTGGCTGTTATTGCTGCAACCATTCTGCACATGGCAAAATGCACGCTTCTGCCTCAATATGATATTAAAAGGCAGTTAAATGCTCTGGCATCTCCATAAGAAAATTTCTCACCCTCAGATTGTCCATGATGAAGGGGACAGAACTTCTCAGCCACTAAGTGGCATTTTATGGCAATGGAAATTTGGCATTTATACCTGTTTCAAATATGTTCCCTTGAGTCTGTTTTATTTTAGTGAACACTTCATTTTACTTACTTTTTCATCGAGTTCTGCTGATGACAAAACAAAGCAAGGAAGGCTGACTGGAAAACTGGAATTCCGTTTCATTAAACTGCTTCTAGTTTCAAAATTTGTTTCTGTATTCATGCGAATGCAATCTGTGACCTTTCCACTGAAAACAAAGCACTACTCTGTGACAAAGCCCCCAGAGAAGTATCACAGGCTGCACCCCCCAGGAAAGGACAAGACTCCTCTGGAGAGCTTTCACTAACCAGACTGGGATTGGAAACTTGGTTTTCCATTGCTGGGAGAAAGCCAAGGCCTTTCTCTTAGCTTGTCTCTCCTTCCCTCTGTATATCATCTGGAGAAGCTGTTTTGCCAAATTTTGGTGAACTGACATTTCAGTGTTTGACTGCTGCAACAAAATGACATTTTCGGACAAAAAAAAAAGAACCGTCAAAAAACTGTTAACGTTTTACAGTTGAGTGCCCAAAAACGTTCTCTACAATTCATTACCATATAATCTTTTGAGAAAAGAAGCAGCCCTCTAGACTTTTTTCTCATCAGTTGCACTGAAAACAGCACTCCAGTCTTGATGCTTAAGAACCAAGCCTTTTATGCCACAACTCTGATGACAATACAAATGTAGAAAAATTAATTGTCAGCATAACATTTAAGAAAACTGAACTCTACAACAAGCCCAACTCATAAACAAAACTTAGACTCACTTTTTTCTGAATCCTTTTTTATTTATTTTTATGCAGTAATGCTTGCAGAACTTGGTTTTCATATGAACTTGGGTTTCATATGCATAATTTAGCATGGAAAAAAAATGCAAACAACTGAGCTGTAAATTATGCTCAGTGCAGAGACATTAAAATGAGGTCTTACTGTTGTTGAACTGGCAATATGGTCTGTCCACCTCTGAGAGCAGAAAATGTACCCTCAAGTGTACTGTGACATGCTTTAATCAGCATAAAATGGAAGTGCCACTGAAAACATGGATCTCACACTTGATGCACTGTATCCTTCTCTTTCCCACCTTCTCTTTTCTATATGACACCTTCCCACACAAAGAACAGGATAGCTTTAGCTGTTCTTCTCCTTTGATCTTTCTCATGACGTGTGATAGGAAAAATGGATGGATCAGAACTGAGGATGAGTAAGCAGCTGGAGATGGACAGAACAATATCTTTTATTGCAATGGTGACATCATTTTAAGCAGAATTACAACATTTGCTGCTACCTGCTAGTTTCCCCAGGTAAGGTCACCAGGAGCCATGAATTTCCCTATAAAACTTCAGTTATGGGAAGATCTGTTTTTATGCCAATTGCCTCTGTATTTTCACTACAACAAAAAGGAAGCATATTTGAACCATCCTGAGAACACCCATCTTCCTGAAATGGAGCAGATGGCCCTGAACTCTTTAATAGATGCTTGGCAACCCCCAGGCTGGGGTGTATTATATCAAAGGTGACCTCTGGCACATGCACTGCAGAATGGGATGTGCAGCACAACACTAGATTTCACTCTCCCGTCAGAATTCAGGCAACCCACATACCTATTATTTCTTCAGCTATTGGGAGTGGGCTTTACGTGCTTAAATTCCTCAGATAAAGAAACAGACTATTTTATTGACTAAACAGTATTGTTCCTCTAAAAAAAAACACACAAGACATAAATAGACAAAAATGCAGATGAACTGTTAAGTAATTTTCAATAGTTTGAAATACTTATATTCATAACATGCTTGTAGACTTTTTTTACTGGAATATATTTTGCACTCATCAACAAAGATATTATTCCATTTAAGTCAATTGGGGCTTCTCTGGTGTATCCTAGAACAGAACTGGAGCCAAGATATGTATCTTACTCAGTTCATTAGACTCTCCAAAGCCGTAGATTAAATAAGCAAGTATGTCACTAAATCTGTTCAGCATTAAAATGATACAAAATGTATTTTTCTTCTTCCAGCTAAACAGTTTTCTTCAAATTTGAACCAGATGGAAACACAGTGAGTTATCTGAGATGAGCTCATCTGGACTTCTGAGTGGAATGTCCGACATTCGGTCACACATCTTGAGATGTGAGTTAGGGTCTGAATGGGGAAATTTTTATCATCTTATGTTTACTCTAGTGGATAGGCTCATTAGCTTCAATGGGCAACAAGAAAAACACATGCACAGAGTGAGGCAGAGTGAGACCATGCGGAACATGATTCTGTACAAAACTCTCAACTCTAGTTCACATTCCAAAGAAAATTGTCCCTCAAAAGTCCAGCAAACACAATAAATAAAAGCTCAGCATCAAAATCAGTTAAGAAATGTGGAACATTTCTTATTTTTCTATGTCTTCCATTAAACCTGCTTTCGCTATGTTTGTCTGAAAGATTAATATTTCAGGGAGTACACTGACTTGTAAGTCTTCTATGAAACTAGGCATACTGTTGTGATTTGGCTAATTAAAAAAAAAAAAAAAGCAGGCATCTACATTATTTATTTCAATAGTAATTAAAAAAAAACCAATAAGCCTATGAGGGAGTTTTTAGATGTAGAGCAACAGATATTAAATCCCCTTGCTTTCAGGATTAAAACCAAACAGTTCCAATGAGAATTCACTCCCCCATGGCAAGGCTACCAGGAAACTCCATGTGTTTCAGCTGTAGAGTCACTTTCTGTTGTCAGATACACCAAGTGCTGCAGTCAAACAGCTCCTGTGTTGGAGAAGTACCTGTCCTTCATTAGCCCAATCAGGTTAATCTTGCTTCACTGAACTCAGGGGAGTTCTGCTGTTGCCTTCACTGAGGCAGGAATTTTACGTTTAGTCAAGAGCCTGAATATTAAATGCATTGAGCTCCCACATCTTCAGCAAAGAAAATGATACCCAAAAGTACCTCCTCTATATTATTATGCACATTCAATTTTTAGGCAGTGTGTGATAGCTCCTTCAGGCTAATTTACCAGGCTTCCTGGTAAGATGAATTAGCATAGGTGGAACTCCCCTCTGTGAGAATCAAGCTGCTTCTAATATTTAGACTGAACAGGTTTGGTTTTTCACACTGCATTGAACTGGGGCCAGCATACTTTTTAATGTGCAACTCTCCTGACTCCCATGAGCAAGTTGGAAGAGTCTGTTCTGTGGCAACAAAGAAAATCTGTATGACTGAGAGAGATTTAGCAGCCATCTGCCTGAAAGGTTTTTCCAACCTCTGCTATAGACTTTTGGGTTTGATTTTATCTTTTAAACACTTTGTATCATTGTCCTAATCACAATAGCCTGAATTTATTCCTCCTACTACTCCACTGCAGTTCAATAATTATTTTGTATTTAGTCTTTCCCTCTTTTGGAAGGAAGATAGTGAAAAAATCTGCATTTAAACAAGCTTCAGGCTCATAAGACAGCTCTCTATCCTGAAGATTTCCGAGTTTTTATGGCTTGGGTTTGTTGTTTTTTTCGTTTAAATCAAAATCAGATACACAAAATCTGATCTGTATTGGCTAAATTCCAATTTATTTCTCTTGCCTGATGTTTCCTTCTGGCTAGCCCTGCATCTTCAGCTGTGTGTAGCCAAGAGGAATCACCAGCCATGGGGATGTTAGTTGAATTTAACTGAATAAATCTGGTGCCTTCATTTTGTGACTTTCTTTTTTGATATCCCCAAAGTGTTTGACAGAGACTTAGAGGTTTGTGGGCCAAGATTTAGATTATTACTTGAACAGCAAAAGATGAAGCAGACTATTCTGAAATATAAACAAATTTGCACATGAACTCAAAGCTGAATTTATTCAGCAGAAATGTCTCAGTAGGACTTTATGGACACCAGGAAAAATAAAGAATAGCAGGATTAAAAAAAAAAATCATACTGGAGCTGTGGACATTCTCAGGATAATTAGTTACATATGTTTTGGTTGTGCCCTAGGGTAAAATAAGTTCTGGGATGAGGTAATAAATAAATTAAATGTGGTTTTGGAAATAGTTATCCCTCACTACCCAAAATGTCCACTGCTAAAAGACTTTAGAGGCAGCCAACTTTGAAAATCTGAAAGGACCACAGACACAATTTTTATAAGGGCAACAGTACTGTAAAGAAGACACCATAAAAACTGAAGTCAGCACAATTTTGAATGCTGCTGATTGATGTGCTGAGCTAATCTAATTGATATATTTTGGAAAGATTTGTTTGAATAAGCTAGGTAATTTAGAAATGAGCTATATAATAATGTAACACCATGTAAAGCCATCAATTATTATAGCAGCAGCTGGAATACTAGATACATGTTTTAATCACATGGATGAATTTTATAAGCACTGAATTGCTTTCTCCAGCCACCACCCTTTTTTTTCCCCCTCCATTTTTAGAGTGGAAAATGTATATACAGCTTAGTAACCATTATCATGCTGTATGTTCATTTACAACTGTTATTCAGTCTTGCTTGCAGTACTTCAAGAGCAACCCTTTTTTAACTGTGCCCTGCCCCTTTGATGAAAGAGAGAACCTGCTTGACCCAGCCAATCTGAGAAGACATATTTTAAGTCCTTGACCAATCACTAGGCTTTTAATTAGGGCTAATTATTTCCATTTTCAGTGGAAAAGATAGATTTCAAGGACTTGACACCATGCTGTAGATTTATTTGGTGTTGTAGAAGCAAGAAACAAATTTGCCAGAGTCTCCTGAGGTTTTGATAAACTGCAGAATTTCCTTCTCACAACACATATGATTAGCCACACAACTTTTCCATCAATTTTCTAGAGACTTCATAGAATTCTCACAATTTAAAATGTATTCTTCTGTTGGACAAAAAATATTAATACTCAGTCTACAATATCAAACTAATTTCTACATGTCTTTGCTTCAGCTATCCATTTTAGCTCTTCCCATTTCTCCTCCATTAGATGCAGGATCATTTTGGGCTGGCAGCTCCATAAGAATTACCTCTGAAGTAAGGACTCTCCCAATGGAAAATAAGAATCAGTAGGTCCTGGATCTTTGCAATGCCTATTTAGCATTTTATTAAACAAATGGACAAATCAAGGCCCATCAGCTTACCACTCCTGCCCCTTTGTGCCAGTTTATGCCTTAACCAGTTTACCTCAGCCCAGTCACAGGTAATGAAAAATTCAAATTACTCCAACATCCAAAGGATTTTAATCAGAGACTAAGCTTTGGTCTCTTTCTTCTTATTCAAGAAGCCCGTAGTCATTGGATTCTTCCATCAGTAAATTTTAATAACTTAGCAAAAAGATAAAAAGAAAAATTAGCTTCCAATTCTGTCTTTGCTGTTCTGCTTTTTCCACTTAGAAGGCAGGTGTAGGTTTTCTCAGGTGCACAGCATCCCCATGAGGCATCCCCTCCTGAGGCAGTGACAGAGCAACTGAAACAGCAGAGGAAACCAATGGCAAGGTACCCCAAAACTTGATTAATCTTGGGTTGAGGCATGTAAATAAAAAGACAAGGAGAAAACTAAACCCAAAACCTGATTAAGATGTTTTGAAGGAGCTTTAGGAGGGACTTCCAGCTGGAGAACTCAATATGCTTGAACATTATGGTCTTCCAGATGCCACAGAAAGGATGTGTCAGGGGACCCACACAAATTCCAAAGTAGCCTGTGCCATTATAGAAGCATTTTCATATAATATCAAAGATACATGCTAAATCTAAAAAAGCTGTATGGGAAACTGTATTGTCTCAACTGAATTTAGCAACACAATTGGCCTAAAGCCATTGAAAATCATCTTTTAATAGCAATCATTTTCTGTTCTATCAACATATTTCCACGACGCATTCAAGGGTGTTAGAGAAATATGAGGTATTGTGGGTAGAGGTAATCTGGACTCCTCTGCACCAGAGGGTGTTCACAAACACATGTCAACCACAGCTGGGGACTAGAGGTAAACTAGAGTTAAGCACTTTTCTACAGGATTGCGTTTTACAATAGTTGGAAGGAAATAATTTTAATCACATAAGTAGAAAAAGATCATCCATTCACTTCTTTCCATAATGATATGTCAGTGTTCTTAGACCTTGTTATAAAATTCTGTGTTCTGATCAGCGGCGATTTTTGTAATAACTGGTAGAACTTAAGGAGGATCAGTATTCATAGATAAATCAGGCTTCATAGATACTAGATAAAGGGCTATGCATTGAATCATTAATAACATATTAAAAGTTTATAATCATCTTGATCTTATACAAAATAAAATGTAGGGCTGTGACACAACTCATACTGAATTTTATTTTTGTTTTGCAAACTGAGAGCTGCTGCTGTAGTTGTACCACCAGACTGCCATTCAAGAGATGTAGGGAGAGCCACATGCTTCCTGTGTGACTTCTTATAAATTGCTTAATCTCTGTTTCTTAACTCCTCATCCGTGAAACAGAATTATTTCCTTGTAGCACAGGAATGTCTATTAAAATACATGTATTAATGAGCAGGTACAGTGGCAATAAAAACTGTAAAATGGCCATTAGGAAAATGTCAGTGAAAGCACTCTGCATTCATAATTTATTCTTAACTTCAGGCCCCTCCACATTTTCTGCAGACCTACACTAATACCCCACAGGTAAACCTTTTCATTTTTTGCTTAATTTCCAAGAGAACATTGCAAAAACACTGTGTCTAGTCTTTTATCAGAATAATGTTTTTACTATTTCTTTCAACATGTTGCGAATACAAATGAAATGAAAAAATTTATCAAAGTACAGGATCATCAAGAACTATTTATATAAGAAATGAAGTATCATATAAGGAAATAATCCCACAAAACTTTGTATCCTTCAACAATTTGTGCCAGTGATAAATGTATTGCTGAAAATTTGATTTGTCCAATGTGAAATTCAGATATGTTAGACATGAAACTGTCAGTCACTTAATAGGTAGGAAACCTGTAAATGGATTGTAGCAATGCCTACTTTAGGGCTTTTCATTAATAATGCTCTGATTAAGTCTTGAGTGTATTGGAGCAACACTTTTCATACAGATAAGGAAAATGGAGAGGCGAAGAGTGAGGAATGATGTAAGATTGCACAATTGCTCCACGCGGAGAGAATCTGTCCTAGCACTGAGGAACGATTTGAGGAAGCTGGGAAATGGAGAAGGGTGTGGCTGGTGAAACCCTGTCTCTCAGAGCCATAACCACATGTTTAAAATAGCATTGGAAAAATACACTCTGGCCCATCTTTGTTGTTTTTGAGTGCAGTAAACTTTCTACACAAGTTCTTTAAAACAAGCATGCTTGCACAAGGAAGATTAGGAGCCACCAGGGGCATAAATCATGTCCTTAATTTCCATACTCCTCTCAGTTCTAGGTAAGAAGGAGTTCCCAAAGGCAAGACTCCATATAGTTATTATCTAACTGAAGTATCCTCTGTAGTGATGCACAGTGACAGAAAATATTTATTGTTAATTCCACAGAAAACAAAAGAACAGAGAACAGGAAGAATCATACATCGTTTACAATAAAAAGGTACGTGTGGGCTTATGCATCATGAGTATAAATAGGTCACAGCCAGGAGTAATATAGTATTCTGGCACAGTAAGTTTCCACTTAAGAAAATATTTAATTTAGGCAGGGCAAGAGATTTTTCAGTGATAAAGAAATAACAAAGAAAGCCATGTAGCTAAAGGCAGTAACTTTACTATCTGTCCCTTTCTAACCAGTTACCTAAAGAGAGAGGAAACTGACATGGAACTATCACAATCACAGCTACCATATGATTTTGATAAAATGCTTCAGGAGTGTGCTGGAGACAGTAAAATGACAGAATGAAAACAAAAGAGATCCTCAGGGTGATCTATCTCAAATTAAGTCTAAAGGCCTTTATGTTGCTTCATGCCAGCCTCTATTTCAAAATGGTTCAGAAAGCCCTTTCCAGAGGGTGGCAGTCGCAGATGTAGGATGCTAAGTCAGTTCTGAGTAGCCATGAAAGAAACCTCTTTTCTACTTACATAGCAGCTTGTTTTTTGTTGTTTTTGTTGTTTTCTATTTTAATTTTGATTTAAGATGAGATGTGATACCAAGGCTTATGCCCTGGAATGACACTGGGATTTGAGGTTTTCATTGTAAGGACTCAGTGCAGTTTTTTGATCAGTTACTAAGACAAATGGAGTCCTGAATAAACAGGTACAAGACAGCACATCAGAGAATAAAACATAGTTATGTTTCGTCTCAGTGCTGTAGATCCCTCTGTATGGCATACAGACTTTATGTATTTGTCAAGATCACATGATCACAAAATGTTTGAGGTTGCAAGGAATCTCCAGAAGTCATCTGGTCCAACCCATCTGCTCAAGGCTGGGCCAGTTGTCCAGGTCCATGTCCAGATGGCATTTGAATATCTCCAAGGATTGAGACTCCACAACGTCAGGGCAAACTGTGCCAGTGAAACAGTACTTCCTGACATTCAGAGGGTTTGGGCCAGCTGTGTCTAGTCCTGTCAGAAGGCAGCATTGAAAAGAGCCTGGTGTCATACTCTTAGCACCCTCCCATCATATATTTATATACACTAATGAGAACCCCACATGCCTCGTCTTCAGGCTGAACAGTCCCAGCTCTCTCAGCTTTTCCTCATAGGATGCATGCTCCAGTCCCTGTATCAAAAATCATAGTCCTTCACTGAACTCTCTCCAGTAGTAGTTTTACAATAAATTTCCTCATATTTGGTCAAGCTGAGGAAGAATTGCATGTTATTTCGTGCTTTCTGAGAAAGATGCATTGGCCAACATCAACCTTGTCTAAGAAGGAGTCACAATTTTATTCACATAACATATGGTACTTCTCTCAGCCTTCCAGATTTGTGCATTCTGGGATCATCTGCAGAGGAAAACTGAGTGTACTGGGTACAGAAGAAAAAGAGGGATGGAGTTTTCTAGCACTGTTAAATTCCATACCACCCATGTCATGGTGGGGGGCGGGGCTCAGTTTCAGCAGAAAATGCTGAGCTGCTGGAAGCTGGAAGTGGAGTCAGTCTTACCTTGGTGGTAGGGGAAGATAGACTGGTCCTTTGAAAACATGTAAGCTGCAACTGCTGCTGAAGCCATGGAGGGGTGACTGTGCTGCTGCTACCCTGGGGAAGGGAAGCCTCTGCATGAGGACTACTGCTGCAGCTGGCAAAGCCACCTTTTCCCAGCAGCACGACTCCTGTCCAGACTAAGCAGCTTCCCAAGTACTGCAGGGCCCTGTTTTTTCAAGTAAATTATTCTTATCTCAACTCGGAATCTCTGCTTTTAGTGTCCCTCTCACCAGGAGAGGGGGGAGGCGGGGAAGAGACCATCTTAAATGGGGTTTAATTTTCCACTGGGTTTTTAAAACTAGCACACAAATAATTTCAGAGCTGAATGGACTTCATTGTAATCAAATAAGCTTTTTTGAACTTTCAAATATTTTGTAAATCTTCATTTGGCTGATTGACCTTGTTTCCACCTGAGGCACTGGTATCCTGTGCAGTAGCAGGGGTAGGTCCCAGTTTTGCTCTGCTGTGCAGGGTTGAGATATGTGCCTAGGGCACCATACCAGGCACATGCAGAGAGGCACCTTCCCTTCCTGCCCTTCCCACTGGCTGCACAAACCCCTGCAGTTCTGCCACTCACTGCACAGGGTTCACAGGCACCGTAAGTGTGCAGCTGTTTGAGATCTGCTCTGCTGTCAGATATCCGCTCCCTTTGGCCTCTGGGGAAAGGCTAACAGCTCAGATCCAGCCTCCTCCCTCTGCCTGTCCTAGGCCATATGTCTACAATACATGGAACAATGGAGCATGGTCCAGGGAAGAGTTGAGCTAGTGGGGCCAGAGCTGGGCAGTTACCATTTTGGATCCCCAAAGCAGTTCTGCATTTGCATGCAGTTGGGTTGAAGGTGTTAACACAGCTTTCAGTTGAAGATGTGAAAGACTGCAGTAAGATCCTTGAAAAAATGTAAAATGTCCTTCACATGAGGTCTATAATGACAAGTTGAAAATTACCTGCCAGGAATGTGTATGGATACCTGCATCAGTGCTGGGCAGGTTTTTTGACCCAGCCATTTCTACAGTACCTAGATAAGAGCTTCCTTTCTCCACTGGGAATCAGTTCTTAGGTTGAAATACTCCTCATACATCTTCCTTATTGCACATATATAGGTCACTTGAATATGAATGAAACCACTTCCAGCACTAGTGCTTCTAGTTACTTCCGACTTCCCAGTGAGTAGCATCATGCCCCCAGACTCACAGAATCCCAGCCCACTAACCCCACCTCACTGAGGTTGCTTGAGCTTACGCTCTGCTTATACAGAGAATCACCATAATGACACCATTTCACAACTCTTGCACCTCTTTTGCATTTGCCTTGATTTATTGATTACATGTCAGAGTTCAGGAAGGAAATATTTCATACTACTTTGCAGTCTTCTCATGTCATCTTGTAAGTTTCTATGCATATTGACCTGTCATTGCAGAACACACAATTTGTTTTGGGGAGCTCAAAATTAATTCTAGCCTCATAATCAGATATGAATATTTCAGAAGAGAGAGTCTACCAGATGCTCCAGAATACTTCAAAGACTGATTGCAAATATTTTTTTGTTTAAATTGATCTGACTTTAGATTAGTTAGAATTGTTGTTAATAAATAGTGAATGACTTTATGTTAAATGTTGCTGCCAGTTACTTCCTTTAACTGTTCTCCCAGTGAGATCTTTTTAAAAATAATAAATAAATAAAATTAAGAAATAATTACATTCTCTCACTGTAAAATGATTTCTTCTTGTTTCTTCTTCTTGTTATGTACACTTACTGCCAGTTCAGGCATTCAGCTTTGAAAACTTTCTTGGTCTGACATTGCCAACTCTCAACCACTGTCACCCAAACTGTGTGACATCAAAGACTGCCATTCATATCTCTAAAATGCTGCGTTTTTCATTAATTGACTGTAATATAACTGCTGCTACTACAGTACTATTGCAGCAGTCCCAGTGTGTACTATATTAGTAACCTTTCTGATATGCTAATAGAAATAAATTAATACCACAGTCTAAATGGGTTACAGCATCTCTCTATGATCATCTGGTTAGAACCCAAACTCTGTGGCAGTTACATCTGTATTCTCACACTCATTCCTGCTGTGCTGTCATGGACCAATCTTCAAACATCTACATCCTTCAGTTTCATAATTTGTGAAATGACACTTTTGTAGACCTTCATGAAGTTTGTGAAAAGCTATGAAATACTGGGTTTAGAAGACACTAGCAAACCCCACAGTAAAGACTGTCATTCATTTGTGTCTTACCTAGGATCTATGTGAGCACCAGGTCCAACTTTAAGGGGTCTGATGGCAGGGGAACAAAAAATCCAGACAGTAGACATGATAAAAGACTAGCAAAAAAAGATGTTTACAACAGACTTGCCACCTGATATTCACTGGACTTTTGTTTAGATGTCCCAGAGGTCTGATAGACTCACGCCCAGGGTAGCTGAACTCAGGGAAACCTGAGCCCATTCTGCACATATTCCAACCTGGTCAGCTGTGGGGCATCTGAGGTCTGCAAGCCAGGCAACCATGTCCAAGCTGAGATACCCTGTGTTAGCATGGCCCAGGGCTTTCAGGTAGGAGCCTGGCCATTTCAGTTAGACCAAAGGACTCTTGGGCTGTCTAAACCAGTACAAAGACACCTGGAAATATTAATAGAATCATAGAATCATGGAATATTCTGAGTTGGATGGGATCCAACAAGGTTCATTGAGTCCAACTCTTAGCCCTACAGAGGACAGCCCAAGAATTACACTATATGTCTGAAAGCATTGTCCAAATGCTTCTTGGAATCTGTCCAGCTGGTTCTGTGACCACTTCCCTGTGGAGCTTGTTCCAGTGCCCAATCACCCTCTGGGTGAAGAACCTTTTCCTGATATGTAACATAAACCTCCCCTGACACAGTTCTAGCACATTCCCTGGGGTCCTGTCACTGGTCACCACAGAGAAGAGATCAGTGCCTGCCCCACTTCTCCCCCTTGTGAGGAAGTTGTAGACTGCTATGTCTCCCCTCAGTCTCTTCTCCAGGCTGAACAGACCAAGTCACCCCAGCCACTCCTCATATATTCAGTATATTCCCCATCTCCAGGCAGGTATGGTTATTGTTAAATCACTCAGTGTAATAATTTTGCATCTCATAAATAGTAGGTCCCTATTTTTCTTTATTCACAAATTCACTTCCCCACAGTGCTAGTTCTTTAGTAAAAGGAGCTGTAGGTCACTGCATCAGAATGGACTCATGGATTCTCAATGGAGAAGACAAAAATGCATTTTGCCTCCCTTTGGATGAGAGGTCAGACTCTTTGTCGTTGGAGGGGAGGGCAAAAGTGAGAGGTATAATAAAGGCTGAGGGTAGAGCACTCATTACTCGCCCTGACATTGGAAGAGTCAACTAAGCTCAACAACTCTGCCCTCCTGCTCATCCCTGCCAGAGACCATAGTGACAAGCCAAGGAGCAAGACCTCCAACAGACTGAGGAAGCTGCAGAGCCTTTTCTGCTGTCACTAGACATCTGCCACCCTTGGTCAAGCACTGCTTTGCCTGTGCTGGCACCTGGCCCTGACTGTGCTGACCTGGCCCTCTGCAAACAGTGCTGTCTCCAGTGCCCCCCAGCTCTCACTGGAGTACTGGCAGCCATGGCTGTGGGAGTATAGGAGCTGCTGCTGTCCTTGTGGGCTAAACCTTTGGCTCTGACAGGACTTAATGCCAACTTCATCTGAGAAGGGCTTTAGAAAATCTGTGCAAGCAATTAGGGGATGAACTGCCTCCAAGGAAACTTTCTCCCTAACCCTTATTAGTAGTTAGAGGTTGGCCACAAAGCAAGTAGCTTTACATTCTCAGACTTACAGACACCATTATGATGGACGTCCCGACAGGAGCCAATTCAAAACAGATACACGGCGCTTTGTTCGGTAATGTGGGTGTGCTGGTTTGCGTGAGGTACCAGTGCTGCAACTCTGCACGGGATTGACAGGGCTTTATCTTTTCTAAGTACCAGTCTTTAAGAGATTAAAAAATAATTTTGTTTTTAATCTGAAGCCAAAATTTTGACAAGACTTCAAATTGCCCTGAAACCACATCCAGACAATCTAGAAATGTTTGAAAATTAAATCTGTTATGAAAAGTAAATTATTTTTAGGGGTTTAAAGATATTGTTATTGACATCTCATGCAGTACTGTAGCAATGGTGTCTAAAAGCATGTGTAATGTACAATCCTGTCAATATTCTATGAGCTGATTCTCATGCTTTGTTTTATGAGCGGACAGCTGTGTCTAAGTCAAGGCAAAAACCCTTTACTTTACAGATTGGGAGGCCTTCTGTTTGCACTGTGACACATTTTTTACAGAGTATTTTGACAGAATTTCCATTCCACAGGAAGTTTCAAACTGTTTTCATTCTGAAGGAGAGCAACTTGCAAAGTGACAATATTTTCCATGACAGGGAAATCCCAGCTTTTAACTCATTTCTGTCCCAAAGCAAGGAACTGTGTGGGTGACTCCTTCCATCTCACTCCTGGCCCCAATGCCACTTCTTGCATTACTTCCTGTTGCTTTTCAGCACAGGATTTGTGTCTCCAAGGTTAGCAGGTATGATTCTGAATACAGGATTAAGAAGATTTCATAAAATGAGCAAACCATGTTTTTGGAGGTGTCTCTCTTCAGATCAGAATCACAGTCTAAAGCCAAAGCTACAGCCCCAGATTTTATATTCTGCATAACCAAGCCCTGCATTTTCCAAGTCATAAGAGCTATTATGACCTGCTCTTAAGGGGAGTTGGGTCCTGAGCTGTGCAAGTATTTCTCAGATCCTTTTATTTGCATGAACAGCTTCATCTGTAATCATATTTGCACCATATGCAAACTCTTGTTTGCAATTCACATAAATTATTAATTCACAGCTCAAGCTGCACATTTCCTCTATTAGTCACATTTCTTGGAGGCTTCTCATTACTACAACATATGGAAGTCTTCTTTCCCTATGGTTCTGTGCAGTGATTAATTGTGGGAATCAAAAGATATGTAAAAGAAATAATTTAGGACCAAACTCAACATAGACATTTCCCTAGCACAAACCTTGTCAAGCAAGCAGTAGAGTTGCTGAAAGTTTACACTGCTACAAGTTTTTTCAGTGTTTGGAGACAATGTATTTCCATCTGGTCCGACCCTGAATGGACAACAGGAGTTTGAGAACTGTGTGTAGGGACTAATGACCAGCTAGGAGGAGCTGATGGCTCAAACACAGTTGAGGGCCATTAATTGTGGGCAGTCATTAATTCTCTGACAACACCCAGTGTCAGAGTTGTTACTCTTATGAATAGTTGTTTAAAGTCTTGCCTATGAATGTTTTTAGAGTTAGGTAGTTATAGTCAGCACATATGGGGAATTTCCAGAAAATTAGTGTTTTGTATGTTGGGCAGATTGCTTATGTCAGCTCTCCCCACGGCTCTCATTTGCTAATACATTTTGAATGATGAATTGTGGTGTATGTTTTTATACAATCCCAGTATTAAAGTTGCATCTATTGATTTTCAGCAGCTTCTCTGTGTGTGTGTATGTATGTGTGTACATGCTCGCCTTTTAAGACAGTGTATTGCAGAAGAGAAACTCCATGTTGATACATCTTGACATGACTTGTAACAACAAAGGAAAGAATTTTAGGTAAATCACAAACAAAACAGAAAACCTCCCAGCCTGTCTCAGGTTCTGTGAATATACGAGAAAAGGACAAAGGAAGGCAGAGCAGGCTGCTTCCAACAGCCATATGAGCAAGGTATTTTAAAGTCACTTGCAAACATATGAACACATTCCTGTTGGACACACTGCAGACTGCTCCAAGATGGGTACATGACTGGTAAAAAAGTGAAAGTTCAAAGAACTATGAGGAGCTCAGGAAAAATATATTGACCTCCAATTAAAACCACACCAATGATGACCTATATAATGTTTTATGGGTTGTATAAAATGAAGATGTATTTTCAGTTCCATTATCAGCAAAGGCCTATTTGCATCACCTAAGTCATCATCAGAGTAGATGTTAATATGGCATCCTTGTTGGGGAAGCCAAGACCTAAGGGACTATGGAAAATGAGGCTTCCTTTTGCTATTGCAGTTGTTTGCTCCAGGTTGATTTGGAAAGATAGTGGTAGTGAAATGCAAAAAATATTACTATCATATGTATGTCTCCCAGGTGTGTCAGCATGCTTATTTAACTGCTTTTGTGACTGCAATATCCTTTTTAAATAGGTGTTTTAAGAAAAGAAAAATCTATTGAATTTTTGAATATGACTACTAAAGCCAGCAAGCAGACATATAAAAAAAGAGAGCACATGAACAGCTGCACATGTAATCCAGACTGCCAAAAGACTGGTGTGGGCTTATTCTTCTAGAACTCAAAGCTTCCCAGAGATCCTCTCCTCTCCTCTCCTCTCCTCTCCTCTCCTCTCCTCTCCTCTCCTCTCCTCTCCTCTCCTCTCCTCTCCTCTCCTCTCCTCTCCTCTCCTCTCCTCTCCTCTCCTCTCCTCTCCTCTCCTCTCCTCTCCTCTCCTCTCCTCTCCTCTCCTCTCCTCTCCTCTCCTCTCCTCTATTGCAGATCTGTTTATTTTCCCTACAATTCCATAGATTCTGATGGTTTTCCTCACATAAGAAAAAAAACCCTCAAGTTACTGGTAGGAAGACTTAGAATTCTTACTGAGATCAAGTTACTGTAAGAACAAACCAGTCTCCAATACAACCTTTTCAGTAATTTTGCTTCATAAAGTGTTTTCTCTGAGGGCAGAACATTTTAGAAGCATTAGATTGTTCTGTAGGGGAAACTATTATCTTCTGCACATGGAAAACAGAAGGGTCAAGGCAAGAGGTAAGGAAAGAGTTTAATTGTCAGACAAAATTAGGTACTTAATTCACCCTTACAAAACACAGAGACAACCATGCAAACCTGAGAGTTGTGTATTTCCATGACAGGGAAACTGCTTCATCTGCAGATGCAGTCATGTATTTTATGCACACCCATTTGACTGCACAACAGCTCAGATTCTTGATCTGATCACTGCAATGAACTTTTCACAGGTCCCTGTGCGTAGGTGCATTTTTTGATAATGTGCCCTCTAAGTCTTTCTTCAGAATAGTTTTACAGTTTCCATGAACTTTGCTCAAAAATGTGCCAAAAGACTTCCAAGTAACAAACATGCTTTTGCAATTTACTGAAACTTTCCCCTTGTGTTCCAGAGAAGCAACCTCCCCATTAGTCACTAGAGAGACACATGAGCCAAGGAGGAAGGAAAGGGAATCAGCTCGTAAAAACAGTCAATTCCCTTCTTTAGTGTCTACACTTAGTCATTAAATAAAAAAAAAGAAGTGAAATCCCAACTTTTTATTTTTTCCAAATGGGTCATTACTTCAGTGCAGATTGAATATATGAGGACTATACTCATCTTTATTTTGATCAGGAATTTTTGTAATCAGTTGCTTATTTTTTTGCATTTCATACCCAAGCAAGGGCTATTGTGCATTTGAGGTACTCTCCTTCCAAAGGAATGCAGTCTCCCAGGTATATCTTTTTACACTTCTTTAAATGACTAGTGAACTATATTACCCAATAAGCAAGGGGGTCGGAGTATTTTTGCCAGATGCTAATTTTACTTAGAAAAAACCTGAGTCAAGGCCAAGACACAAAGTTCATATCTAAATCAAATTCATTTTCCTCTAAAGATAGAATGTGGTGCAGTTTGAGGTTTCCAGCTCTTCTTAAAAATGGACATTTAAATACTTGCAGTGTTGAGCCTGCTTGAGTTCTAGGCTTCAGTTGGGAACTGTTAATATAGATTTTGCAAGCTCTGTCACATGGAAGGACAAGCAAAGGAGATTATAATGTCTCTTCTAACCTTAAGAATATGGCAGTCAAGTAGAAGTTGAATTTTCAAAGGAAACTGTCAGTTGATGCATGATGAAATGGTAATTCCTGTTCCTTTCCCACTACAATGTACTCAAAGCCCAGGAGTGATATTCAAACCTTACTTCCTTCAAGACAGTACCGTACTCAGTAACACACTGTGCAGTATGAGTTGTAACACACAAATCCTGCAATTTTTCAAGAATAGTCAGTGATAGCTAGCAAAATCCAAGCACACGGCTCCTTTTTCTTTCAGAGTTTTTCTCTGAAACCTTTCTCCACAAAATCACTTGAACGTTTTTGGCAGGGGCAGGAAGAGGGGGTTAGCTCCTGGATCCTCACAATATTGAACTGTAGAAATCCATAAAATAATCAGTGTTACATTGTCAGAGCACGTACTTTCCATACATCCTGGCCAGAGCAAATTCTGAAAGGCCTTCTGGTGCCAAAGCAGTTGAATTAAATTTAAAAATAGCTAAATTTAGCCATCCCTCCAGATCTCAGTTTCTGAGTATCATCTGGCTGTAAATGGAGGTGCAGAAGAACTCTCAATCATGGCTCACGTTACTGTAAATCAGCTGAGGCTCTGGAAATACCTGGCTGCATACTTTGAGATTGGCCAAATGCAGGGTAGTATGGTTAGTTTAGCCATCTTTCCCTGTAGGCGAAGCTACATCAAATTGCCTTACATTTTCTGTGGGCTAAAAGCATTCACACTGGATTTACCACATTTCAGCTGACAGATGGGAACTTATTAAACATCAGTATGCTGATGAATATTTTGAGCCCACAAGATTTCTGAGACTTTGAAAAGAGGTAATTCCTAAAGTATGCTACAGACAGCTTCCACCTACACTGCTGGCTATATGTTTGCAAATGCTTTGTGGGTATGAGGTACCATATTTGCAAAACCAAGCAGACGTGGCACTTCAGTCCCTCTCTCCTCCCTCCTGCTCTAACAAATTATCATGCTATTGAAACAAGCAAGCTGTTTGGCACAGTTTTAAGTGTGGTTACATAACAAAGCCAAAAAAAGCAGCTCCCACAAATCCAAACCACAGTTTTAGAAGATAATATGTACAGTAGTGACAATGAGAATTAATGCCATAAGAAGGAACAACTCTATGGCTCCATTACTCATAATAATTATATTTAAAGGCTCATATGTAAATATTTCAAAATACAATAAAAATAGAGTATAATAGTCAGGATGGCATTTTCCATTTGTATGATTTCCCCACACCTATAAGCTCACACTGGAAGTAAGCAAACTAGTTTGTACTGGGTATTCTTTCACTAACCTAAAAGCTGTCTCTGGAATCAGTATTTAACAGCATTTTGTGTTTATATGCACACGAAAAAAAAAAAAGGTGATGGAATAAGGAAAAGGAAGTAAGGCTGTAGGCTTCAGAACCAGCGTGTCTTGAACTTCTTTTGGAATGGTCAAAAACCTACACCTATAGAGTCTTAAGCAGATTTTGCTGGCCCAGAATACCACTGGGTTCCTGTCTCAGGAACACTTATTTTAGAGACAGATGCACAGCCATGTTCCTCCACATGTGGGTACTTAGTAACAAGTGTTTGGAGAGTCTTGGTAGGTAAAACATTATTTTTCTCACATCATTTGGGAAATGCTTTTCATTACCTTTTCCAGCAGTTTGAAATGAGTCATGAAAAAACTGGCTGGCTGTCAGATAAGCTGAACCCATGGGGCTCCTGAAATGTGTATCCTCAAGTGAAACTTAACAGTCACCTAGATGTTCTTAACTGTTTACGTTTCTTTTGTAATTTTGCACTATCATTATTAATGAGGCCAAGAGTGAAAACTAAAAGCTGTATGCTCTGTTCATATGATTTAGAACAAGAACAACGTGTCTTTGGCTACACTTGAATGGAACAGTAGTTGAGAATATAATCAGAGAAAAGAACAAGAACTTTCTGAGGCTGTAAACTATGATATACACAGGCTCAATAAAGTGTCACATGTGTCTTGAGATTCTGGCCCTCTTATGTGCATTTATTTTTTAGTCCCAGTGGTTGATATAGGAAAAAATCTGTAGCTACCATTTTATTAAATACTTGATATCTCTGGAACTGATTATGAATGACGACAAAGAGAAATTAGTTTCAGACATTCCAGAAATAGAGTCAGAGTTCTCATTTAGAACAAAACAAAACAAAAAACCTCACTCAACAAATAAAGCAACCCTTCCCCCAACCCTAAAGCTAAATTGTAGTATATGAAGCACAATAATTAATTACTTATTATTACACTAACAGTTGTCTTAGATATGTAGGGAGCTTGAGTGGTAAGGACAAGACAGCCTTGTCCAGGAAAATTTCTGATAATTTTTGAGTCTACACAGCTCTGTCACTGAGAACAAATCACAGAATGAACCCATAGAGAGTGGCTGCATAGCTATTTAAAACCAGAATCTTCTAAAGGACCAGAGACCAATAAGAAAGTAGTACCTGTAAGGTTTTCACTGAGAGTGGTCAAAGAGAGTAGGCACACTGGCTGAACAAGGTACATGCCCTACAGATCTTATGCCTAGGACTGAACATTTTGGAATTGCTGATGGGAGTGAAACCAACCTACCACTTTTCTGGTTTGATTAGGATGCTACCAAGCCAAAGTTTCACCACTGCTTTCTCAGTGCTTTGGAGTTTTCTCACCAAACAGGTCTACTTCAGACAAGAATCTTGTCACTGGAAAGTTCACTCACAAACAGAGTACAAATAATGCCACAACCAGCAGCCAAATGACTTGATGTTAATTGTCATCAACATATAAATTCCAACCTACATACACTGATAGGAAATTCACCATAGTTCAGAGGTGGCTCAAGACAAATGAATCAGACAGACAAAAGTCACTCTTTTAAAAATGTTGCACAGTTATAACCAGAATAGGAAGTTCACTACACAAAACAGCTCATCAAGCCAGGCAGTTAAATTACATTGTTAGGCTGAAGCCCTGGAACCTGTGAAGAATCATCAAGATACAGGACTGGTAAAATCAAATAAATCCACATAGGGAATAAATGTTTCATCTTTCAACAGATACCTTTACCTCTTTCATCCCATCCCATATCCTATTGGTAAAGCTTAAGAAAAGTGCTAAAAAATTAGAACCATAAAATATGAATCAGTTTTGTGGCTTTCTGTATTGGTAACAATGCAGAAGTTGTTTGCCTGCCAAAGATGGAAATAGTCAGTGAGATTCACCTATCAAGCTCTTTGAAAAGTAAGTCGTTTTTCCACTCTTCAGGAAGGAAATATTATCTCTGTAGATGTCTGCAATTGCAATCTCATTTCTGGGCAAAATTATTAAAAACACAGTAATCAGAAAATGCCAACAGCATACAAGTGCCAGGTTTCTGGAGGCTTCACAGTCAGGGTTCACATCAGGACAGAGAATGGAGACTCTTTATTGCCACTCTGGCCATCACTAATATGGAAAACCCCGCTACTCCCATATAGAGCCATATGTTGGAGTGCAATAAGCCATGAAAATGCTGGGTTCAGGAAAAGGTGACCCTGCAGGTAAAGGCCTGGACAGAAGTTACAATTACACACCATTCTGAGTTCTGCTTCAAACAAAACATTGCAGGTACCACAAACAGAGTGTCCACATATCCTTTTTGTTAATCTCTGGTGGATACTCCAAGTGACAGAGGCATAGCTGATAACATTGCAAGGACACTCATTCTCAACAGTTATAGCTATTACTATTATTGAAAAGATAGAACACCAACAGGAATTCAGCTCTTTGATAAATTTTCAGCTCTTTTGACTGGCTCGTGCTGACCTCCAACAATATTGAGTCAGTGTCGGTCAGACTGGGAAAAATTGCTTTAAGGGCCTGAAAACACTCTTGAAACTTTAAGATCACAACCATAATGGTAAAACAGGGGACTGACTGATGCCCTCATAGGTGTGGATGGCTAGAAATCATTTTTTCCCTCCTTTGATCTGCTGGAAAACTTGTTCCTTACTACTTAGTGAAGATCAATCCACACCTTGGTCAGATCAGAAATCAGGCAGTTCCATTTGCTGTAGCAAACTAATAAAACTTTTAAGCAGTAACACGCTTTCTCTGTCCTCTTTCTCATGGACTCAGACCACTGTGTCAAGATGTCCTTCCAAAAGTTGTGGAAACTGGTTTGAAAACTAGAAGCTGATTTGAAAGCTTGCTCCTAATTTCTAAAGCAGTTGATGGACTGAACTCCAAAAACTAAACTTTATTCTGATCAACAAGCCTCTGCTACTGCTTTATCCTCTGGGTCAATGCAATCAATGCATCAAAACCTTCCTCCCCATCATGGAGCTTGTCTCAAATAAAACCCAAATGAATTTCCAGCCCTGCAAAGAACTCTACCCTGAGCACTTAGGGGTTTCTAATGAGTATGGCAATTACCATGACATTTACTAGCCACTTCAATAATTTTTAGAGATAGCATTTGCACATCATGGTAATAGACAGCAATTCTGACCCCATAAATATCCAAGTTCAATATTGAGGAGGAATTAAAACAGGAATATAGGCAGTCAGGCGAAAGAGTGATGCTAACAAGAACAGCAGAATAAACATGGGAGAAGCTGATGGAAAAGGAAAGCTTTTTTTACTCCTCTGGGAAGAAAATGATCAAGGAGAGAAAGGCAGAAGCACAAGCTTATGAAAATGGGTTTCTCAGCTGAGCGTCCTAAGTACTGCTCAGTTTTGTAGCAGATATAATGAAATTCAATGTTTCCACTAGGAAACTTGGATAGTTCTATCACTTTTATCATGGACCATCCTAACAATAAAAATAGAATAGCAACAGCCTGTGTATCTGGGCCAGAATGAACGGGACATTTTCCTGCAATTCTGGTGATACAGAATGGCTGAAATGGACCTTGAATGTGTCTCCATGATTTAACAACCTGGAATCTAAAGTGACCTTTCCCCTTTTCCTTCTATTTTTTTTTCAAACGGTCGCCCAGCAGTTCTCAAGAGGTACTCCTCCTGCACTGTGTACTAATCACCATTTCTGTGCTCCTAAGAATTAAGCACTGACTTCATTGCATGGAAGCTCTTTAAAAAAATGTGGAGGTGTATGGGGGGGGAAAGTAATTTCAAGTGATATTCCAAGCCCCTCCTCTCTGGCTCAAAAGAGTAATTACTCATCTGGAAAAAGAAAGAACACTGCTATTTCAGTGTGACTTAGGACCTTGGGCCTGGTTTCATGTTTCAGATTAATGCTTTCCGTGCCTTTTGGAGACTCAGAACAGCAAAAAAGCCACCCTTCCAAGAGAGCTGCATCCTATAGATGCAAGGCCTTCTGGAGACATGTATGACTTGCTGCCCCTTCCTTATTTTCCTGCATCCTATTGAGACACATAATTATTTTCCCTCCCACTTGAATGAACTTCTAACCTGCGTCTACAAAGCCACATCTGTTCTTCCAGACCCTCTGTTCAGACCTCCAGTTGCTCTGTGATGAACATTTAGTATACTTTTTTGCAACATAACTAATAAAGGAAAACAGATTCAACCAAACAGTTTAGAAATGAAGTGCCAACATGAACTTCATCCAGTCAACTGAAAAATCTGGTGTTATGATATCTTATGATCCTACCTAATTCTAGTGGTAGTGGCATGGCTGGCTAGAATCCCAGATCTTTAAAAAAGGGGCCAAAATTCTTTCTTCAGCAGATTTTTTCATGTATCAATTAGCAATACATAAGTATTTCAGTGTATTTCTTATATTTCAGTGTAGTGGTCCAAGAATACAGACACCAGGGCAATGGTGAGATGCTCTGCATGGAGAACTTCAACATCACCCCTCATTCTGAGGAACAAATCAAAGCAAGGCAACACTTCATGCAAACAAGACAGCCTGGGAAATTTGGAACATGAGAAAAATACTCATATTGTGAGAATAAATTGAAAAATAAAAATTTCCAAAACTAACATGATCAAGAAATTATCAGCAGCTAAGGAAAAAAAATACTACAACAGTGACTCAGTAACTTGTTTTTCCAATATAATAACAAATCAGAATGAAAAAAAAAACTATGAACTCTGTGAATATCTGTATCCTTATTTCCATACATTTAAAAAATTATGGTAAGAAATGGATGTAAATTAAATAGAATTCTATAAACTGTCAGCTCATTAATTTGCATATTCTAGAAATGGTTTAATATAGGAATTGCCAGACTCACTTAGACACAAGGTCCATTTAGGCCAGAACACTTCCATTTAAGTGTCCAACAGGAAAGGTTTCAGCAAAGGGCACAAGAAGCCTCTACAGAAAAACAAAAAAATCTCAGATGTGGTATAATTTTAGCCTCACTTACCACACCAGCTCTCCATACACTCTCTTATCACTCAATAAAATATGCGGGTCCTTTTCAGAAGTCTGAGTGTTCTTCAATATACCAACAATAAGAATCCATATTGCTATAAATATTTTCAGCAAAAGACAGTTTATTAACAAAAGCATGAGAAGATTGAATTCCCAAAACTCTGTGTAGGACATTCACCTATAAATCCCACATATACAGTTGCCAGCAGTAACTTCATAGCAAATAGACTGTGCAACATCAGATCCCACTGTCTGCCCTCTGCTGAGAGTATTACAGACCAGGTGATTGTCTCTGTGAAGTCTGGAAATGTTTCCAATAGTGCAAAAGCAGACACACAGACACACCTCAGGTCTACCATATGTGTAAAATAAATACCTGGTTGATTCTGGAAAGTCCAGAGCTCTTAAAAATTTTGGCAATGTGCATTTCACTTCTACTTTACTAAGCTAAGCCTACAAAGGGCAAAAGTGACATTTCATTACTTCAAGTAATTCTTTCCTATTTCAATAACTCAGATAATTCAAAATGCTTCATTGATCTCCAACAGGCTGCCTAGAGACAATCATGAAGTCTCCTACAAAACTTTGCATATTGTCACAATCTAAGAAATCCATAGGTGAAAACTGGATATCTTATCTCTTCATCACTGAAAAGTAAATAAATCTCAAGAAAAATCCAAATTATCACTCTCTTTTGCTTATGAAAAGTCAGACAACACACCCACAGCAATAACAGGACTAGTTCACCACATAAGTATATAAACAACTCCTCATTCTTTTTGATGTCTCACATCTGAGTTACTCTTTCAAACCTCGAAAACAATTCAGCCTTACCTAACAACATTCATTAGAGAAAGTCAAAAGCTGCGCTGCAGGTAAGCTTTAATTTTTCTTTCCATGGGTGCACCATGGTCTTCTTGATCTTAGAATGATAACACCAGTGCCATGAAAGTGGCATCATAACTTTCTCCTATGCGTTACTGAGTCTTCAAAGGTACTGCATAAAAACTTCCTTCAATCACAGCTATCTTGCAAGAAATTCAACTTCTGTCAACACTAAACTTAAGGTTTAGCCTTTGTTTAGTGGAAGATATTACCCTCAGTCTACCTCCAGAAAATGGTGGGTATTTGTTCCTAGATTTTCTGAAATTTTCTGGGACCTACAATAAATCGCAGTTTCAGAGAGCTGTTTGAAGGACTATGAACCAGGTTCCTAGAGAATAATGCAATACAGTGACAAAGCAACCTGGGCAGGGACATAAATTACAGGGACAACTGAGTAAAAATGGCTCTTGTTCCTTGTCTAATAGTATGAGTTCGTATCTCTATCTGAAGTCACAATAATGAATTGGTTCCTTTTTCAACACAAGTAAGTTCACTAAAGGAGAGAATATACAAATATTTTCTATCAAGCAAGGGAATTTGCCACAGAAAATACTACTTCCTTTCTTGAACCTGTGAGAGATTCCAGTCCCATGCCCTTGCAAGCTAAGAAACACACAAATCCTTAGAACAAATGAAACAAGAGACATCAAGTTAGACCATTCTTTAATAAAACATTTAATGTGAGATTCTTAGGGAGAGTTTTGCAGTAACATGGTCAGTTAACTATGCATTTGGACTCAAGACCTTTTGTTTCACATTTTCTCTGCCTTCTACATTGTGACAGCAAAATAATTTTTATTCAAGATCCCTGAAACTGGAGACAGTCTCTACTGCTGCATATGAAAAAGAAGGAAATAATCCTGACCTTCAGTTTCTGCATGATGGGGCAACAGTTCAAAATCTTCACATTCTAGTCCTGCATGGCCCCAGATTGTTTCACTGGCATTTTGGCTGACAGAGGTGAATGAAATAATCTGAGGAATCCAAGCTTGAAGTGTTCTAACACCAACCAAACATTACTGCCAGTAAAATGTCTGGATCTTAAAGACTGAGGCTGAAAAAAAAGTTTAGGGATTGAGTTAAAATACCTATTGAATCTTTTAGCAGAAAATTTTAAAACAAAATCCAACAAAAGATTTCAAGTTGAATTTCATTTGGGTTTTTGCTCCTTTCATCCTGCTATGGAATTTAAGAAATTTAGTAGAGTTATGGGGATGTTTCTTCCTTCCCTTTTTTCAGGTCTATTGTTTAATTTACTCAACAAATTTCCTTCCAGTTGGGAAATACAGGGAGCAACAAAGCATCATGACTGCGGTGCCTTTGATAGTCATGCAGTTATAGAACAGGAAATAAGCTCTTTGTATGTGATGATAATCATACATTATAAAATTTTATGGTACGCTTTCTCAAAAGGAGGAAATAAATAAGAATACAAAACCAAATATTTGCCTCTTATTTTTATATGAAAATGCATTTAATGTCAAGCCCCATGATGGACTTGCAACAAGATTTAAAGATGTAGTTTTAATTAGCTTTCTATTTTTTCACCTGCTGTATTCACTGCTCTGTCAGAGCTGACCTGCATGAATTATTCTTGCATAGCACTTGCAAGAACTTGAACATAGTGGCTGAAGAAATTTGAGGATCAGGACAGCTTTTACATTTTAAAAGTGAAGTGGCAGCAACTAGGACAGTGTAATTTACCACACCACCAGGGCCCACATATTTCCAGTGTGTTGGGGTAATTCCTAGATTAATTTCCTAACTATTGCTTTGTTTCATATTTGTGTCATTAATTATTTCTGTCATGTCTATATGTCCTTCTTTTTGCTCCCTTTTTTTTACCTAACCTCTTTGGTCCCAGATGGCATTCCTCACATTTTATCAGTGTAATGCCTTCAATATAGGTAATTTTACTCGTGCCAGCATTAGTTAACTGCCTTTAAAACATCTACAGAAAAATAATATTAACAGTATCTCCCTTTGTGCCTATTGTGAAACGCAAAGTATTTCTCCCGAGCAACATAGCCCAAGGTCTCAGTACTACTGCTTTTTCATATTGATCACAGTTCCTTGCTGCAGGAATTCTACCTAAAAATTTATTAATCCCTTGCTTGCATCATCTTATTTCTCTCCACAAAAGGAAATAACCTATTTCAAGAGACCAAAGGTTCCTCACTGCCCAGGAGTCATGACAGATTCAGCCCTGGGGAGGAGCAGTGGCTCTACATTAGCCAAAGTATACACTGAAATGCTGTTCTGGCACCTATAGTTTCCAAAGAAGTGTCATATGACAAAGATGTCACTTGGTACTTGATAGTTTAATCAAACCCTCAGGGATGGAAGATGTTAATTATCTTGTAGTACAAAAACATTATTCCCTTCCCAAAGTGACATCACTTCAGTATGACAAATGCATCACCCTTTCACTTTTCTGACTGGAAAGCTAACACCAAATAGTTCATCAGCAGTATCATTTCATCTTTAACAGCACTGTTTCTTGTGTGAAAAATATTGCACAAATGAAGAATATTGACACGAGCACAGAGGTGAAAGTCAGGCCTCTTACACAGATTGAGGCCTCTTCCATCCTGCCATCCTTTCCTTAGCAGTTGTTTAGCAGCAGGTTATTCTCAGGTCCTACTTATGTAACCACGGCATTGGGATCCTTTTACCTGTCCACAGATGTTTAGCACTCTGTGAGATCACTTCTCATATACTGAGTGCTTGACATTCTCCTTGTTTTTCCATTTAAATGTGCTCTGCTGAGGACAAACTCAGTCTGGGTTTACAGGGAGACCTCAATTCAAACCAGCAAAAGCATTTTGATCTATCCAGAAGGGCAGGTGGGTGCTGAGGGTTTGCACTCACCTTTAACAAATGCCTGTGTTTGCTGCCTGGCCAGATGATCATTTCGTCTGGCTGCACCCAAGGGACGCCAGTGTTCCTGAAGCGTCTCTAGCTGTCCAGGAACACAGCCAGACTCCAGCAGCCACCCTCTTCTGGCAGAAGCACTACAATCCGGTATTCGATTAAATTCCAGGTTTATGACCCAGAGAAGGCCCTCGGGGAGGCCTCAGCGCGGAGCAGGCAGGTGTGTCTGTCCCCAGCCCACCGGCAGACAGCAGCTGCCAGCGGGGCCCTGCGCAGGCGGAGCTGCTGCTGGAGAGCCAAAGCGGCCCTGAGGGCCCCGCCGCCCCCAGGGCTCCCACATTTCACCTGTCCAGGACCCCATTTCATTATCCCCTGGGGTCCTTGGTCCCTACCCCAGCGGCACCGCAGCAGGACCAGTCTGCAGCTCCCCACGGCGCCGCCCTGCCCGGCCACAGGCACCATGTCCTGGTCCAGCCTGTCCCGGTCCCTGGTGGCCCCAGGCCGGGGAGTGCCCTCCTGGCAGGGCCGGTGGCACAGAGCCTGGCTGCCAGGCTCCCCGGCAGTAAGCAACACTACAATCAGCACTATCCAAAAGGGGGGCTCTTGCCAGCAGCCCGTCAGGCAACAAAAACATCCTGGCACCGTTTTAGCTGAGGAAGACAGAAGCTTGGAGCTGCTGTAAAGCACTGACAGCTACCAGTATGGCTTTCATTTATTTCTGAGAATGTCCTTACATGCAGCCATTACTATGCAAGAGGTACATTTCATTGCAAACAGTTCAGTTTTTGCTTTTAGCTGGAAACTTTTTGGATATTTCAGAGGGTCTGTTTAACTAGGTTTTGCTGAAAATGGCTATTCCAGTGGTCATGGTACATGGTGCCTGGGCCAGCACCCCTGCATGAAATCAACAGTTGTCATCCCAGTGGAAACCCTGCAGCAAAGAGTCAGTTTGGGAATAACACTTCTTGGGATCACTGTCCCCTTTAAACATAGGAAAAGAACATCTGACTCAAAGAGCAACACAAAGCTGTCACGCATGGCCCTCTGGAAAGCCAGGCCCTTAACAAGCACACAGGCATTTAATCAAGGTGCAAGACTGGGTTTAGATAGTATTTGCACAGAGCAAGGAAGATACACAGCACCCACTCCCACGGAGCACTACAGCTTCTGGCAGCACTGTGCACACCCTGCATGGCTCCTCAGAGGGGTGCTTGTGAAGAAGAAACAAAGCATGAGACAAAGAGGAGACACAGTTTGTCTCGACGTACAAACACAGAGGTTTCCTCCTGTCTTGTGGAACTGAGAGCCATGCATGGTCAAATATTGTAATGGATTTCCCATATCCCCCTGATTCACCCACTCATATAAGCATGTTTTGTACCACAGACCTGTGCTGCATTCTGGTACACTGGCTTTTCTCTACATGGATAGAAGATATCATAATCATGGGTACATTGACAGCGATTTAGTCCCCTACCCACACTTTTCTGAGTGATAGTAGAGACACGAAAGGAGAGAAGAAAGGAGAGAAGAAAGAAAGGAGAGAAGAAAGAAAGGAGAGAAGAAAGAAAGGAGAGAAGAAAGAAAGAAGAAAGAAAGGAGAGAAGAAAGGGCAAATACCATGAATTAGAGTCCTCTCCAGCAATTCTGCTTTGCATGTAGGTTCAGAGAAGTTAGAAAAGGATTTCCTCTCCTCACAACCTGCTGTTTTACCTTCACTTGTACCTTATTGTTCAGCACTGCTGTTACTACTACCTTGTTCACTTGACCTGGCCACATAACATTTAGCTCCACTGGTCTTCTAACTCAAGCCATGCCATCTTGGCATAAATAGGCTACCCAACTGCACACCAGCACTCCTCTGTCTAGGAAGCCACTACACTGACTCACAGGGCTTATTATAAGGTCCATTGCAGACAGATGTTTTGGCAGTCAGGGCCAACTGGAAGCTACGTGGCCATTTTAGAGAAGTGCTAAGCCACAGCTGCAAGTTTATGAGTTGGACTTTGCAACAACCAGCTAATTACAGGCACAGTTGAAGGCACATACAAAGGAAGTTCCTATCTGCTGGTGAGTGACCACACAGCTATAGATACAGCATAAGGAAATGAGTAACAATAAGAAAAGCAACATACAAAAATTTGCTGCAATGAAGATATCTGATTCGTTTCAATTTGATGAAGTTAAAGGATGGGAAATTCAACTTTATGAAA
Organism: Cinclus cinclus; assembly: GCF_963662255.1. NCBI lineage: Eukaryota > Metazoa > Chordata > Aves > Passeriformes > Cinclidae > Cinclus > Cinclus cinclus. Next base: position 18,310,971 of record NC_085050.1, on the reverse strand, counting down.
TCCAGCAAGGAGGAAATAAACACATATCACTGTAATAGAGTGATTATTAATCATGGCAGACTGAAGGTCCTGTTTAAAACAAACAGGCAAATAAAGCAAAGGTAATAAAGATTATCAGTGGAAAGTGAAACATCACAAAAAAGCTGGGTTATCAAAATAACTGATTTTTCACTAATGCAGTTTAATCTGCATTAGTGGGGGAGAAAAGTGGTTTTTGGCAAGCAGCACCTGTACATGGAAGCAGACTGCAGTTTATCCTCTCTTCTATTAGATTACATCAGACTATGTGTCAGACCAAGCCTCAGATGTAGAAAAACCTCCCATTTCAGAGGATATCAGGTAAAATATCCTTTGAGCCTTTGGAGCCTTCCTGGATTCTGCCATACTCAGACCTCAAAGCTTCATTGGTGGTTCAGCTTACTCCACCCTTCTTTCTCCTCATGCTTCCCAGCATTTGGTGCTGTCCTTAGTGATTAGGCTATGTTTAATGTTCAGGTGACTTAAATTACTCCTTCATGACCTGACCATAGCTACCTCCTTCCCACCCTCAGCTAAGATGTAATACTTCTCAACAGATGAAAAGCATGTATGTCTTGTCTGGGCTATGATTCACTTACACTCCCCAGAGATGTTTCAGGGTGAGGTATTTTACTTTACCCTGAAGTTAAACAGGAGTAGGCATTTACATACAGGCTTGCTTCATTCTGTCTTAGGGAAGAGAAAGATAGGATAATATAGGATTAACAAGTGCATTATCTTACTTGTGCCTGGCACAGCCATAAGTTTTTACGATTCTTAAACTGTTCAGGTCCCTCAACACATGGAAGAGGAAGTGCAGTCTGCTTCTGTGATTCCTTCCATGTCCTGACTGCCTTGTAGCTTCAAGGCTGATGTTTTAAATCTCTAAATTATTTTCTTCTAATTTTCCTCCCTAGAGCTTCTTTCCTCTTTCAGGCTTACCTGTAAAGCACATCAGGAAGTGGTGGTTAAGACCACAAGTCTCAATACTTGAATTACTAGCCAAGCATCAGCAAGTATCTGCCTACACACAACTACACATCTGCAGGAAGGAAGGGGTGAAACCACCTTAGATTGAAATCACAACCTTCCCAGCTGTAGCTCAGTGTGTTGTAAGTAAAAATGCAAAAGATAACTTGCCAAAAAAATGTTTCTGTCTTACCACTTAATGGTACACAGCAACTAAGGGAACCCAAACACTGCAAAAATCAGTTTCATATAGGACCCCTCTTATGTGACAAGCAACCTATAATACAGTGCACAGTCTCTATATTTTCCTATGCACTCGAAGGATACGCATCCGGAATAGTTACACATTTTCAGTATAGAAAAACTGATTGTACATTTACTAGTCAACAGAAGTGAAACTAATTCAGTGTCCTACTTTGATAATCAAAGTACATGTTTAACACTAGCTCATAGAATATAAGCTCTAGCCTCGTCTCTCAGGTTCCAGTGAAATCCACAATCTCATTCAGACCTGGACTAGACTTGAAGAGCTGCACACAGCAAAATGGTGTGTGTGGGGAAAGGGCAGGAGAGCTGCAGCCAGCACACCGGACAGTGTTGTCTGACAGCTGTCCAGGCACAACTTTGAAATGCCCTGATGGTGTTATAAAGGGGTACCATGTTAAGTAAGGCCACTAAATGGGTTTGATCTATTCTGAAAGTCTCAGCTCTTCACAGCTAGAGGGAGAGAAACTAAGTGTCATATGGGCCAGATCTCTAGGCACCATCCAGTTTGCCCATCTTATTACTGCTTCTGGTTTTCGGGTATTTTTAATCACAGGCATGGAAATTTGTATTATTTCTTTCTTTTTTATTGTAGTTGAAGATTTACATTCCTCTTCAATTTGTCATAGACGTATTTTGGGTTCCTACCCTCTAAAAAAACCCCAAAACAGTAAATCCTATATAATAAGCATTGTTCAGTCCCTTCCAGGGTCAAGCAGTCTCTCAGAGGAAGCTATTGCATGGGGAGGACTCCGTGATGTGCAGACCCCATCTGCCCCCAAAGTGTGTGCGCAGCACTGGGCCAGCAGCGTGCTGAGCCACGGCTCCGTTCCACAGAGACGCTTTCCACGTTTATTGCTCTTGATTAGAAAAACATCCCAAATTTTAGAACTAACATTTGAGACCAAATAAAGTTCCAGTTTGGTTTTATCAGGACAAACTTTAAAATAGATTGTCTAATAGCCTTTGTTAGTATATTTCTTTTATGAGTGTGAGTGGGAAGAGCATTAGGGAAGGCTATAAATCAAATGCATACTTCTGGTGAGTGCAGGAAATCCTTTATATTTCATGGAAATAGGAATAAATCTAGATCTATTCATATTGTCTACATTTTAAACATCATCCGAGGTAGTATTTCTAGAAGCAAAAATTATCAGAAGAAAACAAAGGAAAAAGAATTCCCCCAAAAATACAGTGGTACCTAAAGCACTAATTAAAAGCAATTGCCTCCCTCACATATAAGACAGAAAAGAGAAACACCCCTGACATTTTTGTTTTCTTTTGTTTTTTATTGTTTTTTTTCTTTTGTGGGGGGGCAGGCGGGGGATAAAAGAAACACCATGGGGCTGAGATTTAAGAAAATTCTCTTAACGCTGATAGCATGCCAGCATGTCCACTGGAAAATAATCTGCCCTTAGTGACTAATTTCCAACAGAAAACTTGGCTACTTGCCAAAATGTACATATCCTTTCATGTATGCAGGAAATAATTTTCAGCAAATCCAGAGCTGGCCTAGCAGGATGGGAGATTCTGAGCAAGGCTCCATTGATATGTTCTATTGCAATGGGTTAAAAGACACTCACAGCAGCATGTTATGGATGATACCAGAGAGAATTTAAATATGCAGCATAATGGTAAAACAATTAATAAGTGCAGTTGCTAACAGTTGCACAACAAAGGAGTGTTTTAAAATTTCTGTGCTCTTTAACAATAACACAGAGAGACGCTGTGAAGGGGAAGGGGGGGGAAAGCCTGGCATGGAAGGGACATTCCTTCAGTTCCTCTCAAAAGTTTGAAAAAACCTCTGGATAGGAAAATACTGTTGAGCAGCCAATTCTTTCCACATTTGGCTAAACCCAATGCCCAAAATACACAGAACACTACTTCACTTTGAAAGGATTGCAATACTCCTATCTGAGTCATCTGAAAGCAAATAAAATGAGACCTAAACAAATAAACCTAATTGTGCATGGAAACAAATCCAACTCCCCAGCTTGGCCATGGCTTTGTTTTTGTTAGTTTAAAGCCTACATATGCAGTTTTAGTGGCATCAGGAGTTATACAAATATTGACAACAAATTGCCAAATGTTGTTTTTTTCCCTTCAATGCATAGTGTAAAGAAGCTGGGGTAATGCTTCTAGGAACCTTCCCCAGTGCACTGAATCAAATCACAGCTTGATGGGATCCCCTCCAGCCTCTTCTCTGAAGAGTAGACACTAATGAGATTGAGGTTGTTGATTGTTATCATCAGAGACTTTTATTTTTCACTCATGAACTCTACCGAACACGAATCCAGGCTTTCGAAACATAGTTCAAATGTTTGCACCATAGCCAGGGCATTGTCACATGCTCTGTCCTCCACCCCATGATTTGTTGCTAGTTTGTGTCATCCTTAACCTGCTTCTGGTGGTTTGGCCAGGAGAGAAACAAATAATGATGACAACTGAGAAAACCAAGCTGCTCTCTGACATCGTTCTTTTAAAATGCTATTGCTACTTGCTGGCTGTGGAGAAGGGGCAGTTGCCTTGCAATAGAAATCACTCGTGAAATGCTGCTGTCATCTGTCAAAGGTATATTTCCATCAAGTTGGTCTGAATCCTTAGCAGCTTGCTAGGAAAAAGGAGAACATGTCAAATCTTGATCTGTCACGAGCCAAAGTTAGAAACTAGATACTTACATTTGACTTTTAAATGAGGCCCAGACTTTCACAGAGAGCCAATAAATTAACACACTTTCTTCCTCTTTGCTTCATGTTCACGAAACACCTACAACTTTTATTATTCTATCTGACTGGATAACAAGGTTTTCATTTTGCAAAACCATAAATTTTTAGTACCAGCAAAAATGAAAGAGGAATTTTCAAAATGGATAAAGACTCTGAGAGACTCATGAATCCTCCTCAAAAGCCCAACAGTTAAGAAACTTACCTACAGTACTGGAAGGATTAATTGATATTTCTATTTCTTCTTTTTCATCCAGAGAACTTACAACTTGGTCTTGTACATCTCAGTGATCATCTAGTGATTAGGTTATTGAACACCCTACAGTGTACTTCTCTTTCTCTCCTTTTTATCAGAAATTGCATTCTACACATAAGAAACTTCCCACAGAGTTGCATCACAAGTACCAAATTCCCACGAGAAGTTTTAAGATCCAAGAAAAGGATCTTAATCTTTTCATTTCCAAGAAAATTTTAGTGTTGAGATCCCAGCAAAAAATTCTCCACTAATTGTAAATCTTGTAGCTTTGACAGTTATACTATCAACTCTTCAGTTACTATAGTGTTACCTGCTCACTGTATGCAGGAAGACCTCAGTGTATTCAGGAAGCCACATGCAGAAGCATCTGCAAAGGCTTTCTGTACTGCATTGCTTATCACAGTGCAAGTGTCCCCGAGCACTTGCACAGTAAAGGGTGGATCACTAAATCACTGAAAGGGATAGTGGAAAGGCATGAGAACTTGGGGGGTTGTGAGAAAGTAAAGGAAAAAAGATCCTCTCTGTTTCACTAACTCTGGACCTTTGTAAAAAAACAACACAATGCTTGGGACTGTTCATGCTGTGAGCAAAAACTGAAATATGACAAGGCATCAAGGCATGTTGTGTTACATGATATTCAGGCAGCTGTTGTGATGGCAGTTTCAGTCCACCAACTGGTGCAACGAAACAAATCTGAAATGTAAAAGCTAGATTTCCACCAAAATATTTCACTAATATTACATACATTTAAGTCAGAGAACTCAGACTACTAATCCCCACAGCTACCCTAAGTCAGCCCTGAAGGACAAAGCAACAACACAGCTGCACAGATGGGGGCTCAGAAGGTATTCTAAGTTTCAGTTTCCTGACTGAATTGTGCAAAATTTCTCTATCAATGTTCTGTTGGTGTGTTTTCTTTGAAATTTGTTGAAGGGGGGAAATATACATTGTTTTTTCAGAGGAATGCAAGTATGAAATGACTGTATACCAACATATGAAGACAGCCAGATATAACCAAATTTGTGTGAACACCTACTAGTGGAAAGTTTCACCCTGAGGAACAGAATTCAGCAATATGTTTTAGGTCAGAAGAGGAGAAGAAAGCTCAATCTTCTGTCCTTGACTGCAAACTGAGAACCAAGGAGCTTCTACAGCATATGTCACCCTTGAAACCTGGCCTGCACTTATAACCATCCCAAACCTGTCACTTAGAAGCTCCACCAGCCAGTCTGTCAGCAGAGTTGGTTAGCATAAGCCTTCCCAGCAACAGAGCCTTGTTTACTCAGCTAAAATACCTTGCAGGTCCCACAGGAGGAGGGAGAAAGTTGACCTATCCCCAAAAGTCACCCACCAAGGCAGGAGAAAGACATACTTCCAAGTAAAAGAAGAGAGGAAGGAGGTGAACAGGTTTTGTCTGATTTAGGGAAACACCTTCTCTTCATGGAGATGTCCATTCAAATCACTTTCAAATTCCCTTGGTTTAAAACAACAGGGAATAAGTAGAAAGAAAAGCAGCATCTGAAGTTGTCTGTAAACCAGAATACATGTGGGTAACATCAGCAGATGTAAAGGGCACCTCAGCAGCCTGCTCTCAACCTCACATCTCTTTTAGTCACATACTCACCCACTCTTCCTTGGGCTGGGCACCTGCTTGTCCACTGAGGCAAGTCAATTAAAAACAAATTAAAACTATAATTACCACAGATAGGAAGGAGACTCTGACAGCTACTACTTCCAGCTGGAACTGCACAGGTGCAATGAGTGTGGTCCCTCCTGGCCCTCCCTCCTGCCAGCTTCTGCACTCCAGGTCCCATGATGTGGGGATGACAGTCTCCCACCACAGCACACAAACTGCCCACGAGCATGACAAGGCAACTGTCATTTTCCACCCTGGCTACCACTGTGGGTGATCATGCTGGTGTCTGCTCACATTTGCATGGTACCGGATGCTGTGGAGTGTACAAACTGTTCCACATGGCATGTGGAGGGAGAGAGCCATGCTAGCAGTGCATTACAAAGCTGCATATGTGCTACCATATAGAACCCCTGGTCTGTATTTGTCTTAGCATGCCTACTAGAAGGATAAATGAGAAAAATCCTATTTCTCAGTTCATGAAAGTGCAGGAAAAGTGGCTGCTAGCAAGACTGTGTGCTTTATCTTGGAGTTTCTACCTGTCACCCTTCTGCTTGGTATTTGTCATATGCTTAACTCCCTTAAGGTCTTAATTTTTAATTTAAATAGCTTTTACTCCTTAACTTTCCAGGCTACTTTCTTGTTTAATACCTGATCTTTTCCAGCTAATTAGTTGACTGCTATTTCTGAGACACTGTCAGGTTATTTACCTTGCTGAAGTGACTTAAGTTCCTCCCCCCACGCCCCCATCCGCCCCCTGTCTGTCTGGTTTCCCCCTCTAGTCTAGCTGAAGTGACAAACTCTCTCCCCTAGCCAAACATTTGTTTTTACAGGGTATTTTTATACCATCACCTCTTCCCTGCATCTCCCCTGCCCACCCACCACAAACATATGCTGTAGTGGGAGGACATACTGGTTTCATATAATTTGCAAAGTTAAGGTGACAAATTTCCCCTCCTTAAAGTATTTTTTTTAAGATCTGCTTTGTAAAATGCAAATAGTAATGGATTCGTTTCTCTTTGCCTTTTTTACCCTGTGCATGGTGATGTCCTTCTTCGCTTAGAAGATGTCAGTGGAAGAGAAACAAAAACCACTTGATATATATTATTCACAGCCTATTTATGCTGTAATAAGATACAAAAATAGACAAAAATAATATTTTCTAGATTGATAGATTTTTTAAATTTATCCCAAGAAATGCAGGAATTATGATAATTTCCGAGAAAGTAGGCAAATGTAACCACTTTACTGACTTCATTAGGTGGTCACAGTATGTTTTTCTCTGTATTAAAATCCACATGCAGTCACATTCATGCAGTAAAAACAACCTCAAGCACACCAAGCTTCAGGCTTGGAACCATGGAAAACATGACTGTGGCCTTCATCATACCCAATTAGGGATATATGTACTCCACAGTGATTCTAGTGTGGTGGATAAATGCCTAAGCCAGCTTTAAAGCAGGCAGGGACAATCTAGTTAAAACAGTACAGAGCCCAAACTGGGCTCAGCCACTCTAAATATTTACCATATTCTGAGCTGGAGGTTGCAGGGGCATGCATAATACTACAACTGGAGAACTTCCAGTACTTACATTCACCACTGCAAAGCAAGGTCTGATGTGCTAAACATCCTGGTCATTCTAGCAGCATACATGCATGGAACGGGTCAAATGTTTATAAAAACACTGAGTTTATGTGGCAGGATGACTGAAAAATGCTTTTTATATGGAGACTGTATCTATTCAGCACACACCATTAGCCTTTTTGAAGTGGGATAAAATCTTATTCCTTAGACCAAATTTAGCACTATTCCAGAGTGTAATCTGCATTTTAACTTCCATTTTATGCAGAACTTTTAGCACAGTACAAAACAACAACAAAAAGTATGCACCAATAATGCATCCTTGTTAACTTACTTGTGACTTTGTCTCATCTAAGAAGGGCAAATAAAGATAAATTTGAAAAACAAAACAATGTAGGTCAACTCACTGCCAGCAGCAGGAGAACAAAATGGGAAAGTCCTAAACAGTGAAATTTATTTATACTGTGCAGCAACAAGCTCCAGAGGACAAACTGTTAGCAGAAGGAGCCACTCATAGCACATGCAAAGCTTCTCTCAAATCAAACAGATACGGCTGTCACTGTGGGAAGCCAAGGAGCAGAGAGAATGAAAGAGAGAGGAAAAAGTCCTCTCCACAGACTGAAAACATTTTGTAGTTAAGGGACTCAGAGTAGAACATGGGTAGTGCCTCCAGTTCACTGTGGTCCTAGCAAGGTCGTCTGGGGGAAATGTCTGCAGAAAACCACCAGGAGTGAGCTAAGCAAAGAAGAAGGGAACGAGCAAGTTTCTCAGTAAAATGTGTGGAAGTTGGAAGGAACTGGTTTTCTATTCCAAGTATTTTCAGAGATTGCCTCCTTTTGTATGTTAAAAAAGGAGTAGAGGGCCACTAGACCATCAGGGAGGAGCCACTCACCCCACTTGTCCAGGGATAGTTTGGCAAGGAAGAGCCATCTTCCAATCATTCTGGAGCTATCAGCCTCCAGGGCTCTGCTGGACATAGTTCAGGGCAGTGCAGTTCTTCTGGCTCTTAACTCATCGCCAAATCCCTGGCACATACTCAGAAGCAGGTGATATTTATTTGGCAGCATGCTCTTTTCTAGAAAAGCAACATGAAATCCTTGCATTAACACTCTCCTGTTGGCTAAAGATACAGCCCTTTTCTGTATGCCAATGCAGATTAACAAGTGACCTCTGCATCTCAGAAGAAGCATCCAAAGATGGATCTGCTGGTCCATGAGGAAAAGATGCATGCACATGAAGAGACTACTTCTCTCCCTTCTGAGTCACTGGACATTTTCCTGTATTAGATATTATCTGAACATTCACTCAGAAGCTGGACATGGCACAACCTAGCCTGAACCTATTCTCGCTAGTGACAAACTACACAATATTTCACCTTTCCCATTTCTCTCCCCTCAAAAGCAGAAGTAGAAAAGAGAAATGTATCTTTGGGACTGATCTTTTGTCTTCAGTCCAGGTCACAGATCTTCTTGCCTCCTAAAAATAAGACAAATGTATTTTTACACTCGAGTAACCACAGCTCACGTGTACCTACCTGAGCTAGCCATGCAGTGGCCTGCTCAGGTCCTGTTACCAATGTAACTGCATCAGCATGAGCTTGGCACCAGCTGCAGAAACCATCTACGCAGTTAAGGAAATGATTGGCCAAGCAGCCACAGCAGTACCAAACTCAGTGTAGGTTGTGTGACCAGCAGCATCCAAAACCTGGCTCAAATACATCTGCAAACACAGGTATTAGTCTTACTTAATGTTTTCAAAATGTTCAGAGATTCTGGGTGAAAGATGCTGCATCAGCACAAAAGCATTCAATAAGCAGTAAACATATTTGGCTGGACCACTGCCTTTCCTTGAGCTCCGATTTTCTTCAAGTAAATGCAGTCATTTATTGCATGTTTCACCTTCTTGTGGAACAGATGCTCTTTGCAAGGAGCCAAATAGCAGACAGACTCTCAGTCCTCCTGAGATCTCTGGCTAACAGCATGCATAGCTTTCCTCAGAGACCAGCATGTCGCTGAACAGTTGGTTTACTCTAAAACACTGCATGCTGTAGGTGTTTCCAGCTGCTTCATGAGGTATTTGTGTCAAAACCCACATTCCTGAGGAGCCTGCGTAGTCTGATCCATGTTTTATACCTGCCCCAGGAGCAATATGTTTATCTTAAAGCACAAGCTAAACTTTCTATATCACAAACCAGAAAACTGAGAGAGAAATGACCAGCTCTTCAGGGAAGGCCCAAAGTAGAGTGAAAGCAGAGGCTCTGAGAGTTCGTAACACTGCTCATCTTATGAGGAGAACATCTCTTTGAGAACAGGGAAGGATATGAAGAAAATTATAAAAAGAGGAAGAACACAAGGAAGTCAAAGGGTGCTGGACAGTCAAGACATACACAATGAACAAAATGCAAACACTGGCTGGAAAAGCACTGAGGAATTTATACTTCATTCAAAACACAGTAAGCCAATAAAAATATTCAAAGCAAAAGGTAGATATGGCAGAAGCCAAAGTAATTTTTGCTGTAGGACTGACAGAGGACTGAATGGAAAGTAAACAATGCAGGACAGCCACAGGCTGTAGGAATTTGGCTGCAAGAAGTCCTGTCTGAATCATGCTGCTCACCACATAGCGGACAGTGTTAGAAATGAGGTTTGAGAGCATTGTGAAGCTGCAAAAGAGAGAGAAGCTGGAGCAACCTTTGAAATAGACAACATTGCTTCTCCAAAATATGGAACAGGTTAAAGTAATGCCGAGATTCTGTATAATGTACTTTTGGAGAAGGTGAGCCAGACTCTTACTGGTTTAGACGTCTGTACGGTTTGGTTACTTTCATTGTCTGCAAAAGAGCTGCTCTCAGTTTACACCAGCTTAAGCCTCGTACTGCCCTCTGCACTCAGTATTACCCATCTTAGATTTAACTATGTAACAGCTTCAAAAAAGAGCAGAAAGTCATGCCAATCCAGCCAGGAATTCCTCTGTGCTCCATCCCACTCAGAGAAGTTTTGGATATCACAAACAGATAATGACAGATGGTGGCACACACAGACTCCTGTGCTAAACTAAAGCCCAGCAGCTGAGGGTCTCCCTATATATCTGAGAAGGCAGCCTCACATCTATTCCTCCATTTCAACTTTTAAAATTTTGAGGAGAAAGACCTGGGGGTTGATGATTGTTTGCGTTTTTAATCTTTAGCCAAACTGTTTTCTTTTAACATGACGTATTTGCCTGGCCAGTTTAGTACAGATACAGGTTTCTTCACCCCACACCAAACTATGTCAGAAAGGTTGCCCCAGTCTAAAAAAAAAAACATAGGAGAAATATCACTACCTTTTATTCAAGGCTGAACAGTAGGAGCTGCTTCCACAAGGGTGAGATACACTCAACTAGGCAAACTATATCTGGTGTTTGTGACAAGCAGAATCTCCCCATCATCTCTGGGCTCTACACTGGAGGGGTTGTTTGCCTCAGTGTAATGCAGAAAACAGTTCTTGCACCTGCACCACACTGCCTGTAAGAATACAGCCTGCTCCAGGACTCATACTACCAAGCTGAGCTCCAAGAAGTGGGGAAAAGCAGAGCACCACTTAAGGAACTGATGTGATAAACAACAAATAGAGGTAGGATTGTGGCTAAAGGGAAACTGAGGACTCTAACCCTATGTGTATCTATGCGCTCAAGAAAAACTCTTATTCCAGTTAACAGGCAGTATTCGGTGACTGACTTGAGAATCACCCTTGCTTTAGATAAATACATAACATGAAGTATTAACAAGAAGCAAGAAGTGTGGGCAGAAAGCAAATGTGTCTGGCAACGATGGCCACTCATGTAGTCTGTACAAGTCTGGTGCACCAATAAATGTGTAAAAGTGACAACAGCTTTTACAGGAGAGAATTGATTACCCAAAGGCAAGTAAGGTGATATTGTCATTGGTACACTCTGCAGGCACATGGAAGACTACCAGGGACTAAAACTTGGATCCTTTTTATCCCCATGAGTGTTGTAAACACTTAACTATTGGCTAGTTTTGGGGAGGGAACACACATTTCCATATCTTTGCACAACAAAGCTTTCCAAAGATTTGTTTTCATCCCTGTGTAAAGAAAAGAACATAATTTTAAATCTCAGAATTTCAAGGAACAGAATGATTGTTTACGACACATGTTTGTAAAGAAAATAGTGCAGTTACGTCAAAGTTCGTAATTTACCCTTACAGTACAAAGGTAAAGAGCCTTCAAACTGATCTGTTGAACTAAGAGCCAACAACAGCTACATTTTAACCCTGCATTAAGAAAAAAACAAAAGCAAAAAAAAAAAAAAAAAAAAAAAATCCTACTGTAACTATAAGGAGGCCTACTTGCCCCATCTACTGGCCATTGGGAGGACTGGATTTACACTGCAATTAAAAGCATTACCACCGAGGCTAAAATGTAGCCAATTCTCAATTTAACAATTCTAAATTTAAACACATGCAGAAGTGCTACTGAGGGTACTAAGCACATAAGTGCTCTACCGAACTGAAGCCTAAGGCCAATTATTTAGCATGAAATAAAACAGAAAAAATGTATTATTTCCAAAGTAAATGCTAAGGCAGTCTATTTAGTAACACTAGTTTGTTATCCTTGAAAAATTAAACAAATATGTCTTCTTTTGTTCTGAAATGGGCCAAGGTAAATCAATGCTATAAGACAGCAGCAGCAGCCTGCAGAACTGCTGTCACAAAGTAGCCATATATGCTGCAGCTCAGTAAGGTCAGCACAAGGTTACCATGCCATCTTAAGGATTTTTAAAATAAGTATTTGTTTAATAAATAGTTAGATAGCAAGTTAGGTTCCCTAAAGGCCTGTTGATCTTATATTTCAATTCTCTGCATGCAGTGAATTCATCTTTCTGAAGTGGGTCTGTTTCTTTGAGGAACAGGCAGATGTCTAAAGGGAAAAACATAAATTTTGGGTTTACTTGATGAGACAGTTTACACTACCCTAGGAAGAAGACTTGCTGGATTTTTCCCTTTTAGCACATGCCTCACTCTCATTATAGTCTTCAAGGGCAGTCAGTGCCTGTGCTAGTACTGTAGCATCCCTCTGTCCCATGACCACCCATGTGGGTTACAGGTTCAATCAGATGTGCCTAGAGAAAAGTTGCAGCCAAGGAAAAGACTATCAAATACCCTGGTAGCAAGCTTCCCACCAGGTAACCCAAAATACCTGTAAGCTGACTTACCATGAGATCTTACACACAGCCATCCTCTCTCCATGTGACCCCAGCAAGCCTCTGACAGTCTGCTTAGGCAGATACTCGGTATGCAACTGTATTTCCTGCAAGGCACACAAGCCTCCTGCTCAATGGACTTCTGAGTCTTGTAGATTCTAAGCAGAAAAAGGGCTATCAGCATGTCTATCTAGGCACTGACATGAAAGTTCAGAGAGGAGTTATTGTCACACCACAACAGAGAATGATGAACCATTTCCTTCAGCAAGCAGAGCTCAACATTGTCTTCAGGAAGTACAGGTGCAACCCATTGCTTTGAGGAGCTATGACCCCAGTTACTCAGGAAACTCTGTAAGAATAAACTGGCCACAGCAGGGCTGTAGACTGTAAAGGAGGAGAGGAACAGCATCCCATCCCTACTGAGGCTCATTCAACTTGGGAAAAATCTGAGAAACTACTATAACTATATTTATCATTTCTATAGCAGACAGGAAAAGAAATTATTGGCAGTAGATCTAGACCTGCTGGTAAACTAAGTCATGCATTGTACATGAAATTTCATAAAGTACAGGCACTAGTCTGAGGATCATCACAAAAGGTTTGCTTAGCCTCCTCCCAGAAGTATATTTCAGGATGAGTTTTGCCTTAAGGGGATAGTCAAATGCTTCAGAAAGCATTCAAGTCCAAACTCTAAAATGCAAAAAAATATGGACAACAGTGCCTTGGTGCAAATGCTTGCACAGCCTCACAATTACAGTGTAAGCTGGGATCCAGTGTTTCCAGATGATATCCCCTAGAGGCCACAAAAAGGGCCAAGAGATTTTTCAGCTGAAGCATGTAACATCTAACACCTCAGTTATCTAGACACTGAGGTAAAAGAAATACTATCAGTGTTCAGAAGTATGTGCAAGGAAAGCGCACTGAGGACAGGTCCTGAGGGCTACATCTCCGAGTTCACCGAGCACCACAAGCCTGCTGAGAGGTTCCTCGCAGGCACACAGCCACTTGGCATACTTACACTAGACATCAGGGGAAGCAAACAGCTGACAGCTAAGGTGTCACTTGGGACAGTGCACAGAGATGAGAATTACAGGCAGTGCCCAGAACTGCTTGCAGTGCAAGCTGGTTTCCTAAAGAGCAGGTGTTTTGTGAGTCCTGGATCTAAGCTCACCTGACTTCCACAGTAATTCCTCATCTGCATGGGACAAGTAGCACCACTTAAGAGTACTTCAATTCTTCAGCCTATAAAACACTGAGTAGTAGAAGAAAGGCCAGCATTTACATCTGAGAAAACAGGTGCCAACTCTGCCTGGGCCTGTGAATTCATGTACAACTCTCCATGAAGAGACAGGCATGAAGATTCACCCAGAGAAATATAACTCTCAATAACTGAGGATTCCTCTCTCCTGAGAGGATGCACAACATTTAGCTCCCTGAGCTTCAACCCTGTTGTGCTGGGAGGATCCCCAGAGAGCAGCTGGTCATGCAGAAGCTTCTAGAAAAGGAGCCATAGCAGACAGCTGTGAAAGAGGCAACCCTGCTGAAGAAAGACACAGAAAAAATGCTGGCCTATTTTCTATGGCCAAGAGTAGTACTGCTCTCAAAAACAGCCTCCACAGACAAGTCAGACTTCATTAATTCTCTAATCCCTCATGGCAGACACCTTTGACAGACTAAATTCTGGCTTATTAGGCTGGGATAACCCACTCTGCTCCCTATACAAAACCAAATTTAGACTTCTGACTTACATCATGGGCCCAAAGCTTATTTTGTCAATCCAAGCTGATAAATAATCTTGAAACTGGAAAAAGCAAATGTTTGGCAAGAGCTTTGAATATAAACCAGGCTCTAACTGAAAGCTACAATGAAGAATGCAAATAAACCTTTTATTCTTTCTTTTACTCTTGCCATCAATGTATATGAGACAATCTTTATCCCACAACTTCCCATCTCTGCCCCATTTTCAGTGTTCAGAAACAATCCAGAATTCTTATTTGCATTGCACTTGACAGATTGAGGACCCTTTTTTTTTCCTTTTTGTAAAACAAGATGAATGAAAATAAATTTTTTAATAACTATATGATTAATTATGTTAGTTACATACAGTACCTTTGAGAGAGGAAAACATAGCTCTGTTTTCTGAAAGAGTTTTCTTGGTTACATAACAGTACTAAATACAATTTATCTTCTTCCCTTTTAACTTTTTCCTGGGAAGAAAGTATACATACTTCAGCTGTGAACTTAGGTTACTGGTTTTTGTTGTTGTTGTTTTGTTTTGTTTTTTTATTTGTTTGTTTGTTTAGTAATAAGAATCATGCACAAGAAGAACACAATGACAGGGTTCTCTAGAGACTGAGCCACATAGTTTTATACCAAAATAATTTTTTTTTCACTGGAAAATAAACAGTCCAGAAAATGCTAAATGAAAAGTTTCACTCTACATCTAGACACCTAGGAGTAGGCAACTATCCGGCTGACTAGTCCCTGTTTTGTGGGGTCTTCTGGAGTGCAGGGGTAACTATATCTTTAGCAGTAGACATACAAAAATTCAAGACAAAAGAAGCATGCAAAGCAACTAGTGTATCACTTCTTGCCTTAAAAATATTCTTAAACATGTCACTCACTCACCAGGAAATAAACATCAGAAGGAACTGGAAATCAC
Source organism: Cinclus cinclus (assembly GCF_963662255.1). Lineage (NCBI taxonomy): Eukaryota > Metazoa > Chordata > Aves > Passeriformes > Cinclidae > Cinclus > Cinclus cinclus. Next base: position 18,295,662 of record NC_085050.1, on the reverse strand, counting down.
TGCTTCACCACCAGTCAGCTCTGACACTGCTGCTTTCCACCTCCTTCAGAAGTCCAGCAGCACCTTTCCAAGCACCACCTGCATCAGGCGTACACATCCCACAGGCTCAGCCAGCTCACTTTGACATAAAACTAGGCACAGGTGCTGGAATCAGCCCAGGGGCTGAGTCCCAGCTGGCACATGTAAAATGATTTCCAGCCCAAGGGAAATAAGAGTATTTGGAAAGACCTTGTTTGTAGAGATTTTCCAAATATGAGTAGCCCTCCTTTAGAGAACTAGAAATACTGACTAGGCTGAAGAGCAAGAGATAGTGTGGACTGTTTGAGGTGTGCTGGAGGGGTGATTCTCTTGTTGTGGACTGGTCTGGCAGCCCCCATTCCTTTGCTGGTGAGTTTGCACAGACATTACTATGGCTCTTGCTTTGCTGGGTGGAGAGAGATGTGACTACCACTCATGCCCCCTGCATGGTTGCCTACCCTCTGCCAAAGCCCTTCTGTCAGTGAGGCTTCAAAAGGGAGTATGGCTGACCAGTGCACCCAGAAATAGCTCCCCACCTCCCCTCTTCAGACACCTCTTTGAAAGCCTGTTCCATCCATACTTTCACTAGTAGCCCGTTCTTCCACCTGCAGTGGTTAAAGCAAATAGAGCTCTCTAGATTTTCTTTGCTTTGAATTGGAGAATTCATAGAATAGGTCCTGCGCAGTTAAAGACTGAGACTTCACCATGACCTTCCACTTCCTTAAAAACACTGCATGCTGAATAGAGCCTCCTGACCAGACAGATAAATCCAGTCACTGGCATGCAGATCCCAGTGTTGGTCCCCTCAAGAGAGAATAGAGACTTACTCTAGCACTCTAAATGTCATTTAAGTCATGCACAGAAAAGGGACAAAGGTGAATCCTTGAATCACGGTAAGGATTTTTTTCTCCAGGGCAGGCATGTTAAATCCAGAAATACCAAGACCATAGTCCCTGGTATATTCTAACAAGCTTTTCACCAACACACACAATGATATTTCCACCTACACTTCAGACAAGTAGGTACTGAATCTGCAGTGCTCCCAGAGATAATGATCTTGTGTACTGACTTACCTAAGCTTGAGGAACTAGCTACAAGACAGCACATAATCCTGAGACACTGTCATAGCAAATGATCCTTAGCACCCTGATCTGACTCTGGAATTAGCCCTGCTTTGAGCAGAGAATTGGATTAGATGACGGATAAGTGTCATTTCCAGTGTATAGTCTGTGATTTTGTGATACGACTGCTTTTGAGAGCACATCTGTGAAGAAACAATGGAAAGACCTCAGGTTTGGGATTGGGGGTTCAATTAGAATTGGCAAAGATTCTTGATGACCCTTGTGATCAATGAAATGCAAACATAGTGCAAAAACACTGAACAGATGCCTAACATTCAGAGAAGATTTGTGGGTATATGTTTTCATTTCTTTTGAGGAAAGATATCCTTTCCTATGCATAATTATTCTCCAGAAACTCCCTGTCACTTTCTACAACAGCAAATATACAGCAACATTGTACTAAACAAAATATTTCCTCAGACATCCAGAATCTGCAAATGTAAGTGTATATATTCCTTACTTGTGTATGAAGTATCACTGTGATGTTTTCTACAATGGTACAAGATGGTAAAGCCATTAGAATGATGAGGAAGACTTTCAACATAACAGCTAGCATTCAACACAGAAATATTCATAAAAAGCTGTCCATAAAGAATACACACTTGGAATATGCAGATAATTTTAAGGGCTGTTCCCTGATGTGTTTTAGGAAAAGAACTTTAATGGTAACAGGATAGTCAACACATTTACTAACAATAGAGAACAGAGAGTATGACTCCTATGTCCATCCAGATAAAATTAGCAAAGCAGACATAAATATTCTCATGCCTCTTGTATGTAGTAGAGCTATGATTTCATAAGGTTTTCATACACAAAGGAAGCTATTTACCCAGAACACAGTCTTGAAAATGTCAGAAATTATTTTCAGATAGTTAGGATCTGATAACCCTGCTCGGGATCTATTTCAGGACAGAGTGAAAAAGATTGCTATACTGTAAGTAGGAACTACAGTTTTTTCCCTTGATTTATCTCAAAAACTGCAGAGGAGACAAAATTCCTGAATCTTGAAATAATTAAGTGGTTGAAGCCTCCTATCTGTTGTAGGTATTTGCTCTAATAGCTATGTTCCTAAGCAAGGCAGTGCTAAATGTCTCTTTGGAATGAAACTGGTTTTGTGGTTATGCATTTCTGTACTACCAGCAGAACACTTAACGTGGTACTTAACTTCTGGTACTGGAACTATCTGCATGCAAACATAGGTAGAAAAAATCATCTAGGAGATGAGAAACTTTCAATATATTTAGGGATAGAATCAGAACCTGGTTGTGAAGATTCATGGTAGTTTCAACAGAGAGTTGCATGCCAACTTATTTTATCTTGGAAGCCAGAAATAACAGGAACAAAACATCTTTTGCACTTCTGAGACCTAGAGATGATCAGAACTTTAGCTAGACCATGCCATCACAGGAAGATTCCTGAAAAAGGATGGGCAGAGTGACTGATGGCAAATAAGGCATGAAATAGGATAAAGATACTGTTAGAGTTTCTACAACCCAACAGGGCATACAGATCATAATCCAAGTAGTTCCCAAAGGATGTGACATTTCATGAATTAATCACAAAGTGCCATCAGTGTCATTCAACTATAACTGGTGGCACAATTGAAAAATTATATGTTTACCTTCATCTGTATCTCTTCTGTGATTCCAAAGGATTGAAGCAAAGGGAAACTTATGTTCTTCAAAGTAGTCATTATGTGGCTGTCATGCCTGCCTTGTCAGGAGCCTTTCTAAACAATAGGCACCCAATGACCTGTGGAAACCAGAACTGGGTATGAACGCTTTTGCACCCCACTAAATAATTTTGCTAATGAAAGCAGATGTGACAATTCACTTTATCACATTTTGTCAATTGGACTTGCTCACTGCCTTTTCTCCAAGTCTGATGAGTGATGGTTTTTCTGACTAAATAAATCCATCCTTGTGTTCTTGTACTATTTATGGCAATTTTCTATTAGGTTCTATGAGTCAATAATCAAGTGACAAAAGACAGGATGATTATTAACTTCTGAATCTCTGAAATGAATTGATAGAAGCAAACATCTCTCCTTACCTGGACTGGGGAAGCAGGTCACTCTCCGATGTTTCGGTACTTCTAACAGAATGGTTAATTTTATGTGTATCACAATACATCCAGACAGATGGAGTATGAGAATGTCCAGGTACTTCTTTGGAAATCATTTGTCTACCTGCTCTTCTTTCCGTAAAAGCACATAAGAATCCTAGCAAACTGTGACATAAAGAAAAGTGGGGACAGTGAAAAATTCCAAGGTAGAATATGTCAGAGCATTAATTGTATTACCTAATCGGGTAACCTGCTTGTCAACCTGACAAAAATTCAGGACATATATTCCCTCTGGACTTTAGCAAAGCATTTGGAATGATGTCACATGGTAAACAATTAGCAGCTGCAAGAACTGTAAGCCAAGCATGAAAGTAGCTAAAAGCAGAAATTACAAATGGGAAGTCAATGGCCTGGATGGATTTTGCTGGTGGCATTCCTCAAAAGACTGTCCCAGGACAAATTTAACATAATTGTTTGGCACAAAAATCAAAGTATACTAATGAAATTTTCTGATTAAACAACTTGAGAGGCAATGTCAGAGCAAAAGAATATCTGGAACAGTATCTATGGGACAAAATTTAACTGCTAAGTGCAATAAAGAATAACAAGTTTTTGCAATGAACCAAAAAGCTTGTCAACTGAAAGCAACCAGGATAAACTCTGAGACATATTGCTAAGATTGCCAGACTTCATGTATAGGAATGTGTCCTTCAGATCCTCACAGTTCCTTACAGGCTCCTTCATTCAGTGGTGCTGCTGGCATTGTTGCTTTGATCCAGAAGCACAGAAAGGTAGGCAGGCAGGCAGCAGAAGCCACAAAATCACACAACCCATGTTAAAAACATACAGAAAATGCAAGGAGTAGAAAAGTCCCAAAGGTTCTTAGGTGGGACATGGGATTTTGAATTGAACTATAAGAAATTCTTTGTTATATGGAACATCCAGCAAGCCCATGTCAGCCACTCATAGGATAACTGTAAGAACCAGAAGAAGACAGAAGCACTGACAGTGAAGATTATAAGATTAACTGCTTTCTAGGCTTCAGATGACTCCTAATGGTACTGTTCAGTCAGAAATGGAACAAGTTACAGTTCTTGCATGAACCTTCCTCATATCTGCAGTAGTAAGGAGTTATGGATCTAGAGCTGGCCTACCACAATGACTGGCACCCAAAAATTCATATAGAAGAGATAATGGAGGAAACACTTTTGGCTAACATCCATAGTTGCTTCTCTTCATTCAGAGTGGAAGAATACATTCCTAAACTGTGCTTCAGAAATTCCTGTAGGAGGAGTTGTCAGCAACCCACAAGTGGATGGCTCAGGCAAAGGGAACACCTTCCTACCCTACCTTGACTGGCATTGCTGATTCTCATCCTTCTGAATCATGGAAAGAAGCTGATAGGAGGCACCTTTCCCAGTGACCTGGGGCCTGAAAGACACTTTTCAGCATGAGGTCTTGTCCAGAACAAATGTTTCTGTGGTGTTTGGCCTCTTAAAGTAGGATGAACTTTGTCTTGCCTAGAAACTTTCTTTAGAAAGGTTTACTTCCAATCTGATGGGGAGGAAACAGAAAAGAGGTCAAGAGGTATCCCATTTTGCTCTATGAGCTGCAGAGCCTGCAAAGGCTGTATGCCAACAGATTTATGTCCTCTGTTCCTCATGATCCCATTAAACTGAATTCTGTCTCCTGCTTCACATCCACCACTCCACTTCCAAGCATTCCTCTAGGGCTACAGGATGAACATTCTTCCCAGCAGTATCTCAAGTTCTTTCTCACCTCCTTTCACTGTGCCCCCACTTCCTCTGCTCAGTACCTATAACTTTTAGAAGGCTTTCAGTTGCTTTTTTGGCATGCCAAGGTCAGAAGGGAGGACACATTGTTACAGAAAATAAGGGAAATAGCAACTCAAAATACTGAAAATTGCTGAGTCTCAAAAAATTGCTGAAGCACCTTGGCCACCAAAAAAGCTAACCAATTTTCTGCTTTTTTTGTACAGCTCTACAAAACATTCACAGTGGGTTGAATTTCAATTTACTCATATTTGCAGCTCTTCCAGAAAGCATTAATATGGTGAAAAACAGATGAGTGTTCTGTTTGCCTCCAAAACATAAAATTTTCATTCTCAGAATGTAGTATTTCAGCAGTATAAAGATCTGGGAAATGTCATTGTTATTTTCTTTTGGAAAAGATTCTTCAAAGCATTTTAAATTCCTGGAACCAAAGTATCTGATTCTCACACAAATTCAAACCAATCTTTCCTAACCTTGAAGAAAAATTCTCAGACAAGAACAAAAATGTTTTCTAGAGCATCAAAAAAACCGACAGTCCTGTATTTACCTTCAATTCTAAAGAAGGGGAGCACTACTTATGGCTATTTTACAGATGGAATTGAAGCTCAAAGGCTAAATTACTTACCTGCTGCCAGACAAAAGCGTGGTGGAATATGGAACTGACTACAACAGTCCTATTTTCCAAGACAGTGACTTAAACACTGCACCATTTTTCTTGCAAGGCCCACAGTCTGCACTATGGAGAAAGAGACCTCAGATCAGAGGTCCAACCTAAGCTTTGACCTGAACTTTGTGTTTTGCTCTCATCTGTTGTACATTGTCCACATAGAAACAGTGTATACTCCACAGCACTTTCTCAGAAGCTGGAGAATAATTTCCTTCCACTAGCAAACATACTTTTTGGGTTGTGGCACAACAGAAAAAGCCAATACAGCTTTTCATTTACTGCTGCATCTGCATGTTAACATGAAGGTCAGTAGGAGTGTACACAATACAGAGAAAATGAGTAGTTAATTATTGCTAGACTGCAAGAAGGGAAAACACGTGCTTTAATTTGGTTTAGAAAAGAGCAAATCATGAGAACTCCACCTTCTGGGATGTTTTCTCATAGGAGGGCATACATAGAATAAAATTCACAAGAAGTAGAGGCTATTTGATGTGCTATGAGTATCACAGATAAAAAATCCCCTCTCATCACTTGGAATAATCTCAGTTAAACAATTACAATATTCAGCAAGAAAAATCCCACTTGATTTTTTCAAAATCCTGTGGGATTTTTTTTGCTGAATATTATACTCATTTATTGAGATTGTTCCTTCCTGCTCATGTGTAATCTGGCAATTTGCCCATATCTTTTGCCGTATTTACTTCTTCTAAAGTGTTTGTACTTGAGGATTTCATTGCATCATCAACAATCTGCAGTGCTTCAAAACTAAGTTGTGTTTACACCAAAATGCTATAGATTTCCTCTTTATGGCAAGTTTCAATAATTTCAAAACATCAGCATACAACAGGCCAAAACCTGGTACGACCAGTTTCTGTTGGGATGTCAAACCACTGTTAAAAACTTTTCTTCAGTCCTTCAAGGGCTGAAGGTATATTTGCTGTTCACAATGCAGCTATAATAAATAAGCAAAATGCATTCATGTAACAGGATAGTGGTAACAGTTTTAAAAATATTCTAAGGCACTTTTATCAATCCGAACTTGACCAAAACCAGCAAATTTAGTTTCTCCGCAGAATGCAGGGCCTAGTCCCTCCCATCACCAAGTAGCAGTTGGAGGTTACGAAAGCAGTGAAAAACTCTTTACTTGCAGAGCAAGATAAGAGTCCTGGAGAGCACAGTTCATGACATTGAACTTCACCTGCCAATGGGTACCTGGAAGAAGAGGCTTATGTCAAGCATCCATGAACAGAACAAAGCATTGTCTCAAAGCCAGCTGTAGGACTGGAACCCAATGCATGAGAATTGGGTAAGTCCCCAGGCAACTGGCACATGCCAGAGCAATCAGAAAATGTCAGTGTAAATGCTGGATAATTACTGCAGTACATACCTTGTTGACTTTACAGTTTTATCCATACACAATAGCAAAATTTGAAAAAAGACATTCACTATCCTAATGCTTTAAAGCCATGGTCCATGAGCCCACTTTATTAGGTGGAACATGAGGGGGAAACAATGCTCATTAATACCAATGTACACTGTTTTTAGAATTTAGATTCACTTCAGTAGTACTCAACTGCTGTAAATTCTGTATAAATTTGCAATTACAAAACTTACTGAGCTTTTCTGCACCAGAAGGAATTCAAGATCATGACCAACAGACATGTATAGTTCTATAAATACTAAATAACTGAGTTCAGGTACTCAAATGTTTTGCAACATTTAAGTAATATGAAGGCAAAAGGTTTGGCATCTGCCACCAGCAGCTACTGTTCAGAAGCCATCTAATATTTTTCTAGGCAAGATCCAGACTCAGCAAATTGCTCAACTTCACAAAGTAAACAAGTAGCAGAAATTGTTTTATCTCTTAACCCCAAACGAAGTAATTTCACATTCTCTGTCACATCATTTATACTGATGGTTCAACACTACCATGATACATGATTTTTAAGCATATATGTTACCAAGTGACAGAAGCTGCATAATGGAAAAATTCCCACATTCACTGAAAAATATTTGGTTTGCACCTTGTCAGTTATAGATGGAGTATCTGCATTTCAGCAATGTTTTTTTTTTTCACTGAGAAGGTATTTTAGATGAAAAAACTTTGCTGAAATGGTCTGATGCATGAATTTTGTTTAAGAAAACAAAAAAAAAAACCCAAGGCTCTCTCATTTCTGAACTGAAAAAAGGTTTAAAGGATAAAAACCTCTTTTTCAGCTCTATTCTTCTTGTTGGCATCAAACACTGAATTACCTGTGTGACAATGTTGCTCTGTTCTGTGTAGTGAAACTTCAGACTGAAAGAGGGTGGGTTTAGATGAGATATGAGGAAGAAGCTCCTCGCTGTGAGGGTGATGAGGCACTGGAACAGGTAGCTCTGAGAAACTGTGGATGCCTGGAAGTGTTCTAAGCCAAGCTGGATGGGGCCCTGAGCAGCCTGGTCTAGTGGAAGGTGTCCCAACTCATGTTAGCAGGGCTGGAATCTGAGGAACTTTAAGGTGCCTTCCAACCCAAACCAGTCTATGATCCCTACACTGAATGAGTATACTTACCCTGGCTCCAACCATCATGCAAAATGACCTGAGAACTCAAAGGAATCAAACACAGACACATTTTCCCAGTGAGCAAACAGAAAATACTGAAGTGCTTAGAGTGATAATAGAAGACTAAATAAAAACTAACTGAGCAGCAGAAGTGTGTCTGAGTGGGAGAGTAATGACAAAGGTCAGAAATAGAACAGCAAGTAGCAGAATGGCAGTTTGGAAAATAACACTGTAAACATGGAGTCCTTAATCTGTTGTCCCAATAAAAGTTTGTGTTGTCCAAAAAGACGACGAATATCTGCTAATGTTAGGAATAACACTCTGCACATGCATTTTTCAAGAAGTACAGGATCCTGCAATGATCTTCAAAATGTTGCGTGCCATAATTCTACTTACCTAACTACATTAATTTTCTCCAAGTTGAATCTGTTTTGCCTGCAAAAGTAACTAGTAAGAAATCTTGTGTTTATCCAGACCCAAGAGCTCTGTCATTTTATTTACTCCCCTTGTTCGGTGGAGGAGCAGGAGTAAGAATGGCCAGGGACATCTGGCAGGTGGCCAAGGTACCTTCCACACACACTTGCAAAACAATGAAACAGCGTACACAGTAGTTTAAAAATTTTAATGAACAAATTTACACTCACCATGTTGTAACTTTCAAACTAGAGAGGAAATTGCAGTAGTCTGCATGATTTATTCTATCCATAATTTACTCTGTGTCTACACATTTGAAGAAAATCCCTTTTCCTTTTCTCAAGGAAATAAATATTTCACCTCTATACTCAATCATTCAGCTTTCTAACAGTCTGTGTGCTATGCACCAGCATTCTCTCTCAAAACTAGCATGTTTTTATTTCTTGGGATTCCAACCAGTAGTCTTTGTTGCTCCTCATGTGCCCACACAGCATATTCAGAATTCTTCTCCAGTGACACCCAAAGACACACTTCAGTGAAAGAAGAAGCAGTTGAAGACATCCATCTTCAGTTTTGCAATACACCCAGCCACCAATTACTTTCTTCCAAATGGATCCGACCACACTTTTAACCCTACAAATCAAATATCAGAATACCAGCAGTTGATAATTTAGACTGTTGGAGAAAAAAAACATAACAGGTCTGCTAGTCCAGCTTGGTGTACTAAGCAACGAAAGAAGCCAACAATTTCTGCACTGAATTTGCAACTCTGCTTAAACTTACAAAAATATACAGAAAGACAACCTCATCTTGATCTTAAACTTCAGATAATGGAAAAATTTATCACATTCATAGGTAAGGTGCTCTAATATTGCTGGATCAATCATTTAGAATTGCATCTCACACTTAAATTTGTCCAGGTTTCCTTTTCAGCTAATGGATCGTGTAACTGATCAGCAGCTAAATTCAGATGAAAATGAGAACTTACACTAAGAATAACTAGTTGTTAAGTACCTGCATCTTGGATAAATAAGCCAGTCCAGTCCTCTTGAATGTTTAGTTAAAAAAGCAGGTTTATGAGACCTGCAGTCCACAATACCCTTCCTACTTCTCTTCAGTATCTCACCCACTTCCCTGGAAAGCAAGTCCTGCACTAATGATCTAACCAATGTGCGTAATAACATCATGTTTTTAATCCCATTTGATTTTCACCTGCTGCTGATGTTAGGCTTTTTCAAAAACAAAAATACATTATCCTTTAATATATTCAGATATTACATGTTTCATCAAGGCAGGCACGCTCACATCTTTAATCAAGAAATGCCAGCCTCACATAATGAACAGCCACTCCATTTACCATTATGAAAAAATCAACTATCAAGAATAGTCTGCTATCCTTGAATTTTACTTCCCTCATATGCTTTTCTAAGCCCTCCACTGTCAACAGCAAGGATCCAAAAGCTATTAGCACTGCATTTCAAATTTTCCTCCACGTGTAGTGGATTTCCGCATGGCCCATCCATCCATGAGGCTAGAAGGCACTGCCAAAGCACTGATGAACTGTGTTTCAGCAGAGTTCAGTATTCCACAAAACTAGGGTGCAACATTGCTCTCTATAGCTACAGCTCAGCCTATCCATGGTTCTTGTTTGCTCTGAGCTGGTTCAGAAGTGGCAAGTGGCCTCAATTTAAGGAAATGTGAAGGCAACAGAAACTCTGCAACTTACTTGGCTAGTTAAGTCATTTTAAGATGAGTTTCATTAAAACCATAATTTTTCAGTGAGGAATTAGCCTGAAAAAATAATGTAACATCAAGTTTATTAAATATGTTTTCACTGAATGTATTCGTCACTGTATTATTAAAATCCATATAAATATCCAGGCCTTATTTCAAGGTCTTTAAACAATCGATACAAACACATAAATCAAGCGTACCTGCAGGCTGAATATCCTCTTGAACAATACCAGCTCGATTCATTGACTGTTCCTTCTCTGGAAAACAGAACAGAAAGGACACTGCTGAAAAAAAGAGAATATCAGAGATATCTTGATTGCACCTACTAAAATATTCTTGAAAATTTTATTAATTCTAGATGCTATGCAGTAAAATTCTGTTGAGTATCTACCTACAGAATGCAAATGCAGTATTTCTACTTCACTGAGAAACTAATAGCTAGTCTGTTTTGAGAGACTACAAACAATAAGATAATCATCTTAAAACCATGCCTACTGTTTTTAGTAACGATGTCAAAACACCTGCCATGGTCCCAACACTTAAGGAATGACTAGTACTTTTAGAAGCTGTCATCCATATATATGCTCAACATAAAACCAGTCAAAAGACTTTTTTCTTTTGGGTGATTCCCATTTTCAGGTCCTGAAAGATCTTGCAAATAGATTTCATGACAGCACCTACAAAGTTACTGCTTGTAAACTTTGAGAAATTAAGCATCTGAGGGATATTTTCCCATACATTGGGCCTGTCTCAGGCTTTTCTTTTTTTTCTTTGGAAGATTCAACCACTTCCACAGAGTAATGGAGAAAATGATGCTATTTTCCCTTACTAAATGCCTCTCCTTTTCTTTCACTTCCAGTTACACACTTCACCACCACAGCAGTACTCTGAAGCTGGAACTCAAAGCTCAGGTGGATTAACCTTTTGTCCACACCATTCAACTTCTGAGGCCTTTAAAAACCTGCAGGGTGTGCATTCGCAAAGGAAGCTCAGAACTAAGATCATCTTAAAACTGATATTTTTCATTATCATATCCCACTGGGACTGCACTGGCACTACACCTTATCAGGCTATCTAGGCATAAGCCTAATGCTACTAGAGACTAGCCGGAATATCACAGTAATTGATTCTCCTTGCAAGGGGACAGGCACTAGAGGCACATCCAGGTTCTCCAGTTCTGTTCACTGAGCATGGTAACTCCATTTTATCCTCTTTAGCAGACAAAATCTCAAAGGAAAAGGCACAAAACCCAGAACGAGAGAAAAGAATAGATTAGGGCAAGGAATGAGACCTCGTGGAGAACATGAAGGAGAAGGGTATTCAGTCTTGAGTGGAAACTTGAGAGTAGAAGAAAGGCAGGGGCAAAACCAGGAACCAATCTGAGAGTTCTAGGGACACACTTGGGTTGAGTAGCAGGAGGTGTTAACTGGTCAGGCAAAGAAACCAGTGCAAAAATATAAGAGACAATAAACACACAGAGAAGACACGGAACAGTCAACAGGGAGACTGCTGTGGGGCCCTCAAACAACTTGGAAGACAGGCAAGCCAAGAAAAGAACAAGGAAGATTCGGTCTTGATGACAGGACGAGCCACCTCACAGGATGGGGAAGGAACAGAGTCTCACAATTCAGGAATCTCTGAAAATGTGACAAAGAGCAGCTGTCAAGCCACTGTTTCAGTTTATCCACGTGGGAAAGGTCTGTGCTGAAGGCCTCAGTGTTTCATCATTGCCACTAAACTGTGTGTTTCATATGAGAAAACAAATATTTTTTAAAGCTAGATACAAGGAAATATTGGATACAGCAAAGCCACTGACTGAGGTACTAAAAACCTACAAAATTATAACATTTCTGTATGAAATTAAGTCAAACTCCTTTGTCCACAATTTATGGTTCATATCAACAAAGTGATTAGATACAGCTTTTCCAAGTAGCTTTCATCTTATTATTTAATTGCTAGAAACTTCTCTGAAGATGTTTGAGAATCATGCAGTAAAGTCTTCTTCCTGAAAGTTAATGTACTTGTGTAAAATTCAGGAGATACACAAGAAGAACAAGGACAAAGAAAGAAGAAACAGCATTTCATGTTTACATGTCACTCCAGGTAATGAAAACTCATTCTTGCCTTTCACATGATTATTATGTGATGCTAACCAAAATGCCCACCTTTTGGGACATAGCATCCCTAAACACAGAAATACTGGGTATTCACCCACAGCTCAAGCCAGTAGAGGGTGGGAGCTTCTGCCCAAGTTGTCATACAGCTTACTAGACTGTGCTCAGAAAATCCCTTGTAGCCCAAAGGTTAAATACTTTGGTTCAAACACCACAACTGTGAAAGTCCACAGTCTTGCCTCAAGTATTATGATAACAAATGCTTATGCCTCTCATACTGCAGAGATGAGCATCAAAAAAAACTCACTGGAAATGAATAAAGGTGATATCAGATGAGGATTCAGCAGCAACAAGTAAATTCAGAATCAGGTATCAAATCACAAGTTTGTGCACTTGATAACTGCATCAATCATCTATGTCCCAAGCAGAGATTAAAAATCCCCAACTGACAGGAAACATCTACTCACATAATTCACAAGAACAAAGGAGGACACATGCTCCACTAGTTCTGTCCTTTCCTTACTGCCAAGCCACATTACTAATACAGTATTTTTGGGAAGTATAGCATAAGCAAAAAAGATCTACTAAAAAAGGTTTCAAAGGGAACACAGAGTAGGAAACATAATTGCAGGAAGTTTCACAAACATAGCATACTTGAATAAAAACTTGCTTTATGTTAAATTTTACTTGAGCTTTGATATAAGGCCAAAGTCCCTCCAATAAGATCACTAAGTTTGTTATCCTTTTTTCTTTTTCCTTTCTAGAACTCTTCAGTTGTCTTGGCGGATTAACCACATATATCTTCATGTCATTAGCTTGCTTAGTTTCATAAAAATTAAAGCGAGGGGGCAAGGCTGGTTGCACCAGAACTTCCCCCCCATTTCCTCTGGCAGTATTTCACAGAAGTTCAGGAATAATGGGTGCTTCCCCTGCAGAGCACCCGCCTGGAGCCACTGAGGCTTCACACTGCAGCAGCAGGTGCCTCTGAGGGCTTCCTGGATAGAGTCAGTTGTGGACTTTTGCAGGTTTTCTTGGCAGGTGTTTCTGGCAGGAAAGTGGAGTTTTCCTCAGGAGTCAGTTTCAGAGACTCTGCAGACTAAAAGCAGCTCTAGAAAATCATCACAACTTTGCCAAGTTTTAAGTTAGATTTTCAACTGCAGCTGGAAACAGAACTCGAACAGTTCATTGGATAGTCTGGATTGGAAGGGACCTTTGCAGATCATCAAGTCCACCTCTCCTGCACTGAGCAGGGACATCTTCAGCTAGATACTCAGAGACCAGTCCAACCTGATCTTGAATTTTTCCAGGGATAGGACACCCACTACTCCTCTGGGGATAATCTGTTCTAGTGGTTCACCAGCATTATAAATAATGCATTCCTTCCATCTACTCTGAATTTACTCTGTTTATTTTAAAACCATTACCTCTAGTCCTATTCCAACAGGCCCTACTAAAAAGTCTGCCTCAGCTTTCTTACATGCTCTCTTCAAGTGTTCTACAAGGTTTTCCCGAAGCCTTCTCTACTCCAGGGTGAAGAACCCCAACTCTCTCAGCCTTTCTGCACAGGAGAGGTGCTCCATCTCTCTGATCTCAATTTCTTCAACTGCATCTCAATCTTCTAAGGAGCAGCTGAAGAGTGTTCTTAACCACGTGCTGGCCAATAACTTGAAATAAGAGTACGGCGAGCTGTATTATTTCCGTTTTCAGGTATCTCCTAGACGAGCAGAAAGCCCCTCGGGAGCCACTCGCCGAGCAGCAGCCCCAGCATTCCCCCAAGCCCGGGCACAGACCGCGCCACGGCCGGGCCCAGACAGCTCCCCCCGCTCAGGAACTCACTGTACTCCTCGGGTAGCAGCAGCGGCCGGAAATAAATGGGGTAAAAGGCGGCTCCCACCACGGCCACGAAGGCGCCGAAGATGGCGAGTGTGCGGGACAGCCCGGCCATGGTCCCGGTCCCGGTCCCGGTCCCGACCTGCGCGGGGCCTTCCGGGACACGGGGGAGCGGCGCGGCCACCGCCCGGCCCGCCGGGAGGGCGCCCCCGCGCGGCCGGCGGGGCGCAGTGCGGGCACGGGGCCGGGGCGGCCGCGCTGCCAGCCCGGCCCGGGCAGCCCGAGATGATGCGCCCCAGTCCCGCCGCCCCGCCCTAAAGCGCTTCGCCCGAGAGCGGGAGCTGTCCCTGCCCGGGGCTGCGCCGGTAGCACAGCGCCGAGGTGGGAGAGCGGGGGCTGCCGCTCCGCCGCCAAGGGAGCGGGCGGGCGCGGCCCTGCGCGGGATTCCCTGCCGGGAGCGCCGCTCCCGGGACGCCGCTGTACAGAGCTGTAGGAGCCCCCAAGGAGCTGCGCAGCACGGCCGGGGCTCGGCGTCTTCTGACCCAGCCCCTCCGCACCTGCGGCGGCGGAGCGGGGCCCTGCCCTGCCCGGCCCTACCCTGCCCGGGCGGCGGCCCCTCCTCCAGGAAGCCGGATCTGCCGCATCCTTGTCGCCGGGCCGGCCGCGCAGTCCCTGCCGCGCTGGGCACCGCCGCAGCACCACCAGCAGCAGCATGCGGCCCCCGGCCCAGCCCCGCCGCTCCCCTCCGCTGCTCTTCGTCCTCCTCACGGTGAGTGCCGCCGGCCCCGCACCTGCCCTCGCGTCCCGACCCAGCCCGGACACCGCGGCAGGGGCCGGCCCGTGCGGGGCCGCGGGTCGTACCCGCAGGGCGAGCCGGAGTCTGGGGCCGGGGCTCGGGGCCGGGGCCGCCTCTGGGAGCCAGCCCCCGGCTGTCCGGCCTGGCTCCGTGCCCCCTCCCAGCCCCCAGGGTCATGCTGTCTTACTGAGCTGGGGGACGCCGAGTCGTCACCTCCGAGTGACTATCGATAAACTTCTAGAGTGCAAAGAACGGGGAGGCCTTTGACATCTACTTACAGATGTACGACTGAGCATAGTATTGCACTGGCTTATGGAAACAGCCGTGGTTTAGGGCCATTTACTAAACTCCTTTTTTTGTCTTTTTTGCTGCTGAGCATACGCTCTTATCAAAGTCTGTGTGTGCCTGTACTATGTTGGTGCTGATGGAGAGCAGCAGATCAACTCCGCTTTTTGTCGTGTCTTCTTTTCACACATCTTAAAATGTAGCATGACGTGTTGAGCGTTTGCAGGTGAAGGGCTGCAATTATCTTCAGGTTTTGTGCAAACGGGTGCAGCTTTCACAGGGCTGTGTGGAATTTCTGCAGGGCTGAACTCGTGGAGGGTCCTGTTGAGATCTCCAGTGAATGAAAGAATACTTGCTTAATCATTTCTGTGTTATTACACTACTGAATGTTCAGTTTCCTAATGGTTGCAGTGTTTGCCTCCCACATTGATTTTTATCCCAAGATCTGATGGGATGACTTGGGCTAATTCATTCAAATTCAGCAGGATTTAAGGAAAAATAAATAAAAACAACAACCAAAAATATGTACAGCTTTAATGGCTAAGTTGGCCCACACAACAAAGCCTTTATGTCTATCTTGTTGAACTTTGCCTAGTTCATGATAATGTTTTGAATCAGTACCTGGCCTCTTTAGTGTGCTGGGAAACTTTTATATTTAAGTCTTATAATCACACTCAATGTGTAATCTTTTCATCCTTGTTCTATGTCAGAGGTGATGCACATTTAAATCTGTCTTATCTGATATTACAGGAAGGGCAGATGCTTCCTCACCAAGTAGGAACATTTAGATGATACACTCTTCTATGCATTATGTAGTGGCAACCAAGTAGTAACAGGGACTCAGCTGTGGTCTGGAAGTTTATGGTGGGCAGTCTCTGCCAGGCCTCCATCACTGTGGGGCTGGTCAGGGTTCTTTGCTCCACCATGTCTACTGGATGAACCTCCAGAAGGATTTGTTAGGTGGGATGTAACGGCAGACTCAAATGCACTTCATGTGTTTTGGCAGCAGAGGCCTCAAGTAATACCCAGGAACCAAAGAATACAAAGTAAAATGGGGAGCCATTTAGCAGATCAGTCCCTACGGGAAAGGCACTAGCTCAGCAGAGCTGAAGCTAAACTTAGGCATCTGCAATTGCATTGCATTGTGCTTAAGTACTCTAGGGACATCATGGAAATTGTTCTACAAAGAACTGGCTTTGGGTTTCAGAGCTCACTTCGTTGGGATCCCCACCACAAAATTTCTGCCATTCACTGGAAATCAGGTTAACATATTCATACACTGCTGCATCTTTATTAATGAGCTGTGTCAGACCAAGTTGTCTTTACTGGAGTCTCTACAGAGAGTCCTATCTCTCTGTATTGGATAACCACTGAGAAAATTGAGTGCTGGCTGTGTGTTTTGACAGTAAGTGCATGTGTGTGGTAAGCACACATTACTACCCCTATGCTTTGCAGTGTCTACCTGGTAGACTTTTGCATCTTGTGAAAACCACATAGCACTGTGTTCATACTATATTACCATCTTCCTCATGACACAGCCCCCATATCACAAAGATTAAGCTACTTACAAGTACTCTTTATTACAAGATCAAGAAATATGAATTCTAACCATCAAGTACAAGAGGTTTAGGTTAATTTGTTGCTACTGCTATGGGCTTTTAATGTTTTTGGAAGTATTTAAACCAAAGAAGAATTGTGTTGGAAATGTATAAGAAGCTTGTCAAGTCAGACTCTGAAAGGTACTCAAAGTAGTGTTAAAATCAAGGCTATCTCATCAACTTTTATCTCAGTATTTGTGTATGTGTGTTATTCCAGCATATGGTAGACACCATACCGTGTGTTTCAATGGCCACCATCTCCTATTGCTATTCTTTATTTAGCCCCTACTGTTTGCAA
The DNA here is from genome assembly GCF_963662255.1 of Cinclus cinclus. Taxonomy (NCBI): domain Eukaryota; kingdom Metazoa; phylum Chordata; class Aves; order Passeriformes; family Cinclidae; genus Cinclus; species Cinclus cinclus. The sequence continues at coordinate 18,278,388 of NC_085050.1, read as the reverse complement.
ATTTAACAATATCACAAAATCACAGAATATTCTGGGTTGGAAGGGACCCAAGAGGATTGCTGAGTCCAGCTCTTTTAAGTGAACAGCCCACAAAGGGATCAAACCCACAACCTTGGCATTATTAGCACCATGCTCAAACCAATACACTTTTTATAGAGTGGGAAATAAGGCAGAGAGGAATGCTGTCACTCTGAGACTGCCTATAGTAGAAAGCCAAAATACTGAGTTGCATAGTGTTTTATGGCTTTTTTAGCATTTTATTTTTTCAAGTTGTATATCTTGGTGCTTACATGTGTTTATCAGTGTTCAGCATCGCTGCACATCTTGCTTGAAGTGTCTCTTGTTGGATACAAGAAGATAAAGAGCATCTGGTGGCAGTTATGGAAAGTGGTTTAAGTGACAAGTTCCTTAGGAACACTAAATAAATCTAGTGATCTAGAGTTACCCATCTGTTTGCAATGATATCTTTTTCATCCAAAAGTTCCCTCATTCAGTTATGTCTTCCAGTGTCTGCCTTTATAAAGTCAAGGTCTTGAAGTGAACAGCAGCTCTATGCATAGTTGTGTTCCACTAACAACCCTTGAGCTCTTTTGCACCTCTTAGGAGGCAGGGAACTGGGGGAAAAATAGCATTTGGTCACACAGATGATCAAAAAATCCAAAAATCCTCATATGTAGGAACAAGAAAGTACTATAGGACTTAGTTCTGACTTTTCCTAATATTTACCCCTCCACAGGTCTTACTTGATGTTTTTTTCAGTGTAGTCCTCAAAGAATGTCAACACATTCTTAAAAAATAAAAAGCAAAATAGTTTATCATTAGGGACTTATACTGATCCCCATATTGGATTGCAGGCAAGGTCTAGTCCTCCAGGTGCACAGCACATAATTTCTATGATTAGAAATGTACTAATGCCTAGGCCAAACCTTTTAAATATTTTAAAAGACACAGTGAAAAAGTCATCAATCCAAGATAGGTATCCAAGATAAAATTTATTTTAATTTGTTTAATCTTAGCAAAGTTAAAAGTTACCCAAGACAGATCAACAGATCTCATTTTGAGCAATCTTAATGACCATCTTCCCTGGTAATCCTAAGTGACAATTCTGAATATTTTAGACAGACCAGGGGACCGAGTGGAACTTCTGTGCTGGTGGCTTGCCCTCAGAGCTGAGTAATCCCCAGTATCCTTGGCAGTGCATCAAGCTGGATGCTGATTGCAGGGCAGAAAGAAAAGAAGCTGTTTGAAGCCTTAGAGACAAGAACTTCAGCATAGAGGATAATCCTGTTGTGTGTCCAGGCACTCACTCTCAAACTATATATCATGTACATAGCTGTGGAGAGCAAAAGCTGAGCAAATTCAGCCTGCTGGTCTTGCTGCTCAGATTTTCAAGTCCATCTTCAGGATAGCAACATGTCAAAAATGAAACTTCACAAATATTAATTCATCCTCAGGAAACCTTTGTTATTTTGTCCTTCAGGGACCTGCATATCAGGTAACAAAATTAGCCAGCTTTTAAAGAAGATGCAGAAATATAAGGCTGTGGCAATCCTAGCAAACAGTGATACACAACAAATATATGCCAGTACATTTTCATGTACCCTCCTTAGGCCTGATCCTTAGGAGCGTGTTTAAATAGTGTGACGTGTAAGTAGCTATCTTAGACTGGATTGCATAAGGGCTGGAGGATACACCCTGTAAATACAGTTTGTTTGTAGAAGCATGTGTAACTCTGAGAACTTGATGTAGGGAAGTTGTTACCATTAAAATCCTGATGGTGACTCTCCAGTAATCCATGTCTGCTTGCTGGGTAAAAGAAACCTCATATTTTGAAGTTAAAGTATGGTATATAAATGTGCTGGTGCAGTGTTCTGTTATTACCATGAGTATATGAGCAATCACATAGACTTAGATTCTCTGATTAACGTGTTTGTGTTTTGGGTTTTCTTCCAGAACTTTGTGCTGTCCTTTGAAAAGGAGACATTACAGACAACGGCAGTTATTCCACAGTTTCAGAAGAATATGGATTCTGTAGACTTTATCTATTTAAACATTTTAGAAAAGAAAGTTCTTAACAATTCTGAGGTTTTGGTTCAGTATTTATGTTCTAAGCCATGTATTGTCAGTTTGGAAGCAGTAGCTTCCTCTGAGTTCAGAACTGGTGTACCAGTGTATAGAAGGAGATGGAAGGATGAAAAGAACCTTTATGTTAGCAGAACTCGACGAGTACACTTGAAATTTCCAAGCATCATGGTTTACAGAGATGATTATATCCTCAGAAACTCAATAATAGTGCACAGTGTGATACTGTATGCATGGATTAGTCACAAAACGGCTAGCAACGATGGTGATGAGCAGAATGAAGACTACCAGGCTGCAGTTGCCAAGAATTACACAATTTTAGAAGCAGTTCCACCTTTTGAACGGCCATATAAGGACCACAAAGTTTGTCTTCAGTGGGGTGCTGACTATTTGTGGATGCTCCAGGCCAATAGAATACCTCAGTGCCCTCATGAAAGTGGTAGGTGCAATGCCATTTTTTTCCCCAAGAAAGCAAATAACATCTCTGGTAAGCTGTTAAAAAGTGCTTAGTGGTAGTAAACAGTAAATGTCACATACAGTAGTTTATTTGGGAAGCATTTGAACATGTAATCTCCATAACTGTGAGGTTAGAGTTGCAAGTTACTGAAGCCATCCTGCTCTTCAGATTGTTTCATTACAGCCAGCCTGGAGGATGTAGCAGCCTGGCCCCTTACTTTTTAAGCGTATTCAAACAATTTTAGTCAAAACTCACCAAAGCCAGTGGACATCATTCCTTTATCTTCAGAGAGAGTTGTTCAGTCCCTTACTGCATTATTTCAGAATCAGTTCTGCAGTTCATGCACGCATAATTCTCTCACAGAGTATTCTCTTTCTGCTTAAGATGATGGCCTCACACTCTGAAACATATTTTCAAGTCTTTGTAGTGAGCTAAACTTTACAGCACCTCCTTTTTTCCCCCCTAGAGCCATTATAAACAAGCATTTTAGGAAAAAAAGTAGTAGTTTTAAGTAAAAAGCCATGTCTTGCCAACTGTAGAGATTACTGAAACAACTTTGCTTCCTAGATTTTTTGAAAAAAAAAAAAATTCTTTTTTTCCTACCTGCCTATCTCTAGCTTTATGCTTGCTGGCAATTCTTTTGTTCTCAATGCATTCTCAAAGCAGAACCCTAGATGGAAAAAGAACATTTGTTTCTAAATGGTTCCCTCTGAGAAGATCCCATTATGGTATATGTGTCATTTATTTTCACTACATTGGCATGCAAATGCTCTGAAGAAGAAGAGGGAACATCTTACTCCCTTTATAGGGTTTCTAAAATACTTGTTGGAGACAACATGTAGTATCTGGCAACACTATGGAACATCTTACTGGCTGTATTATCTATTTCTATTACAGATTAAATCAGTTTAATAGACAGTCGGAGGAAATAATATTCAAATTGTGTTTCTTAAAATAATATTGTAACAAACTGCTCAGGGTTTGGTTTATTTCGTTGTTTGCTTAGTGTGTTTTTTGTTTGGTTTTTGGTTTTCTCTAGGCAAGCTGATGGTATATCATAGCCTTGAAGATTTTTCTTCTGCTTCTTAGGAGGGGCAGCTTTATCAGTTTTATTCCAGGATTATCCATATCAGTTAAGACCAGAATTGGTATCTATGCATAGGTATAATATAGAGAGGTGCAAATGGCAAGCAAGTCCCAGTGAGGCAGAGAAATGTCATTTAAGCAAAACCAAAGCTAGGATGAGATTCAAGTGAATAACATAAATTAAGACTTCTTGTTTGCTAACTGGTTCTTAAAGTATCTTAGATTTAAATAAGTCTGTTCTTTCCCTGCTTCTAATTCCATCTGGAAACAATTTCACTTTTTGTGGGTTATTTGGAACTTGTGTATAAGGACTTATTGAGAGTTTGTGTTAACTTTTGATCTGTTGTGTGGTTTGAATGTTTGACTGTAGGAATGTGATCTAATTAATTAGTTTCTATGCTTTCTGTCTGTCAGATTAAGAAAGGTTGTATTTTGCAGATGGTGTCCAGGTTCTCGACTTTATATATGCTTCCAGTGGGGAAAAAACAGGAATTGTGAAGAAATTTGAACAGTTTGAAAACAGAGAACTTGAGACAGTCAGACAACATCAGATTGATTATCCCATGTAAGTATAGGCAAGTAACTGAACGGGGCTATATTTGGTTTTTGAAGGCTATAGAATGTACTTAAACTCTTGGGCTATATCACAAATTAAAGGAACACTGTCTACTAATTTGGGAAAAGATGCAAAAGGAGCATAATTAGCAGTTCCTTCTGATTCCAGTTTTGGACAAGGTTAAGCTGAACCTCAGGAATATACTTAAAGGGTGTGTTAGTGCAGTGCTGTGTAAGAGATGCCAGTAGAAGGTGTAGCTGAAAGGGTTAGGTACAGTTAGGAGGGTGAGTTAACGTTATCTGCTGTCGTGATAAGACTGCTGTCTCATGACTAACTAGCCTGGGTTTTTCTGCATTACAAGCAGATCTGCATTTTTAACGTTTGCAGACCAAGAACAGAGTAGGATCTCTTGCAACAGCAAGCAGGATGAAGCAGCTTTATCCCTATAATTTTGCACTCTAGTTTATTTTGCACCTGACAAGCCCTTATTGATAGAGTCCCCTGCCTAGATAAGTCTTCCAGCTCAAGCTCACTCCATTTCCTTCTACCATTTCTGTGTAAACTCTTCTATTTAGACAGAAGTACAGCTCCTTAGCCCCTGCACACTATTCAGTTACAGAGGAATAGCTCTTGTAAGGTCATCTTGCTCTGCTTTGGTCCCCCTTCCCAAAACTGTCACAACTCCTCAGTCATATTTTGCAACTTCAGGGGAAAAGAGATATACTTCCCTTCCACCAGATGCTGTCACCTTGGCAACATTATTACAAAAGTAGGAAATGATTGCAGAAACTGGAATTTGCCTGCAGGTTTGCATTTGGCCTGTGGCCCCAAGAAGAGTCCCAAGAAGACTTGCCAGAGAGCACAAGTTGCATGCAAATTAGTAGCTCTCAAACCACAACTGAAGCCATAAATACAGAGCAATTTTTAGCTCCTGGCCTCTTCTGGGTGGATGATAGCCTGCTTCTCTTTGTTCACCAACACAGTTGCACTCTGCTTCTGGCACTGCGGCACTCAAGCTCTCTTTTAGAGTTTATGGCATGACTTTATGCATCTTTTTATCTGCTCCACATAGTTCTTGCCTTCAGGTGATGTCTTCAGTGTGTGTTGTGGTTGTGTGACAGCCTGGGGTAGTTCTGTTGGGAAGAGGAAGGGAGCTCTTCTCTTCAGTTCTTATTCAGTTCTGTGTGTGTAACAGTGGTTCCCCACTGTATGAAAGGTCAACAGAAGTAGATACATCTAACTGAAATTACTTGCCTGGCTACAGTCAGGGATTTGTAAAGAAAGAGAGCCCAAGATACATAACTGTAATTCTGGAGAGCCTGCAGCAAGGACTGGCTGGGAGTGTAAGGGACTGCTCACACTGTTTGGCATTCTGCAGCAATGGGGTTATGAAATGAGTCAGCATTGTCCCAAACTCTGTCCCAAGGAATGTGTCCAGAACAAACATGGTCTCAGACTGGTAATCAAGGATTAAGTGGAGACTGAGGCATTTGAGATTGCTGTATTGGCAGAGATGAAAGTTGAAAAGAGCAGTACATGAACACACGAGCAGTATTTCTAGAAGCACAGCGTTTGCCTGTAGGTCCTAACAATCAATATGCAAGTGATTGTCATTTACAAATCTTTCTACCTCACCCATGTACCATCTCTGGAGAAAATGGTGTTACTAGCTGTTTAAGGCATAGTTTCCATTAGGGAAAACTTAACCACCATTGCATTTTTTTTAAAGCAGGAGAGTAGGTGTTAGGCTTTCAGACCTAAGTGGTTTGAGTTTAGGAAAAGATACAAGGTACTCATGTTAAGCAATTTTTTGAGAGAGAAGCAAGGCAAGCTGACCCAATCCTAAAGTATTATAAGCAAATATTGACTATTTTTATTAAGTATAGAAATGCAAAAATTGACTATCTTTCTAAAAGTCACTAAGAAAAGTGAACTATTTCACCAGATATTATAATAATTATAATGCTTTGCTGAATTGTGCATCGGAGGTACGATTTTCAAAGTCATTCAGCACTGACCTAACTGCTGTGGCAATGGTACAGAAATAAATGATCAAATTTCTGTTAAGAGCATGGAAGCAGATTAAGTCTGGCACAGAGGAACTCCTTAAAATTAGATATTGTGGTATAAATACTGCTTTTAGTGCCTCAGCCATGTTTGAACAGAAATTTTTGCTATTGGTGTTTGGTTTTTTATTTTGCACTGTTCCATAGTTTGCAGAGTCTCCTCCTTTATTTATCCTATGATACTTCTGTGACAGCTATTCATACCTATCTGTACTGTCCAGATGATGGACTCATTTTTAACTGCTTCTCCCAAGCATGTTTTCACAGTTCACTTTTAGTATAGAAGACAGAGCTCATAGTTTTAACTAGCTTTGACAATCAAGATGGCAAGACCATGCATCTGGGGATTTGGTACTGTAGTCTGTGTGTGGGAGGTTGGCTCCAATTTGTCTCAGTTGTGTTTTCAGTTCCTTGGTGATGTAGGATCTGGAAGTAACTCTGACCTGGCATTCTGGAATTCATTCAGATAATGCTTCCTTTTTCTCTTCTCCTGTTGCTACCACAAAAGTCTGTGATTAGAGATCAAAGATCCAAGAGTCTTAAGTGTGGTTTTTCTGAAGATTTTTACTGCAGAGAATGTGTTCTATTCTGAAGATTACATGTGTGACACAGGTTTGCTAAATTAAAATGAAATGTGTGTTTTTCAAACATGGGGAGCTTTCTCATCAGAAGTGGATTTTTTGTTTGTTTTTGCTCATACAGGTTCACCGTTTCAATCTGGCTATATCTGCTCCATCACTGTGAAAAGGATCTGTGTGGTGTACTCTATTTTATTGATTCAAAAGAAATGTATGGAACTCCTGCTGTATTTCTAAATGAAGAAGGTAAGGGATATTATTAATGGCTTTCAGAAGAGGTCTAATACAGTCTTTATCCATCTGTGCCTAGGAAAACATTTATAAAAATATATTACCAGACCTATTTTGTGAAATTGACCCCTTGTAAAATGCTTCTTTTTGACTGTAGTGTATCAGTAGGAAAGTAGTAAAATTAACTACTAAATCAACAGGAGAAAACTGAGTAGTTGCATAGCATCTAGTCTATGCTAACTTCAGGAATTGTCTGCTTTGTCAGGAGAATAGCCTGAATCTTACAGCCAGGGACATACACTGAGGTTAAACAGTTTTACCTCAATGAACAAGCTTTCTTATTATTACTGAAGTGTTCTTTTAAATTGATCTTAATATCTATATATATATACAACATGAACATTTTTTATAAGTTTTTTGATAATTTGAAGTAGCCTCAGAAAAAGTCAGAGTCATTCAAGGTCTTGCCTACATTGCAATGTTCAAGAATCACTCTGTTTCCCTGATCCAGAAGAAAGTTAAGAGGTAGCACTGTCTTAGTCTTGCAGCACTTTCAGTAGCACTTTCAGTCTGTTCTTTTCAGAAGAGGGCTGGGAGCTGGCTGGCAGCCACACAGAGGAAATAAGCTTAGTAGTGTTTTAAAAGTGCACACCTGGCATTCTCATAATACATTTTTTTCTTCTTTGCAAGTTTGACAACTGACCTCTTCCTCTCTGTTATTTTTGTCATTTTCATTTTCTCTGTCATGTAGCCAATTTCAGTAATTAATTTATCCATTATACACTGGATGCTTTTCTTTGAAGAACTAAAAAAATGGAACTTTTCAGCTTAATATGAGATTTGCTTGATGAGGTTTTAGGGCCAGTTTTATTCTCATTGTTAGATTAGTTTATCATAATAGCCTGTTCTGATCTTAAAAGTTCAGATTGTGCATGTAGCTTCTGCAGGTCCAGGAAGTGGAGGGTGGAATCATCTTGTACTTGATCATTGCAGTTATGTGCCACCAGTTGAGTGCTGAGCAGATGCCACTGTTTACTGGTTGCTTCTGCTGTTTCCTTCAAGTCACAACTGCTTTCTGATGTTTGAGATGAACTGTGACAGCCTCCCTGTTTGCCTTAGGTTTAGTCCGTTCAGTCTGTTTAACCCTGGTTTTCAGTCTGTGGGTTCATGTGGGAGCCTGAGCATCAGCATCTGGGAAGTATAACTGAAATGCAGGGCACTGTCTGTGGGACCCTCTGAGAGCTGATGTATGGCTCAGTGAGTGCCCAGATTTCTGTCCTTGCTGATGAAGAGGACAGAATCACTGTGAACAATACATTAGTAAACCCATTCTTGCTGTTAATGTTTCTGTGGTGTTTATTTCCTTTTTCTTCCTTATTTTGCTCTCAGGTTATGTGCATATTCAGATGCATCTGATGAGAGGGGATGATCTTGCAGTGAAAACTAGCTTCAGCCTTCCTCTGAAGCAGTGGTTTCGACTGGATCTCTCCTTTAAGGGTGGACAGGTATGCTTGCTATTGAATTACAGGATCAAGGCTGACATCTGTATAATTTGATTATGCCTCTGACAAACTCCTTAATAGCTGAGGCTGAGATAAATACTTTAATTTGTATGTGTTCGCATAGCAAAAGAATGAAAAATCTAAAATGAGAAGTTGTGAAGGGGTGTTCGGACCATCCAGCTTTGGGAAATCAAGTTTGATTGATTGAGTTGGAATTGAGCACCCTCAGCAGGTTTTCTAATGACACCAAGCTGTGTGGTGTAGTCAAGATGCTGGAGGGAATGGATGCCATCCAGGTATGCCTGGACAGGCTTGAGAGGCAGGCCCATGCGAACCTTGTGGTGTTCAACAAGTCCAAGTGTGAGGTGTTGCACCTGGGTCAGGGGAATCCCAAGCACAAACATGGGCTAGGCAGAGAGTAGATTGACAACAGCCCTGGGAAGAAGGACTTTGGGCTGCGGATCAACAAGAATCATTGAATCATTAAGGGTGGAAAAGACCTCAAAGATTAATGCATCCAACCTTTGACCCAACACCACCATATGAATTAAAACCACAGCACTGAGTGCCACATCCACTTGTTTCCCAAACACTTCCTGGGATGGTGACTCCACAATTAACATGAGCAGCCTGTTCCAGTGCTTGACAGCCCTTTCAGTGAAGCAATATTTCCTAACATCGAATTTAAACCTTCCCTGGAGCAACTTGGCACTGTAATAAATGTACCCTATAACATTTCTTTTATGCTAATTAATATCTTGTGTTCTTTTAGATTGAAGTAAGCAGTGTTGGGAAGAATTTGAAAAGACATCATCATCAATCTTTTACGTAAGCAGCATTTTCCCCTTTGTGGGGTAATATGTGTGTATATGTTCAGATACAGAGAATGGGAGAAGGATAGCACAAGTTTGTAACTGAGATTCTAACTGATTTTGAGAATGTCTGTGGACTTTTTCTACACTATGCTCTCAAAGCCAGTTTGCTTTACTGTGCTTATATTAAGCACGAGCTGAATATTTTTGTTAATGCCATGAGTTAACCCGATGCATGATCTAATACTAGGGTCTGGTGACCTTCACTAGAAACTGATTGGCAGGTCAGTGGCATTAAGATCAGTCTTCAAATGAACTTTTGGCCTTAATGAAGTCTAGTTTTACTATTGCTGTGAGAGGTAGTATTTCATCAGGGAAAATTGTTACTTGCTTCGCTTATTTAGAGAACAAAATTGCTACCAAAAATATTCATGCACTATCCTTTATTCTAAGTAATTGAATATTTTTTTTTAATTGATTTTTAGTTGTTCTCTTACATGATTATTTAAGATGGACTCTTTCTTGTGCAAATAATTTAAAAATGCCACTGTTAATAAGGGAACTACCTAACAGTGAACTGCATGTCAGGCTTTGTTCCTTCTTTGCAATGTTTTAAATCCAGAGATTGGTAAATTTCAGATAATAACTCTGAGAGACAGGTAACTTAAATTTTCATATGTTGATTTTAGAAAAGTGAAAGGGAAAGGTGGAACTGAAAAAAATTGAGATTGATTAAAGATGCATAAAATATCAAAAGATACTTACAGGTCAGAAAAATAAAACACCCTACTAGTTTAATATGTTTGTAGACAAGGAATTTGTTAAATTTATTCCGTAATTTATCGCACGGAATTGCAGAATTGATTTTGCGAATAAACAAATGATAAGCAAAAAAGATACTTGCAGTGAACTTAAGACTCAGTTGCAGAAATTCTGAGAAATTACTCTTTCTTCTTTCACAGTACCTCTAGATAGTCAGCTTACTTCTCTTTCGTGTTCTCAAGTTTTAGGGAAGATTTCTATTATGATGACACTGCTGGATACTTTGTTCTTGGAGGCAGTGGGTACGTAAATGGTATTGAAGCATTCTTTGGACCTGTGAAATACTATCGCCTCAATGTGTTGGAAACAGAACAGGTAAGCAGAAGCACTACTTGGAAATGTTGAAATATTAGCAGCCAGCTATGACTATATTTTATTATTTCAGATGGAGTGCTCATCAAGTGATAAACTAGCTATGAAGCACAGTAGTATCTGAGAACATATATCATATATGATAGTATTCTGTTGAAATCTAGCAATATTAGTTACCATTTCAAATGCTAAGAGAATACTTCAGGAAGTGTGTAAAGCAGTGTTTGTAAATCTATATTTAATAAGGACATATTTTCAGTATTGCTTTGTTCCCAGAGTTTCTGATGATACAGTGTTGGATACATGTGATTAAGCTATGGTTTTGATAAAACTGATGGTAAAAGTCACGTGGGTTTGGTCAGTTTTGGAAATTCATCTGTGACTTTTGGATTATGCTGACCATTTAAGTAGACAGTGGTCTACTGTGGCCAACATCAAGTGTCTGACATGTTAATATGATGTGCCAGATAAGCTGATTGTATTAAGCAATCCGTTTCCTTTTGTTTGTGTACAATGAATCTTTCTAGCTGAGCATACACAACAGATGCCATTTATCCATCATTTGCCTTTTTACAGATTTCTAATCCTCTTCATGACAAAGACACAGTGGAACAACTTGAACTTTACTACGAGAGATGCATGGACATTCAAGAAATAGTTTATGATTACAGATCAATTGTAAGGCAAGGCGAAAAAACCCACAGAAGTTGTAAGTGTTGATCTGTGACATGAATTTTAAACTGTCGTCTTTGGAGACCTGTTTTCTTTCCTTTAAAAGTCTGGATATTGATCATCGAAAGTAAAATTAAATTCAGCCATAACAAGAAAAAAGTGCAATTTGAAGAGTTTAGTCTCATTATTGGTAGCTAGAACTGGGATTTTGTCCCTGCAAATACTTTTGTGTCATGGAATAAGAACTTAAATCATCTTGACATATGTCTTCTCTAATAAGACAGATGCATAAAGGGACAAAGAAATACTCTCAAGCTTTCAATTGCCTTTCTTCCATTTCATTTTCAAAATTACTCTAAAGGAAAATGGATGGATTTTGCTAGAATGTTTCTGCCTAACATTGAGTAATTAACAGGTTTCTACCAAAGTGTCCACTTTGGTGAAAGGAGAATGACATAGCTTAAATGTGTGCTAAAGACTATTTTTTGAATTTGATTGAATGTGTTGTGACCGGAGTATGGAAGAAGAAATCTAAATGTATTTTTAAGTGGCCTGTGCTAGCTGGGTGAGTTTTTAGCTTTGTGTTAAGGGTGTGTTCAATCTTGTCCATGAATTTTTAGTTTACCTGAAATTTTTTTTTTCCTGTCAGAAACTTGTTTTCAAGACCAAAAAGTCAGCTTTCATAAATATGTTGTTTTCTCTAGGTTACTATGAAAGCTATTATTTGGAGCTGATTCACAAATATGGAGAAAAATCCAAATGTGATGCTTTCATGTGGGGAAAAGAGCTCAGGGAAAAGTACCACACATTGTTCAAACTGTTACAAGAGATGGATTTCAGTAGATCAGATGGTAATCATGTTTCTTTTTAAAAATTGTTCTTAAATAACTCAACAATATTTGTTGTGTAGTTTAGTATCATTTGACTTAATGTGTTATACATTTGGTTTCATATTAGCTAACTTAATAAAAGTGTTATGTGGCTTATATGTTGCAATATGCTGCAGATGGAAGGATAGCTTATTAGGTAGAAGGAATTAGAAATATCTTTATGTTTTTAGTAGTTAGTTACTTTGAGATGGTCTTTTGGGGTTTTATTCACTCTTCATATTCAATAATACCTTGTATCTCTAGGAATTTTGTCTGCATTGAGAATACCATTCAGCTTGAGAAATAACAATCTATTATTCTATCTATTACTCAGTTTCTAGGGAAATTGGTTCCCAATTTTAACTCTTGCAATAACTGTGTGTCCTATATTTTATTTTTAGTGTTAGAAGATGGAAGCGATACAGTTGTAGAAGTTGGCCGGAGGATATTTGAGAAGGTTGTGAAAGGCCTGTCCAGTGCCAATGGCCTCAGCAATTTGGGCTCCTCTGTTCCTCTCCTAGTGGATTCCAGTTGTTGTGGATACCATAAGGCTTCCTATTTCCTTGCCGTTATATTTGAAACAGGGCTTGGTCTGTCTGTGGATCGTATAAAGGTATTATATTTAAAATGTTCTGTTATGTCTGTGAAATTAATTGCCTTTAAAGACAGTTAAGAAAAGGGATGATCCACTGAATTAAAAAAGTGAAATGGCCCTCAGGTCCAGGTGGTGGTTGAAGGGATCCTCCAATAAAGCTGCTAATAAATACCTTGATGGCAGCGATATCTTTATGAAGGCCTGATGGTGGGAATCTTTATCCTGCTCAAGCAGAACAAGGAAATCAGTGATATAGTAAAGACCTAAAAATGGTAGTAAAGTGAGCAGCATAGAAAATACTGCATTTCCTAGTCACTGTGAAGCCAGGATGAGTAAGAGCCCTTGAGTCACCCACAGTCATTTGAAGGCAGGTAAAAGAAAAGTCTTGGATCAGGCAAATCTCAAGTGAAAAGGTTGCGCAGTACAGTCAGTAAAGTCTGATTTTAGAGTGTGCAAAAATGCGACGCTGAGTGTATGATGGTCAAATGAGCATGGGTAACCAAAGTAGAACAGTTTTCTTTTGTAGAAAAGTGACCATGCTTCAACTGAGCAACTGCAGTTTGAGAACTCCTGACCTCTTAGGCAGTTTGCAAATAACTGAAATGTTTCAATGTATTCTAGGTTAAAATAAAGGGATGGTGTTTATATGTCGGGGAAGAAGGCAGCACTAAAATTGCCAGCAGATATTGTAATATAATAGTATAGTATAAAACACTCATAAAGAATATCAGATTTATCTGTTGTGGTTACAGGACACTAAATCAGAAGAACCCCTGACAGGCCAATCAGAGACAAAGCTCACCTGCAATTCTTCAAAAGCAAGAAACTTTAAACAGGACCCTTTTTTATACCCTAATTAAAGTGTATATAGTAACTATATAGGAGGCTAAGTCATTTCATCATTGGATCTGCTTCAGGTAGTGTAGGAAACAATTTAATATACAGCACAGATGGTACACCACTGGTTTTCTTACTGTGCAGCTGAAAAATAATAGTAGTGCTGAAAATGGGTTTTTTTTGGCAACTGTGTGGTGCATAGACCAATTAGCATGTACCTCAAGGGAGATTTGTGCTGAAACCTTATCAGCTACAGATTCCATCCACCTAGTCCTGTCAGATTCCTTGGGTAAGATTCTCAAATGCTGTTTGTTAGCTTCCATATGTTTCCACAGAATTCAGTGTGAAAACTCCAGCTGGCATCTGTGGGACTAGTTAAGTCACTGCTGAGTATAAAAAGTGTCAGAGTGTAAACAGCACTGTAGTAAAAAGACATTTAAAAAATTGCTGCACACTTAATGATGACACAATAAATGCAACACTTGAAAAGGATTTAGAGCCTCATTTTTCTTTCAAGTATTTCTGTACAAACATAAGATATTTTGAGTACTTTATGGTTGTGCTTGCTTCTGTAACTGTGTTTACATGCTATAGCTAGTATATCAGCTACCAGTATGAACATTCTTTTCCCTGTAAATCTCCTGCAAAGTGCTGAACTTGTGAGATGTGCAGTGAAATCACTCTTGTTTATGTCTGTTGATTTTTGCCAGGGACTGCTGTATAGTTTGGTTGGCGCTCAGGGGAAGGAGAGACTTTCTGTGATGAATCTTGGCTATAAACATTACCAAGGCATTAATAACTATCCACTTGATTTGGAGCTGTCATATGCTTATTACAGCAATATTGCAATAAAGACATCCCTGGATCAACACAATATAAAAGGGGAACAGGTAAAAGAGTTATAAGTGTATCTGAATTTGTTTTCTGTGCAAGTTATTTTTCATATTCATGTTATATTGCCAGAAGATTTTTGTCTTGATTTACAAATATTAGCTCATCTGATTCATGTCCCTGCCTATGGCAGGGGCATTGGACTAAATGGTTTTTAAAAGTTCCTTCCAGCCGAAATCCTTCTATGATCTAGTGACTGTTACAAAATCCCCCAAATTCTATGTAGATATCATTACTGTGTTTCTTAGGAAGGGGGAATCAAAATCAAAATCAGACCCTCAGAATTGTCCACAAGCCCGTCTTTTATTAAAGTCCAAACTTAATTTTTGGCCAGTAAATCCTCACTGTCTAATTCTTGCTGCTTAGTGTTTACTAAGCAACTGATCTGTTGTTTCAATAGACAGGCATCATGAAGTTCCTCCAAAAGATGATTTGTCCTCTCAATACTTAAACCTTTTCTATAATCAAATGTAATGACTTGGTTGTTAAATAGTTATCTGATCAAGTTACAATAAAAGGATTTTAGAATAGGCTGCTAAACAGGAGGTAACACAACTTTATTTGTAAAGAAGTCAAGGAAGTTAGTGCTAGAATCCTGGCTTGTCAGAAAGCATGATTATTGTACAAAAATCAAGAGATTTTAATTACTGAAGTGCTAAAAGCTGGCAGATTTACCTAGATAAGAATGCTGTGGGTCAGGTCTTCATCAAGCTTTCTGACAGAGTTTGTTTTAATCTTTGGAAAGCAATTTTCATAGAAATTGTAAAGCCTTAAAAGACTTAAAAACAATTCTTTGTCATTTTGAGTGCATTTAAAACCAAAAGTTTGTTTTGGGTTTTTTTCAGTTGTTGGTGTCATGGCATATATTTCCAGTGTAGAATAGAATTGCAGTTTTAGAATAAGGCAGTAAATGTTTTTTACAGTGGGTATAAGAATAGTTCTTAATGCACTGGCCAGCAGAGGAGTGATGAGAATTTTAAAATCCAGAAACAATTGTGAATTTCTAGAGATAAGCAGGAAATGGACAGCATTTTCATTTTGGTAGCAGATGTGGAAATTCATTAAATTCATTGTGAAATTCATGTGGAAGTTAATTTTTTTTTCTGTTCACCTGCTCTTCAGGCATTTGTTGAAACTATAAGACTGATGGATGATGAACTGCTAAAAGCTCAAACAAAAGAAAATGGTGATGTCTTTATGTGGTTAAAACATGAAGCAACAAGAGGAAATGCAGCTGCACAGGTATAATGTAATAAATTTCTCCATTCTTGGTTTTTGACACACTCAGGAATGTACATCTGTAGGCCATGTAGGAAAGTTGCAGAGGAAAACAGACAGACATTTTCTCATTCCACCCAGAATTGCTTCTTTTTTCTGAGCCTGGACTATTTCTTATGCTCCTGTTCAATAATATCCAGTAACCATGCAAAAGCCATAACAGTGATGAAAGGCAGAAGGAAAGAGTCTTCAAGTCTTGGCAACCTCCTTCTCTGATCCTTTTCCCTGGCTTTGTATTTGATACAGTGCAATTACTGCTGTCGATCTGAGACCAGTGGCAGCACTGGGGAGGTGGTCTGCATGGGGAGGTGGTGGAGTCACCATCCCTGGATGTGTGTTTAGAAAAAGATTGGATGTGGCACTCAGTGCCGTGATCTAGTTGAGATGTTAGGGCATAGGTTGGACTCAGTGATCTTGAAGGTCTCTTCCAACCTATTGATTCTGTAATATATTGTAATACCAAGCTGTTTACATGTATCAAATCTGTCTATCACTTACCTCTGCACTTAAATCAATCCAGACTTCTATGATATTGACAGCTGTAAAAATAAGCCTGCTGTAGAGTTAGTATCAGTACATTCCACCACTGAAAATCTCTCTGAATATTCCTGTTGTTGTTGTTTTCAAACTGTGGAGGGTGTATACTAGTTTCTTCTCACATTTGAAATGCATCTAAGCCTGCAAAAGTCTGCTCCTGCAATTCCAGTTTCAATACTAGCATTTATAGCATTATTGCTTAAGTTGTTTTCTTTTAGCAACGTTTGGCTCAGATGCTGTTTTGGGGCCAACAAGGAGTGGCAAAAAATCCTGAAGCTGCAATAGAATGGTATGCAAAGGGTGCTATAGAAACAGAAGATCCTGTGTTAATATATGATTACGCCATTGTGTTGTTTAAGGTAAGTCGTATTTCATGTTTTCACTTCAAAATAATTGTTCTTATAACATGATGTTTCTAAGTTATGTGCAGTGACACACAGTAAGAGTGTATACAAGTGACTGATCTGAAAATCAGTCAATAGGTATGAAGCTAATGTTGATTTTTACCAAAAAGGCATAAAAATTTTAAAAAGAGCAAGTTAAAAACAGTCTAGTTACTTTATTCCTAGCCATATTCAGGATCAAAATACTACCTAAATTGTGGATCCTAGTTTTTCCTAATGTCTTCTCACCTCAAGAATTCAACCAGCTAGTAGGCATAGGCTGTGGTGTAGAGATGTAGGTAGAAGTTTGATCCTTTCTTAGAATGCCCTTTATTAGGATGGTTTTTTTAGTTGGAATTAAATTATCGCTGCATGTAGTTTTTCCCTGCTAGAAGCAGTAGACAGAAAATGCTAAACTGTAGCATGACCTCAACCTGAGTCAAATAAGGTGTTATCAGCTGTATGTCACCTGTAAGACATTCAAGCACTAAAGCTTAGAAATATTGGTGAGGAACTGTTAGGTCTTCATCTCATTCCTTTGACAGTAGAGGGTTTTTCTATAGGAAATGCTTGCTTAGGTTTTGCTTGTGTTAATTTTGAGCACACGTAATCTGTTCTACCTGTGTCTGGAATTATTTTATGTGGGCATCATAAGGATGACATCTGTGTGTTTCCTCTAGAGTCACTCCAACATCCATTTTCAGGAGAGCTGAGAGCTCTTACTGCCAAACTGTGCACAACCTGTACCTCTCTGAATGCTATTCATGCTTCCTCAGTTGCTCAAAGCTAAAGATTTGTGATATTATTTACCCACAAAAATCACTTTAATATACTGGTGAAATAGTTGTTTCTAGACTGAATCACTGAGATTTTGTAAAGCTGTGAAGGAAGGATGAACATAAAGCTGCTTGTTTTGTTGTAACTGTTTAAAGCTGAATGACACTTAGTAAGTATCAGTATTAATATCAGTATTAAAAGGCATTTTGGATGTGCATAAGTGAATTTTTATCAGCCTGCATTTGTAAACACTGATTGTTTCACATATCCATTTCCTAGGGTCAAGGTGTGAAAAAGAATATAAAACTTGCATTGGAATTGATGAAGAAAGCAGCAGCCAAGGTAAAAATAGAATAAATATTTTATTGTAGTTCTGTACCAGGTGTTAATAGCAATGAACTCTGATTTATGTAAAATGCCTGTTACCATAATTCTGTGTCAGTACTGCTTGCTTCTTCCAGTGTCATCACCATGAATGGTGAAAGCCTTATTTTTCCAAGTGGGGAGACCAGACCACTCAAAATCAGCCAAAATTTCTGAGAAAGAAAAGAAATTCTCTCTACCTACATCTTTTGGAGCTTGATGTTAATTAAGTATATTCACAGGTTGAATATAATACATGTGTATATATAATATATATAGTATATGTAATAACAAGTATATTCACAGGGTGAATATTTGATCCAGGAGTATATTTTTGCCTAGTATTCCTAAGCATTAAGGGAGAAGACCTGGATGTCCCAAAGTCTCTTGTTTGTTTTCCATAATAGGGAGAAACATTGACAGGCACCATAGAGCAGAGGAGCCTCACTCTGTTTAATGACCTAGGACAGCCAGGTTACCCAGGCCATGATCTGGTCCTTAAAATAAAAATGAAAGAGTACCTAGACTTTGAATGCATTCCTAGCTCTTAGAACCAGAATTAGTTAAATTACTGATTTTGACAGTAAGACTTCATTGCTGACCACCATCAAAAAAGATTTGTGCCAGTTCTGTGATTCCTTTGAAACATGGAGAGACTTTCTGTTCTACTGCCTGTTTGGGAAAGGCTTAAATAAATGGAGAGGCTTTTATGATGTGATCAAAATTCCCTTGGTTCAGGATTTGAGGAACAGCTTCCTGGAAGACTCCTAGAGACATCAATTTCCTTACTCTCCTTGAGCTCAGACACTTGGGTTCTTATGCTCCAATGCATATACAAAACCAGCATCATAATTATTGAAAAGTTTAATGGCTTTTGCATTTTTATGTGCAAGTTAGTAACACTGCTGTCATACTTACAGCCCCATATGATCCACCAGTTTATGCAGGGAAGTGGTGACTCCTTGCAACAAAAATAAAAGCTGTCTCAGTATTTTCTTCTCTTGAGCCAAGATGCAAAGATGCAGCTTGGTAATAGCAAGTAGCAGTATCCTAAGCAGATCTGTATGATGTCGGTGAAATGCATTTTGAAAGCAGCATTACAAACTTCTGTGTTCATTGCTTTCTATTTATTCTTAAATAAATGTTCTAGTTTAGAACAACTGGGGTTTCTGGGAGTTCAAAAGAATAAGTGTCTTGTTTGGCTTTGAACAGGAGATGGGGAAAACAATCACAATTTGTTCTTATCAACAAGTGAAAATCAGCACACAGCTGAGACTCTGTAGAATAAGATGACACTGGAGTCTTACTCCTTACTCTATGCACAAGGCCACAGGGAAAAGTAGTGGAGGGGGGAAACTTCGTAAGTCTTGTCCCAGAAGTGACAAAAAGCAGAATCAAATGTGTGACCTGAGACTGTTCTCCTTCTCTAAGGGCTTGCCCCAGGCAGTGAATGGATTAGGATGGTATTACCACAATTTTAAAAGAGACTACAGAAAAGCAGCCAAACATTGGTTAATTGCTGAAGAATTGGGAAATCCAGATGCATCATACAACCTTGGTGTCCTGTATTTAGATGGGATTTACCCTGGAGTACCTGGTAGAAATCAAGTGAGTAAATATTTAATGGTACTATTTAATATATTAAGGCCCAGTTTATTAGGGCCTCATTCTTGAGATTGTTCTGTTCATCCTAAGTTGGAATTTGATACCTTTTATCATAAAGAAGGCTTTTACTGGGTGATTCAGTCAGATTGCTTAGGGAGAGAGATGTTGCTCAAATATCTCAGTCAAAATTATATGCATGTGTTTGTGTTCTTTTAATTTAGAAACAAAACAGGTGCAGGTTTTACTCCCTCCAGTGACAGCAGCCAGGAAGGATAGTGTGTGCTCTCACATTATATGACCTTTTGGGTTCTCAGTTCTGGATTGGAAAGTTTATAGGGAAGGGATTCCACAATAACTGAAAGCAGCACGACCTTGTCCCTGAACTCATGAACAGCTATGCTACATTCACATAGCTTCTGTGAGCCTCAGAACTGCAGGGAGAGGCCTCCAGTCCAGACTTCAAAATGTAACTATTTGATACAGTCCTAGTAGATGGCAGTATTTTATTTTGTTGTTCTGTGACAGAACTCATTAACATATGTACAAAATAAAGTTTCCCCTTATAGGAATGGTCTGCTTTATTTATCTTTCTTTTAATTAACTTGGTAGTATATGAACAGCAACAAAAGTATAGAGAGGTAGACTGTAATAAATGTTGTCAGACTTAGACCTAAAAACTGTTCCTAGTGTGGCCTTTGAGTTCTGAGATCTGGATATACTCCAGACAGTGAGCATTTCTGCTGCCAACAGCAGCAGTGCTCACCAACATATGCATCTGGCAAACACATTTTCCTTCCCTAGGGACCAAAATACACATTTCAGAGTGGACTGATTAGAAGAGTACACATAAAAGTGCCCCGGTTTCTTTATTCATCAAAGCCAATGGCAAGAAGGACTGTGTAGTCCATGCTCACTAACAGAAAGCATATATTGATGGTTAAAATTTTCCTGAAATATATTATTTTGGGGTTGTATTGCTGGTTCGGTTTACTTTACAGATTACTGTTCCTGAGGGTAAAATGTGGAGTCACACAGCCTTCCTACTTCTGTAGCTCTGGCCCTGCTTACTCCATCTATGTTATCTTTTATAAACCAGTTTCAAAGATTTGAGCACTGTGGTTGTGATCTGCTGAACATACAGAGAATGGCTGCTGCTCCACAGCCTTCATTTGGCATCACAAGTGCAAAAATTCTGTTCTCCATGATGCCTTAATAATCTTCCTACTAGTGAATAACTCCTTTTACTTTTGTCAGTGCATGCAAGACTTTTGTGTTAGCAAGTGTTAGTTAAACATTTAGACACTTTACTGTTTAATGTTCCATATATGACCCAAATATATGTTTTTCAAAATTTTTCTAGCCTAAGCTATTAAAAATTTAGAAGAAAGAATTCATTTCATCTAAGTACATTGAAAGTAGTTAAACTATCTTAGCCCTCATGAGCCAGCTACCTCTTTTTATTCCTTTGATGAAATGAGTCCTGAGGAAGAAATCTCAATAAATATTAATAATGCAGAGTTGCTAATTGTGTCTTGTTTCTTCACAGACAGTTGCTGCACGCTATTTCTATAAAGCTGCCCAAGGAGGACATATAGAAGGGACTTTGCGATGCTCTCTGTATTATATGACAGGAAATATGGAAGAATTCCCCAGACATCCAGAAAAAGCTGTAATGTAAATAAGGAGACCATTTATTAAAGGAGATTATATTTCCAATGTGATTATTTTGATTATTGGTGATTTTTAAGTCCATTGCCTAAATACCTTGTACTTCACAGTGCTTACCTCAGTGGCAAAAAGTTCTTCTGCAGTAATATTTGATCTGCATGAGTATGTGTATTATTTAGATGACCAGTAGATTTTAAGATATATTGAGTACTTCTACTACATTTTTTTTCCAGACCAACTTGGAAAGATTGTATCAAACTACTCTGAAAGTTTGTACCTAACAAAGCCTCACTATTTTTTATTTTCAAGGAATATAGGTCTCGTGATGTGGTAGAATTGGCATTTTGTATCAAAAAATAGCACCTATTAACTTATGTTTGTTTTCTTAAAAAAAATTGCTGAGACAAAAACATAGGATGTCTCTAATACATTGGTAGAGATGAACAGATTTCATGTTCTCAGACAATTGTTACAGGATTGATGCAGTTGACTACTGTTAAATCCCATAGTTTGTCTTACAGAAGAAGTCAGATGGTGATCCCCTGTCCTTTTGTATTCCTTGAGCCTACTTGATTTGGGATAGCATTACTGGAGCATGACCATTCATTTTTTTGTTTGTTCTATTCCACAGCTGGGCAAAACACATTGCAGAGAAGAATGGCTACTTAGGTCATGTAATCAGAAAAGCTCTCAATGCTTATCTAGAACTTTCATGGTATGTTTCTTCTGTTCTCTTTATTTTCTATTTTTTACTTACTTTATAGCAAGATAAAATAATTAATAATGGGCCATCACCTTAAAGAAAAAAAAACGTAATAGCACTACAAAAATAAATTGCAAAACATCCATTGACATAAACGGAAGGAGGAAATAAGTATAACTCAACAATTTCAACAGAATCAAGTGTAAAACAAGGAGTTTGTAGTGTGAAATAGTTGTATCAACTGTAGTTCTCATCCCATAATATTTGTGTTATGTGCTCTGGATTAACCAGAGGAACACCTTTCACTTTTACTATTCTGTTACAAATCTCGTATTTTACCTTTTCTCTTCTGTATGTTTCTGTGTCATGAAAAGTCCAGCTGCTGGATTAGATTTGTTGGGGTTTGTGTATATTGTTAATTTGTCTTTTGTGTAAGTATAATAGGGGGCTGTAATATCCAGTGAGCCACTCAGGAGGTTTCAAAATAGTGTCCAGGTTAATGCTCCATCTTAGCAGCCTCTGAGGCATGAGCATCAGATATTGTGTGTGCAAACATCAGACTGCCATATATGATTAAAACAAAGGCTCTTTGTTCTTCAGGCTAAGGAGATCTGCAAGAAACTGTCAGTGGATGTTCTGGAGTAACCCATTCCTAGAACTGTATTTTTACTCAGTCAATCACAGACATTTCTTAGACTTGAGCCCACTTTTGAACACTGAAAAACTCTGCTGATATTTTTGTTGCCTGTTCTTTGTGCAAGCCTGTAACTCTGCCCAGCTCACTTTGGAGTCCACAGATAGATGACAGGTAGAGCATTAAGATTCCAGAAAGTCTGGGCTCAACAGCTGGGAGGGAAAATTTGGAGTCCTACTTGAGATGCCAGGGTGTAAATTTCATAGGTGTAAATTGTTCCACTGCCAGTCTATCCGAGTAATGTGTTTTTCTGCCACTGTTTGCAGACACATGTTTTATGCATCTGTCTGTCATGGTATTTTGATCTTCAAAGACTGATTTAAAGGCCATAAATGTAATTTCTTTTCTTAGTTGCCCTTTGAGACTGAAGTATCAACCGATTTCCCAGCTTTCCCCTGAATTTCTTCTGTAGTCTCAGGTCTCTCTTGTACTAGATGTTTTTACAGGGCAAGTACAGGGAATAATTTGTAATCATGCAGAAGTAGCTGGATAACAGGAGGTTACACCTGGTAGTTCTGTAAGGACAACTGCTTTCACAATCTGATTTAAAGTTGCTTTGCTTAAGCAGCTACTCTTGAATTCAAATGTGTATTTGACCATATCTGTTTTCAGTTAAACAAGCCATTTGAAACATGGTTTTACCTTTGTGTTGTGGAGAAAATAATAGGCAACACTTCAGGAAACTTCAGAAGGAAAGAAGTGGGGTTTTTATGGTCTTTTATTGGGATTTTAAAACTACCCATATGGTTTCCTTTTAATTTTAAATACGTAGTCTTCATAATATGGAGTAGAGAATATAAGAAGTACTCTCATACTAGTATCAGAATACTAAATTGCTATAATGCAAATGCAATATTAAATTTTACTACTTGCTTTACAGTCAGTAAGATGCATAAAGTCCTTAGAGGGACAAAGGCTGCTTTTCTATTAATACATTCAAATATAAGGAGAGGCAAATCCTTTTTCAAAAGAAAAAACAAGTCACATAAACGAAAGGTAAAGCATACCAAAAAAATAGCCAGATGAATGTTAGATAGATAATATACACAGCCAAGTTAATTCTAGATTTATTTTTTTTAAGTAAAGTCTTTTAAGAATGTTTTATCTGAAACATTTAAATAGAGAATTTGGCTTAGTATCAGTTCTTCTTTCCTGTCAGTCTGGTACTCAAGAGTAAAAGCACACTGGAGCCAATAGCTTCAATGTAAAAGTTTGGGAAGGACTGGAAATTCTTGAAATCCAGCGTGGCTGGTTACACCAAGCATTGCCTATATATGGCGCTGTTGCATGAGTTTCCCAGCCTTTTGCTCTTCAACTTTGTACCAAAATGTTGCTCGTAGGCAATTTTATGCATTTATTTAGTGGTTTTGGGTTGGTTGTTTTTTCACTGTAATTAAAATGCATGGGGTTTTTTAAAGGTTTTTCATTAATTTATTTTATCTAACATTAGGCATGAAGCTCTGCTGCATTACATTTTAGCAGCTGAAACTGGGATTGAAGTGTCACAGTCAAATTTAGCACACATCTGTGAAGAAAGACCAGTGAGTAAATGAATTCACAGCTCATTATTCTGAAAGGAGACCTTGTTAAGGATAATGTGTGTCATTAGTCTCTTAGCTGGGATATGAATGAATCAATTATTTCCTTTATAGGACCTAGCAAGAAAATACCTAGCAACTGATTGTGTATGGAGATACTACAATTTCTCTGTTTCTCAAGTCAATGCTCCATCATTTGGTATGTGTAAGGAACTCTTTCTAATTTTTAATTTTACTTTTTTTTTAAATTTTAAAAACTGTGTTGTTGCAACTTCTATGTGAGTAAGCAGGTTGAGGGAGCATTAATTCCTACATGATTCCTAAATCATACATTTGCTTTTTTGTGTTTTAATAGGAATATCAAGAAAGAAAAGATAATTAAAGTGTTGTATTTCAGCACAAGTTTTCTGAATATTTCCTTTTTATTGAATTAAATGGATAAAATTTTAATAAAATAAAAAAGCTAAGCCCTGAGGAAGGGCTAGATATTTAGGAGTCTAAGCAGTTGACTCAAAGTTTAAGAAAAAAAAGCAGTTGGCTTTAGGAGCTCATGCTGTTTGGTTTATCATAGGGAAAATCCAAAAGCAAATATACTTCCATATCATAATTGAGTCATGAGAAAGTAATAAAGGCTAAGGGACTCCTTATCTAATTTATTATTAGTTTTTCTCTTAGGGTACAGAGTTTATCAACATTGATAGGGCTTACCTTGGAGAACTAAAGGATTCGCCAAGATGTATTTGCAAATAAGGTACATTCCTCAGGCCATAAATTTTACTACATCTATGGCTTCAATAGCTAAGTCATTTTGGTGCCTCTGAAAACGTTACTGGATATTTGAAAACTGATCTGATTGCCTCACAAGAGCATTTACGCGGTTTGTAACAAGCATGTGGAAAAGTGGAGTGTAAAAATAATTCATGTTATTCATTTAAATACACAGTGTGGGAAATTTAAATGTGTGGAAACTTGAATACCACGTGGATATAGCCTGAAGCCAGAGGAGCTGACAAACACTGTTAGCTTTCCTGAGAAGTTTGTAGACACCACAGCAAGGTGTGGTTTGGTTGATCTTTGGTAGATCTCCCAGTACAAGCTTACATCAGAAAAATTTCTGAAGGTCAGACTCATAGAATGGAACTGTCATTCCATCCCATTTTGCTGTTAAAACATGTGGGATTTCTTGGTAGCTGTTGTAGATGCACAAGCCTAAGTGTAGAAGAGTTTGAAACCATTTGAGGAAAGCTTAGGTCAGATAAGTGTAGACACAGTCATAGGAGTTTTTAAATTCAGTAGCACAGATTGGTGTAATTAGTGCAAGAATTAGTACAAGATCAGTGCAAAATCATGCTTGCTCCTGTCTGGGTGATTCCCCTCTCTTTTGATGAATTTCATTACGGTGCAATGTCACAGAAAGATGTTTGTAAAATATGTGGTGGGCATTGCTCCCTTCTAGACTAGGAAAATTGTATCCCTGCTGTTGTCCTTGGTTGAGTTGGATTTGAAACTAATAAAATTATCAGCAGCAACATTCTGTAACTTTTAGGAAAGATTCAGCCACCACAGTGTCAGGTACAGAGCAAACACATAGATGGCATGGTTTTAATCCTCATCGATTTAGTAGGGCTAATCTGACTAAATAAGGCTTTGGGTTGTCCAAAGACAGATTCAGCAAGTGAAGAAGGAATGCAATATAAAGACTCTCAAGCCTCAGTTTTTGTAAAAGCAATGTCATTCACTAAATTCATTGAAGAGAAACAATGAGAGATTTCATCCAGGATAATTATTTTCAGTGGGAGGCTGATAGGAAGTAGCTACAGAGTCAACCAGAGAGAAAGAATACATTTGTTTTTAATATCATCCTTTAAATAGAATTACTGTTAACTTTTCCATCACATTGGAGAATAGTTGGTTGATTCTACTGCTACAAAGTCTGAATTATCTTCTGCTGATTTCTTCCACAGCTTATTTGAAGATGGGTGATTTCTACTACTATGGTTACCAGAACCAGTCTAAAGACCTTGAGCTCTCCATGCGGATGTACGCCCAGGCTGCCTTGGAGGGTGATTCACAGGTGGGTCTGCAGTCATGGCAAAACATCAGAGTGTAAAACAATCTGAGGATTTAGCTGTGACTGGTTCTTCTGCTCAGCCTCACCTGCACCAAAGAAACCTGCTAGAATAAGTTACAATTATTTCAAAATACCTTGTGAGTCAGTAGTTGCTGTTTCATAATAGAAGATAAACTTAACATAGATTAATGGTCCTAGAATTAGGTGCTTTGTAAGCTAAAGGTAAATAGCCTAATTTAGGGCTACCTTACCTTGGCAATTGACTTATTACCTTACTAACTGACTTAGTTGTGACTTCAGTATTTTTGCTATTGCACGAGGAAGAGCTAATGGACTGCTGGGTTATAGTCAAGTCCTATCCTCTGCCATTTTATGATTAAAAAAGAAGACTGGCTCATTTCCCTTGGTATATTATACCAGATGAATCCCAGAGTGAATTTTGTTCACTAACAAAAGTTTCATCTTAAAATCCTTTATAATTAAAAAATACACCATGTCACATTACCAAAGACATGCAGTGTTTCACCACTGAGTTTCCTTCCTGAACCTCCTGAAGTGTCCTGGATGCAATATTCTGTTCTCCCTGTCTTCATGGCAATATCCCCAGACAGTGTCATGTATGAATGAACTTATCAGAGGTAGTAGCATGGGTGGGTTCTGTTTTGAGGTTTTTGGGACAAAATATTACTGATAAACTGGCAAAGGAGAGATGCATAAATAGTTGAAGTATGAAAGTCAAACTGATGGGGAATCCTGTAAAATATCTTGTGTGTTCATCTTCATGACTCTGAAGAGACAATGGGTTGCCTAAGAATTGTCCAAACAAGCAAAACTGTAAGATTAAAGACTTAAATTGTCTGGAGGAAACTTCTGCTCTCTATTTCACTATTCAGATTCTGTTACCTGTAGAGCTATGTGAAGGGGAATTAAACAGTAACAGAATAGAAATCCATTTTTGCTTTCACTCTGTATTTCCCTAGGAGATAAAATATGACAGTTTGATATGGTGCTTAAAGAGCAAGTAAATATAAGAAAGAAACCATGTGGGAAAAGATACGAGCTAAGTAAACAGTGTCACAACATCTGAATGCTTCTTTTGTATTTTCAGTATTTTCCTGAGTATATGGTTATGAGAAAGGGCTCTTTCTCTTTGAGTAATTGTTTACCAAATATCACATTATGTTAAACAAATGTAGGGAAGACAGTTATAATTATTTAGATACTTGGTGCTTAAATATAGATATGAAAATGTTAGATATTTAATGTTTAAAAAGTGTGCATTTTTTTACTGTTAGGGTTTCTTCAATTTGGCCCTTGTCATAGAAGAGGGCAATTCCATACCTTCCTACATTCTGGATCACTTGGAAATTGATCAAGCATTGCATTCTAGTAATACATCACTTCTTCAGGAACTATATTACAGGTGAGTCTTTTACCCTTAGTCAGCATCTTCTGGTTTTCCACATGAGTAACATTTACTCTGGAGGACAGCAACTCCTATAATGATTAACTTTGTTCACCTGTATGATTTAAGGCAGATTAAGGTCAACATACTTGAAATTCTTAAATGCCCTAAATATATTTCAGTTTATGCCTATTAAAGGGACCTGGTTATATGTGGTTACCTGAAATAGCAAGGACAGGATTCAACAATCCAGGAGGTCTTTTCCAGTTCAATATATTTAAGTTGCTAAGTTAGGCACTGATGATTTGTGTACAGTCCAAACCAGTATTTCAATTATAAATGTAGCATAATTTAATATAGAACTTTAAAATGTAACTGGGATAATAGCAATCCTTCCTATTGATTCTGCAAATACGTCTAGGCTGGCATAGATACTGTGGTAAAGAATATTAGCTACCTGAGTGCAATAGTTTAAGGTTTGCCAATTGTAATATATTTACCTTTTGTTGTGAAGTAGAATTAGGACTAAAAGTAAAGCAGGCCTAAAACTTAAAAAGGGAATAAAGAAAAGAACAAAAAACTTGATTAACAATACAAATACAAATAATAATAATAAATTCAGAACAGATTTTTAGATCAGTCTTTTTTTTCCCCCCTTTGTTACAGCTTAACAACATACAGGAACACTTCAGTCAATTCCTTACTTAAATAATCTTTTTCAATTCACTTTAGGGAGAGGAGTTTTTTTCTTGTTTAGCTATAAGGATGTTTTGCTAAGAGAGGAAATCACCAGTTCTCTTGACTCTACTTTTTCATGATTAACAGCCACCTGGATCTGCTATCATGAATTTCCTCCCACTTCACAGTCTTTTCAGAACTGAGTTGTGGGCCATGTTAAAAAGTCATGGGGTATTACTTTTAAGGATGAGCTACTCAAAGGCAAAAGTTCTCTTCAGCTCACTTCTCTCTGTTCATTCTTCATTCCCAGGAACAGAGATCTCCCTCTTTTCCTCGGGGCAAAGGATTTTTCAAACACTTTACACTTTGCTCCACCCTCCATGTCTTTCTTTTTTTCATGGTTTAAAGGAATTTTTTCGTGAAGTACAGTCCACCCCTATAACTTACAAAAAGATATTTCAGCCAACCTTCATGGCATCTCCTCATTCTCCTTCCATTTAGAAACTTAGCTCTTACTTCACTGACTTTGGTGTATCCTTTCTGTTCTTCTCCCTCTCACCCAAGGAAGGATGGAAAGTCTGTCAGTCTTATCTAAGCATTGGGGGGAAAAAAGTTAAAATCTCCCCCAGAAGTTGCAGGGGCTGTGCCAGGCCATGCCG